>NC_090294.1:7910000-9110000 GCF_037392515.1 Haliotis asinina | reverse complement strand
GCCATCGGCATAGTGTCTGCAGCCAATGCAGCAAAGTGTATTCCTAACCCAACATTGAATGATGACAGTTACTGTACTGTTTTATTTCTAGGAATGTATTGCTGGAGTCAGCACGGATCGCCAGAGGCAAGGTGGAAGCACTCTCAGGATTGAAAGCACAGAATTTTGATGCTGTTATTTTCCCAGGGGGATTTGGTGCAGCCAAAAACTTGTAGGTTGCTTCACGTATTGTAATAATAAAATGCAAAAGTTTATGTATTTAAAGATTTTTAGCAATAAATTTGATATGAAAAGACCTTTGAATTGGAAAGAGCTTAACAATACCCACTATCATCATGAAGGTCAAAAACAAATGTAGACTGAAGATTATCATTGTTTTATGTAATGTCCCTAATCTCTCACACTCACTTTCATCCTGAAGAACATTGCTGGTTTAATCCTGCTCTTTCTACTAATGAGAGAAACAATAATTGATCTATTATTGCAGGTAATCCTATTTTCAGATCTACATTTGCAACAGAAGGGACAGCGATGTCCGTAGATTCTGATGTAGAGAGAGTGCTAAGGGAGTTCCACACTGCAGCCAAACCCATTGGGTAATCTGGACAAGTCCATCTTGCTTTATTTGTCCATTTGATGTCGAGATCATGTGGAATGGTTTTACATATTTGTTGTTAAATGAAAACTATCTGTAAGTAATTATGTTTTGGAGGGTCAAGTGGATCATCATTTAAAGTGAAACAAGTCATTTCTTGCAAGAGTAATAAGCTACTATGGACCTAAGAGTGACTGCCACTAACATGCATTGTTCATTATGCATACATCGTAGTATTAACTTGTGTATATGTCTGGTTATCGTCATACTGATTTCAGTTATGTGCTCTTCTTCAACAAACGTAAGTCTCAATTGTGTCAGGAATTTCCAGACTGCTGCAAAACACCTTTTACCAACAAATTATCTGTAAACACACTGGTAGTGATTTGTTTTTGCTTTTTTTTTTCTTTTAATTGAATTGTTGTGAGGCTATATTTGGAAAATCTAATCCTGTTGCAGACTGTGCTGTATTGCCCCTGTGCTGGCTGCCAAGGTCATACCAGGCTGTGAGGTCACTGTGGGGTCAGACCAGGAGGAAGGAGGGAGGTTCCCATATGCTGGAACAGCCGGCGCCATTGAGGCCTTGGGATCCAGACATATTAAAAAGAATGTGACTGTATCCTTGATAATGGTTACATCAGTCTGTTGATAAAGTTTTAGATAGTCTGTTTAACATGGTCTCTTTGAGTATACACCTCCATGCTCTTGCTCAGATAAATTGAGACTTCTTTTCTGGGTTTCTTGGGTTTGTCGTGCTGTCAGTACTAGGATATCTATGGTGATTCTGGGTCAGAGTAGATCCCAGTTATTGTGATGTGAGCAGGTGGCCTTTTTGATTAGCTGATTACAGGTCACTGTGACCTAATTGTGCCTACGTTTTCAATCACTGCTATGTATGAGTCAGATTTGATTACTGGATTTTTTAAACTTTTGAAGTCAAAACTGACTTGTATTAAAACAGAAAAAAAAAGATATTTCATGATCATGAAAATCTTCTAGCATACTAATTTTGTTGTGTTAGTGGTACAGTAGATTCTGAAATCAATCATATTGGTTGCCTTTGCACCTCAGGAACCATTGCACACCCTGTGTGTTGCAGGTTTATCAAAATTAGTTGTTTCTTTTGTGTCAAAGACATTTGAAGGAAAACATGTCAAGTTCAACTTCTGATATCTCATAAAAGTAGCTGTCATTTTCATGTTCTCCTTCTCCACAGTACATTAATAATATGACTTGAGGAAGTGGTTGCCTCTGTTATGACCTTAACATCTCTGAGGAATGTCATGTTGACAGCAAGAACAAGATCGTCACAACCCCTGCTTTCATGTGTGAGACAGCTGTACACGAGATCTATGACGGAATTGGAACTATGATCAAGTCCATCCTCGGAATGGCTAAATAGAGGCATGGGACCCTGGAAACACAGATTGTCATGTGAATATTGACAGAGACATTTATGTGTGCTATGAATCTATTAACCCTTATCCAGGATAAGTAGACCAAGGTGACATTACTACATGGGACTCAGAAAAATCAAGGTCTATCTGTATTACTCAACTCTAACTGTACACGTCTAAGATGGCCACACAGTGGTCGTGATACTAACAGAGTATTCATATACAGCTGATCTATTTCATTGGTCCCTGGGACTTTCAGCAAGTGAAGTTTCAGTTACTTTGAGCTCTTTTGAGATGTTGTGAGTTTCTAGCAAGACACGTCTCAAAAGACCAGATTGTTCTGTGGAGATGTGGAGATAAGAAACATATTGATTACATTTCCTGAATAAGGCGTAATATGAATGTGTCTATGTTTGATCCTTGTATGTGTTTGGAAGCTTGAAGGCTTGTGGAGTTTGGAAGTAAAGCTTTGGAAATGTATCTCATGGTTCTGTTATGACACACAACACAGGTGTATGTATTTTATTTACAAAATGACAGTATACAGTCCCTGCAGACTGCAATAAACATACTGGGTTCACTTTATGAAATTGATGACATACAGATAATTGATAACAGATCTGACAACAAAATCAGTTCATTAGTACTTAATCTTCTGCTGAAAACAATGGATATATATCACAGTGTAAATGGGTTTAATTATAAAAACGTGTTTCATGTCTCTGCCACCCTATGGATTTTGTTGATCTTAGATATCAGTTGATTTTCCTTCTCTCTCAGTTTGGCTGTTACTTCCGTCTGAAATAATTGCACACAAGTTATAAATCATAGCAAGGACCTGATGAGTAAGCTGATAGGGAAGTGTTAGATATTAATTAGCAAAACTATTGAGTAATGAAGTGTCAGTGGTATTCCTGTTGTGTCCTGTAATCTCACTATAAACTTTGTTGCACCAAACAAAAGATACTGACATGTTTCTGTGTAAACCCTCCCATGTGTCATTATGACTGTGGTTGAGTGAACATTGGATAATGACAGAGAATAAATTAGACAATGAAATATCTACAGAACCCGCCCTTTAGCATCTCCATCTCTTTTGTATACATACCTGCAGTCCTCCCAGCATCTCCTTGGCAACACTCTCAATCACCTCCTTCACATCTTCCACAGACAGCTCTGAGAAGATGTTCTCCGACATCTTCTCATCAATCTGCAGCTCTGTAACTTCTTCAGTAGTATCTTCCACAGGCTGAAATAAAACAGAGAGTTTTTATAAAGTGCACACATCCTACACTTTCTTGTGGTTGAATTGTCTTTGTTATTTAACTTCAAACATTTGACTCAGGTGGAACCAAGTTGAAGTGAAAATTTCTTACAATCACAAGTTTTATGTGACCAAAGTATAATATGTAGGTATTTTTTGTGTCAAATCTCACTGGACAATGTTGTTAAATGGTTGACAGAAATATGAAGTTACCAGACCATAGGCTGTAAGTTAAGTCCAACAACTTATTAGGAGGCCAGTAGCCAGTCTGTGATATGTGTTAGATGTATGTAACAGTAAACCAAAGTACCTCTGGTACTGGTGTAGGAGGGGGCGTTGCAATGTACTGGTTGAAGTGTTCTTCAGACACACCCTCATCAAGGGGAGGGGGAAAAGGGACATCTGCTGCCTTGGCCACCTCCACATCCAGCTGGAACACATTGTCATATGATCAACCATTTTACTCTCAACTCATTAAGGAAGATACCCATGTATATTAAAGGGTATACACTTCTGAAACAAGACACCATTGTACAAAAAAGTCACTTATTTATATCTAAATGTAACAAAACAATATTATGCATGTTAAGTATTCCAGTATTGGACAGCAAACATGTACGGTCCTCTATAGTATGTTTTTATGCTTCTATTTATGTCTGGAAGTAACTCTCAACTTACATCCGTCCCAATGATTTCCTCAGCTTGGAGTGTTGAGAACATGTACTCATACAACGTGTAGTGTTGGAAGAAACTGGAAAACACACACATATATATGTCAAGTTCCTTGGAAGTGTGAAATGAGGTTTAATGTCTTGCTCCAGTTTATTTTGCTCGTATAAAATTATTTGCATTTGTGAGAGTCTGCTTGTTCTAGCCTAGACTGATACAGTTTTATTATGCTTCCTGAGAGATACAAGAAGTTAACATGGACACTCTCACAGACGCAGTACACTAGTACAGAGCTAATCAGTCCTTCCTTTATCACCTTAATGACATTAATATCAAGTCCCATCTTTTGCTATGATGTGATCATGGTTTCGAATCACAAACATTCTCTGGAAAATGCTCTATTTACTACAGTTCAAATTCCTTGGAGTTCGTCCAAGTTGAGATCCAATGAACCCAATGAATCCTGAAATATCTCTTAATGTAACTAAGAAGATATTTCTATGAAAGTATTATCTTTTATTCTGGACATTTCTGAACATTGTTAACCTGTACAAATTCCCCACGGAATAATACATTCAGCAATAACAGTGTTTCAAATTACAAAGTGTGTTTCATACCACAAAGTACTACAGATTATAACAACAAAGACCTGCATATGCAAATTAAAGTCCTAAGTAGTACACCAATGAAAAATTCGATCACTAAAGTACCGTTTGAAATAGGAAAAAAGACGATTTTTCACTTTTATCTCAACAGCTTATGAAGTTAATATATGAAAGTGTGAAAAACTTGTTTAACTAAGTTCAGTCTAACTACAGTTCCAGTGGTAGGGAGATAGGAAACGTAGCTAAATGGACTTTACTGAGGACAGATTAGTGCAGAAATGAGCAGTGCAGATTTTTTTCAAAGTTCATTTATTTGGGACTTATTTGTAACAGACCAAGGCGCTATGGAAATTAGTGTGAGATGATATTATATTACAAAGGGCACTTTATAAATGTCCATATTGAAATCAGACGTAGCTTCATTATAAACAATAGCTGATGTAAAAAATAATAACTTTCATGCTGAAACTATGAAGGATGTAATGACCATGGCGTCTCACTATTACTGGGGAAGTACATGACGTCACGTCTTAGCATATATAAAACATTATCAAGTCCTGATAATCAGCACACATGAAAATGGCAAAATATCTTTGAGAGGACCCCTTGTGCCAGTAGACAGCGCATGCATTTCATGCCTGGTTAGTCGATGGGCCATCGTCATACCCATCTGAGTGACCTAATTGCAATCAAAAGTCTGATGTAATGTTTTCAGGAGTTATATTTTTTTCAAGTTTTGTCTGATTTCACATGTAAACATACTTTTCTTGATGTCCTCTCGCACTGCATGCCCAGTAAGGCTGAAGACAATTATTTTGAGATATCCTATTTGCAGTTGTGCAGATTTGAGGAATACAGAATAGCAGCCTAAAATCAGGGTTTTTTTCTATTCGCAACATTACTTTAAAATCAGTGGAATCTTCCAATGTCCATGATACCACCAACAGATCCATCAGAAATATGGTACAACAAGCTGTGGAGACTATCGTGCTACATGACCATGCAGTGTTTGTTGCCCACCTGCTGTATAGATAGTTTGTGATGTCTTTAGCCTGGTTCACATCAAAGAACTCAAGTCCTCCATACTGCATGTCTGGTCCATTCTCAGCTCCAATACCCACAAGCATCTTCTTCATCTCCTTCAGATTTTCAACCAATGATAGGTGTTTTTCTGGATACATGTAAATCATCACACATCACAGATTTTACCTCATGTTTGTAACAGACATTACTGAAGATAGATGTTTTTCTTTGGCAAACTTTAGTTTGCATTTTCAGAAAATGGAGCAGTTCAGTAAAAGGTCTCCAGAAAGTAGACATACTTCAAATTGATACTTTAGAAATTTCAGAGAACAGCTGTTTTCTGTGTTCGAACAAATGTCAAAATACAACGAAACTCACTCCTGACATTGGTATTTTTACATGGAGTATGTATGCATATACATGTACAAGGGGATGCAACATGGTTTCCCATAGTTCAGCAACTGTACCTTAACAGATTCAAAGACTGTCAAATCGATCATTGTATCTATAAAACATGTACATAAAAGAATACCTTTGACATTTTCAAAGAGTGTGTGTACGAGTGTAAAGAATCCTGACAGCTGCTGGATAGAGAATGCCTTTTCCTTTCCCCACCACACAGAGGCTGTGTAAAAGTCTAGTATTGAGGCCTCACGCAGGTCAGTTGAGTGACAGTCTAACTTGAATATGTCACATAATTTCCTGAAAACAGTCATGATTGAAAAATTTGGTAATTTTATCTGGTGAATAGTATGATACTTAGAAATATGTTGTAGTTCATGTTTTACAATACAGTTGTCAGTCTGACTTCTAAGTCAATTCAAGGATCACCATGCACATAAATGAGTTGGAATGGTAACTTTGGTTTTCAGGTTGGGTGGATCCCTAGTAGGATCCAGGTCTTTCTTTCTGTCATTACATGTTTTCCTTGATGTACATATTAACATGAAACTGTGGTGTACATACAATTGTTTTAAACATGTACCATAAATAGTTTTTTGCCAGGACTCTGGCAAAAGATTTGCCAGATAGGACATTTTGTACCTAATGCATGAAATGTAAACCAGGTGTCTGGGTGGGGTCAGGTAAAATTTGGACTTCTTTCAGTGCTATACACATCTCAGAACTTAGTTAATTCACATGTAGCATGATATTAACAGTTTCTCAAGTTATATATTCCATACCAAACTTATAAATCTGTGCTACCTACATTTGCATGTGTTCCACACTGAGTGCTTGCAGTTCTCGTGTCTGGTCTGCTGTCAACACTTTGAAGGCCAGGGCTCCTTCCCGCTCATCTGCCTCACCGTCCTATACAATGAAATAAAGGGCCACAAACATACATATGTGTCTTAATCAGTTTGGATCCAACTGTTCTGTAGCATGTATGTGATGCTATAGAATCATGAATTGATTAACTGTACCTAAACTTGGCAATAACCTTTGTAAAATAGTGTAGCTTTGATTTTAGAGACTATTGAAATCATGGGTGGTTAATATCTTCTGCATAATATTCATGACATGTTGTTGCGGACTTCACAAATACCCAAATACGTTAATTCAAGAACTAATTTTGAGCTGTCAGGTAGGTGTCAGTGTTTTTGGCCTTTCCAAATCTTTGTTTACATGCCGCGGACAGATAATATCGTCAGATATCTTTGAAAAATCAATGGAAAACAACCAAATCAAAGTGTACCACTGTCACTTTTTTCTTATTTTTTCCATCAGTCTTGGCTGAGGACAAATTCGATGATGATCCATGAAGAGATGCTTTACTCGCTCTGGATGAGATTTTTGACTGGCTTCTCGTCGCCATTTTCGTCGCTATGACAAACTTGACAAATGGACCGCATAGGAGATGAGAGTGCGCCAAGGGAAATAACCGATACGTACCTTTACTTTGGCACGCCGCCTGTTCGACTGAAAAATAAAAGGTGCCTCTTTTAATTTGAGCAATATTAGAGGAGAGCGGGATAGATATCAAATAACCTTTGTTCCTTCTGGAAATTATGTCATTTTACAGGAAATAATTTTAACACGACACTAAAGAAATATATAGATTCACAGTAAATGTGGCTGGGGTGATGGAAATGCATTTGTGATAAACAAAACGTATTCAAGTAAATTACTTTTCCAAGTAAAAACAGATGTTGTATCGAGTTATACCACAACGAGGAAGTATTACCAGACGAAACAGGATAAGATACATCGAATACACTAAAATCAATATGTGCCACGAAAAAAAATTATTTCAGGACGTAGGGAATGGATTTCCTCTTCAGATTAATTAACAGAGTCACTGATCCTAGCTGGCAACTTTGTCAGATACGTTAGTACCAACACATTAATCATTGAATGAATGAATGAATGAATGAATGAATGAATGAATGAATGAATGACAATTTGAATACTGTTTTACAGTTTGACATGGATTATTGAACTATCATTATCAACAGCAAGAGCATCCATCTACGAAGCTGAGATACGATAACGTGTCGACCAAGTCAACGGGTCTGACCACCCGATCCCGGTAGTCTCCCCTGAAGCCAACCATGGATTACAGAAGAGCAATTCAGCTTCCTATTTTAGATGTTATCAGTTCAAAGAGGATATGCTTAAAAACTTATGTTCAGCATTTTTGTAACCAACAAAACATTGCATTCTATACAGCTGTGAGTGAGTTTAGTTTTACGCCGCACTCAGCAATATTCCAGCTATATGGCGGCGATCTGTAAATAATCGAGTCTGGACCAGACAATCCAGTGATCAACAACATGGGCATCGATCTGCGCAATTGGGAACCGATGATATGTGCCAACCAAGTCAGCGAGCCTGACCACCCGATCCCGTTAGTCGCCTCTTACGGCAAGCACAGTCGCCTTTATGGAAAGCATGGGTTGCTGAAGGCCTATTCTACCCCGGGACCTTCAGCTGTGACTGGTAAACTAAGGCGTGGTAGTGTGGCACTGGTACTGAGTGAATAATCAAGCTCTGTATTGGTTAACTTTAAATAACCAAACTGAACCTGACAGCAGAACTAATTCAGAGATAATTAGGATGTGAGTGGTAATAATATTTGATGGTGATTTCTTGTTGCATTCATGCATTATAAGTTAGTATCGTGTACATGCATTTTGAATTTATACGTTAATTAACATAGTGAGAATAATGTTTCAAAAACACATGTTTATTAAATCTACGGAGCGAAAGCATGTGTCATGTTTTCTTTTTTTTAAAATGCAGTAAATGTGGTTATCAATGATCGACAGCACTGGATCGCGCATAGTCTTAACACTAGTTTATGCATAAGCTCTTACCATTGTCATATAGACATTTTCAAAAACCATTTACAAATATTTAGTTACAATTGTGAATGTGTTTGTTACCCAAAGATGTTTTGAAAAAAAGGATTGTGTTTTCTCACACAATTCATACGATCCATACTCCAGAGTTATAAAAATAGTCCGTATACTAACTTTGTCAAATACAGAGCCCTTGTTCTGTCATATATATGTCATTTCTGACTATTATGTAAGACAATGTTCTTTAGAAAATACATTTTAGGAGTGTTCACTCTTCAATGCATGTAGGTAATATTCACAATATTCACGCTACCATCAATCACACTTAGCTGGGTTTACGCCCACTGTCGACCAGCTATGTGGAATTATGTGAGATTCCACCTACATTTCTTGAAGGAAACGTCACACCTAAAACAATACACCCTTTTTGTCCTGGACAAAATGAGTTAGGGATATTGGTATTTCAATGATTGATATCTTATCAGCGTGTCAGTAAATAAATATATCACTATCAATTATTTCAAACTTTACATATATCCAATACATATTTTTGTCCAGTATAATTAGGTGATAGTTCATACTTTGTAACACTCAAATTAGAAACAACGAGAGCGATATTCATTTTTTATGAAATGGCATGTTGTATATAGTGTTTCAGAGTGAAATAATTTAACATTACACTGATGGGAAATATAACTATTCAGGTATGTAAGTACTTATGTGTACACGTTGGAAGTAAAAGGACAACAGACACTTAACCTTTACGCAAAGACGGTTCACACGACCTACTACAGAAAACCCTGAACATGACACCCAGAGTACCCCGAGCAACCTGTGTGAAGTTTATGTTTCATATCATAGTTTATATCATAACAGTCAGTAATCCCACGACAGCGAGCGTGTCTACAGCCTATTCATTCCCGCACAGCCATTTTCCCAGCCCATTCATAACATATAAACTAGATACCCATGTCACAGGTGAGAAGTCGAAGCTATATGTTTTATTCGCCTTCGTTTGTGTTGGACATGTAAAGCCACATGTAAACATCGGAATGTAAAGTAGTGACGTATCCAAATTTGAAATCAACCCGCAAAATGTATGAAAGTGAGCAAGTATGCAACTCTACAAGTCACATACATTATCGTATATAGAAATAATATGCATTTCCATGTACATTATCTAAAGCCAAATGCAAAAAATTTGTATCCTTCAAGATGGCCACTGTAGCATGATCTGTATCGTCTGTAACGGCGATCTCCGTGAGTGAAAATAAGTATACATGAAATCTGTTTTGATTTATTTGTGATCATATGTCCCGGTCGGATGTCTCGAACTTGGGATAACTCGATATTTTTCCTTGGTCTAATGTACATTGTGTTCATTGTGGTTTTCATCAAATTCGACGTGCATGATCACCTGATTGTCTGGTCGATTATTTACAGTCATATACATGGACAATTACTAAACACGACAATTTACAAAACAAACAAACTGGGTACATTAATTGTGAGTTGGTCGATTTGTGATCAAACGCACTGAGACATTTTACGGTTGATTCTGGTTAAATATGCCTTATATTTATATCAATGTTAAACAAGTCTTGTACTTCATCAATGTTAAACATGTCTTGCATTACACCAATGTTAATTTTGTCAAAGGCAGTTTCTATTTACCATTCTGTATCCGAGTGACAACACACAGCCAGCGTACAACTCCCACAAGCTCCAAATGAACGTAGAAATCAAGTAGATTAGGCGTTAATCCTCAGCTAACACTGATCCAGATTATAGTGTATCCATGTGTTTAGTGCTAAGCTGCTGGGGGTATCAGGATAAGTTATAGCTTTATCGGTACACCACGTGGTTCATTGCTGCACTTCCTGCTGGGTTGTTATGAGATTTATCAAAACAGAGGGAAAATACCCCCTTTTCTCAAAGATAGTTGAGAGATATGGACGTCTTAAAAGATGTTAACAATAGATTATTTGGATTAATCAAAATGTGTAGGGCAAAAGAAAAACGTATTAATGATGAACTATTTACATAAGCTGGTATTAGCACATCAGCAATAAAGGGACAGTTTTACTAACGTGAAACAGGTAAAGAGGTAAGACCAGACTTACGTGCGCTGGTTTTACAGTGCAAGCTCACTGAGATACCATGCCGCAGTTAAGCATGAATACCCCCATTCAGACACATTAAACTAACGCGGAGCCGGCCAGTCCTTGTTGTACCCATTAATGTCCAGCGCCTGTAGCATATTTTAACGTTTTTTAGTATGGCGCGGTCGGGAATCGAACCCGCGATCTCCGTGTGGACCACTAACCGCTACACCAGGTAGGGGGCTCACTAACATGAAAGAAACCACGCAGATGGCATCATAAGTACAGACTATATATAATAATCAGAAAACATCTTTTGATTTACCCCTCTACCCACTCGTCGAACACACCTGTTACCCCTAAACCATTTCTTCAAGCATACCTGTTATCTTATACCGAATAAGAATACATGCATGCACGCGTCATCATAATCCCACGCCTTTCAACGCTCTCGATATCGGAACACGTGTAACGGCAATCAGAAGACATAAGCGACGATCAAGTAAACTCTACGAATCGACGAACCGTATTATCAGCCTCTACCTCAAACGTGCCAGTAATTCCTAAAGTCTGTGCCTTCCAAAACACACATCTTACCCCCAAATCCTTACCTACATCCAATATATACGTATTCCTAGCAAACCTCTTACCCACATACTTGTATTACGTACAAATCCCTGCTAACGTACCCGTATTCCAAACAATGACACTTCAGCACATATAACCCTTTTCTGTCACCCCTTCCTGAAAGAATCGCTGTTACCATCTCATATGTATGACCTGTAAGACCATACAAAATAGTTTTTTTCAAGAGACGAGGCCAGTCAAATCACTATAATTATTATGACTTCGTTAATGGTGTTGTGAGAATTCCAAATGAAAGCACACTAATACAACCAAACTACAAACTCACCCTGCCCTTGGGCCGCGACATTTTGTCCCCTCACGACGGACACTGGGAGTTCTCAAGAATCTCCTCCCCACAGCAGGAGGGGGATATCTGTCTCACGGTGCGTTAACTTCGTTGAAGATTCCCCCGAATTATCTCGCGTGTGGCCACGCAGAGATTATCTCTGTTCCGACTCCAGTTAGTCACGTGATGCCCTAGAGATTGCAAGACAATAATGAACAGAAAAATGATCTGTACACATATGAGTGATATGTCACAATGGATTGCCTCTGTATTGAGTGGTATATACATATTTATATCACCTGTAGTCATCTGCCATACGTAGCTATAGAGAACACGTTACTCGAACAACACCGAGCCCTCACTGCGGGGCTTTATGGGACGTCTTTGTAAATGGAGATATTATTCGGGTTGAAAGCATGAATATCATCAATTCTTTCAATTTCTATACGCGGATAAGGTGTACTGACACTGGCATATGTTTGTTGGACGTATACAGCGTGTATGTCATCTTTCCTCCAAACGGATGTTTTGTCGTCTAGCAAATGTGTAGACGTCATTATTGCTATAGTAAGGAACAGCACGCTGTTTCGAATGGAATAGGTATACGCCTGCATGCTGCAGTGAGTGAGTGACTTTAGCTTTACACCGCTCTTGGCAATATTCAAGCAATGTCATAACGAGGGACACCAGAAATGGGCTGTCGGGACACACCGGGTCTTCGGCATGACGAAGGTTTTAACCACTGCAATATTTGAAGCAAATCGTACCCGGGACTTCGGCCTGATGAACGAACGCTTTCACGGCTTGGTTAATCCACTACCCCTACTAAATGATGAGAGTATATCGTGTTCTAATGTTGTGTATACCGTGTTGTTAAATTTGATACGCTATACTTGACCATTACTCATTCCTGCTACAAAGCGTCAAAAGTACTCGGTTGCGCGACAATTTGAGTGAAAATATTTTCAATGAAAAACGGTTTAAGAAATGAATTTCCAACCACTTATCCTTACCAGGTTTGAAATGCCAGCTTTGACGAGAAGAGAACACATTTAATGATTTTCAAAGATGAAAGATACCCGTCAGCAGCTGTGAATTATGATATTTGTTTCCAGGTCTATGAAGTCATAAATACAATTACACGTACACGTTAAAAATAGGCACAAGTGTTATTGGAGTGCTGACAAATAACGCAACGGTCCTATTTGGGTCTCCTATTACCTCGCTATGATATTGCTAAAGAGCTTCAATACAAAATCAAACATGATAAAGTACACTGAGGGAAAATGTTACTCTTACCCACTAACTCTTCGTTGTTGCCGACTTGCCGAGATCGGAAGGGATTGTGACGTCACATCATTTCTATGACGTAGAACACTATCACTGTGTTGTGTATGAAACATAATTACGTCATTTCACAGCTATTCGAATATTCCGGAGCAGACAGTCCAGTGACTAAAATCAAAAGCATCGACCTACGATAAGGATAAGATTAACCCCGTCATCAATTCCGTCAATCGCCTCTTACGACATGCATAGGTTGTGAATAATTGATTCACATCGGTGCTGTTAAAAACATATTCCAGAAATGTGACGCAATTATTTTACACCAAAGTCACCTTTATCCCGCCAAAGACGTATCAACTACCAGGATCATCTCGTCTCATCTGTGATAGAGGAGAATGCAGACTTGGTAAGACAGCATAAATACTAGATACCTTGGAGCCGTCTCTTAATTTCACGAGTCGCATCCTGGTGTACGTATACTTGAGGGAATATGGCTTGTTTCTGATGGTGTACGAGCGAGTTTGCTTTATTTGTAGCTAATGTGTGTGTGTGTGTGTGTGTGTGTGTGTGTTGTTTTTTTTTCTTTTCTTTTCTTGCAGTGTATTCGAATCGGGCATTCCTAGCTGTAGTCTCAGGTCTTGCTACACCAGTCCAACTTTCCTTTCAGAGCAAGTCGTTTGTTCTTTCTTTTTGTCTTCTAGAATTCGTCTCAATGTGTTCATGAGTGATATATGGTTCCTGCAATAATGTATCCGCATGAATCTAGCGGCCTCCCGACAATGTTACAGAGTGAATCTCTTTGCTCTAATATATTCTGGAGTGAAACTATACCAATGTAGGTTTCTGCTTCGGAAAATAGGTTAATCTTGCCTGTAAGTCAAGATGATGAATTCTGGCCATGGAGTATTCCACTCCACATGCCAGAGAGCTGACAAAATCAGTTATGTGAAAAACATTTTATTACAGGATAAGAAACTAAGAAATGTTTGGCACAGGCAAATGATACACATGTACACATAAAAGACTAAATAAGTTATCATACAAGTAGTATGTAGCAAGATACTTTTAATCTCATTATTATCAAGGTATCTAATATGTAACAAACCCCTGGGTACATGTCCTTACCATCTATAGCAACACAGCAGTGCTACCATGGTTACTGCCACCATAGCAACAAATCTTCCCTGTAACTTTAGGCACAAACATGCAACACTTAGTATCAGTTTGAAGTCATATTCTCCCAACAACTTGTATTACCTTGGGGCAAAAAAGTTAACCTGAAATAAATTAGTTGATGAATCCAATCTCTGTTGTCACATCTTGAGAGCAAATTAAGTATAGAGAGTCCACATCCATCTTATTAACCTTTACTGCCAACATAATTTGGATATTTGGAATGTTCTTCCATAGGGTTAATGAGCTAATTTTTTATTTTTAACATGACTCTGTATTTCTGTGAAAATATGTTTCTACTAGCTGCTTGTATTTCACTGACAATGGGACAGTCAGCAATATTCCATCAGCATAGTATGGCGAGAGGTGTGGTGTTATAGTCAGGATCCAACAAACCTGTGATTGATATTGAGCAAGGTCATGAAAGTACGACGACATTCACCTTATCATCATTGTTTCTCTTTGTTACAAGCTCTGGTTACTTGGACATGATCTTTCCTTAGAGTCCTCTTTGAGTCAATAATAAGATATTAGGTTGCTCGAGTTACACTTCCAAGACAGACATCAAACAATAACTCATACATTGACCACAATTTTCAATAAGCCTTTACTCTTATGATTTCTCCATTTTGCATTACAAGGCTAAATGAAAAAAGTGAAATGTTTCTTGGGCATGGGCGCATCACTTATATTTGTGTGTGTGACAATTTTTCACTGCCAGTTTTAACAAATACTTTTGACTTGGCTGCATCCCAATCATCCACTTGTCCACTATATGAATATGTGTCTGTAAGAACGAGTGTGACTGAATCTACAATTCATTAACACATGCTGAACTACCAAAAATGTATTTCTGAGAGAAAAATAAAAATGTGTTCCTCCCTCATCACTTTGTTTTCTATCAAAAATAAAAAATAAAGTCCGCCTTCATCACTTTTGAAAAAAATGTGCCCAAGAAACATTTAAGTTTTTTTATGCAGCCTAAATAAGGACAAATCTAAACATCAGTAAATTATTAGGATATTTTTTGTGAAAGAAAATTTCCATATATAACAATGTTTAAGCTCACTAGGCAAATGAAGACATGTACAGTTACACATCACACTTGGATCAATAATGTCACATAATGCTCAGGAAGTATAAACTGACCAATGAATCTTTCCCTCACTCACACATTCTAGCACACAAGGACCAGAAAATACTGGAATCATAATCAAAGCTTCTAGCTACAATTATTATGACATCATGCTGGTAAATTCATTGTCTAGGATATGACCATTCCATCCAGAAAGGACAGGGGTATTTATATAAATTATTTTTGTTTTTAATACACAAATACAAAATCATTTTCCTTTAAGACATAATTGTTTGGATTGTAGCTTCAAACATTAGCATCTGACAACAAATAATTTGCCCATTAATCTGGGCAAATCTCATCAAGAAAATACATTGAGGGGTCCACAAGAGGATGTGCATGGTTCACTGATGCTGCCTTTCCAGTTCTGATAATAAATCACTTAATAAATCACTCAGTGTTCTTGTTCCTGAAGGACTCAGAACTCTACTCTACTTACAGAAAGCAAGACGATCAACATGTCCTCCTGTGGGAAAAATTTCTTTTTTTTCGTCTCATGAACATGCTACATGTCCTATTATGGCAACATTCAACATGTCCCTCTGGGGCAACATTCAAGATGTCTATCTTGTATGAGTAATATTCAACATGCCCATTGTGTTACCAAGGTTACTGGCAACATTCAAGACATTGTTTTAGGATTATCCATTCAACAAATACCAAAACATTCAAAATGTTTTATCTATAGGAATTATTTTATTTTTATTCGGGGATTATGTTACAAAAAAATCATAATCCAAGCTAATGCTCTGAGAAGTATTATTCCACATATATGTGGAAACAAGCAGTATTCAGCATATTCTTAAGATACCATGTACTGGGCATGTAGCATTGATATCTTTTCAAACATACTGATTGACAACGACAAAATATTTGAAACCAAACACAAAAAGATCAGGTTTCAAATTTGTGGTTCCAAAATGCAAAATTACCTATGATCTTTGTTCTGTCAAGAAAAGAATCACAAACTCTGTTAATAAGTAATGTGGTACTTAGTTTTTTGGTTTTTGAGTATGTTGTTACTGCAATTAATTAGTGAGTAAGAATGATTTTATGTGGCTTTTAGAAATGTTCCAGCAATATCACAGTGGGCAACACCAGAAATGGGCTTCACACACTGTGCATATGTGGGGAATCTAACCCGTGTTTTTAGTGTGATGAGTGGATGCTTTGACCATTAGGCTACCCTGCTGCCCCTCTGCAAGCAAATAAGTGATGGGACTGTTTACAAATTTGTCACAAATATTATTGCTAAATGATGACCAGTCAACTAGACCTAGCCACGGGATAATGAAGCTGGTGGTTTTCAATGAGACAATCAGCTGAAGCCCTATTGCCATGAAGGTTCTGTCACCTACAAAATGCCAGTCTATGACATGCTGACAGTTATTCTGTTTTAAGCTGTAATCTGATTCAGTAGTCCACAATTAACAAGTGAGTTTAATCAATACTTGGCTTTTGACATGTCCTTCTGTATTAAAATGAGTCGGGTTAATGTTACTACATCAGTGAAACCCAATAAAATCTTATGGTGTTCACAACCAAAATAATATATCCAGGAAAACCCCTTTCAATGTGCAACACAATAACAGCAACAACAACAATTTCATATCCACATGTCTCAGAGTCCCCGACCATATTGTTTCCCCATATCCCAAGCCCATACTGTGACGCTACAAGTAATATTAAACCCTAGATTTTCCACAGGTTCACAGGTATTTATTTCCCACCTCACTTTGGATCCTTGTAATTTAAATGGAATTGCTTGTTTCCCACAAAATGACATTTGTCCAGATACTGAAGAATACAACAGGATACTCACATAAACCACCATCAGAACACAGCAAACTGGCAGTTTTATAGTTTGATGGCCTTGGACTACAGATGTAACAATATTGATCAATCTGTGAATTCACAATTGGCGTAATGATATATTTTCTCATTACGACACTAATCATGAAGATATTGACTGATATATGCATCACAAAATGTTTTTCTTTTTCCTTTCTTTTAATGAACATTTCTCTGAGCATGCTGATTGGAATTTTGTTCCTTGATCCCCACTTTGTGATTACCATGTAAAACATACAGACATTCATCAGTGCAAAACCCCAACTGTTCACAAAATGGTTATTGCACTGCACTGGTAATACACAAGAAACTTACAATTATGCCACAGCACAAAGACAATACCTCCCAGAGTGATTGTCAAGAGGCCATGAAGTTTCCTTTAACAAGGAACAACAATATTCCAGCAATATCATGGCGGGTCAGGAATTGAACAGGTCAAAGTCCCACAAAGTGACTGAACCTGGCCACTGGCGGGACGCAATTGAAGGGTTGACTTGTTTATCTACTGCTGTATATGTTAATTTTGTGTAGCGCTATGCTTATGAGCAGCCACTAATTACCTGTAGTTTTGGTGCATAACGAATCTACTGTATCATCATCATCATCATCATCATCATCATCATCATCATTATTATTATTATCAATGTTACATGTAAACATACACTTACACGGTCCTTGAGGTTTGCTGTTGGTGTCATTTATTTATTTGTTTCTATTCCTAAAGACATGACACTTTAATAATTTAATTCCTACTGATGGTATTACTGTTTAAAGCTGATTGTCACCTGTTTCGTTAAAACTAGACACCTGGAGCTCCTTTCACAAAGCAGCCTTTACTAAGGTTAACCTAACTCCCAGTCTTTAACAATGCACTAAGGTTTCCTTTAGAGACTTATGATCTTAGTGTTTCATGAAAGGAGGCTCTAGAAGTTTGTTAGTGATTTTCCTTGCAAGTTATATTTGCATGGAGGTTTAATGTAAACATGATGATAACATACATATCCGTAAATTACAAGTCCAACATATTTTCTTGCTCCGTGAGCCAACTTTAAGTTAAAGACAACAAAACAATAATAACATTCAGTTGGGATTGAAAATATGCTTGTTTTCGAGATCATTCTACATAGTATTTATTATTTCTTTCAAAGGAAATAACATCCAGCCTTCAGTTTTCAGCTTCTGCCTGCCTCTTGAATGTTTGCTAGAAAATAAAGGGGGGACATGGTGGACTGGCCTGAATGAAAGATTATAAATATTTCCTCAACTGTGCACTGAAAAGACAATCCCTAAAGCAGGCATTAGCTGAGAATACACCATCTCATCCAAGCCTACAGTGCCACACACTACAGACTGGGGGGAATAAAAATATAACACTTCTTATACCATGGAATGAGCAGAATTTAGCCTGAATGCAAAACATCTAAAACACAGGTGATGATGACAATTTTGAGTCATCAATCACACTTCCACCATCTGTTCCATTCTCACACGTGGTCTTTCTGACTGGGGTTCTACAGTGACTCGGGCTAGCAGATTTTGTCCTACTAACATTTGAAATACTTGTCCCTAGCCTCTGGCTTCCTGTGGGGCTTTCACGTGACCTTGACCTCACACCCTGACCTGGCCTTGATCTAACCCTTTGAGGTCTTGACCTTTCACCTTTGACTTCTGCTGCTGAAGCACCAGT
The DNA here is from genome assembly GCF_037392515.1 of Haliotis asinina. Classification (NCBI taxonomy): domain Eukaryota; kingdom Metazoa; phylum Mollusca; class Gastropoda; order Lepetellida; family Haliotidae; genus Haliotis; species Haliotis asinina. The sequence goes on along the minus strand of NC_090294.1, from coordinate 9,090,997 downwards.
AACTGTGGTTGTTTTAGCTGGTTGTCGAATTCTTGGAGATGGGGACCCTACCCTGGCGGTAGACCCACTTGTTTCTCCAATTTCTGCTTTCCGCGATCTTGTAACCTGGGCCTCAATTCGTGAATGTGGCCTTCGGGCAGTGGTAACATTTGAACTGTTTGTATTAGTCTCTCGTTTCACAGTGGGCTTCCCAACTTCATGACTGCTGGTCTTGCTACTTGTTTGCTCTAAATGAACTTTTTCCTTTTCTATAATATTATTCACAAATGAAAAAGCATCTTTTGATTGACTGCTGTCTGAGTCTTCCTTTGTGGTCACACCAGCAGAACCTTGGGCCTGCTGAGGGGTTTCTTGTTGGCCACTGTCATCAACACCTTCTGATTTCACTTTCCTTGACCTAGTCCGCTGCACACGTCCTCCATCAACGTCCATGCTGTTGCTCATAGGCTGTAAGATTGCACTATTAATTTGACACTCTTGTTCCTTCTCCTCCAGGTCCAACAAGCAGACGTCAGGACTTCTTTTAGTGGCCTCAGGACGATCTGTGTCATCCTCTGTAACATGATATATTCAGTCAGTAGGGTTTAACACTTTGTGTAAAATATTTCAAACCTGGTAAGGAAAGATGTATTTTTCCTTATCCTGACTCATGCTTATTATACTTACCTCCTCCCTCTATGCAACGATAGTGGAACACTTGAAATCCCTTCAAGTTCCCGTCTAACTGAAGCAGACGTACAATACACTCACCCATCGGGAGCCTCCCTTCCAGCCTTTACAGTCACATAACCAGCCATGCTTGCCACTTTCTCCTTCATCCTCCAACGAGGATGGTTGGAGGCACACTTGGATACTAATACGGCAATAGGTTTTTGCTTTAATTTCGATCCTATAATACAGATTATGTTGTATTTGTTTTTTGGATTGTAATTACTATCATCTTTATGCAAAAGTAATCAAATTTCTTGTGTTTTGGACAGGATTTCCCATCAACTTGGACTTGTAAATTACAGCTGTCAGCAGCTGATCCTCATGTAGTATGTCCTTCGTGTAAACCTATGTGTTCTTCCACTGTTCAATGTGAACTTTGCAAGAATGTATCTGATTCAGAATTTGCATTATATTTATATTCTGTTCAAAAGCATGTGAAGGACAAACAACGTAGGCTCTCACTGGTCAGGTCTAAATTGGTTGATTCTGTGTCTTGTAACTGCATGTTGATAACAGCTGACATTCAACATTTTAGTGATCAGCCAGACCTACCCCGGGGGCATGGTCAAGATACCAGCTTAAATCTCAGAAGAGAACGTTGTCAGAATTGGGATCGTCTCAACCTAAGAAGATGAAGTCTTCAACTGCTAGACCTATGACTCCACTTTGAAGTCTTTCAGCAATGAAATTGACCCTCCTGACGAACGTCATATCTACAACCAACCTCCTCTACTACTTCCCGAGGTACAGATCGTCAGCAGGCAGGATCAACGAGCAGCGTGTAGTAGACCTTCAGTAACTACGTCGTCTAATACACTGCATCCTTCAGAGAGTCTACTATCTATGCAGACATCTACAATGTTTACACTCAACATGTCAGATGCTTCTGTGAACCAACTGCTGCTGCTTGTACTGCAGTCACTGGACACTGGCCTCTTCATGCAACAAATCCCCACTCATATGATGAACTTGATGGATCGTCGTTTTGAAGAAGAATGTAAACACCAATCAGCAGCTACAACTACTGTCGCCCTGTGTGACGGTTCATCGGTTGCGTTCATTGGAAGGGGCATCGTATCCACGCTCCAGTTCATAAAAATCACCATCGTCTGTATCCTCACATCGCAGTATGGATGATGATCGACTTGCTGAATTGACATCATTTTCCACTCATGCATGCACTTGCGGAAGGATGGGGATGGACATCATTGAGCTCCATCACCGAAGGAAGCCTTCTTCTCAAACTCTGAGATTACATCACGGATCACGAATGGTTTGGACTTAAATCTTGCCATCGAAGTCTAATGAGACTCATACCTCATCGCCATCGGAAAGGCTGTAGAATTTACTACAATGGCAAGGTGTACTATCAGTGTCTTCTTGGGACGACAGCTTTATTAAACCCTTGTATAGAGCTCCCCGGTCAGTATCCACAGTAATCGACAGCAGAATTAAGGACGTTGCCAAATCAGTTACTCAGAACTCCAGGGAAGTAATGATGATAAATTCCATCAACACTTTGACTACTGTCCTTCTCAGTGTTACTCCAACAAGTCAAAGTTCAGGGAGCGAGAGATAAGAAGTACAACGCTTGCGATGACAAGGGCGCTCCCATGAAACAAGACACCTTGCCAGAAGCACAAAAGGAGGGAAGCACTGAAGATCAGGTTCAGAACAACTTGAGCCTTCCACACCCAGCTGTTCGCATATAACCTTCACGAGTGGGTGGATGTCTACAACGTGGCAGCTCATCTGTACAGCGGATTATCTAGCTAGCACTGATCTACAAGTTGCCTACATGCACATTCCGATACATCCAGACACCAGGAAATATCTGCGCTTCCTATTCAATGGCAGCACTACCAATGGATGGTTCTACTGTTTAGAATATCCTTGGCCCATCGGCTACTTACTTGCGTCACTAAGCCAATAGTCATCTATTGGCGGGGACTTTGCTGTGCCATTTACCTGGACGACTGCACCCAAGCACATCACAAGACATGTCAACTCAGACTACAGTTAGACTTCACCATCAGGTTACCAACTCAACTTGGATGGCTTGTGAATCTACCGGAATCAGAATTAGAGTCACAGCAAGATCTTCATTTCCTCGGGATTCGATCCATCACTCTATTGAACCACATCATTGTCCCAGACGATCAGTGGGTAAAAATTCAAGCTCCACTCTCTCCATTACCACTACGACAGTGGCAATGTCTATTCGGTCTGCTCACAACAGCACAGGATTTGACCAGACGACAGCTACAATTATGCCCATTACAACGGTTCCTGATTCAGCACCTCAACACGTAAGATCGGATTGCTCTGCTGGACTATTTGAGATCATAACTACTATGGTGGACTCACCAATCGAATGTCTGCACAGGGACTTATTTACTTGAGCCGGTTTACAACAACCATCTCTACGTAGCTGCGTCACTACAATGTTGGAGTGCTCACTTAAACAACAAGGTGGCAGCAGGAATCTGGATGAGCAACAAACGCATTCAGCATATCAGCCACCTGGAGATGAAAGCTGTAGTCAACACAGTACAACAATGGTCAACAGCACTGAGGAACAAACTACTGATGGTTCACACAGGCAACAGTAGCATTCTACATGAACAAGCAGGGCTCAAGACGATGTCACATACTGCTGCAGCTGACCTTTCAATTCTTCGACAATTTCAACAACTTGAACCACCACATAAAGGGTTGTCACATCCCAGGTGCACACATGGCTGATGCACTGTTACGCCCTCTACAACCATCTCCAACAGAAAGGATGCTACATCAAGAGGCGTTTCAACTCATCAGTCAGACATTCGGATCCTGGCAAATAGTCAAAGTTTCACAAGCAGATACCAACATTTGTATCTCCAGTGCTGCATCCATTAGCATAGGCAACAGACGCTCTCAGCTTCTCGTGGGAAGGACTGCGTTCCCCTCTCCAGTATTACTACTGAAAGTCATCAGGAAGGTAAAAGAGACGATGTTGATTCTGGTCGCACCTTACTGGCCAGCGAGAGATTGGTTCATTGGTTCAGTACTCATCAAGGAACCTGGACAACAACACTGCAGCTACCAGAGTGGAAGAACCTACTCGCCCGTTCGCACATCAAACAAGCACACAGCAATTTAAGGCTCCAGCTTGGAAATTGAATGCTGTACTATGACACATCACGAGTGATATTTATGAGCCACTAGACCGGAAATTTTTTGAATTGTTGACACATAAAACATTGTTCCTACTCACCCTAGCTGTCAGAAATACAAGCTCTGGACTTCAACTGCAAATGATTCGATCTCATAAGATTGTACAACTTGGGTGAGATGGGATTTTATTGCTAAAAACCAACTGCCTGGACAACCGGACAGACAATTCCACATCCCAGCATTATCTACAGTCCTCGGGACACATGATACACAAGATTTATCATTATGCCAATCAAAACTGATTTTATTCTTATCCTGACTCATGGCATCAAGCCCTCCAAAGCGCCCCTCTCACTGCAATTCACGAGTTGGGCTTATGAGACTCAGAGAGAGGCAACCATGGCTGATCATGTGACTGTAATGACAGGAAGGTAAGCGTCCAATGGGTGAGCGTATTGTACGTCTGCTTCAGTTAGAAGGGAACTTCAAGGGATGTTCCAGTATCTTTGCATAAAGATATAAGAAAGTTGTTACACATAAAGTTTATCTATGTTGTATTTCCCAACTTCCAAAATGTTGCTCGAGAAGTTAAAGAAATAAACTGACAAAATGGTTTTACTGATCAATGAAAAGCAATAAACAAATTGAAAATTTTAATACAAAATGTATATTTGTATACTTATCCCATCTAACAGTATGCACTTCTATCTCTTGATGCGGCGACTCAGCTTGTCGTAAGAGGCGCCTAACGGGATCGGGTGGTCAGGCTCGCTGACTTGGTTGACGCGTGTCATCGGTTCCCAATTGCGCAGATCGATGCTCATGTTGTTGATCACTGGATTGTCTGGTCCAGACTCGATTATTTACAGACCGCCGCCATATAGCTGTAATATTGCTGAGTGCGGCATAAAACTAAACTCACTCACTCACTCTTGATGCGACACTGAGTGGAACAATGTAAACCTTTTCTCTCCAGGCCACTCCGCCCAAGCACTCCATGCTACCTCATTTTAAGACAACTTCCCAACTCTCATGCTAAGCATGCAGTACGTGTCATCAACTGCTCACGTGACTATCTCCCAATCATCATTCTACTTCTTGGAGCCACTAAGAATATCCATCTTGGAGATCTTGGTGTAAATCCATCATGTGAGATAGGTGAGTATATAAATATACAATTTATATTACCATTTTCAAAGTTTTAAACTTACCCTATCTCACAGTATGCAGATCTCCCCCCAGCTGGATGGCGGGAACACACATACCCTGTGTCTTGATAGTACAAACAATAGAACTGTGCAGACTGGAAACAACCATAGATAGTGATGCACAAGGAAAGCCTGTTATACATGCATGCAACTTCTGTGCTGGTGATGAGTTCATTAGAACTCCTTGACTTACTAACCACAATGACTCCCAGGGAGGTGGGTGCTCCTGAGCGATGTGGAAGAGGGGTGTAGGTCTGCGAGAAGAATGCCACTTTACCCGATTTTCAAGGTACCCCTATAAATTAAAGATATAGACAATAATCGGTCCAGTCCCTGCTTTGAGAAGACCTTTACACACACCGGTGAAAGAAAACTTCAAATTTTAATGTTCAGTTTCCGAACATCACTTTGCCCCTCACAAAAGCTTGATTAAAGGATGTGCCCAGCAATTTTGGAGTCAGAATGCAACATATTTCACTGGAATACAGGAATGACACACTTCACTGACGTAATTGATCAGAAAAGTTGAGGTCATGAAACATGAATTGTCAAACCCTTCCACATCTTCATACAGAATTGTGCTCCAGATTCATCCAACCACTGAAGTGGTAGCATCTCCGTATCATACTATCAAACTCAGTGAAGGAATTCTAACCAATGAACAAAGAACATACTGCAAACAAAGAGTTCAGAATTATATTCTAGAAATTACAAAATAACGAAAAGGAACCGTCTCCTATCTGCATTGTTAGTAGGTGCTGTGCAAGGATGAGAGGGCCAAACTGGTGCAGGCCTTGAACTCCTTGTCCGAGAGGTTGGGCGGGTAGTGGGAAAAAAAGACCGTCTCTGATTGCCAGAAGCATCCCTCCATAATGGAATGAAGGGAACAGTCATCATGGACACCAAAGCCCAAGTCTAGAGAGGAAACATAAGCTACCGAGGTGTTAAACCAGCAAGGGTATAAGTACAAGCCTGTAGGAAGGTGGCTCTCATCCCAAAATATAATGTGGTCTGAGACACTTTTGCCATGGATGTAGAAATGTCTAAAGCATGAAGCTCAGATATCCTAGCAGCTGTAGTTAAGGCCAGGAAAAAAGTCTTTAAGGAAATCTGGTCAAAACCTAGCATCCACTCAGTGAGCGAATCCGCAAGATAAACGGAGACTGCTCCACGTGACTCTGAAGAGATCATGTCTGTGCTGGGGACACATAGCTGTAACATCCAAAGGAACTTGGGGGAGAACCGGGAGAAAAAATATTCCATTGAATGTTGTTTAGTAGAACCAGTCTGGGTGGAAGGCAGTCCGTCCCAAGTTGATTTGCTGAAAGTTGGTTTGATCCATGCCATTTTGGTGAATGATGTCATTTTGGCGAAAGGTGTCGATTCAACGAAAGGTTCCTGTTCGAAGAAAAACTCCTGTTCAGTGACTGGTTCAGCAACTCCTGATGAGGATAGGTACGGGTTGATGAATCATGCTCCGGTGAACTAAAATTAACCAAACTGGTAGGATTCAGCGAAACCGACATAAGAGGTGGTTAAATGCCAGAGAAGGAGAACCAGTCGGCGAAGTAACAGTGAAACAGTGTCGAGACAAGAAAAACAGATTCCTTTCATAGCTGACTTGCGAAAACGAGTGGAACTGTTGCGCATGCGTTGAGTCGTCCACCATTACAATCATGGAATTAGAAACTGTGAACGAAGAACGAAGATCTTGTTGAGTAAAAATATCCTCAGGTAATGGAGGGTTTGAAACCACAACAACCTAGGAAGTAGATGAAGATGATGGACTGTTAGCATGATGAGAGTCCAGTAAATTCTGTAGATCTTCTGAAAGATAGGAATCGGATGATACCTGCATAAATTCTTCGTCATAAAATATGAGGTGACAGAGACTGCCAAGCAATTAAACTAGACTATACTTTGATTTTTTAAGGGACTAGGTCCTTCAAGTGCCGCAGCATGATGAGGCCAATCAGCAAACCAACAGGAAAAAGCGTTGGCATATTCTCCAAACTCCTCAAAGGTGAGATGTTTACATGTTCCGCACTGAGGATCCCACTTGCATTGACCAGCACAATCAACACACTGCAAATTAGGATCATTAGCTGAAAAAACCTGCTACAGCGTGTACATTTCTTCCTCATCTTCTGATCAACCTTTCCCATTTCGTTCAGAGTAAGCAGACATATTCACACTAGTGTGTGAAAAGAAACAGAATGATGATTGGGAGATAGTCATGCTTAGCATGGAGTAGTTGGGAAGCTGTCTTATAATGAGGGTAGCATGGAGTAGTTGGGAAGCTGTCTTATAATGAGGGTAGCATGGAGTAGTTGGGCGGATGGACAAAAGAGGCCTAGAGAGAAAAAGTTTACATCATTCCACTCAGTGTTGAATCAACAGATAGAAGTGCATACCGTGAGATAGGATAACTTTAAAACTACCTTATAACTCTGATACCTTTGCCTTAATGGTGTATCAGATATGGGCAATACTTTCAATAGAATATACTTGCCTTCGATACTGATCTGTCTGGGTCTTCGGCTGGTCTCACTAATACTGACTCTCAGCCTGTGTTCACTCCGACCAGTGTTCACCTTAAAGGACTGTGCAGTCACTGGGCTGACAGGTGAGACAACTTCTGCTGGTGTGGGACTTGGGGGCTTCTGTGCAGCTTTTCTCTCCGCTTTTATCTTCTCTTCCTGTTCCAGAAGTCTGTACGACATCAGTTTGATTTCTTCCTCCAGAGCAGACAAACTCTCCTCGCTCTTCTCTACCTGCTGTGAAAGTCCCTGTGGTGGCAGGGAAAAAGGGCAAGAACAAACTGATGAACCATTTTGTCTACATCTCCATGCTTTGTAGGTACATATGTGTCTATTACTATCAGGATTATCAGACATGACATATGTATAGAAATATGTATTATCATCTGTGACATATGTATAGAAATAAGTATTATCATCTGTGACATATGTATAGAAATGTAATTTTCTGAATAAAATTGATATTTTATGCTTATCCTGACTCATGCTTAACTGCTCACTCTCCTCTTCCTGGTGAAGGTAGTGGAACACCTGAAATCCCTTGAAGTTCCCTTCTAAAGGAAGCTGATGTAAAATAACACTCATCCATGTATTACCTCCCTTTCCCTCCACATGGTCAGCTGACCGCCATGATACTTCACTCTCTCCTATAATCGCCCGACACGAGAATACGAGAATTCAGCATGTCTGTGAGGGGCAGCTTGGAGGGCTTTCGCCATGAGTCAGGATAAGTATAAAATATCAATTTCATTCAGAAAAGTACATATTTTTCCTCATCCTGACTCATGCTTAATTGCTTACAGAATCCGACAGAAACAGTGGTGGGTCAAACCACGCTGGATTCTGCTATCTGTTCCAAATTACTTCCAATAATTTTCCCTCACTAATGGGAACTTGTAACGGGGATAATTCGGCCCTATTCTTCTCATATTCATTGTAGATTTTGGGGGGAATCACATTCAGTCGAACTTGTCTTCCATAGAAGGCTTTGTTGACTTACAACAAGTAGCAAGTACAAGTGTGTAAAAGTATCTTCATTACGAGTACAGGGTCATAATCACTCATGCTAGTCTGTTTAAGACATGTCCTGCAGTCCATGGACTTTCCACCATATACTCCACAGAGCATCTGGCTTCCACAAGTCACGTGATAAAACGTGTGAGTGAACTCAGTGCCTTCGGGGAACTGTTAGTTGATGAGCAATGATAAGAGGCCAAAACTGATGAATGCCAGAGACGTCCTTCGTGGTTATGTAGTTAGTGCTTGGCAAACACTGTGTTTGACTTCCAAAGCAGCCCTCCATTATAGTTGATAGCGAGCAATTCCCATGTAGTGCTAGAATAGAGGCTAAGGTTATGACTTCATGTGGGTTGTAGATACTCTCGGAGGTTCCAATCCTGCTGCTTTAAAAGGCTTCTCAATATAACAGCTCTGATCCACACTGAGATACTGTTGCGGGATACTTCCCTCAGTGTCTCAATAGATATGGGGCCAAACAGGTGCTTGAAACTTTGCCTTCTTGACTTGGTACATGCGATGTATATCTTCAGTGCTCTGACTGGACATAATGATTAATCTTGAGTATCATGGGGTCTAGGGATTGAAGATAATGCGGGTATGTGGAATTGTCTATCCGGTTGACCTGGCAGTTGATTTTTCGCAATAAAAACCCTTCGTAGACCCAGATGAGCTGTCTGCTGATGACTTGCATCAAAGCTCGTGTGGTTGAAGTCTAGAGCATGAATTTCTGAAATTTGTGCAGCTGTAGCCAAGGCAAGTAAAAACAGTCTTCTGAGTTAGCAGTTCAAATGAGGTCTGATCAAGTGGCTCATACGCCTTTCTTCTTGGCATATGTCTCAAACCGCCTCCACTTGTCATAAAAAAGGGTGCGAGTATCCTCTGAGTTTTAAACAGATTTTGATACATTCCACACGTGAAGTCGGAACGCAGATGGGTTGCTGTGTGTGCCTGTTTTGTGTGGGGATGGACGAGAAGATTTTCCCAATCTGGTAGTTGTAGTGTTGGTTGTCCTAACTCCTCTATGAGTGTTGGAAACCAATGTCTCATTAGTCAATAAGGCACGACCTAAGTCAGTTGTAGCCTCTTGGTCTGTTTTATTTTCTCGATGACTTTTGGTAGCAGCACTTGAAGGCGAAATGCGAAGGCATTTTAGTCCTTCTCATGGAATGCTGAGAGCATCTATTGCCCAGGCTAATCTGGTACCGGGGATACAAAGGTTGCAGTCTGTTTGTGGAACCTTGTTGCAAACAAGCCTATGTGCGGCAATCCAAACCTCTGGCTGATTAATCAAAACGCCTCTTGAAGCAGCATCCACTCTGTTGGTGATGGAAACAACAGGTGTAGTAGAGATGGAAATCTCAAGCCATTTGATCGTCTGTGTGGATCATCAGTAGCTTGTCTCTCAGTGTTGTCAACCAGTGATGGATTGCATCAATCACCACTTTCATTTCCGATCGGTTGATGGGAAGAGTTTGATCTTCCGTCTTCCAGATTCCTGCTGCAACTCATTGTTTAGATGGGCACCCCATCCTTGGAGACACGTGTTATACATAGAGATAGTTGTTGAATGCGAACTGTAACATATAAGTTCCTGCGCAGACATTTGACTGGTGAGTTCCCTATAACGGGTTTGGTTTCAAGTTGTCCACCATCGTAAATCGGTCAAGACATGAAACTGTGAATCAGGAATCGCTGTCATAGACATAGTTGTAGGCGTCTTCTTTTGGTCATATCCTGAGAAGACGTGAGCAGACCGAGTAGACATTGACACTGTCGTAATGGTAGCGGAGAGAGTAGAAATTGTTCTAACATCAACTTGAACTTTCACCCACCGATTCTCTGGGACAGCGGTGTATTTCCATGTAGTGATGAATCAAATCCCGAGGAATTTATATTCACAGTTAGTAGCCTGATAGAGTTGACTTCTCTCATGAAAAACTTGTATGCCGTGAAGATACGTTATTCTTTATTTCCAGATCGTCAATATTATTCATTATGAGCGTGTTGACATTTGCAGGAAGTCTGTTTATAGCTCGCTGCCTCTCTGATCAGGACATTCATTCATTGCTGCAATCCTCATGATAGGCCATGTTGAGTCTGCTGCTAGAAGACTCTATGCTGCCTGACGAATCAAATGACACTGTAAACTGTTAATCTAGTGTGTAATCGACCTCTTTCCAGCGTTGAAAGTCACCGACAACTTCCTGATACTGAAACAATAATACCACTCTCAAAGACCAATCAGATTGTAGATGTGACGTCACCTGCTTTCTTTGCAGAGTGTTGTCTCTCGGGGACCAATCAGATTGTAGACATAACGTCACTGGTGTAGCAGACTACTGATCATTGTAAAATCTTGTTCAAACGGTGATATCATTGCTAGCATTTAGGTATGCACGTGTCTAGATGAGTAAAGTGTGTGAAAAAAAGTTCTGCTGCTCGAAGCTGATGTAGACAAATTGTCTTCTAGGTAGATGTGTTGGAATTTTTCCCTGAAGATAATACTGTCATCTCTTGTGATCGGAGGTGTAGTTAGAATGTCGCAATCATCTCAAAGAATCTTCGTGACGTATTCATCGTTGAGAATGCCCAGCTTCTTCCAGTTGAAGTCGAGTTGATGTATGGGAAAAGCTTAGGGCGGAAAACTCTAGTTGTTCCGACCCTGATCTCGAATGTTTACCACCTGGATGCTCTGGTATTGTCTCTCGTTCTCTGGACTCTGGAGAACTTGTCTAACTTGTCTGCTTGGGTTATACCTAAAACGGCACCATAATTTATTTTATCAAGCATTCTTTTGGGTTGTCTGGTGGTCCTGAAAAGGACCATTGTCAAGGTGTTGATGGACTTGATCATCATGACTTCTCTAACGTCTTGGACAATCTTGTCGAGGGAGTAGATTCAGTTCCGCATTAGTTGAGACGAGGTGTTCGGACGTAAACTGCTGATCCTTCTTCTGAGTGACGAAAGTTGACAGGAACATTCACTCTTCCTCCTTTGTAGGATTGCTGAACTTGAGATGCGAGTCTAAATCAAACCCATCCGAATGTTGTCTATCTTGGAAGATCAATGCGGGGACTGCTGATGATCTTGTTGATGAAACTTGGATGCTGCCTTGAATGCCGTAGATAACTTCTCAGAAATCGGAGCTATTGCCGGAAACGCATGTCTTCCTTCTTCATCCTAATTTTAAAAAATTTTTCGACGTAGGTGCTCTGAAGCTAGTGCAGATCTAGTTGAGTGCTCACCAGCGCAGCAGTTGACGTAGTTGAAGATTGTAGTCTTCATTCTCTCCTTCAACATGACTTCCAAACTCTTGTTGCATGAAGGCATCTGTGTCGAACGACTGCATTGAGTGAAGTCACCGCCGACTCGTAGAGCTGTCTGCTGTGATGTCTGAGGAAGCTGACGAAATCTGCATCGTCTGACGACCCGGAGTGGTGACCATGCAGTCGTCGTAGATCTAGGAGCAGCAGTCAACGTAGTTGAAGATTGCAGTCTTCATTCCTCTTCAACATGACCTAATCAAGCTCATGTTGGATGCAGGTGTCTGCGTTGAACAGCTGCGTTGAGTGCAGTGAGTCTAAGTCCAAAGGGGAGGATGACTGCATACGATGTCTTCTATGAGTGCACTCATGCGAGCACGTGACGTCACTCCCCAAGCATAACTACTTGTGCGAGTGCACTCACTCGGCGTGGGTATATCCTTCTCTGTGCTGTGACCCGATGATAGGGACCTGGATCTTCTGGAGTGCGTGCATGCGTGTGTGCAGGTCTAGATGAATGTTCTTGCTGAATCGCAGTCGACATCGTCTTTCCTCTTCCAATCGTCGCTCCATAGATCATCATCTGCCTTGTGAATTGTTGCATTAAAGCACCTGCGTCGAATGCATGCGGCACGTACATTGACGACTGTGTTGAAGAGTTGTCTGCGATGCCCGGGGTTGCAGTCGACATGCGACTGATGTCTTCACTCCGTATCATCAACAAAAATTGACGTTCTTTATCAACGAGGGATGATTCACGATGATCTTACAGATGAAAACTGACTTAGTTTTCTTGGCCTGTGATGGCCCTGCATCAAAAGATTGTTTCTTCCGAGTCTTGGGAGGGGACTCGCATGACCGTGGACACAACATCGGAGATATGGAAGGCATCTTGCTGGAATAAATCAATAATTAAACGGTTACCTGATTTTATTTCACTAGATCAGACATGGCTAAATGAGTATGAGCAGAACATAAAGGTTTACACGCCGGGCAAAGTACATGCAGGTCAACCGCCGACAGCCATATCCTGCACTGAAAGCATGATTTCATCAATTGAGACTTAGTCTCAGTTGTTGAAATACGTGTTAGTAAAAGGAACAAAAATCATACACAAGTCAAAAACTGTATGCAACACAAATTAAGTTAGAAAAACCAAAACAATGAAAAACTTAACGCCATATACGTGACCCCAGGTGCCTCCAGCCTCTCTCGTCGGGCGATACGGAGAGGGTGAAGTATCATGGCAGTCAGCTGACCATGTGGAGGGAAAGGGAGGTAATACATGGATGAGTGTCATTTTACGTCAGCTTCTTTTAGAAGGGAACTTCAAGGGATTTCAGGTGTTCCACTACCTTCGCCAGGAAGAGGAGAGTAAGCAATTAAGCATGAGTCAGGATAAGGACAAATACACATTTGTTTATCATTACATATGAGGGAGTTTGGTTTTATGTCACTTTTGGCAATATTCCAGCGATAGCCCCGCTGGAGATACCAGAAAAGGGCTTCAAATCTTGTTCCCATATGGGGAATTGAACTCAGCTGGCCCATCGCCCTGATTACATGTAAACAGATGTCTATAGTACATATAGACACGGTTTTTTGGTAATGTTTGCTTGCTTCCATCATTAGACTAGCATTTCATCAGTCCAGTCCCCACAGCATAACAAAAATTCTAAAGTGTGTGTGTTTCATGTTTTGTGACTGTGTGTACTTTAAGAAACAGGCCAAATCAATTTGTGGAGACAGACATACCTGCAGTCTTGTGTGGAGGTTTGTAGACATTCCCTGAATCTTGTTAATCTCAAGCATGGCACCAGAACCAGACATAAATTCACTCCTATGTGCATGAAGAAAAAGATAATACAGTAAGTTACCCCTAGAATTTAGTATCAGTTACACTTGGCAAATGCATGACATTGAATTTACCTGAAACATTATTGCAATAAACTGAAAACTGCCCTTCCTTTTGCACCATCAATATATACCTTGAGACACCTGAAAATGTGTGGCTACCAGACAAAGAGATATTTGTGGAGCGGGGTCTTACTGGAACTGGTTGATAAATGTGGTGAGTGAGCCCCCCTGGGGGTTGACGGTTAGGTTGCCTCGAGTCTTGTACTCTGTGTGGGTAGTGTCTCCCAAGTTGATCACTCTCATTGCAACCTTCTGGAATTTACTGCAACAGACAGATGCTTGAGCTCACTTAAACATGTACTCGGTATCACTTAACATAAGACTATAATCATTAAACCAACAACTATATCAAGTTACAGTTCAACCATTTTCTTCCCACAGACGTTACTTGTCATATCTTCCTACAAATCTCTGTTCTAATAGAGCCCTTTCATGATGTGAGTGTTCAGGATTTGTGATGGGTTGCAATCAGATTTAGTTGTGCAATCAGCGACGTTTCTAAAGTGATCATTTACAAGGCCTTGGTAATTTCCATATGCTTTGGGAAAACTAGAACCTCTTCGCCTGCACGATACCTGAACATTTGTTATAGATAGAACTCAGTCATGAATGGAGGATTAATGGCGTCTCCATCACCTCTTGTTGACAACAGGAAAGCTAGTCAATAAATGCCTTACGTGTCACATCAACACAAGTCCTCTGCAGAAGAGGGATATTTGTGGCTTGGATTAGTCAAGTTGTAAGTCAATGAAAAGCATGTTCTGATTATATAGAAAGAGAGAGAATTCGAGTTGCGTCTTTTTTGCCACTAGGGGATTTTATGAGAACTGGGAAATACTGGCCGTATTAGAACAGAGGTTCGTAGGAAGATATGACAAGTAACCTCTGTGGGAAGATAATGCAGTTTAACCAGAGTAGCTGCAAGTGTCCCAAATTTGTCTTTATAAACAATAAAAGCATTACCTCTATCCTCTTAAAGGTCACATGCAATGTAAAACACAACTTTGCAGATTCTGATATCTTTCGGGATTACCAAAACAAATTATCAAAAATGGCAATTCAGCCTATAAAGTTAAAAAAAATGCGATGAAAAAAAGCCCCCGAAATCATAGTTCAAACAATTAACTAAATTTCTCCCAGCAATGGGGAAAAAGTGGTTTCAACAGCTGTGCTGCGCTCCGCTGCGCCCCGCTGCGCCCCGCTGCGCCCATAACGCATGTGCAGTGAATAGGTTCGCGGAGCTTGAAACAGTATGCCTGCCCGGAGTATGAGGTCGTGAACAGTAGTCTAATCTTGGTTGTGTACACAAACAAATAAATAATCTACTTGTTACATAAAAAAACTTGTTGATTATGGTAAGCAGCCTCTGTCACAGAGAAAGCTCAATGTCTGGTTTTTTGACACTAATATGTCTACCTGCCTGTCTGCTTATGACAGTATGCAATACACAGCTTCAATCATTGACCACATGCAATTTAAACTTAGCATGCAATTTGAACTTAACACCTATCAGGCTATAAATGATAAACAAAATAAATTGATTTACGACTCGTGCACCTGAGTCCTGTCTCTGCCACATTATGTAATTATGCAGGTGTGATACTTGTACACATGACATCTTTTTATATCTATGGGTTGCAAACAAACTACATCCATTTTTCTAGGACCACTGGATCTGACGGAAACTGGTGCAAACTCTTGTCAGTTTCAAATCCTGCTTTGTACTTGGATGAATGACAGTTTCCAGCCACGCAGTAGCTTACCATCTCTACTGAGATGATTTTTGATTGGATTGAATGCAGAGAACATGTATTTACAAAACCCAACATCTCTATACACATTCTTTATGGATAACAACTTCTTCTAGTCTATATGATTCTGTTTGTCAATGGTATATGAATCCATACTGAAATGACGCATCAAGTACAATAAAAGAAGTTGTTATCCATAAAGAATCTTATTTTCTTGTGACTCTCCATACTTCTAAAATGCTCATCGAACAGATCATCTTTCTGTACACACAATCAGCCCTCAGCATATCAGCAAATGAACCAGCCAATCGGAAACCATTGTTACACTTGAGTGCGCACCCACCTGCTATGACTGGGTTCAGTCTCCTGAGGACTTCGTTTCAAGGGAAGTAAGCCCAAGTACAAAATATAGCACTTTTGAATCACGATTGTACGATTGTTTCTTGACAAGCAGCAACGTATAATATATGTCAGGAATAAGTGATATTTGTGTTTTAATTATGTCTGATTTTTTGGTTGCATGTGACCTTTAATTATCTTGAGTATTACATCTCCATAACGTTACCATAAATACCTGCAGCCAATTAGTCACTGAAGATATATCTTGAGTCTGGTTCAAATGAAGGTGGTGAATTAGTCCAAGATATGTATCTTAACAAAACCGAGATATGATACATTATGTGACTGGGATTGGAAATCAACATACCCATTGTGGTTATGAAGAAGAGCGTGGTCGAAAGTGTGGGTGGCCTTGTTGTAGGACAGGGAGGCAGAGCACAGGAGGAAAAGGAAGTTACTATCTTCCTCCACAGGCAGACTCTCGATTAAGTTACGATGCAGGTTAGTTTCTCTCAGTGATGGACGTAGGGTTGAATTTCGACGAAACTTGTACCAACCAATCAAATCCTGGAACAAAAGCAATGAATTCATTTAAGAACTAACGTAATATTTTTGTATTTATCATGGCATAAATATAAAAAGTTGTCACGCATACTAATATTATTATGTTAATAATCAACACAGTGAACTGCTTACCATGATCACAAGTAACTTTAGGCTAACGATTCCACAAATGAAAAAAACAAACATATCTAAGTCAATTCTACTAAATAAAAATACTTCACAGGTTCATGAATACATATTATGGATAACAACTTCTTTTTATTCTTTATATGATGTTTTCGACCTAATTCTTGTTATCCATGAAACGTACATTCA
Source organism: Haliotis asinina (assembly GCF_037392515.1). NCBI lineage: Eukaryota > Metazoa > Mollusca > Gastropoda > Lepetellida > Haliotidae > Haliotis > Haliotis asinina. Next base: position 9,074,213 of record NC_090294.1, on the reverse strand, counting down.
TGTTCATCCTACTTGTAAATGCCTTTTAAGAGTGACTGTGCGAATACGGTTTTATGCCACTTTTAGCAATATTTCAGCAATATCACAGTGGGCATACCAGAAATAGGCTTCACACATTGTACCCATATGGGGAATCGAACCCCTCTCTTTCAAGAGCTTCACAGGTTCATTACTAACAAAGATGAAGAAAGAAACATGAAGTCTGCAATATACCTCACCACAATAATGCAACTAAAACCTCTCCATTATCAGCAAAGTGGAGGGAGTTGTAATATGGTGCAAGGGGAAGGGATGTGTTGACTTTTCTCAAACTTGGTATGAATGTGTTTCAGATTAAGTGTCAGCAGAAGACAGTTATTCAATCATTAAGGGTTAACATCTAAAAACATGGACACATGGAACGTGCCTACTTTTCTACCACTGTTTGAATGAATAACAACATTTGGACACTTGGCAACAATAAATTGCTTCACACATCATGTCAGTGTGAAGAACAGAACTCAATTCTTTTGGTGGAAATAATAACTCCATTACCTAGTTAATATACACACTATGTCTTACCTGGTGCTTCCCTTGCAAAAGGGTCATTGCTTTGGTTGGATCCACTCGTCCAACTGAGTTGTACAGTCGGTCCTCATTTGGCCAAGGCAGGTATGAATAGACATCTGGTAAATAACAATAATGTTACAACTTACACTAGAGAAACCATGCACCTTATAATGTACATATACAGTCATCATTCCTAAACTGTTCACTGTTAAGTGCATGATTAATTAAAATGAATGATTGTACGCAACTTTTATCAATATTCCAGCAATATCACGTCTAGGAGTCAGTGAATGAGTATGATTTTGTTTATCGCAATAATCCAGCAATATCACAGCAGGGGTATACAGAAATGGGCTTCATGCATTGTACCCTTGTGGGGAAACCTGGGTCTTTGGCGTAATGAGTCAACACTTTAATGTCAAAGATACCCTACTGAAAATCACAACTAGGACAACAAAATGGGCTTCACAGACTGGACCCATGTCAGTCATCAAATCCAGATCTTCAGTACATGGAGTAAAATAACAATACATGTATTTGCAAATTACAAAGTTGACAAAAAGCTTACATATGACAGTTTCAACTTTGCAGTTGCTGATCTGCGAGTCACTAATCTTATCTTGAACATGGTTGACGATTTTCCCCAAAAGATAACCTTCCTGAAAGAAAAACAAATAGCATATGTGTTTTTTTCTTCCAGAATAGAAGTGTGTGTGTAAGTGAGTGAGTTTAGTTTTACGCCACACTCAGCAATATTACAACTATATGGCAGCGGTCTGTAAAGTCTGGACCAGACAATCCTGTTAACAACAACATGAGCATCGATCTGTGCATTTGGGAACTGATGACATGTGTCAACCAAGTCAGCCAACCTGACCACCAGATCCTGTTATTCGCCTCTTATGACAAGCATGGCTTGCTGAAGGCCTATTCTACCCCGAGACTTCACGGGTCTCCAGAATAGAAATTTGAACAAACATTGATATAGTTACTTGTAAAAATACTTACACATGTAAGGAAATCAAAGCAAAAGTGACATTTCCTGGCAGTATGCAATGTTTGATGACATGGTTTTCAAAATGCCTTTTGTCATTACCCTATCAAAACATCCTGATGTACATGCTACATACATAGTTGTCAGTTATATTCTAATAAATACATTTATCAGACAATGTGCTGCATATATTAAATACAAGTACCACTGTCAAATGCTGCCTTGCAATACAAACAGATTTTAAATGAACATTGTTACCAAGCTTAGTAGCTGTCATCTCCATGACTAAGAACTATCTATTACTCTATTTTCACTGAGATTTAATTCAATTATGGAATCAAAACATGAAAATTCTAACTGAAACACAGTATCACTTCCAAAGCAACATAAGATAGAACCTTTTATTTCATAACAAATTGTCAACCTGAGTGGACATTTCCACTCAAGCAGCACATAATCTTGATTGCTACAGATTCATATGCAACACCTATACCTTGTACAGATCTCATGAAAAGTGATAACTGCATTGTCAGACATGACTTCTGCCTGATACATGTGAAGGTTGGGAGGTGATTTCTTGTTTCCCCCAAACATGCTGTGAAACAGGGACAAGTTTAACATTGAAATATGGTATAGAAGGCATTTGTCCATGGTTGTTACCTCTGACACTTGTCGTATTTGTTTAATTATGCACCTGTCTGTAATAACGTTTATGGATATGGCCACACAAGATCTCCGTAAGATGTGTCTGCTGTTTTATCTGACAAGATGACTCAGTGTCACACCTCTCGTAAAATTTACGACACACGGGTCTTGAAAACAACAACATACGCAGTATTAGAGACAGATATAGAATTATTAATTGCTATTCCAACGTGTTGTCGACTCACAACCTGTACGGCATATAAACTGCCTGTCACTACCATGATTCACTACAGTTCATTTCTAAATATAGGCTAACTCACATCTACATTACTACTATGCTCAACACATTAAAATTCCTGATAATATGGATTTACGACTATGTTTAATATTTGGGTACATAAATACTTGTGGCGTTTAACATTATAAGACAGAAGTCATGTTCATACTTGATCCCCAGGACTGTTTATTTGATCGTAGAAGAGGGATGACAAAACTGTCCCACTGACACTCGCCGCCATTTTCCCCCCGACTGATTCTACTTCCGGTTTCATTGAATTATCCAGTCAGAACTTCGACGGCGATACACATATCTCGGAGCGTATGCGTCCATACTGAAAATCGGCGGAGTTATCCGCGAGGATCCGAGTGTATTTCCGACTGTCCCTGTTTACACAAAGCGAAAGTGACGTACTTATGTTTGAGAAAGATCTGCTAACAATTTCGAGATATAGGCGGAAATATTCGTGTACACTGACGCTGTATTAGTTTCCGTATTTGTCCACATGATCATTAAAATGATAAGGAGTGTGCTACTTACATAAACGTATATGAAACCATAGATTAATAAACATAGACTCACGACAATTATCGCGCCCACGTTGCTTACTCCAAAAGTTCAGAACGAGTGAATTTAGGGTGATTTACTCAGTTTTTACCAAAAATGACGGTTCGAACCCCTTCACTACATGCAAAAATCGATTCTTCTTCCGGAAAATATTCCAAACGACATCTGAACTGCATGTTTTAAGTCTGCGAAATGCACACTGTAAAACATGAAATTATGAACCGTTCATAATAAAAGGCAATTAAGGGTGGTGATAATTTATATAGAGTTGCATGTACAATGTGAGTACATACATGAAGGACACTTATTTGAGTTTTCCATGGCGCCTTGTAAAGACGGTCACAGTACTTACCTCTTAGTGGCATTCGAACAAATATGACGTATTCATTTTTTGTCTGACTGCACTATCTACGTATAATAATATATTCTGGAAACTGTACAGGTGAAGAGTTATAGTCACTGAAGCGTACGTATAATATCTTCAAACCTCTTCCTACTCGTGACCCGTAGCTCAGTGAGTGACGAGCAGTCCCACCCTCTGATTCTTGTAACGAAGTTGTTAATAGAATTGCAGGACATGAAAATGTCTTTGAAGCGAGAAAACATATGACACATTTCACATTAAACCATCATATGCAAAGATGATTTCAAAGCAGCAGAACCACCATGGTTTAGCTACCTCCAGCCGCTTTGTTTCCCTTGATTTTGTACTCAGACGGAAGCAGGTTCATGAAACCCGAAACCATATGATAAGTTAAAGTTATTATATGGTCTTTGAATAAGTGAAAAACAGTGGAGAAGCCAAGAGCTTAAAAAGCGTCGTTGGCTTGTCACGTCGAAGACCAGGGTTCGATTCCCCACATGGATGCGATGCGTGAAGGGGGTGGGTGGGGGCGGGGTGAGAAATGGGCTTTATACCCTATATGGTAATTATCGTAGTACGTTACGTTAAGAACACAATTAGTATTCCAGAACCTTCTGCTGACATGCATTAATACACGCAAATCCGTTTTCTTCTTCTACGATAATAAAATTAGCATCAAATAGTCATTGTGCGGGCGGAGTGGACTGGTTCTGCCCGGTACCACGCAGTTCTCTGGTCTACGTGCGGGCTGGTGTGTTGTTGGAAGCTCACAGCGTGAGATATAGCACATGCATATCGTAACGCGTTGTGTTGTATCGGGGGCGGTGGGGTGGCCTAGTAGTTAAATACGTTCGCTCGTCACGCCGAAGACCCGATTTCGATTCCCCACATGGGTACAATGTGTGATACCCAATTTCTGGTGTCCCCCGCCGTTATAGTGCTGGAATATTGCGTAAAACTAAACTCACTCACTGTGGTGTATCGATGTGTATTATTCATCAACGACTGTACGATTAATTTCAGTGTGCGGAATTGTTTACTCCGTATCGATATATCTTCTCTAACTCTCCAAAAACGTGATGGCAAGCAATGATTTTTAGACCAGATAGTAAAGCGGGTTAGAGGGTTATGGGGGACTGACGACGTGCAGTGTACGAGATATGGTATATACACGTAATACAGTTGTGAAACTTTCCACAAATGTTGAATAAGATCGCGGCTAGCCCATCGGGACACACGTGTCAGATATTCTCAAAGCTGATTCGCGGTTGAAACGTCATGACGTCACATTGCTGCATTGTTCAGAACATTGCTGTATGGATGTTATCCATCTTATCACAGATATTTAGTTCTAGGTTTCTCCGTTTAAACAAAATTTAATCTTAAGTAGTAGGTTTGCATTCATGTTGCCCAGAATATATATGCATTCACTAATTATAGACAAATATCATAAATAAGGTAAGTGTTGAAATCGCATGTACGTTACAGGTATCATGCCACGTGTAGTTCTGCATAGGAGGTTCCTGTGATATTTGATGGATAAGATATAACCATAGCCCATTCCACGCATCGGTCGTAGTCATACGCCAGTCACAAGTCAAAGTTACAATCACCATCGCGCTACCACGACATTGTGGAATCCGGCACTGGCCTGGCATCTTAAAACCAGTGATGTGCAACGGAAATAAGCTTACTGTTTCATGAGCCAACAGGCACTTGCTAAACTGCCCATTACTCTTAAACCCGTGAACATCGGGTTAGAATTGATCTTCAGTAACCCATGCCTGTCATAGGCGGTAAGTAACTGAATCGGATGGACAAGCTTGCAAGGCTGATACATGTCAACGTAGCCCAGTTGTGTAGGTCGACGCTCATGCTGTTGATCCCCGTTTGGTCTTGTCCAGACTTCATTATATACAGACCGCCGCCATATAGCTGCAATATTGCTGAATGCGGCGTAAAACTAAACTCAATCACCCACCTATCACTCTGAATTCACGCGATGAACCATCGTTTTCTCCGACACGGAGAGATCAACAGGAGTTAATGGAGGAAACATACGTTTCTCGAAGAGGTAACGAACAGAGGTCACATGACCGTGTAGGTATGCCCTTCTTATAGCATTAACTAGTTGCGGCCTCAAAATCCTCAGCGAGCAGCGAAAGAACTCGAAAGGCTGATAATTACTGACATTGATGTGCCTTGATGTGAAATGAACATGCCGAAGGTGGTTATTAACTACATATTGGGCACAATCAAAAGACTGTTGTTGGAATCCGGCTCTTTTGTGGTGTAAACTGTCGGTATTATTTCATAACACGCCGTAATTTATAACCGTTCCATTCCTTTTCTCCATCAGCATATACGTGTTCCCGTTGCACCACAACAAACACGTTGCGTCACCAGAAACAGTCCTGAAGAGTGTGTAGAATGCTAGGCTTCAAGGGCAGACTCGCTCAGTCGCTGCCAAGGCACACTTGGCACAAACTGCGGGTTATATCTATAGAAATCCCTCTGACATACACCCAAGACGCGTTCAGACCAAAACAAAGCTAAATAGTTGCGGGGGTTACATTCCCTGAAATATAAGGGTATATCCCACGACGGCGAAGAACAGGAATACAAACCCTTTGGAATACCAGTTACCTTGACAACGTGCGCGTTATGTAGTACCTCATAGCCAGCTTATATAGTTGACGACTCCCAGATGCTTGAATTAAACCAGGCTTTTATCTACCCGTGCATATCGTCACCACCGCCATAGTTTATTTCAGCAGAGTTCAGCAGACTAACGCATGGTCTCTGAATACATGCAATATGATAGAACAAAATTAATTCCATTTGTATTTCCATGATGAATGAATTTGACAGTGAGGACTTCGAAAAGCGTTTATGCCAAGAATATGTGCGAATAGTTTACCTTGGCCTTTGATAAGTGAGATGCATTAACCAAAATACTATTTTTACGTTTCTAGAGAGAATTCCTCCAATATAACGCATTTGCGCATAACGGAATAACTGGCATTCCTTCACATTAATATTACATATCCATATCTATTTGCTGTTGTAGACTTATTTTGCCCATATGGATAGAAAACTTCGGCCTGACGGATAGTTTTAACGACTAGGCTAGCCCACCACCCTGTGTCTAACGCGATGCCACTGTCCGAGGTGCTCCACTGCTCCACTATGGTGAAGCTTAGGAGTAAGGCGCTGTCAAATCTTGAAACGCTCGGGCGACCTGGGATTGGACACCACAATCAGTTTTTTTTTGAGGATATCTATTGTTTCTAAGTATATAGAGATGTACATGTTTACCTTTCGCTAGAGATGAAAAACACTGCATCTATACACTAACTCAAGTTGCCATTACATGTCCATCGTCTACTAGTATAGTAGTATATATAATATCCCCATACCTCATCGTAAACCATAGCTGGGTGGTTGTGTGTGAGTCGTGTAAACTTTCTATCCCGTATAGACTACACATTCCTCCAGCACATGACATCATTTGGGAGCAGGTTGGCCCAGTCTTGTTCAACCTTGGCATTATCCAGCACATGGCAGAAGTGGTTAGCCGGTTGACATGCAGCGTTATGATCTTGCACGTTAGATTTGTGCATGGCCCTTAACACTTCTTCCAAGTTGGCCCAAAACGGTGTTGTGTATATGGTCAGTCTAAGTAAACTTAGTCTCAGTGTATTTCGTTGGTGGAGTGTAACAAAAAGCACTGAGGATAAGTTTACTTAGACTGAATATGTTGACATCATACATGTGCATTCATAGATATATGCGAAGAGGGTTAAAGGGAGATTACTCTCGGGATAAGTGGTTGTCACGGAAACTTGGATCCTCCAAAAACTACTTTCTCAAGTTTCAGCTTGTATACAGATGATAAATGCAGTTTATATATATTTCTTGTTAGACATATAAAACCTTGTATGTTTCAGACGAACAATAAGTAGATTTTGCCCAGAGCATGAATATGTTGAGTGCGAAATATCAAAGCAACGAACAATCAATATTCTGACATTGACTGACACTGTTCTCCTAACAGCATATCTTTACGTTTCTATCAATCCACGCACACACTTTCAACAATGGTCATAGATTTGGTATTGATGGTGTGCCAGATACTGTATGGCTTAAGCCTCTCAACCCTTAATTTTACGACACTGGTGAAGGGTATGTTTTGCTAACAGTAATAAATAATACATATGGTCAAAGACTGAGTTTTTTAAACATCGATGTGTATGCGCGTGTGTACGCGTATGTGTGCGTGCCTGTACTTGTTCTGACCAATGGGATTGTATTTAACCCACTGAAAAACGACGCTAATATAAATAAACAATATAAATAACCCACTGAGATACAGTATACTAACTCTGAGTCGACTTTTCCTATATTGCTTATCCCCTAGAAACAGAGTGCCAGGCAGGGTAACTACAAGTATCCTCTCTTAACGTGCTCAGTCTGTCGCTGCCAGGAACACCCAACCAAGCTTCTATACATAACACCCATGCAGTCAAATTCGTTTTGCGAAAGATTTCTTGAGACCTTTATAGAATATATGTCCAGCTGTGCCTACATTTTCAGGGGTGGTGAGGTAGCTTAATGGTTAAAAACGTCGGGTTCGATTGTCCACATACACTAACACGTGTGAAGCCCTTTTCTGGTGTTATCGCCGTGATATTGCTGGAATATTGCTAAAGGCGACGCAAACCCAACTCACTCACTCCTCTGACCTTTCAGGTAAGAAGCAAAATGTGTTTGCCGTAGTTACACTTAGTGGATCGGACGGTCATGGTAGGTAACCTAGCAGGCCGTTGCATGTGATCGTGGCTCGGGGAACAGGGTGCTGTCATGATATCAATAACTAGTCTGTGTACTCCAGACTACGTCATAAACAGACTGACGTCATCCTGTGAGTGTCTTATCTTTGCAGCATCCCATGCTTTTCGTGAGGAGCGACCAACGGGCGATTAACTAGGTTCACTAGCTGTCATCACATCCCCAGGGTGTGTGGATCGGTACTCATGACATCAATCACTGGATCCCTTGTCCCCAATTGTTTACAGATCGCCGTCATTGAGACATTTCTGATGGTGGTATTAAATAACAAGCAAAGCAGTAGAATCTGCCTTGACATTTTTCTAGATAGTGCCCTGCATAGCTATGGCTTTAACTGCGCAGTTACGTATAATCTCGCGACACCTGCATGAAAAACATATAGTGAGACAGGTGGGAGACGGTTATTGACAGTGAGGTCATGAAGGATGACTGCAACAAATGGGGGTTCACACTACCGGACCTATGGGTATTTTCAGATTGGTGAGAACTGACTTGCCATTGTTGATAAACAATGTCAGTAAAACCAGATCGTCACAGAGACGGGTACAGGAGAACCGAGATTTGAACCTACATTCCTTGAGTTACGGTATTTCCAAGGGACGCAACTCTGTATGTCGATTATGCTCTTCCTTATTTGACAGGGCCGCCCGTGATTTCAGAGAAGTGTGGAATCGGTGTGATATTTTAAAGAGGTTAATAAACATGAGATGTTTCTTTGGTAGAATTGTAAATGTGTGATGTTCTATTCGAGTTCATTTGTCGTGCATAACGTGCTTGTGTTAATTTTAGATGTTGATACGTGAATGTTCTTTAACGTTAGTACTGCAAAATATAGTCGGGTTATATCATAATGATTCGTTTCCTATATGTTTGACCATGTTTGTTACACGGGTTCAGGGGCTGATATTGGTTCCAATGAGGATTCGCGTCCTGTCCCGATTAGGATCCTTGTCATTCAGGCTATAAATCCGTTTAAACGTCTAGGATCCGTTACACTTTCGCCCGTCCTCGGAAATAAACCGAACCATCCATTTAAATCTTCTCCTGTGTCAAACAAACGTCATTGACGCAGTGTGATAAAAAAACACAACTAAATCTATGTTAGATTAATACTTGTAAAGGCTATAACTGAAACTCTCCTTTAGAAAAGTGTTAAACTAAAGTTAAGGTCCCTTTAGATGTTTCTTTAGATGTCTGGCCGAAGAGAAATGGATAGGGCGGAGGATAAAGTTTGAAATGATTTTCGATATATCTCTGGCTGGAAAATGTAGACTCTGCTACGATTTCCAAGAGACATGGTTCGTGATCAAAGTTCAGACATGTGCCGGTGAATATGACGTAAATGTGCTTTTGTTGATTCCATACAAAACACGTGCACACCCACGAGATAACACACGAGTTATTTCTAGTTACCGCCTACGGTATATTGTTAGCTGCGCAGTATCAATACCGTGTAAATCAAGAGTTGTTTTAGCCTTTAGTTTCCAACGGTTTGGCATTAAAGAGTATAAGAGTTTGTTTTTTTCTTCAGAAAACACATTTTTTCTGAAACAATGATGAAGAATGATCGATCAATCATGTTTTTTTTATCATGGAATCTTCTAAACTAATGATTTAAACACTTGCCAGTTTGCTATAAAACATTATAATGAATGTCATGGTAAATGTTTTATCTGCTACTGTATATAGGACAGGTGGGGGTTGATAATACTAAATGATAAGTCAGTATATGGTGCATCAGAGACTGTCGTAAATTTGTATAGACCGATATATATGCGTATTCGTGCTTAACCTCACACTCTTGAGATATTAAAACTAAACAGATATTCCGACCTATTCAAGAAAACATCGCCAACATTGTGTCACTGGGATAATTACCGGATGTCCCCCATCATGTGTTAGATGATGAACAAGACGTACGGTGAGCATTTGATAACACTGGACTGTTTAGGCACACATGCGTACAGTAATTATATGATTGTGTATTTGGCATACGTCCAGAAAATGATCCCTAGTTTATAATTGGCCATACGCTAATCATACGCTTGAGACTCTGAGCGGCGTGCCGACATCCACGTACTCATCGAGAAATCTGGAGGAAAATTTGACTTTGACCTTGGTCTGTAGAAGGTCACGGCGATTCAAGTATACAATATTGAAAGGAGTCGTCCGAATGGTAGTATCTCCTCGATGACCGACTAACCTTGACTAAACCATAGGCGGTAAAAAGAATGTCTGAGTCGCGAGCCGATAGACGTTCATCCCGAAGGAGAAATCCATTTATTGAACCTGTAGACAAATCCGCTGTAAGTATACTATTCTTTATCATCAATATCTGGCACAGTTTCTCTAAATGTCAGTCACGAGACGTCAATGTTTTCATGATGCACACAAATATTTGCACCCTGCGACCTCGCACATGCAGCGGAAGTGGGTTTATTTTGACTGTTGGTTGGAATCGGTGTGAGAATGTGACTTGTATCAGACAACACTGGTTGTAGATGACATGATTAAGTAACTTATAGCCTATGCGTTTTTATAGACTTCGACACATGTCGTCACTAAATACTTCCTGTTGATGCTCCTCATAAATTTTAGAGGCAACCGGTCATAGTGTATTCTGTGAAACTAATTGTTGTTTCGCGAAGATTGGTTGGTTTGGGTTTAGTATTGAAGAAAGTTATGGAAAAAAAATAAGACTAAACATCTCTTATAAGTGCAGTTTTAATGATAAATTCATTTATTAAAATTAATACACTTCTGAGCTGAATATTCTGTCTTGTTGCAAGAAATGGTGGTGAGACTTACGCTTTTATCTCCCCTAAAGTTTAACAATGGGAGTGGCATTTTAAGAAGTCTTTCCATATGTTAAGATACAATTAAAGAAACATGTTAAAACCTCAGTTATCTGGTTACAATATCTAAGTCTGGTGATATGATTTGACAAGAATGAAATTTAAGTGAGGAATGCTGATTGAAGTCTTTCTGAAATGGTTAGTGTTAGAGGGCTATGTTAGTATCTTCAGATAATGTATAGATCTACATGTATTTTGTACTTTGTACACCACAGACCAACAGAGACTTTGCTTTACCACAGAAAACAAATGATTTAACAAAGAACAAATGACCCTGACAGTTTATGGTATGCATGTAATTCATGAAAGATATGAATGCAGATATTGTGTATTTTTGTCTGATGTGTATTTCACCAAACATGCCTGATGATGTAGGGGAATTCCCCACCCCACCATACAAGGACAAATATTCTGTAACATTTCAAATATGTCAACCAGAGTCGTTCTTCTATCATGTGGCTTTACCAAATCAGGACATAAATATATCCTGGATCCGTCTCCTGGCCTCCTACTTGGAATACTAGATTTCTGCTGCATCAGTGTCTCTCAGAATTAATTCAACAAATGGTATTAAGAGACTGACCATTTGAAATTTTTGTGGGAAAATATTGCAAATGAATAATTTTGTCTCATGTGTTGATGCATCCTTGCAAGTTGCATAAGTCCAGTATCCTGAGACAGTTCGTCTGAGTTAAAGATATTTTATTTCTAAACACTATAATTATCTCTTTTTAGGGAGTGTTCTTACGTGTTAGCAATTTGTGAAGTAGTAATAATTTTAGGGTTTAGTTTGTGACTGTAACATAACTGTACTCTCTAGACTGCTGGAGAGGTGATATGTAAACATGTGTTGAAAGGAATTAATTCATATTGTCCTTCCAGCAGAAACATTTGTACCAATGTTGTACCAAAATATATTGTGTCATTAAAAAATATTTTAGTATTCTTGATGCATATACAGTGAATGTAGAGAAAGAAGCAACAGGGAAATAAAGAAACAGAAAAAAGTAACTTATATAAATACTTCATTAAGATTAGGATGATCTTTGATCATTCTATTTTAGTTATATGAGAACTGTTACTTTGATCATCTTATTTTAGTTGTTATTGTTGCTTGTTTACCGAGCAACTTCTCACCTACTCAGCTTACTTGATAGTAAAAGGGTGCAAAAACTGTGTAAAACATATGCTTTGATATACTTTGTAAATGAAGAAAAAACTAACACCTGAAAAAGTGTTTAAATAGGTGCAAAACAATGTGTTTATAGTGAGAACGGAGAAAACACTGCAAAAAGTGTGCAAAACATGTGCTTTGTTATACTTTGTTAAAAGAAAAAACAACTGAAAAAGTGTTTCTATTTTTCCTGTTACTTTTTTTGTTACTTTAATCAGCTGATATTTGTCCATGTCACACTGACAAGCTGTCATTGAATTGAAATGCTGTTTATTGTGTTTTCATCGCGATTAACCTATTCATTGAACTATTAATATAATGCGGGTCCTTTTACATGTTTACATGTGTATCCAATGCATCTCTGTTGCATCAGTTGCATACAAACACACAGACAGGCGATTTTGCAATGTCATAGAAGCTGTGTTGTTTGACAAACCAGTCACGTGACTGTTGTATACAAATTGAGGTAAAATCTCTGCTAGCAGATAATGGCAGATCATATTGTTATGTATTACTTCATTCTTTAAACTTGTAAAATCTTTGTTAGACACTGGTAATGGTATTCCAAACGTGATATATGTTTAATTGTGACCAGTATTTCAGGTTGTTATCATAGATAGGCATTTTGTTAATTAATTATCAAGATTTCCAGAATAATTTGTCAACCTTTGCCAGTCCCTTTTATGAAGGTTTTAGTGAGAATTAATGGTTAGGCCTTTCTGAGCAGTAACATGTTCGTATTGACGTTTATGTTTAGCAGTTCCAAGTAGTCCTGTTATACAGGTTAAAACTGGTGACAACTTTCAATGTTGAAAATTGTCCCTATCTTGTTATTATATACAGTTAAATTTTGCCTGTAGGTTTATTTACTCCTAAGTGTTTTCAAAGCCCATTTCTGGTGTGCTCAGCTTTTATCTGCTAGTTTTCAGTTTTCTATGTATACTCAAGATTTCAGTGTTTGAATATTATCCGCATAAGCATTCGTCTTAAAAAACTTTCAAAGTCCATAAAGATCTCAAAATGAACTCGAGTTCCTTCAGAGGTTGTGATGACAAATTCGGTCAGTGCTTTGAAGTTATTCTGCCAAGATTTCAGCAGTTTGTTTGGACATGCTGTGTTGTTATTTTTTAAGCAGCAAATCTGCAACCTGTCAAATGTTTGTGCAAGATTCACGTCACTTTAGGGTAATCCCGTCATATCCTTCCTTCTCATGTCTGTCAATGTGGCACGTCTGGTAGCACGGTTATGTTAGGTCCATATAAAAAAACACTTGTCTAGGTCAGTGTTATGACGGAAACTGTTAGTCAGTTTTAGTCTTTGCCTGAGTTGTGAAGGTTGATGATAAATTGTTCATAGGGGTCCCCTGATTCAAATACCCAATGACCTCTTTAATTTTGAAAACTGCTTGTGACTTGAGTCATGTCCAGATGTCTGGTGGATAGCATCTGCCCAGCAGGTGAAAAGGTAGTTGTAACAGTGTCAACAGAAGTTGAAAGCTGTCTGCTTGTTGCTGTGTGTGGTGCATGTCATTAAGGGTTAATTTGAGCACTGGTCGGCTTGAAAATACATTCGTCTATTAGACGAATGTGTGTGTGTGTGTGTGTGTGTAATTATCTACTTCATGTGAGAAGTTACTTGATTCAGGTGGCTGTTTATACATTTATGAATATATTGTCAGTACTTTCAATGGACTTAAAAATACATTCATCTATTAGACCAAATTCAGTTGACAAACATATTTTGACATGATGTATGTGTTTATGTCTGATCTTGGACTCGCCAGTTCAGGTATTGATGGGTTGTGATATCTCTGACTGAGTCACCATGGGCTGTTAAGAGTTATACCATTGTTAGCAGAAGTATGACAGACATGTGAGGAGTGTTCCTGAGAAGGATACAGCATTTGGGAAGGTCAGGTGATCATTCTTAGTCTCACAACAGGTTTTTTAAAGAAACAAATAGGAGGCATGTCGAGTTTGGTTGACACCATTTTAAAAGTATGTCACTTTGTGTATATCAAGCATGATATGATGTAGATGTTTTCATTCTGATCCTACCACATCAAAGGGACACAACTCTGCAATGGAAATTGAAAGTTCTTCAATTAAGCCCTTAGTTCAAATGGGAAATGTGGAAAAGCACATGTTATATGTCTCAAATTTTCATGAATTAGTCTGTAGCATAAATAAGTCAATCATCAGCTGTGACATGAAGTGTGTTGTCTTCTTTTGAAAAGTTATTTGCCCACTATTTATCGAGAATCAATTGATATTTGGTAAACGATTATTGAAAAGCATGAACTGTATTTCTAGCCAGACCTGACTTTACCTTGTGGAGGAAACGTAGGGAAATTCTTTCAAAATACAATCATTAGCAGAGGTTTTACTTCCACCAGTGGTATATGCCCCCACTAGGGCAGTGCAGTATTACCGGTAAACCAGTATAAACCAGTCCAGTCTGCGATATTGTTCAGATTCCACAATAAAATTTATTGTGGAATCTGAACAATATTGCAATATTTGTCATTCAGTGTTACTGCATTAAAGTGCATTCTGTTGAAGCAAACAACACTGACCATTAAAATAATATAATGCTATTATGTTTATCATCATGTTTGCAAATTGTTGTTGTAATACTTTAGTTAAGCATTCAACATTAAGGCTCTATAACTTTTTATTTGTCTGCAAACCAAGACAAACAGCTAAACACAATAGGAACAGTAGGAATAGGGAGCCTGAAAGTATGGTGTAACAGCTAGCGCAAACAAACTGTAGTGGAACAGAGAGAAAAATGACCAGTCTTCCTAATATGCAAGCAAAACGAGCAAAGGTTGGCAACTCACTTGACTCAGTTCAAAAATTTTTTTAATGTCCTAAAAATAGTGCCAAAGGTAACACCCATTTCCTGACAAGGTTGTCCTGTCAGTTTTCAAACCTCATATTTAATAATTTATCATGTAAAATATATTTTATCCAGTATTTAAAGCGGCACTCGTGGCATATTGTGTTGTTCTTCACCCCAATTACCCAGGCCAGCTTTCGGTTTAGTGGAGTAAAGGAACAGAAATATGCAGAAATTAAAAAGAAATATCATATTGACTAATTGAAACATAAAACTGTTGAAGATTATTTATCTGGCATTGTTATCTTATCTGGCATTGTTAGTGATAGGATTTTGTAATATTTATTCTGAAAAAACAGTTCTGACATAGTGGGTGAATGAAAGCAAGAGAGGTAACTTTCCATGTGGCTGTCATACAATTCATCAGGTATATATAGTTAACTCCCTTGTTCCTTCACTCCATTGAATAGTACATCAACTACTAACTTGCTGTTGTATTCATTGATCAATAATCACATTTGGTATTCCCTATTCATCATGTATGTCATTTTCACTACATAGTGGATTCATTGTAGCCCCTGCATCTAGTTAGTGAACCATAGCATGTGATTTACATAGATCATATCTTTAACATACTTATAAAGTAGAGGAGTGTGTGTTCAGGTAACGTCTTTCGGTAGCTTATTTATGAGTTAGTGAATCAGATAAGGACAAAGTATATGGATGAACCACTAATAAAGAATAATGTTGAGGGATTGGCTGACTGGAATTGAAACAGTGTGTAGATTAATGTTAAGTTATAGTCTATGCATATATATAATTTTGATAGTATCAACAAATCACATTTATATTGAGAAGGAGTCCCAGTTAGATGGGAGATACAGAAAAGGAAATCTAGACTTGCTTCATTTTTGTCTTGAGCGTTAAAGAGAAGGCAGGGCATAAGGGGAACTAATGATCTGCTGGGACTAAGAGATAGATTATAGTACAAGCAGTGGTCAACTTGTCATCATTATACCGAATCTGTGTTTAGGTGCAGCAAGGTATCTGTCAAGTTTGCAAAAATAAACCAGCATCAGTTCAGACCCTTACAATCAGCCATGCACATATATGACTGCCAGTAACACCTAGAGTAGTCTGTCGTATTGACCCTGAAGCAAATATATCCAAGAAAGCCCATGCAAGTCTAGAAAATGTGGCAAGCTTAGATTCCCCTTGCTCCAGGACTGAAAATGAAGGAAGGCTCAGGGCTCCATTTCATTATATTATATATTTTCAATATGAGCTTTTTTCGGTAAAATATGTTCATTTCAGAGACTAGTTGTTAGTCTACACTTAGTGCATATTGAACATGATGTATGTCACCACACCATGTTCACTGACGCCTAGTGTAGTGTATACCATTGGTCATCTGTCACATACAGATATATTTTATGGAGTATGCTCCCCAGTTTTTGTAAGGTAAACCAAATTCAACAGTAAGCATATTTTTTGTACCATCGACTTGTATTACTCATGATTCATAAGCATTGTTTGTGTTAACGCAGAAATATGTTTTACATGCAAAAAAATAATAAATCCACACAAAAGTATTTTTTTATTATTATTATTATAGATCCTTATCTACATAATTTCAAAAAGTACCTCAAAACCGCAACATATAGACAAACAATAAATTTTAACATGATTCAGGATTGTACTGAAAATTTCAGGCACAAAAGATTTGGACTACATGTTTATATTTTTGTTTCAGCACACAGTCATACAAAACCTACTGCAATCACTGATAAGTTTTCTGTCCACATTATGTTTCATCCCTTAGTCTCACCAAATTAGTTTTAGAGTAAGTTTTCAGGTCAGTCTTTGTGATTTTGGTTAATGTTTTCTTGTCTCATTTACGTAGATTGATGCTTTTGATATTTTGAAATTATTTATGAACCAAAGCCATATACTATAGTTTGTTGGTGAATAAAATGTTAAACGACAAAGAAAGAAAATATGGTATGTGATGATAGGAATATTTACTGTTCCATGAAGTCATTATGGGATGTGATTCCTGTCATGCTTATCATTACTGGTGTCACATACACACTCACTCACCACACGTTCACTCAAGCACTCAAGCACTCACTTCTTGAAATGCCTTACCAAAAGAGTATAAGGTGTCTGTTTTCAATTATATGAATGTTAGCAATCCTGTGGCTGTATTTTCAATAAACACAGATGTCATCAACTCATTATGTTGTCAGTAGTTCTGTTTGCCTCACATTATCATGATTAATGCACTGAATGTGTACTGTTAGTAGTACACAAGACAAAATATTTAGGATAGTTCTGTTTGTCACTTGACTAGCTTGCCCTTCAGATGATCTTGTCCTACATCACAACTTGTTTTTGATTTATGATTCAAAATAGCCATCAATAGTTTGTGTTCTGCTTGTCTAGTTAACTAGAACAGGCCCACTCTGTGTTAGCTGACAGGGAATGTCAGAGAATGAACATTAATCCTGTCATGTCACATGGTAGTGTCCCAACCTTCCTGTACATTGTTCCTAACCCACCTCCTGTACTGAGCATTACAGCTCGTATGTCATGGGCCCTTGAGGTGTTACATTGACAGCCTGCAGTTTCTCTGTATTTGTTATTTTTCAGTTTGTCCTCTGTTCACAAACTGAATGTAAATTGAAATAAGACTTGTTTATATTACTTTTATGGATCGACAACTTTATTGATCACTGTAACCTTCTTTGACTGTAGTCCATGAGATTTGTCATCGTGTTTGGAACACCTGTGACAGCTGCATATAAACTGACGTCTGCCTTGCATAACTGGTGCCCATTTTGTAGCTGGCGTTAGTAGGTTTAAGTCATGGTGACTCTCTCTCCACGGAAACATCTGTCAAAGACAAGGGTTGTCTTGGATGAGTTGGTGAAGCCAGTGGTCAGTGTGGGTGTCCAGTATGTGGCCCGAGTTATCCCAGAGCCGCTGTTCGCAGTCCTAGTGCAACTGGTGGAGTTCCTGGCCTGCCTCATCTGGCCAGTCCTCGCACTAATGCCTCAGACTCATGATGAAAAGGTAGGATGACTGTTTCCAGAACTTGGGTTGAAAGGGGCAGGCCTTGTAGTCATAATGTTTTTTGTGAAAACTGATCTAAAGAACTGTATATTTCTGGGACATTGTGTACATGGTTTATAATGGCAGAGTTAAAAAATGAATGTTGGGTCTGTTTCACAAAGTGATCTTAGTGTTAAGGTGAGCTTAACTCCAGTATTAAGTTTACCATAGACTTAAAATTGTTGTGGTTCTGCTATTGCTTTGTGGAACCCAGGTATTGTGTGATGGGACTGTCCAAACTCAAATGTTTACTGTTGTCATGGTGATTGTGTAATCAAACAAAAAACGAAAAACAGAACAATTGCTATCTTTTGTCTTTAATGATATTTTATAATATGTTGCAAGAGATTTGAAAAATGTGTTGCAACCTTCATAGGAATGCCTGGAGAAACAAAATGTTAAACATTAGTCAATCACACAACATGTAAAGAATGCCCACCTATGAAGAGATACACTGGTCTTCAGCAACCCATACTTGTTGTATGACTGAAGGGTATTGGGTGGTTATATTTACTGGTGTTCAGTTAATACATTTCATCCCATCCGAGTTTTGTAGATTGATGTTCATGATATCAATCACTGGATTGTCTGACACTATTTACTGACTGCTGTTGTACAGCTGGAAAATTGCTGAGTAGGGTTTGAAACAATAAACAAAACAGAACAACGTATAATCGTATATTGTTAAGAGAAGGTGAGAATATTGATCAGTTTCTGTTTCACATGCAGTGATATTGTCTCAGTAGAACGTATATGAAAGTGCAGACAACCCAGTGGTCAGAGGTGCCACATGACCCATGTCATATAGTCATGTCTGCCATGAAGATCAAGATCTGGGTTAGAATTGATCTTCAGTAACCCATGCTTGCTGTAAGAAGAGACATACAGGATCATGTGGTTAGTCTTGCTGACTTGGTTGACACATGTCATTGTAATCCATTTGTGTAGAACAATGTGTGTGATATTGACCACTGGATTGTTTTTCAGTCTATGGACCGTGCCATAGTACCGTTTAGAATGATGCTCATGTCATTGATCTCAGGATTGTCTTGTTCAGACTACAGACTGCTGCCATAAAGCTGGAATATTGGCTCAATGCAGCATAGAAGTAAACTCATTCTCTCATGTATTCAGGCATGCCACAAACACCTGGGTTACAATCCTGTTTTGCTTCCAGTTGTCTGACCATATGTCATTGTGACCTGATGGTTCCTAAGCATGACCTGTCTCATCATGTGTCATTGTGACCTGATGATTACTAAGCATGACCTGTCTTACCATGCGTCATTGTGACCTGATGGTTACAATATATGACCTGTCTGACCATGTGTCATTGGGACCTAATGCTTGGAAAATATGACCTGTCTGTCCATGTGTCACTGTGCCCTGACTGTTGCAAATTGTGACCTGTTTGTCTATGTGTCATTGTGACCTGATGGTTACTAAATGTGACTTGTCTGACTGTGTCACAGTGACACGATGGTTACTAAATGTGACCAATCTGTGTCAGTGTAATCTGGTGGTTACAAAGCATGACCTGTCTGACCGTGTGTCATCATGACCTGAGCATGTTTCCTTGAATGACTCTGTAGCCAAGTGTTACAATGCAGAAATGATTGGTTGGAAGTTGAAATATCGGTGATGGTATGAAAACAACATTCACTTACTCATGTTTGCTGTACCTGTGACATTTCTAATATATGTTTTGGCCTTGAGACATCTTGTCAGATTCTTCTTTACCAGTGTAGACAATATTCCTTAGATTGTGCCAGTGTTAAATATCCATCAGGGCTACAAATAAGGGGAGTGCAAGTATAATAAAAAATCAATGACATACAACAGAGTATAAGATTTCAAGCATTACATGTACGCATATAAATATCTTTGTACTTCTAACGTATATATAAAGTTTAATAGCTAAGAAAGTTCTTTAATAAGATAAATAACACACCTCATCACCAGCTTGCTCACAGAAAAATATTTCAGTACTCCTTCAAAATTCTCAGTACACCTCTACTTGCAATATGAGGTGTAAGTACACCAATACCCTCAGAGGTTATCTGGAGCAGTGTCCATTTTCTTTGCTTATTTTATACCCCTGTAGTCCATTTTCAGATGTCGAATTTTTTAAACTGATCCGTATCCTGAATTTTACATGTAGTTAGATTTACCAGTGTTGAAAGACATGTCATCTGCCTTAATTGTTAAAATGTGACTTCTTCATCAATGTTGCTATGAGGCTGATCTGTGTTTGAGTTATGGAGGCACAGTTGAAAATTAATGGTAAAAAGTTCTATGAAGAGTTGTTGCCCATAGTTTTTAAAGAATTGTATGGTTGTGGGTTTGAATGTCATCAGTGTTACATCTAGCACCACTCAAATCTTTGAGCTTTATCAAACTGACTAACATCTTTCTTGGTACCTTCCTAATTTTGAACTTTCCTCTGACATCACAAATGTCAGTGAGTGAGTGAGCGTTATTCAATGCTTTTAGCAATATTCCAGCAATATCATAGTCGAGGATGCCAGAATATCGGCTTCACACATTGTACTCATTTGGATAATCAAACCCGAGTCTTTGGCATGATGAGCAAATGCTTTAACCACTGGATTTACCTACTGCCCCTCAGACTTGACAAGATGTAACTGAAATCTGTGCCTAGCTATTCTTGTTGTCAGCTTCACCAAACTGTATCCACTTAGGCTAATTAAGGCACTGGCTCATCACTTTTATTTGTGCAATTTTTTATTGCCATTTTTGAAAAATAATTTTGACTTGGTTGTGTCCTGACCATCCATTTGTCCACTATAAGAATGTCTGCAAGAACGTGTGTGAATCTACATGTGCTAAACTTCCCAAGCTCTATTTCTGAGAGAGAAAAAAAAGAAGAATGTGTTCCTGTTGCGTCACTTTTTTGTCGATAAAAAATTCACAAAAAAGTCCTACTGTCCTCGTCACTTTTGAAAAAAATGTGCCTGAGAAACATTTCTTTATTTTTTATACAGCCTGATAGATATGTGTATGGTAATTTATCCACACAGCAAAACTTATCAGTACATCAAACTGTTGTTGAGGAGCGGTTGGGTAGGATAGTGGTTTATGTGTTCACTCGTCATGCTGATGAGCCAGGTTCAATTCCCCACATGGGTAAAATAAGTGAAGCCCATTTCTGGTTTCCCCCTGCCTTGATATTGCTCATATGTTCACATGTTAGTGGAGAATGAACCACTGTGCCCCTATTTTCCTCTAAATAGAAGATTGACCGATGCTAGAACACTCCAATGGGTATGCCTCAAAACTTCATGAAGTATTTTTTTTATTCAAACTACAACTTTATAAATTTTAAAAATCCCTTGATCATGCAGATGATAAACATAATAAAATAAATGGTCAATGACAACTAAGTGTTATAACTGGTTAGATACATAGAAGACATGTTTGCTAGTCTCTAAGACCTTGGAGAATCTATTAATGGAGTAGTTCAGCTCATGTCTAGAATGATTAGGAAAGATTGTCTCAGATGAAGGTACTTGTGAAGATCTTGCTTGTCGTAGGAGATGACCAACAGGATCGGATGGTCAGACTTGCTGATTTGGTTGACACCTTTTAGCCCAATTGTGTAGATCAGCATTCATGGTGTTGACCACTGGATTGTGTGGACCAGATAGGATTATATACAGGTTGCTGTCACATAGCTGGAAAATTGCTGAGTGCGGAATTTAACCAACAAAAAGTAATATACAATCTATGGTATGTTCTAGGCTTTGTGTGTGATTTAAGAGAAATGATGTTGCAATAACAAAGGGATTTAACTCCCATTCGGTTACCTCCTCAGCTGATACAAACTGTCATGTCACTCAGCTGAAATTTCAAGTTTTGAGATCTCACAACAGGCCCATGGTGATGATCATCAGTGCAGTTTTTCTTTTTTGTGAATTTTAGGTTTTTAAATCAGATGGTTTTTTTCTGGTTCTGTTGAGATATTATTTTTGAAATTCTTAAGTGTTCTAACTACCCTCTACCCCTTGTTTTCAAGTGTTTAGAACAATTGTCTGGCAGTCAGTAAGACTTGTGACTTGGTTGATTGTCTATGACTATGTGCTGACAGCATGGTTTGTTGCTGTTTACATCCATCATTCGGTTATGTGGTCCAAATTTGACAATTTACATGCCACCAGCATGTATCTGGAATAATGCTTAGTGCTGTGTAATAAAACAGTTATTGACCAAGGTCATTGTGGGCAAGGTAATGACTACCAATAGGTGTCAGTGTTTTTACGTATTCCCTAATTTATCCTCATCACTATAAATGGTATATATAATGTATTACTGACCAACTTGAAAACAGAACAGGGCACATTTGGAATGATATTGAATGTAACAGTTACAGTTAACTGTCAGTATTTTGTTTTCCCTTTTTTATTCTCATCAGTATTAATGGTATATATATATGATGTATATTGACGAAGCAGAAATCATTTTAGTGCAGTAGTGATATGTTCCATTATTTATTTCCATGAGTATTATATCCAATATTGACCTAGTAATAAATTCTAGGATGCAGTTGGGAATGTATTGACAAATGAGGACATACATTGTTGGTGACAGCTGACGGTTCTCATGAGGCTGGTCCCCGATATTCTATTTGCTGCCACCTGTTGTTGAAACAATAAACCATGTGTGGTGAAGTGCTCTTCAAAGTGCCCTACTTTCAATGATGTTCTCAAAACATATCTGTTTCCCCTGCATTACTGAAGTTGTTGTGTGCTATGGAATGTTATGTGTCCATACAGGACAGAGGGATCATGTCATGTTAAAAAGTTTCAAATGTGTTTGACTTAATGAAATAACCTAGTTTGATAGATAGCTTATTACTATGGTTATCACTAAATATATTTAGGTTGGTTTGTTGTTTGTTGTTTAACTCTGCACTCAGCAATATTCCAGCTATATGGCAGTGGTCTGTAAATAATTAAGTCTGGACCAGACAATCCAGTGATCAGCAGCATGAGCATCGCTGTACACAATTTGGATATGATGGCATGTGTTAACCAAGCCAGCAAGCCACTGATCCCATTAGTTGCCTTTTATGACAAACATAGGTTGCTGAATATCAATATTCTAATCTGGATGTTCATGCGTAGATTTATTTAGGTCTTTCCTTTTATTGAAAATGTTTTATGGTCATGCCCAGTAGGTAAGTCAGATGAATATTAAATAGGAGACACAAATTATGTTGCTGACAAATTCCAAATTTTCAAAACTATATCTGTTAGCAAAATTATGAATTATATCAAAATGAACCTGTTATTTACTTTCATAGCAGAGCATTTCCTGTTTTGTTAAAAAAAATTTAAATTATTATTTTCGAATATTATTACTTACTTTGAGAGGAATTTCTAGGGTGGTGTGGTAGCCTAGTGGTGAATGTGTTTGCTCACCTTGCTGAACACAAGGGTTTGATTATTCACATAAATATAGATGTTCTTCTATACCCTGCATGCACTGGTCACATGATCGTCTGTAATGGCATGCATTCTTGAATAAGGAAACAAAGGTTATTCCAGTTCACTTTACTGATGTGCTGTGTTTGTCACTCCACGAACAGACATTGTTTTAAATAAAAAAGTATCAGCATTTTAGGCAGTTTTCTGAAGCCTGTTACTTTCCTGTGACATACAATGTACAGATTCTAGACCTTCAGATCTCCCAAGATACATGAAAGATGAGCCATACTAGTGATCTTGCATATTTGGCCAGTAATGTAATGTTGGTAAAACTTGTAATGAAGATTTTTCTTCCAAACAGTGTTTTGCATATGTTAAAGAAGCATGTATACAAGTTCTTCTTTTAGAAGTTGATGCGATCACATAGAAAAATCCACCAAAGTGTTGAGGTTTTTTCTTTTTGTCCTTGTGAGAACATGATCCCTTCAACTGCACATGAAAAGTTCAGACACGAATACACAATACAAAGAAAATAGAGGTAACATATGTTATCTTAGAGATTACACTTTCTTAGTAAAATACAGAGTCTAGTACTTTTTTTAGGTTAGATTCAAACCCAGATTCTAACCCACTCATGCATGTGGAGGATGCGTGTATCTATACCTTAGTAAGAAATTATAATACCAAATCTTCTGTGTTAAAGACTTTTGGAGAAGTCTTTTGCTTAAGACTCGATTATTTACAGACCGCCGCAATACAGCTGGAATATTGCTGAGTGCGGTGTATAACTAAACTCACACTCACTCACTCACTCACTCACTCACTCACTCACTCACTCACTCACTCACTCACTCACTCACTCATTCTCACTCACTCATTCTCACTCACTCACTCATTCTCACTCACTCACACTACAGATCAGTTGGAATATAGGGCAGTATTTTCATCATATCACTAAGTTTCACATCAAGCCCTGTTTTAGCCTAGTGACATAAAGCATAAATTAGCTCTTAGTGTAGTTGACATAATATAACATGTATTGTAGTTGACATAATTTAACATGTAGTGTAGCTGGCGTAATTAAACACGGATGTCAGATTATAATTTGTTGTTCCATGAACAGCTAAGTGCAAACCAGCATTCACGCCAGATTTGTCAAATTAGGTTTGTTAAAAGCTACAGCTGTGTTGGCTCCTCTCAAATATTATACCATTTTTTTTTTATATAAAAGCCAGCCTAACGGGTGCACTGGAATTCTCCGGTCTGTCAACTAAATGTCCACATTAAACTTTACCGTGGTACAGTGGCGCCAAACAACTGAAGTGTTTTGACATATAATATATTTTGATGATGAAATTAGAAATGCAGTTGTCTTTTGTTTATAATGGATAAAAATCATTTGCAAATGAAATCAAATTGTTAATTGTGGTCAAAGGAAATTAGTATTTGGTCAAGTGGATTTTAGACATTTACTGGACTTGTTTTCTGTGGAGGTTTGATATCCCTGTATCTGTAGCAAAATGAGGAAATGTCAGTGAGTTTTACGTCATACTCAGCAATATTGCAGCTATATGAAGAGAAGAAGAAAAAAAAATTGCAATGTTTTTATTTTTCCTATGTCACCTACTTTCAGATGTTTTCATGTAAAAATTCAGTGAAACAGATGGGAAAGTGAATCTAACAGTCTTGCTTGTGTCAGCATCTATCGATTGGCTTTGTAGACTGATTGATATTGATATTAATGAAACAAGAAATTCAGCTTCAGAAAGTATGGTTCTTATTCCTTCATATATTTTGTTTTCAGAATGTATATTTTCAATGGCAAAGTAT
This sequence comes from Haliotis asinina, assembly GCF_037392515.1. NCBI lineage: Eukaryota > Metazoa > Mollusca > Gastropoda > Lepetellida > Haliotidae > Haliotis > Haliotis asinina. The sequence goes on along the minus strand of NC_090294.1, from coordinate 9,048,705 downwards.
TTAAAGCGTCATATCTGATCTAACACTATTCATTACCTCAAGACTTATAAGTTTATGCTTTCTGTTTGAGTGTGCTAGTATTTTACCTGTTATTTTTATGCCCCGGTTATATATGACTTGGGCATATAGGGTTACCCTCCGTGTCTGTGCGTCTGTCCGAAACAGACTTTCTACTTCTCCATGAAAAATGCTCTGTAGAATTCAGTAAACATATACATTGGCTTTTTTGGGACTAATGGTGTTCATCTCATATTTTGTTTTTGTATTTTCTTGGGTTTTTTTGTGTGTGTGTTTAGAGATATATGAACTTATGTACATTTTGCTGAATTTCTCTATGATAATAGCGTAAAAGGGGATAGGGAGGGGATGTACGTTATCCACTTCTCCTCAAAAACTACATTATTGAATTCATTTAGATTTTGCATGTGCTTTATAGAGACTTTAAGAGTTTGCATCTCATATTTTGATTTTGTATTTTATTTATTTTCTCAATTTTGATGCTGTTTGAACTAACATAAATTTTGTTGAATTTCTCTTGGAATATATAGTTATAGGGGAGATCCATGTTATGTACTTCTCAAAAACTAATTTATGGAATTCATTTAGATTACACATGTACTTTATAGGGACTCTTAAAGGTGTGCATCTCATATTTTGATTTTGTATTTTATTTATTTTTCCAGTTTTCATGACGTTTGAACTTACATTTTTTTTGAATTTCTCCCAGAGCATAGTGTTGACTGTCTTTCTCTTATCATACTTATCAGTGTTGTTTGGGTTTTTTTCATGAAAAGTATAATGTAACATATTTATTAAAAGACTGGAATTTCAGCTGTCCATAGAAATTCAAATGTCATTTTGTGTTGTTTATTTTACTCATGTTTTTTCATTGTCAGAAAATGTGTAACAGGAGAGATTGTACAGGCATGGCCTAATTAGCATTTACCTTGATTATGAGTGCTATATGTTAATATATCGTATATATATGATAAGCCTATAGTGATTTGCTACAATAATACAGTATTCATTTTGTGAAATAGAGTGTGTCATCTTGCTGTGGTAGGTTGGTAATGAATACGGATCCATATGACCTCTGCATGCCCTACACACACAATGACATGCAGCACAGAAATTACAGGCGGGTAGAAGCCAGGTTGTCGTTTTTTTGTGACATGAACATGTTCATGAAAGCCATTTCTATCCAAACACATCTCAACTAGCCAACATTCAGCCTGTAACATCAATGCCCAGGAATGAGAAGTGTCCAAAGTACAACAGTAGGGGTTGGATATTGTGCTAAAAATAGAAGCCAGGATGAATGAATGAGATCAACTCATTGAGTGGGGAAGACGCTACCTTGTTTATAAGAAGCTCTTCAGTGACTGTGGACTGATCCAGAGAAAGGGTTGGTATACATCCTGTACTGAGAACTACATATCACCTTGTGCTGTGGAGTTTATCAAGGAATATTAACAAGTGGTCAGTGATGCCTAATGAGAGGAACAAGTCCCACCATGTTCAACGCAATCATGCTATTCAAAGGAGTGCTTCATACGATGCTGAGACCAGAATTAAGATGGTACGTAATATTATGTACACACACGTTTCATTAAGTCAGGGAGAAAAGCTGACAGGGATATTGACACAAGTCACATTACGCCTTCCATGTGGTTCGACTTCATGAGACATGTATTAGTGTGACATTACACAGGAAGTTGTGACAGAGTGATCATTTATTTGATGTCTGTCTGTCTCACAGGCATGGCTTCGTGACGATCATTTATCAATGGGTTGTGTTCTGTTATGTCATGACTTGTTAGCTTTCCTTAAAGCAAAAATGATAAAAGTGAATTAATTAAAACATTTTCAAGTACTTTCCTGAAATATTCAAACTAAACTTTCCTCGAGAGGTTATTTTTCAAATTATGAATTTTTATGATTATATGTTTTTGAAACTGTGTTGGCGTGATCAACTTTCTCTACACATCCTGTACAATGGCTTTCAGAAGGAATAGTTGATGATAGTAGATAGAGAGAGGAATGTCAGAAAGGAATTTTCTTGTGACATTTGTGAAACAATTTTCATCAACCTGAGTTAAAGAAGTCAAGGGTGTGATAATGTTCCTCGTCAGACAAACATTTCTGTTATAACATTGCGCCTGAAACTTCAGATTACTATTTATAATGACAGAAAACAACTGAATTACAAGATGACCATTAACTGACAGTTGTTAGAACCAGTGACATACTGTAGTCTTTGGCAATATACTTAAAATGATTTTCCTGTTTATTCTTGGTTATCTTAGCCTACTATAGTAGTGTTGAAGCCATATCGATCAGTGGAGCTGTCCATTTCATTAGTGTTCTTGATGTGTGTGCTAGCACATCGTAACAGTCTTCCCCTCTCCAATACACCCGCCCCCCCCCCCCGCCTGTTTACCTCCCCCAGACAAAGGTGTGCCCACGCAGACTCTCCTCCACAGATGTTGTCGACCTTATCCAGGTCAGCCACGACATACCAGCCAACCTTGCATCATCGTCATCTCTTCAGTATTTACATTAATCTGACCTCTCTGTTTCTGTATTGTCACAGCACTGAATTACTGCTTGGTAATATTCAGGTCACATGGCAATCCCAGCTTGTAGATTGAAGGAGAAAACAATTCACGTGCTTTAGTAATTAGGTATTCAGAATTAATTCTAGCAATAATGAATATATGGAGAAGAAATATAAATATCATCTGAATATATTGTCATCTATCCTAATCAGTGTTCAGAATTTAGCAAGTGAAAGTCCATTGACATTTGCGTTTGAAGCATCTACCTGCCTGCTGTTCCATGATAAATTATAGTGTTGAAAATTTTACTGCAACACTGACAGTAACTATTTTGAATCAATGGCAGGGCAAGACCTATTGTTGTGACGATGAAGGTGTGAAAATCAAGGTAGTAAATCACACCTGTGAAAATGGATAATGATCACCCACTCTTAACATATTGTTACAAATGAAGAATAGTAATATTCCAGGATCTTTGTGATACTAGTGACTCATCAACCTGCCCCAGATAACATTTTTAGTTGGCCCAATGTTGGCCCAATTGCCAGTGTTGGGCCAACATCTTCCAACCTTGGGCCATCTAAGAATGCTATCTGGGGACTTGCTTGTTTGCATTATGATTGTTATGTTTATTATATATTTTCAACACTGGCCTTTAAGTTAAAAGTTACAGATTCAAAATAGATTTATGTCCTTCAACGATGGACTAGGAAGGCCCCGGGATGCATGTAATTTGGATGAATGTAAATAAGTTCAACCATTGTTACTGGTTAATTTTGTAAAACTTGATTCTTTTAGCCTGGTGCTGCCATATTACTTTTACACAGAAATGGGTTCTGAAGATAACAGATGAGAATTGAACAGTCATATCAGCTCCTCACAGACAGGCATCTTAAGGCTTGCAGAACAGCATTGAACGGTCTTGCTAATGTGATAGGTATTCTGTTGTGGCATTTCTCTAACAGCAACACCTGTGAAGCTCTGACGTAAGGACTAGCCTTTACATAGCTCAACACCCGAGCAGTGTGCCATGCTTTCAGTTAGGGTTGTTCCTCTACACCAGACATGTTGTACTATTTAAGTCACTTGTTACGGTTAATTTTGGCTTGTATGATAAGTATAACAGGTAGTTGAATAGTGATTTGTTTAGTATATGGACCACATTTGGGTAGTTGAGCTACAGGTGGCTTGGCAACAGGTTGACATGCAAGAGGCACATAGACAACATGTAGATAGGTGAGAGGTTGACAGGCAAGAGTCACATTGGAGAGAGGTAGATGGGTGATAGGCGGATAGGTGGCAGGTAGACAGGCAAGAGTCACATTGGAGCAGGTACATAGGCAACAGGCGGATAGGTGACAGGTTGACAGGCAAGATGCACATCAAAGATAGGTGACAGGTATACATGCAATAGTCACATCAGTAACTGGTAGACAGCCAAGAGGCTCATCAGTAACAGGTAGATAGGCGACATACAGACAAGAGTCACATTTGTGACAGGACGGGCAAATGGAATGCATATATCATGTATTGGTGTGATCATTCATGCAGGTGAAGTTTGGACTTGAAGGAGTGTCTCCAATACAGAACATGTGCTGTCTAGATAAAGTGTAATTGTATGTCATGGATCATTGATCTTGTTTAAAGGTCACATGCAGCCAAAAAATCGAACGTAATTAAAACACATTTATCACTTATTCATGACATATAATATACATTGCTGCTTTTAAAAAAACAAATAGACAAAATTATAAGCGTACAATCGCGATTCAAAAGTGCAATATTTTGTACTTGGGCTTACTTCCCCCGAAACGAAGCCCTCGGGAGACCGAACCCAGTCTTAGTACCTGGATGTGCACTCAAGTGTAACGACGGATTCTGATTGGCTGTTTCATTTGCTGATCTGCTGATGGTTCATTGTGTGTACAGACAGATGATCTGTTTCATGGGCATTTTATAAGTATCTCTATATAGGCTCCCTGGTATGGCTAGTCACAAGAAAGTAAGATTCTTTATGGATAACAACTTCTTTTTGTGTACTTGATGCGTCGTTTCAGTATGGATTCATATACTGTTGTCAAACAAAATCATACACACTAAAACAAGTCGTTATCCATGAAGAATGTATATAGAGATGTTGGGTTTTGAAAATACATGTTCTCCGAATTTGCGCTCGATGGCTGGAATCTGTCATTCGTCCAAGTACAAGGCAGGACTTGAAACTGACAAGAGTTTGCACCAGTTTCCGTCAGATCCAGTCATCCGAAAAAAGTGAATGTAGTTTGTTTGCAACCCACAGACATAAAAACATGTCATGTGTATCACACGTGCCTAATTACATAATGTGGCAGGGACGGGACTCGGGTGCACGAGTCATAAATCAACTTATTTTCTTTATGTCGTATACTCTGATAGGTGTTAAGTTCAAATTACTCGTGGTCAATGATTGAAGCTGTGTACTGCATGTTGTCTTTAGCAGACAGGCAGGCAGACATATAGGTGTGAATAAACCAGACACTGAGCTTACTCTGTGACCGAAACTGCTTACCACAATCAACAAGTTTTTTTTACGTAACGAGTAGATCATTTACTTGTTTGTGTACACAACCAAGATTAGACTACTGCTCACGACCTCAGACGCTGGGCATGCATACTGTTTCAAGTTCCGCGAACCTATTCACTGCGCATGCGTTATGGGCGAAGCGCAGCACAGCTGTTGAAACCAGTTTTCCCCCCAGCGCTGGGGGGAATTTAGTGAAACGTTTGAACTCCGATTTCGCGGGCTTTTTTTCATCGCGGTTTTTTTCAACTTTATAGGTTGAATTAGCATTTTTTATGATTTGTTTCGGTAAGTGCATACCGAAAGGTACCAGAATCTGCAAAGTTGTATTTTACGTTGCATGTGACCTTTAACTCCAAGCGCTCTATGTACTGCAGGGTGACAGTGACCATTCTTGCCTAAGCCATGAGTGATCAGGTTCGAAGCAATTCAGGCTCCAGCTATAAGGTTACAATTTTTTTGAGCATTTAAATTCCTGGACCTTTTGTTTTCAAAATGTTGGTAGCTCTAAGAATTCTGAAAGTTGATCATAGCTAATGAGTGAGTGAGTGAGTTTAGTTTTACACTGCATCCAGCAGTGTTCCAGCTCTATGGCGGTTGTAAATGATAAAGTTTGGACCAGATCCTCCTGTGATCAACAGCATGAACACAGATCTGCGGCATTTGGAACCAATGACATGTGTCATCCAAGTCAGCTAGTCTGACCACCTGATCCCGTTAGTTGCTCTTATGACAAGCATAGTCACCTTTTGAGGCAAACATGGGTTGCTGACATATTTCACCCTGAATCTTCTTGTAACCTTCTCTTCATGTAACCAATGTGTTAAGATTGGGCTTAAGAAGTTTGTATGGCTACAAATGTCTCGAGAATGGCTAGTCTGGATGTGGAAGGTGTCTGTTTTATGTGAGCAAATGATTTTTCACAGTTTTTGGTTTTGTTTGTGTGTTTGTTTACATTCAGCAATATATGTACATGATTAAGTCTGGATTAGACAGTTCATCAACAACTTGAACTTATATCTCTGCCATTAAGATGCAATGTTGTATAAAACAAGTCAGTGAGCTTGAGAGTGCCCTTTGCTGAAAAAATATTCTAACCTGGATCATCACGGTAACTCAGATTTGGTCAGTACTCTCAATAACCTCAGAGATTCCAGATCCCACACCCTTGAAAATGGAAATACAATTTTAATCCAACCAACCAACCAGTTATTATAGATACATTTTTGTATATATATTTTTTTTTTAAATTTCTTTTGTATCATATGATTCATATACATTGAGAGGGTATGGGGAAATATCAGTCTGTTTTGATTACATATTCATGCACGGTCACAATCACCAAGGACCATTTCGATCCTGTACTGAATGACACCATGCTTGATAACATTCTGCACTGTCCTATGTCATGAGTAGGTAGTCAATCTGGTTGGCTAAATTCAATCTGGTCGATTTAGCTGATGTCATTCATTCCAGCTGTCATCGGACGAATATTTGCTGATGCTTGTTACCTTGTTCAGATATCATGTTGAGGTATTTCAACGGTGTCAAGTACATCTGTTGGGCACAGATTAGACTAACAGTTAGTCTCTGATGGAACATATTTATAACTAAAAATTAATTTCAAATAAAAAAAAAACCAAGAAGAGACTTTGCATATCTAGACCTGCCACATATTCTAGACCTGCAGGGGATACATTGGGTATATTTATTCCAGGGTCTGTACAACAGACTAGGCACAGATAACCTCATTATCTAAGGCCATGAGGTTTACCTGTGATTGTTTTGCAAAAACTGGAATTGAAATGTTTTACTTCACTTCAAAATATATAGCAAAATGGCTCAACTGCTGCATTAGATTGGATGTGAATGTTCACTAGGGATGTCATGATACATAAGTTTCATGAACTGGCTAGCTATTCTCGAAATGTTCGTAGCCCTACGAACTTCTTAAGCCCATTCTTAACACATTGGCTACGATTAAAGTTAAGAATTCTCAGGTCTACGAACGTTTCGAGAATAAGGGCCCTGGTGCGTATCACGATACCCATGTCTGAATTTAATAAGTATCACTTACTTATTTTTGTGGCATTATTGCATAACATTTAGTTACATTTTGAACATTAATAAGTCATGTTTCATAATTGTCCATTATAAGATCAACATTTTTTATTCTCAGAGATAAAAAAGTGCTTTGCGCTTGATGAAAAATAGTCATTTGTAACTCTCATAACACTGAAAACATGGTACAATTGCAAATTGTAAACAATACCTAAACATATTTAAACCAATACTTTCAAAACTACATACCAGTGCAGTTTAAATGCATCGATAAATGTGTCATTTTAGAAAAAGTATGGGTGCATCTATGTATCGATGTATCATGGCTTCCCTAATCTTGAAGGTGTTCAGCATTGTAAAATCCAGCTGTGGACAGACTGGAGTTAAGTACACCTGGAGGGTCACTGAGTGTTCATTTCTTTAAGTAGATCTACATAACCTTAAAGTGTTCCTCATTTTCCTGTTCACTGCTCTAAGTACAAATGGAGGGTGGCTACCTTTTTTGTGATCACTTCTTATAGTACGTTGGTACCTTTCTCAGGTGCAAGGTTGTTCACCCCTCTCAGCATGTACAGCTGTGAATGGTGTTTCACTTCTCTGAGGTACAGCTGTATAGGGAGTTCACCTTTTTTAAGTACACCTTGAGGTAGGTCACCTCTTTCAACCTCCAATGCTCATGATAATCTGACATCTTTGTACCTACACTCATTCAACCGATGTGTGTTGTCATCATAATAACATCAATCAAGAAACACGTAATGCCAGTTTTAATAGTTTCTTTCACCATTCTTTGGTATCAACCAGTTTTTTAATGGGAAAATTAGTATGTGTGAACTTGACAATAACAAATATAAACTGCCTGAGAATGTGTCAATTTGGTAGTAAATCCTGCTTGGAATGCTAGGGTAGGGGAGGCCATAGTGTGACAAAGAGCCATGGCCAGGACCAACTCAGGTTAGTCTTCAGCCAATCAAAAACTCACCTTTGATATTATCCCAACTGAGGCAGTAATTCTGGCTACTTGCCAACACATGGCTTGGCAATTCGCCCAACACCGTATTGATTGTAAGGTTTGCTGGAAGGTGGAAGGATTGCATCAGCCAATGAAAATTGATGTCTGCTACCACACCTGCAGGTCAGGGTGACTGTCTGGACTGCTGTGGACGGATTATGTCAACTGACGCGTCACTAAAATGTGTAAAAATGCAGGTCCAAAAATCTCATTGTAGAAATGTTTGATATTTTGATTCATGATGGTTTTTTGTATAGAATGTCAATAATGACAAATAATCACAAACAAATAGTGAGAATAAAACACCATGGTGAAAGTCAACAAGATAGCAGCACTAATTATCTAGTGTAATTTTGTACTGTAACATGGCATTTGTGACAATAATATTCCTCTTCCATCTATCTTTTCAACATGAAATAATTTTTTTAGCAGTCGTTTATTACATGACTAATTTTGGTTGTGCAGTTGTCAGAAATCTGTTATTTTATTTACTTGTGTCTGGTTTGTATGCCATTGGGAAAGGAAAATTTTTAAAATAACTATGGAGAGTAAGTCACCTTTTCATAATGAACGTATGATTAAAAATGTAAAATGTACAAGTATTGTTAAAATCTGTTCATATTTTGTTTTTTATTCCCAGGCAAATATTTTGAGTTGTAGTCTAACTGCCAGCCTAACATATATCACCGGTGCAGACAGCTAGGCATCCATGTGAAGCTGAAATTACATGAATATATGTTGAGTTTAATTGTCAGAGACAGGCATGCTATTGGAAAGATGGCTTCAGTCATGAGATGGAACAAGCATGAAATCTGTGTTGTTGAGAATCAGTGTGAATATATCTGCAGATGACTAAATTGAGAAATATTGATTGTGAGGTTGGCAAAGTACAGGGTCTGTGAGTGGCTGAAGGTGACCACACCTCCATGTCAGGGTGACCGTTTTGACCGCTGCAAGCAGCTTATGTCTCCCAAATACAGGAAATAGGCATTATTGCAGGCGTTTTGACTTAGTTTGGTCTTGTTTTTTCAGCAAGATGTTTACTGTGGACAATTACGCATATATCTCCTTTAACACAACACTTTTTCTAAGCATTTTATTGTTACACTCAACATTTTAGCTTTGGTGACTGAATAACCACTGTGACCAGAAACTTGTAACTTGTCAGTTTAAGGTTACACTGTTAAGAGTAAGAATGGATTGTTTTTGCAGAATTTGAGTTGAAATATTATAGAGTAAATCATACGATTATGATTTGTTGATATGGTTTGTCTAATAAACACAGTTAAGGAACCTTTTGTGATTCTTCAAAGGCATTTTGAAGATGATGTAGTAATACAGGACAGATCTTATGGATAACAATTTCTTGAATTTATTTATCATGTTCTAACCCTATGATCATCGGTTTGATCAGTTCAAGCTAAAAACAACAACACTTATGAAAGAAAACATATCAAAATTAAATGATATAACTGAATGTTCAGAGAACAACACTACTGGAAATAAAGATAAGATTTTCATTATAGTGCGAGGACATACACATCCAGTAATCTTGAAGAGAGGGCTGTAGAGTGATAACCCACAATCGTAGACTAGTGTTGTTAAATCTACACTTACTGTGTCAATGTTTGACAGCAGGTAAAACATTAAACCCAGTAGTAACAACAAGGTGCTCCTTTTTATATATTGTCTAACAAAACAGATTTGTTTGTGACATATTTACTACCAGCTGCACTCCCATTGTATACCACTTAATCAATTTCAGTGCATTCAAACGTGAAGAGGCTGTACTTCAACCATATCATTTACATGACAATCAAAATTAAATGAGTATTTTTTAATGTTGAGTTAATCATGTTAATATTACTTGCGTTGTTCTTCATTCAATACAGCTGAATCAGTGAATGAAAGCCTTTTGGGCCTCTCTAAATATCCTGTTTCCATTCATTATATATGGGATGTACACGTGTGGGCAATATCCTAGTAGACAGGGAAATGTGTTGATATGTCAGCCCCCTGTTGTATACGTGTCGTATCCCCCTATCCCTCAGATCCTGTATGACATCATTCAGTAAGGTTACAACACAGGTAAGGTTAACAAGGACACCATTCAGGCAAAGCATTATGGGAAACTGATGTCAAATAAAACAGAGTTTCGTCAAAGCTGTATTGATTTTTGGTTTGACAAGCGCATTCAGCAGACGTGAACATCCATAGCAGACGTGAAGACGTGGACCTCGTGTGTGGGAAGAAAAGGAATCTCCAGATTTTCCCTCCTATTGTTTGTTTTTTTCAATTCAATTTATTAACTGACTTGAATTCTGTGTGAGAGTCTGTGGATAGTGACACAAACTATCCAATGGGAGGATGTCAGAGTACCGATTCATTAAAGCTTCGAGCCAAGAAATGGAAATATACTGTGTCGGACAAAGCCGCTGTGAAGAAGGCAAGTATAGGAATTTTCCCAGAATACTATTACATGTAACATGCTTGTGTTTCTGGAAATAGACACGATCAATATCGTCCATGTTAAGTGACTAACAACCTCTGGCTTAGATTTGATGTCTTTTGTTGTATAACTTTCTTATGAATCAGGAAAACTGTCTTTAGCTTTGATAACTGTTGCATGTGTGTTGTTAGGAAGAAATCTGTAGATGCAAATGTTATGTGCATTCGTCCATGAAGTCAGGTACAATGGACATCGACTGTTGATGTGTAGAAGGGTTTTGTAATAGACAGAGTTGGATATTTATAGAATAGGGGTTTTATTGTAGACATTAAAGCCACTTCCTCATTGTTGGTGCTGATATCTGTGAAATATAAGTGCCATTTACAACAACATTCAAAACATCATTCTAGCTGTGACAAATGCTGTAAGCAATCTGTAGTTAGATATCTCTTAATAAAGGCCTGATTTCTGCCTCTGAGCATGTGTACAAATATTACTTGCAAATACACATTGTATCTAAAGAACGCTGTTCCCATAATTGTATGGTGAGTGTTATATGTGATATTTCATGGTTTTCAATGTTCTGTAATGACAGAAATTTTGCGCCTGGTTTTAATGATATTTAATGTCATCTCTTTGGCTACACATATAAAGTCTCTCACTCACTTTGAAACACCCACTCATTAAGTCATTTGAGTGACAAGTATGCAGCTGTTATATCTCACTTTAAGCTGACATGTTTCCTTATACCAGCGTTACACTTACGTGGTACAAGTAAAGGTTTTCTGATGTAATTTTTCTTGTGAAATGCAGGGGCGATATTTCTAATATTTCTACACTTCCGCTGATATGATGATGGAATGTTTCCAGAAGTAGACAGCATTGGTCAATTCTAATTAGAGCACAGTTCATTAATGATTTACTCGTTTACTGTTGTGAATGATGACATGAATAAACGCTCTGTAGGGGCTGTTGGGTAGCTGACAGGTAAACTGTTGCGCAAATGGGGTTGCGCAGCATAGAGAATATGACAAGTCTTCTTATAATTGAGCGAAGCGGGGAAAGTACGTATCGGATCGAAAAATATTTTTCATGTCAAATAAAATATCGCCTCCATCAAAAGTACACTTCTATTTCCTCACTTGGCTGTGCTTTCACATTTCTTACCCCTTGTTTAGTAATTATTCATGTGAAATATGTTTTATTCAACATTTTAAGCACCATTCTTGGTATTCAGATATTTCTTCGCCTCCATTACCTCTACCTCCTTCCGGTTGAATGGAGTGACGGAACAAGAACAAGCAGAAATTAGAAAGACACACCATATTGCCTAATTTTATCATGAACCTGTTTGAGCTTATTTGTCTTATCTGTCATCGCTGTTGGTAGGATGTTCGTAACATTTATTCCACATAAAAACACTTCTGGCACAATGGGCGAATGAAGCAGGGGAGATAACCGTAAGTATTCCATGTAGAATAATAGCCTCCTGTTCCTTCACTCCGTTGAACCAGAAGCTGGAAAGGGGAATGGAGGTGAAGAACGGTCTGATTTACCACGGGTTGTGCTTAAAATGTTGAATAAAACATATTTCACGTGAGTAATTGTTCAACATGGGGTTGGAAATGTCAGAGCAGAACCCAGTGTAGGTGTATACTTTTGATGGTGGCGATATTTTATTTTGACATGGAAAATATTTGTTGAACCGAAGGGAAGAAAGTACTTGGTCAACCTTTGCTCGCATGTAAGAAGACTGGTCATTTTCTCTATGCTGCGCAACTCATTCGCACTACAGTTTGCCTGTGGGTAGCCAAATGGTTAAAGTGTCTGGTCATCACGCCGAAGACTCAGATGTTGATTCCCCCAAATGGGTACAATTGTAAAAATTTGTGATTTCTGGTGTCTATTGCTGTGATATTGCTGGGATATTGTTGAAAACTATGTAAAACCTCACAGTGGCACCTAGATGTTGTGAGAATAGTCAGAAGGCATTTAATATGCAAATCTTTCAAAAGCAATGTTTTCTTGCAGTCATTGTGCAAGGGCAGTTAATCATTTGAAAGTGAGACTAGAGTTATTTCCCGTGAGTTAAGTTTGCTCAACAACAACAGGGCAAGTACCCTATTGTATCTTAATTGCCACTGGAAAGCAAATTGTTTCAACATTGACTTTTCATAACAAAACAGTGTGCAAATGTTGATAATTGTCAGTATTTCAAGGTCTGTGTTGTATTGTTGAATTTGTTCCATTTTCAGCCTTGAGTGCAATCACCAGAGGAATCCAATACGTTTCCAAGCTGTTACTGTAGTTACCAACTGCCAGTGCTTTATGGCAGTAGGCACATTAGTTACTGCACTGAACCAAAGCTCTACTTGCACAGTATTTGGTGTTGCCTGGATGCAACTTAATCTGAGTATTAGAACATCCCTATAAAGTGTGGGAGTGGTGGGGTGGCCAAGAGGTTGAAGCGTTCGCTTGTCACACCAAAGGCCTAGGTTCAATTCCCAACATGGATACAATATGTGAAGCCCATTTCTGGTGTAACCTGTGATATTGTAGCTGTCTTGCTCATTATTTCAATTTTTTATCATTTATGACAGTTATAATCTGAATAGATTATTTTGATAGAAATTGAAAATTGAAATTTTAAATTGAAAAGGAGTCCCTGTGAGAAGGGAGATAAGAACATAAACCAGAGGAGATCTAAAATGCTTCATTGTGGGTTTTGGCATTGCAGAAAGGATTGGGCAGAAGTGAAAATAATACAGTTCAGGGACTTGGAGACAGTCTATGAAACTTATAGCCTTTCAGATTTCAACAATCTGGTTGAAATTCAAGAAATTGGACTTCCTATGAAACTGGTAATATAGCCAGTTTGACTATGTGTGATTTCAGGGATATACTTTATTACTGGTTGTAATGCTGTGATCCTTTTTTTCTTGCTTTTCAAAAATTGTCAAAGTCATATAGCAGATTTGTAGTGAAAAAAATGGAGTTCCTTCTCTCACAAGTGGAATAATTTTCTGTCACCAGAAATAATGTTTTGTGTCTGTTTCTGTGTTTTTTTAATCTGAGTCTTGATCGTGTAATGTTAGCACTTGATGACATTCATGCCTAGCTTCATCCACTGATGTTCATGTCATATTCTCTTTATACTACTATACTTTATACTATATACCCTATATTCAAGTTATTTATGTTTGCCATTTCATCACCTTAGTAAGTTTAATAATGGACATTTTTTTGTAACATATAAAATGCTCCATGGCTGTGTGGAAGTTTATTATAGTTCAGACATTGTTTGTATATTATCACCTGGTTCAAGGTCTGGTAGGTGTATATTTCTTAAAAGCTTGCTCTCTCACATGTTCATGGTGACGTCCCTAGCCCCTCTATAAATTATACACAAAAGGTATTTGTGCCTTTGATGTGCAAGACTGATATCTGGCTTGGGGTCTGAGCCACTGGTGGAAATAATGACCACTTACTCATTATTTAATGTTTCATGTCAATAGCTTTATCACCCAGTATTATATCAGCATTGGTGGGTAGTTTTTATGACACTGACACGATGCCTTGTGGCTTACGATCTTACCAGGTATGTTGAAGTAGTTTCTAGTGTTTGGAACTTGTTAGAATCTCATAGTTGATGAGACTACATCCAACCAGAAGTAATTGGCTAGCATCATTTGTCATATTATCCTGTGTTTGTTAATGCACAAAAAGTAACAGAAAAAAATAAAGTTCTTTGGGTTCGTTTGCATGTTGCACAAAATGCATTTGCAAATTTCACATTTTTAAAGGACAAGTATGTTAGGAGCATAATTTAACTGGAGCCATTTTGAGATAAATTTGATCATTACTTGGAACGAACTTGTGCATATGAAATGTATGAATTTTCTGACAGACAAAACAGGTTTTCAAAAAAAATTTTTTGTTCAATTATGAGAAAACATGCTTGATCATTTAGTGACTGAGACCGATCTTCGATTATTTCAATGAATAATCCACTGTATAAAAAGGCGTCAGGTGACTTTCAAACCTTGTCTCCACGCACTTCATATTTCCGGAAATCCTTCCTTCCACATGAATTTTCAGTGAAATGAAACTTTTCTTCTTTAAATGTACTCACATATTCAGACTCTGTGCTTCCGGACCCAGATGATGACTTTTCAATCCATCCCTTATTACTTCATTGAGAGTTGACCTAATTACCCAGAAGGCTTACTTACTGACAGGACAACTGATTATTGTTCACGACTATCTGTCGGCGGTCATTTGATGTGTGTCTTTGTTAATTACTTGTCGACACATACCCCTCATGGTACGATTTGACAGTGAGGAAATGCAATTAAGGGTCTTGTGAGTATTGAATACATCTGTGAGATAAATAATGAGTTATCCCGATTATGTGTGTGCTAAATATGTAAATCTGAAAGAATAACTTTTCATTGTGCAACTCTTGAACATGGTTCTTGGTGAATTGAAATAGCCTGACAGCTCTCTATCTAGACGATTTACAGATGTAACCAAAACGTCTGTGTAAATGGAACTTGACTGTACTGAATATTGTTCCCTTAAGAATCCTACAAATCTACTAGCTATTATTACACTCATTCCCTTTGACTTGTGAGATTGTTGGGCAATTTTACTCAGCTAGAAGTAACATATTAGTTCACAGCCCATTCTTCTGGATTCCTGTGGGCAGTGAAGTAGTTCAGTGGTTAAGGCGTTTGCTCCTCATGCCGAAAACCGGGGTTCAGCTCCCTATATGGGTACAATGTGTGAAGCCCAATTCTGGTGTGCCCAAATGTGATATTGCATGAGCATTGCTGTAAGTGGCTTAAAATCATACTCACTCTGTTCCTGGTTACAAAGGTCCATGAGCTGCCTCGCCTGGTACAGGTATCCCTCACCATAACATGGGTCTTGGGGCCCACCAGCTCCATCTCCTTTTACATTCATCCTTTGTCATAACATGGGTTTTAGGGCCCACAAAATACCCCTCCTGGTACAGGCATCCCTTGCCCTAACATTGGTCTTGGGGTCTGCGGGTCCCGTGCTGGTCAGGCGATGGCTTGTCATTTTGATAAAATAGTCTTTTATGTGTAAGTATGATATTCTGCTGTCCGTATGATTGAATAAAGAGTGAGTGAGTTTAGTTTTACGCCACATTCAGCAATATTCCATTGTTCCAGCTATATGGCGGCGATCTGTAAATAATTGAGTCTGGACCAGACAGTCCAGTTATCAACAACATGAGCATTGATCTGCACAATTGGGAACCAGCGGATGACATGTGTCAACCAAGTCAGCGAGCCTGACCACCTGTTAGTCGCCTCTTACGACAAGCTTAGTCGCCTTTTATGGCAAGCATGGGTTGCTGAAGGCCTATTCTACCCTGGGACCTTCATGGGTCGATTGAATAAAGAAAAATGTGAATGTTTATTAAGTATCTGAAAACTAACAACATGAGGATATGTACAATGAATACATTTTGTTATGCTCCACACTGAATTTGGCTAGTTTACTAGCTTAACCTGAGCACAGATTTGTCAATGGTCTCTTTCCGATGACGTGACATTGTGTGATCACTGGATATCTTTTCTATTTTTTGGGTTGGGGGGAGCCACAGATTACCCCACGGTTTGACAAAACCGTGGTATTGCAAGAGCTTTATTGTGGGGGATGACTGTATTATCGATCAATCAATGGATTGGATGGAAAGGGATGCTAATAGTCACTGATAGTGACCCTCATATTGCGAATACATGGGTAGCTGCTTATACTGTCAATCATTGGATTGTCTTATTTAGCTGTGATTATATACAGACGTTTATTGTATAGCTGGAAAATTGTTGCACAAGAAAAACACACTTTGTTCTGTGTTCTGTTGGATGTATTCTTGGAGCATTACAACATTGTGCCGAGTCATGACAGATAAATAATCCCATCTAAGTAAACAGCTATTAGGCTGTGTGCAGTGTGCATGAGGTTAATGGACGTAATCGCTGGCAATAAGCATGAACATCAGAATTGTTCAGGTTTGAAACTTTCCAGTTTTTGCAGTTGACCTTTCCCAACCTGGGATCCTGTTCCTATCATGATTTTGCATTTTGTTCAGTCAATTTCTAGAATTAACATTGGCATACTATACAGAATCTAATGTTACCAGTACTTCTATGTATGATGTACACATATGAAATGTTAAGGTAAAAAACAGTGAAACTAACAAGATAAGCAGTTGTCTTGTTTAAGAAACCGCTATATCATGTATATTTGAGCTGAATCTAATTACTGTCCTGTACATTTTCACTGTTTCAGACTTTTTGTATCCTGGCTTGTGTTTATTCATTGCATTTTACAAACCTGTACCTCAAACAATGTTTATAACGAACTCCAAGGTTTTATAACGAACTCCAAGGTAACACCAGGATTTGTTCGTTTTAAACTGATCAAAGTATTACAGTGCAGCACACTACTAATCTGAAATTTTGGTGTTATTGTCCATCTTTACATTAGTAATCTTGATTATTGTAAACACGCTTGTGAATTATTCATTTTATATCAATGACTGTAAATTTAGAAGACAATTTCGGTGCCATGGTTTAGCCAAGTGGTTGAAGTGTTCATTTGTCTTGCCTAAACATGGGTTTGACTCCCCACATTGGGACAGTGTGTGAAGTCCATTTCTGGTGTCCACCATGATCTTGCTGGAGGGGCAGTGGGGTAGCCTAGCGGTTAAGGCACTAGCTCGTCATGCCGAAGACCTGGGTTCGATTCCTCACATGGGTACAGTGTGTGAAGCCCATTTCCTGGTGGATCCCCGCCGTAATATTGCTGGAATATTGCTGAGAGCAGCATGAAAGCATGCTAACACTTAGAAGGCAATGTGTATTAAGCTTTCCATATATTCCATTCAGAACTGCACTGATCATGAAAGCCATGACTCAAACCTGCTTTTGAATCATTAATGAAAAGTATGACAGATTGTGTGTGTGAACAAAAACTACATACTGTCATGTTTGGAGGTCATGTTACTGATCAGCAGCTCTCTGTTACTGTGTGGTCAGGAATTATGTCTGTTACTATGGCAACTGAAACAGTGAGTACATGCCATGTCTCAGGTCTGTGAATCAAGCCCACTTCCTGTGTCGCAGAATGTGTGTGTGATTCAAGAGTTGACAATGGGGAAGTACGTGGGTGAGACAGACGCAACATACAGGACATCCAAGTAACTCCATGTCAAAATAACATTGCAGTGTTAGAAATAAAGCCAAACAGGAGGAAATAGATGGTTTCCTGGTTCTCATTTCAACAAGCCAGTTTATGACTGCAATGCTGCAATAGTCACTCAAACACTGGTGATAGCACTAATGCCAGCAAGATGTGTGTCTAGAGTGAGTCTGAGGGAATATTTCAGCAATATATCAGCTATATCACAGTTTAAGAAGCCAGAACCCATGTCTTTACCTTGTCAAGTGAATGCTTGCTTGTTAAGGATTAATCCTATCATTAAACCTATTTTTACATTTATTTTGCTAAAACTCTCAGTGACGTGCTCACTCTTGTGATTGTTTATTGTAATCTAAGGAAGTTTTTTCATATTCTCTGGTGTTCACTTATAAGCCTGTGTTCTGTGGTATAAATTGTATATTTCTGGTATCTCCCAACTTACTATCACCAGAATATTGCTAACAGCAGCGTAAAACTAAACCTCTCTTTCAAAATGTTTTCTTTGTTGTTTTTTTTAATGGTTTGTGGGGCAGATATTTATGTTGTTTAGTCATACTTTTATGTAGTTATTGGTAACAGGTAAGCATGATAATTTAGTTTCTTGAAACTCATAATCTGTTGAACTACAGCTAATAAAAAAAAAGCTGTTCATTCAGTTTATGGCAGCACTAGGTACATGTTGTCCTTTAAGTGCTCATGTAGATACTGGCAGTATAGATGTTCTGTTGGATACGTTTTTAACAAGACATTCCCGGAGTTGATGGTATTGCATACATCATCTATTGTTGTTGGAGGTTGAGGAGATGTTTATACCTGGATTGGCTTTTACTTGTATATTTTCTGCTGAATGCTTGATATGGAATGTATGCGACCTAAACAGACATTGAACATGTTCCATTTGGCAACCACTTTTTTCACAGTGTGCATGGACACATCTCAACCATTCTGGATTTAAATAGCTCTGTGGTAACCCATGTCGGCTGGAATAGGTTTCATGCAATCCATGCTGGTTGTAGAAGTCAGATTAAAAAAATACAGATGGCTGTTCACCCGGCTGAAATTAGGTACCCGGTGGGATAAGTCATGGTATCTACAACCTTTCAGCACCTAACAGGCAGTGTGGGGTATCGGGGGTAATAATCTGCAGTGCTATTCTTTGTTAGAGGCATCAGCATAGTTGGTGTGGCGATTGGTGTAAGTGGATACATTAGTATGAGTTCAGTGACCTATTGGATCAGATGGTGAAAGTCGGTGACCGGGTGGATGATGTGAAAACATACCCTTGACGCCGTGGATCCAACTTCTTGCTGTGTCATGTGAACTTGCAATAATGTCGAACTGTCGTTGGCACATGTACATGTAAACAATAGCTGCTTGTTGAGATTTCTGGCACGCTGTCAAACATTCAAGTCATCATTAGTGTCCAAAGATCTGTTTTCATGTTATGCGACATGATTTCTCAATTTCTTTAACAAATCCATAACTGTAATTTTTTGCCTCTCATATTTTATGATCAGATGTCGAAAATCTTAACAGGAATTTCCTTAACGAGTATTTGCACTGAATAGTTTTAATTTTCAGACTCACTTTATGGTAGTTTAATTATTTTAGAATATCTTGAATATTTCCAAATATATACCATTTGAAAAAAGTAGGGGATAAACAAAGACCTCATTACCGAAGTGCTAATTAGATTCTATTTAGTGTTGCCCTCTCATGCTTCTTTAATGGAAGGTATGAAGACCTCATTACCGAGGTGATAAGGAGATGCTACTTAATGTTGCCCTGTCATTTTTCAGTAGAGGGTATAAACAAAGACCTCATTACCGAGGTGACAAGGAGATGCCACTTAATGTTGCCCTTTCCTGCTTCATCAGTAAAGGGTATAAATAAAGACCTTATTAAAGAGGTGATGAGGAGATGCTACTTAATGTCTTGCATCTACAATAAAAGGGGTAAACATAAACCTCATTGAAGAGGTAACAAGGAGATAGTACTTAAGATCTGACATCTTCAATAAAGGGAGTAAACGAAAATCTCATTGAAGAGGTGAAAGGGAGATGGTACTTAATGTTGGGCATCTTCAATAAAGGGAGTAAACAAAGACTTTATTAAAGAGGTGACATGTATGCTGTTTGCATACATCAATGTGAGCAATGTGCTGAAGGCAGTTTCACCCACTGGAATAATGCAGACAGACATCCACCCCTGTTCATGTACAATAAACCCAGTCTCACCTCGTCTTTGCCTTACTTTAGTTCACATTTCATTGTAAGATCATGAACTTATTCACTTTTACCATGTTTGATACTGTATTGAAATGTTTATTTTGAATATCTGAACTATCTTGCTTAGTCATGATGATACCTGGGTGTTTCTGGGACTCTTCATATGTTTATCAGCTGACTCGGTACATTTGTAGCTGCGTGGGTGAGTTGTGAATGAACGTGGCCTGACCAGACGATGTGTACACGGACCCTGTCACTGGGGGATACTGTCACAGTGTTTATCTCCCACTTGTAGGCTACTTCAGCATATTTACCTATTTGTACTTGTATCCTACATCTGCAGTGTCATGTTGTTTTGATTTTTTTTACAACAGAATTGTTATCAGACTCCAGAATTGTATAATATTGTTGAAGATAGAAATCAGTTTTCTTGGTCAGTCCATCTTCTCCAGGAAACATGAATTTTCTAGATATGTTATCAGTTTCACTTATTTATTGTCAGCTGAGAATTAGAAGCATAGCATATACATATGTGTGTATGTGTATGTGTGTGTGTGTGTGTGTGAAGTATGTAAGTTTTTTGTCAATCCTAGATCTCTGTGGAATCGATGTGTCAAAACATGACAACTGAAATATTGTTTGAATTCAATCGTTCAAACCATCTTACTCACTTTTATGATGTACTCATGAGATTTAGAGATTTGCAGTTTAACTACGAATATGTTTTCTTTCTCTTGGTTTGCTAAAATTTTAAAGGGGCACTGGGGGTAGTCAGGGGTTCGATTTCCCAGATGGGCACAGTGTGGAATGTAGCTAAAAGCGGTGTGAAACTAAACTTACTCACTCACTTTCTCACTATAATTTCAGTCTTCAAATGTTAAACTGAGATACTAAATATAATGTATTTAAATGTATTTATTTCTTATACCTCCATCTTTGTTGGTTCTGCACAGTAGCCCTCTGTGTAAGCCAGCTACTCAGGTATGTTGTCTTCTGACCACTGACCTCTGATAACCATGTAAAGTCGGGCAGAATGAAGGAAGGTGAAGGGATGGTAGTACCAGGTAGTAACAATAACAGGAAGCTCTACTCTTTATGCAGACGTACTGTGTCAAAGGTCATGACGACATTGCGACTTGTGGGATGCCCACAAGAATGCTATTTGTGTTTGATGTAAGCTCAGTGACTGTTTGAATTATCCAGGTAAAACTCACTTGATTCAGATTGCTGGAAAACGTCTGAAAATGCCTGTTGAAAGTGTTGGAGAGAAGGGTACTCATAAAGGAATACGAGTAAGCACAAAGGTAGCGTAAGTTTGGGATGGGATTTAGGTTTTCGTTACTGAGCAGTTAATCAGTGTCCTAACTTTACTTTTATACCACATTCTAATATTCCAGTTAAGTCTCCGTCAACAGACACAAAACATTAAGCTGACCTGACGTTAAGTTAACATACAAGTACTATGTCTTTGTAAGTTTTATATATTTTACTTAAGGCCATGGCAAGTCTACGAACTTAACCAAGTCAGATTTTATTGATTCCACTCAACAGAGAAGGGAGTGGTTGTTCTGATATAAATCTCAGTTGTTCAGAAGACATGTTTTCATAGCCTGTTGGTCAAGGCAACACGCTCTGATTAGAAGTGTGAATAGGCCTTTCCTTCTGACGCTCACTGTCAAGGTGCAGTTACATATTGGCTTGAAAGGTTCTTGAATGGGAGGGTAGCCTAATAGTTAATGTCATGTTTAAGACCTGGTTCGATCCCTCACATGGGTACAGTGTGTGAAGCCCATTCCTGGTGTCCCCGGCCATGATAATGCAGAAACATTGCTGAACCTTTTAACAGTGTGGAACCTGTTAACTCAAACTGCTTTGGGATCAGTTAAGAATGATATAACTACTGCTTAATATCTTACACATAGTAACACTGCTGTTTAGAATGGTCTATATGATAAAAGTACTTTTAAAATGTTCTATATATACTTACTGTTTATAGTATAATATATGATATCATTAGTTTAGAATGATGTACATGGTGTAATTACTGTTTATAATGTAATATATGATATGAATAGTTTACACTTTTCAGACTGTTGTATGTAGTAATTCACACTGTTGTATGTAATAAACTACTGTTTGTTCTCTCCCCATTATGTCTGAAATTCTGCTAATGTGACAATAAATATAAACTCTCTTACTAATAGAACTGCTTTACGATGTTATGAAAGTGTGCATTACTGTTTAGAATGTCTTAAATCATTCATTTTTCAAATCAGTGTCACTAAAGTGATGTCAATTCCACAGAATTCCAAGGGTATTTTGTTTGACATGTCAAACAATCCCGTAACCTTGGTAATAGGTTTTGCCATAACTATAAATAATCTGACGATAAGTTACGACATAAATTCAGATTTCTGGGTAAAGCGGTGTTATACACTATATTGTTATCTACAAAGCTGTGAGAGCTCCTACAGGATCTGTCGCAAGAAACATGTGAAAGCAGGATATTAGGGAGGGGTCTAGGATATATGCCAGTCATCCCTATTCCGGCACGTGCACAAATACAGCTCAGGTTCAGGAATAGGCAAATACAGATCCCAGTGGACATACATGTATAAGTGGGCTTTCACCATGTGGGGATTTTTATTGATGTGACAGTTTTCCCTAGGTTGTCGTTCATGATGTTTCTAGGATCCTTCTCTGAGGTTTGAGTTTTGTAAATGAGTTTGAGAAAAATTGTGTCTGTTATCGTATTTTCTCTCTAGGATATGAAATTATTATTTACTTTTTAATGGACTGTCAGCAGGTTTTTTTCTTTGTTTTCATCTTTGGTATCATTCATCAGAAAGGTAAACAGTTTGTAATATTGCCACTAAAATCTGTTTATGTTTCAAAGTTGATTTCGTATATTTATGTAGGGGTGTTTTGTTAAATTGTAGGATTTTGATTGTTTATTCCTGAGTAAAATAGCACAATCCTTACTTTAGGGCTAGATGCATTTCTGTCACTTTGTCAGTGATTTGTAATAAATATTTACTCCTTGTTTGTAGAGGCTTTTCCCTTCATCAGTTTTGTATACACGACGATGATCTTTTATGATGATGATGTTGCTACGTACACCTGCTGCTGCTACTGTTGTTGATGCTGTCTGTCATCAGTCCCTTCAGATTGTCTGTTGTGTTGCAGGTTGAGGCTATTGTCCGACCACTGATCCTAAAAGATGAAGACTACCAGACAGTCATGGAAAAAATGTTGGATAACTTCAACCAAGGTCTGGGCAAGGATACCCACAATAACGCAAAGGTCAAGATGTTCCAGACCTACGTCAGATCTGTGCCTGATGGAACAGGTCAGTCATATTCAATTAAACTTGTTTTTGTATAATTTTATGTGACACACTGAAAGGTACATCCAGTTCAAGTAAGTGTATAATATGGGCGCAGTAATATTCGGGCATGGTGGGGTAGCTAAGTGATTGAAGCATTCACATGTTAGTACAATGTGTGAAACCTATTTCTGGTAACACTCGAAGACGGCTAAAGTGGCGGAAAAATGGATCCACTCACTCACAATAATATTCCTTCTAAAATCTTCTTGACATGAACTATAAAATTGTTATAATTATAAATATTTTCAATGTTATTATTAAGACTTACAGTACACTTCCAAATTGAAATGAAAATCTTAAGCATGTCATTGTCCCTCGTTATGTTGGTAATCTTGATAAATATAAACATTTTGATGGTTGTGAGTTATTATTTTTATACCGATAGCTGTAAATTTGCAGATTCTTTGCTAAGTTGATACCATCATATATTAAAACATTGTAATCTAAAATGTCTTCTTGTCTCATCTTTCTTAAGCATCTACCTACCAATATTTATCACAGAAACAATATATAAAGTTCAGTATTTTTACGCCACACTCAGCGTTGATTTATGTTGTCTTTAAAAACAGATTGGATGAGATTTTTATTGCTTTTTCGGGTCCATAAAGATCATCTTTGATGAGGCTGACACTGATTTTTGAGATCCATAAAATCATATCTTAATCTTGTGTAAAATCTATGATTATGGTCTGTTGCCATTTTGCTGGAATATTGCTGAGTTTGCAGTTAAATAAGACAACCATTGTATGACATTGTGCTATAGAGGAGGGAGAGTTCCTGGCACTGGACCTGGGAGGCACCAACTTCAGGGTGCTGCTTATCTCATTGAAGGGGCAGGAGGTGAATATGGAGAGCAAGATCTACCTGATTCCCCAACAGATCATGCTGGGAACTGGCACACAGGTGGGTACACAGCTTTGGTCACAGCTCAGATGTGTTATTATTATGATGATTTGCATAAGGGACCTAAAACATCACTTCAGAATACATAGGGTTGATTGTAAAGGAGCAACTTATTTTAGAAAAAGAAACCCTTCTTTTATAAACTACCTTGTATATCTGTGGAGTATGGTCTATTAGCTATATTTTCATGCAACTGATCTATGAATTTCCAAGGTTCATCCATTCAGGATTCTCTGAAGCACTGCTTGTATATTTGTTACAATATTTAGTTCCCTTATATTATATGTAATATTTCAGTCCCTTGTATTGAATATGATATCTAAATCTCTTAGTTGAGTCATGATCAGGTGGTTGCAAAATCTTGAATATCTTCATAATATGTATCAGTGTTGAAAATAATAATTTTTTTTTTTTGATCATCCCCCAAAGCACTATATGTCGATATACCTCTGGTCATCCCCCAAAACACTATATGTAATACACTTTGTATCATTCCCAAAGCACTTTATGTAATACACTTTGTATCATCCTCAAAGCACTATATGTAATACACTTTGTATCCTCCCCAACGCACTATATGTAATACACTTTGTATCATCCCCAAAGCACTATATGTAATGCTCTTTGTATCATCCCCAAAGCACTATACGTAATACACTTTGTATCATCCCCAAAGCACTATATGTAATGCTCTTTGTATCATCCCCAACGCACTATATGTAATACACTTTGTATCATCCCCAAAGCACTATATGTAATGCTCTTTGTATCATCCCCAAAGCACTATATGTAATACACTTTGTATCATCCCCAAAGCACTATATGTAATGCTCTTTGTATCATCCCCAAAGCACTATATTTATTACACTTTGTATCATCCCCAAAGCACTATATGTAATACACTTTGTATCATCCCCAAAGCACTTTATGTAATACACTTTGTATCATCCCCAAAGCACTATATGTAATACACTTTGTATCATCCCCAAAGCACTATATGTAATGTTCTTTGTATCATCCCCAAAGCACTATATGTAATACACTTTGTATCATCCCCAAAGCACTTTATGTAATGCTCTTTGTATCATCCCCAAAGCACTTTATGTAATACACTTTGTATCATCCCCAAAGCACTATATGTAATGCTCTTTTTATTATCCCCAAAGCACTTTATGTAATACACTTTGTATCATCCCCAAAGCACTATATGTAATGTTCTTTGTATCATCCCCAACGCACTATATGTAATACACTTTGTATCATCCCCAAAGCACTTTATGTAATACACTTTGTATCATCCCCAAAGCACTATATGTAATACACTTTGTATCATCCCCAAAGCACTATATGTAATGCTCTTTGTATCATCCCCAAAGCACTATATGTAATACACTTTGTATCATCCCCAAAGCACTATATGTAATGCTCTTTGTATCATCCCCAAAGCACTATATGTAATACACTTTGTATCATCCCCAAAGCACTATATGTAATGCTCTTTGTATCATCCCCAAAGCACTATATTTATTACACTTTGTATCATCCCCAAAGCACTATATGTAATACACTTTGTACCATCCCCAAAGCACTTTATGTAATACCCTTTTTATCATCCCCAAAGCTCTATGTGTAATACACTTTGTATCATCCCCAAAGTACTATATGTAATGCTCTTTGTATCATCCCCAAAGCACTATATGTAATACACTTTGTATCATCCCCAAAGCACTATATGTAATGCTCTTTGTATCATCCCCAACGCACTATATGTAATACACTTTGTATCATCCTCAAAGCACTTTATGTAATACACTTTGTATCATCCCCAAGGTTCTATATGTAATGCTCTTTGTATCATCCCCAAAGCACTTTGTGACATTATTACTTTTTATCACCCCTCAATGTTTTACCCTTTTTCAGCTGTTTGACCATATAGCTGACTGCATCTTCAAGTTCATGAAGGAACACCAGCTCCTGGACAAGGTCCTCCCGCTAGGTTTTACCTTCTCCTTCCCTTGCCGTCAGGTGGGGCTGGCCCATGCCATCCTAACCACCTGGACCAAGGGCTTCAAGTGTGAGGGTGTGGAGGGCAATGATATAGTCCAGCTACTCCATGAAGCCATCAAACGACGTGGGGTATGTATTGTTGTCCATATTTGCTGACATTCTGAAATTACTGTTAGTATTTTGTTAAATCTTCCATAGCCTGACTATCTGAATTGTCTTTAGTCAAATATAATGGTATGATGATCTGTGCAGGGTATCCTTGTTAAACCACAACACAGTATCTCATTGGGTTGGCACCTTTAAGCATGAATTTGTTCAGGTCTGTACAGGCAGCCCCCCACACACATCAACACGCAAATCACTGTGACTGCAGAATGTTGACAATCATTTAATTTCACCTCAGCTCACATCATCTCACCTCACCCAGGAAGATCTGGGTTAAAATTGGTCTTCAGCAACCCATGTAAGGATCACATGTCACCATATCCCAGCTGGGCAGGTCGATGCTCATTCTGTTGATCACTGGATTGTCTGGTCCAGACTTCAGTATTTACAGACAGTTGCCATCTAGTATAACTGGAATACTGCTGAGTGCAGCATTAAACATCACCTCACCTCACTTCACCTCACACCACCTCACACCACACCACCTCACAACACATCACACCACCCCAAAACACACCACACCACCCCAAAACACACCACCACTTCCTGTTGCACCTTATCACCCATGCCTTCCCTTACTAACAATACCTTGTATTGTGTTTCAGGATATTGAAGTGGAATGCCTAGCTGTGATAAATGACACTGTGGGAGCTCTTATGTCCTGTGCCCACAGTGAGCGGTCATGTGCAATTGGTCTCATTCTTGGTGAGTAGTGAGAAACAGTACTGACGTGACACATACACATGCATGTGAGGACAGAACTCTCTGTCCGGATAACAGGAAGCATCGGGTCCAGTTTAGCAAGCACAATTACTGAATGGAAGTTTAGTTGCACATAAAAATCGTCTGGAAGGCTAGAGTCCTAGTAAACACGGTTCGACTGTATGTGGAACAGATGAATTTCAGAAGTGTTTCATGCATGTTCCATAGTTTGAGGTTCGTATGATCTCTGTGTTTGGTTTTGCACCAGTGAGTGAGTGAGTGACTTTAGTTTTATGCCACACTCAGCAATATTCTAGCTGTATGGTAGCGATCTATAAGTAATCGAGTTTGGACAAGACAGTCCAGTGATCAATAGCATGAGCATTAATCTACCCAATTGAGAGACTGTGACATGTGTCAACCAAGTCAGTGTGTCAGACCACCCCGTGCTATTGGTTGTCTTTTTACAAGTGTGGGTTACTGAAGATCAAATTTGGAACAGATCTTTACGGATCTTTGCATCAATATCTAGGCAAGAAAGGGTAATCATGACATGTTGTGATGATGAGTCTCTAACTGTCTGCTGTTTTAAGGACACATTGTCTCATCAGTTTTCCATTTCGTGGAACAAGTTACTTGTCATTATATTGAATTCATGAACAATTTACCAGAGCTGAAAGCCATAGACAGAAGTGAAGTTCATATGGATTAAGGTATTTAAAATAACAACCAAATACAGAGTATAGATAGCCTGTACACATTTCAAATCCATGAAGTTCACAGATAAAAATGATGAAAACAGCAAGGCTGTAAATATCATGCATTTTGCAGATCAAACCTTTGCTTTACTGTGCCAGACGAAGTTAACGATAGCAATGATTCTATTTCAGTCTATCAAAACGCCACAATTATGTCCTGTGAACTGAAAAACGTGGTGTTTATCATTCAAGCTTTGTCGAATGGAAATACTGCTGTTTTAGCATATCTTTCATATCAAAATAATAGATTATGACAGCATGAGACATCAGTCTAAATAATTGATTACCATTAATTCAACTTTATGGTTCTGATTGAGTGGAAAAATTGTAAACATATGTTTTGAATTGATTCATTGCTGGTAGAGTTGAAAACATTGCTGGACTGTCACCAAGTAAGGACATATTGATTCCAGACAGCTGTTCCCTTGTGGGATGTGTGTAAACAGCTCTGTGACTTCAGTGTACAATATTTCTAATTGGGTGTGGGTGTTCATGTCACAGATGGTCAATGTGTGCGGTATTTCAGAGGTGGTAGATATTCCTGATAACATCACCATTAGGTGGTTATAACAGTCATGTATTCACAGCCTGTGTTACTGATTAAAATTGAAGGTGATATACTATTTGTATATGGTCAATACATAGATTACTTCCGTATCTTGATCTGCTATCTTTATGTTTACAATTGAGAGTGGAAGGTCTCTGGTTTGATACCTATCCTTGTCATACCAAAGGACATTAAAATATGGTACTGGTTGGTCCCTGCCTGGTGCGCGACATGAATGGCTACAGCAAGTACTAGTCGGCTCAGAGTCAGTATAGTGTATGTGAGTGGGGTATTCATGCTTAACTGTGGCATGTTATCTGAGCAAACTAGTACTATAAAACACGTTTACGTCTGTGCTAGTGCAAGCAGCCACACAAACACGTGGAAGCTTTGTGTCAATTGAGCGAAATATTTCTTCGTATGACGTTAAATCCCACTTCATCTCAAAGGTCAGGTGTCTTTGAGAAAGTAACTTGTCGTGACTAATTTTCCTTTTGCCCCCAGTTAATGACATAATCATGATTATGAAATTATGAAAGACGTAGTCAACATGGTATTTGATCTAACTGTTTACAGGTCTGAAAAGTGATAAATAGCAAAAAGAAGATAACTCTACTTAATTACCATTGCAAAATTAAATTGCTACATTTTGAGTATATACAAAATGAAATCCAAGTTTATTTGCAGTTTGAAACCATAAGTGGAAATTATCTAGTAGCCCACAGACAAGTAAGGTACCATTTTTTGATTGCCCAAAATGGAAACAGACTTGTCCTGGGTGTAGGGTGATATTTTATACCTCTGCATTTATGTGATTTCCTGTCAGAAGGTGAGGTGTCTAGTGGGCAGCCTGAGGTCACTGAGATTCTTGGGCACATCATAGGAAACATAAGAAGATGATAGGTGAATCAGTATAATGAGCTTGAGTGGGGTATCTATCTTACAATGCAGCATGGATTCACCTTGATTATTGGTACTAGTAGACTAACAACTAGTCTCTGAAATGAACATATTTTACTGAAACAATGTTAGCAGTGAAAACAAAAATAATATAATGAAATGGAGCCCTGAGACTTTCTTCATTTTCAGAATGAATTTCCTGAAGGTTAGGAAATCTAGACTTGCCACATTTTCTAGACTTGGGTGGGCTTTCTTGGATATATTTACTTCAGGGTCTGAAGACTATGGTACTATAGAACATTATTGCTACTGTAACGTTAACTTTAACTCTATTTTACTAGGGTTTGTGCCTCTCTGTGACTGAATGTATGACTGCATGTTTCAGGCACTGGAACCAATGCCTGCTACATTGAGAAGCTGGAAAACTGTGGTCTATGGGATGCGGACTACGATGATCCCAAGGAAGTTATCATCAACACGGAATGGGGTGCATTTGGTGATGACGGTGCGCTTGATTTCCTGATGACTGACTACGACCGTCTAGTGGACAAGCATTCCATCAACACTGGCAAACAGATGTACGTAGCAGTCATCTGGCAGAACATCTAGAAACCATACACTTTAGTTCAGCGTTAACATATTTCAAATAAAAAGGATTGGGCACAGTTAATCATAACTTACTCTGCCCTCTTTTTGCATCCAATTGTTCTTATAGGCGACAGTTGATGTATGTTCCTTTCAGTATGTAGGATCTGACCATGTCATCAGTTAATTGTAGACAAACATAAGTTTCTCGGCTTTTTGTGCTCAGAACCAATACAGTCCCCAATTAAGGTGATGCTGTTTTTTGAGTATTTAAACAGTATTCATGTACAGCAGTGCCCTAATTTGATTATTGAAGTTAAAGAGGAAATATGTAAAGTTGAATTGTAGATCTAGTACTAATGACAAAAGTCTTGGTGACCTGCAGAATGATACTATTGGCGTGCACACTAAATGTCAGTCACTGCCCAGGGATGGCAATTTTCTGCGAATCTGCGGATTTCCACCAATTCTATTTCAGACTGATCAAGTTGTGAATTGTCTGAACACCCATTTGATGACACAATATTGTTTTCAGCTGAAACTTGATATTCATGTTTCCATCCCTGCACTGCCAAACACTTTCACTTTCCAAATATCTTCATACCAAAACAATCAAATATACGGCAAAATGTTATGGGTGTCAACTTCTTCTTTATTGTTTTCACAACGTTTCTGGGCTATTCTGTGCCCCTTCGTCAGGTGTATGACGAAGGGGCAAGGAATAGCCCAGAAACGTGAAAACAATAAAGGAGAAGTTGACATCCATAACATTTTGTCGTATATTAGAATACCGACTTCTAAATGCCTATCAAGAACCTCAAAACAATCAAACATAGCAAACTTGAAGGGGAGGAGAAACAGCAGCAGACACTATCTGAGGTTTGACACAACTGAAAAATAATGACTAAATGTGGAAGCTTTTACCTTAAGATATCTGTAAGTTTTACACATCAAAGGCTGACATGAGAGTGCTTGCCGCTCCTTTGCAAATACACTGCCATAACTAGTTGTGATGTAACTAGTATGCTATCACTACTCACCCCTTCCTGTGTTTTCCAGCTATGAGAAGATGATCTCGGGAATGTACATGGGAGAGATAGCACGTCTGGTCATGGAGCGTCTCCGCAAAAATGGATTACTGTTCAGAGGTCGTGGCTCACAGGAACTCTCCACAAGGGGGCGCTTCTACACAAAATATGTATCTGAAATTGAGAGGTGAGGAAATATGTTATATGTTCTGTGGATAAGGTTAAAGGACCAAATTTTGTTCTGACATTTAATAATGATACTGATAGTAGTCTCATTAATGCAGACCTATCACAGGAATGCTCACGCTTTTATCAATAGCGCCAACTAATTTGGCTCTGTATTGTTCTCAGTGCCAAGGTTTGGTACCTCCCAGTCTGTTGACTGACTCTTGGAGAATACCAAGGTTTACTGCCAGGATCATGCTTGGTCATGTAAGAGGCAATGAACAAGATTGGGCGTTTAGATTCACCAAATTGGGTGACACGTTATCGTAACCCATTTGCATAGATCATTGCTCGTGCTGTTGATCACTGAATTGTCTGGTCAAGACCACCGCCATATAGCTGGAATATTGTTGAGTGAGGCATTAAACAAACAAAATTGCAAAAGGGTTAAATATTGAGGTGTCTGACTCACCAAATTGGTTGACATGACATTGTATTCAGTTGCGTAGATCACTGGATTGTCTTCTCCAGTCTCGATTAATTACAGATCTTTGCCATATAGCAGGAATATTGCTGAGTGCGGCATAAAACTAAACTCACTCACACCTGTAACATAATTTCAGTGATGTAGATGATGGCTTCAAGAACACAAAGCAGGTGTTTGATGAACTGAACATTGAAGAATTCACAGAGGATGACTGTCGCATAGCCCAGTATGTCTGCCAGGCAGTGTCTACGAGAGCAGCGTACCTTGCCTCTGCAGGTACGTACTTTATTATCAGCCTAGACTTTATTTTGGTGTTATCCTCGGGGATTGTGTGACAGAATGGGTCAATGTGCTCCATGAACTAAAATGGGTAGTGTCGCCACCTTACTTGCATGTTGTTCATTGCATTATCCCATGGCAGGTGTAATACTAAATAGCTCTGTAGCCTAGTGGTTAAAGTGTTCGTTCATTATGCCAAGGACCCGAGTTTGATTCCCCTTATGGGCACAACATTTGAAGCCTAATTCTGGAATCCATGATATTGATTGGAATATTGCCAAAAGCGGTGTTAAACTAAATTCACTCACTTACAGTAATATTCCTTCTACAAATATCTTGACATGAACTATCTAATGGTGTATGGAAGATCATCCATCTCATATCACCACTTAGGTCTTTGTATGTGGCAATATGTCCAGTTATCCAAGTATTTTCATCTGCTTTTAATCTTTCACAGGTATCGCATGTCTTCTGAACAAGATGGGACGTCCTGAGGTTGTCGTGGGAGTGGATGGGTCCCTCTACCGCTTCCACCCACACTTCCATGATCTCATGATGGAAAAAGTACAGAAGCTGGCTCCAGACATCAGAGTGAGTTGTCTCCCTTAGCCCAGAAATTGGCTCATGACCACACTTGTCTTCAGGAATGCTACTTTCAACAATATGGATTTTATCACTATGTTTTAAACATTAATTGCAATTCAGTCATGGGATTCATGGAGACTGATAGACTTTCATGTTGAAGAACTCCCAGAAAAAAGGGGGAATTTCTAAAAAATTAATAAACAAAGTAAACGTTTAAGCTTTGGGATAAGTTAATACCACAGAAATTTCGATACAGAATGAACTTTCCTATTCTAGTTTATATATATGACCTCTTTGTAACCCCAATAGGTTGGGTTAGCGACTAGCATTTCAGACTAATACTTAAATGTATTTCTACTTAAGAGTAATTAAAGTCATTCATATCTGCTATTACATCACAATGTGTGAAGCCCATCTTTGGCGTACCCAGCTGTGATTTTGCTGGAATGTTGATTAAAGCGGCAAACTAACCTCAATGTTTCATCACAAACAATTTCACAATGTTGCTGTGTTGCAGTTCAAGCTCATGCTGTCCCATGATGGTAGTGGAAAGGGTGCAGCCCTGGTTGCCGCTGTAGCCAACAGACTCCGTGATGAAAAGGCAAAACGGATCACTGATGGCATGACGGGGGTCACGGTACAGGATTAATGTTGTGGGAACGTAGGAATTAATTTGTTGTTCCAGACTGTGATAGCTGGAAGTGACTGCTTCTAAAGGACCATCTGTATATTCACAAAACATAGCGAAGCACCAGCTTTCCAACTGTGTAGACTTGAACCAGGAAGTGACAGACTATAGCACAGTGACAGGATTTTTGTGTTGTCCACCATCATCTGATGCCTGCATTGATGACCAACAGTGGGACAAGCCATCAACTCATTATCTGGGCTGTAAGAGGGTAGTTTTCTTAGATTCTTGGGTGATTTGTTTTAACAATGTTGCTACACATCTGGTTTTATAGTTCATTGTCGCAGCGCTATATTCCACTCTACAATCTGTGTGTATAACGCTTGACCACTACAGATAGGGACGGAAAACTTGTACCAATAAGAGAACTCTGTTTGAATGGCTTGGACATGAAACTGGGTTATAACACGTTGATACGGGATCATATTATATTTATTAGTTACAAAATAGACGCCTTGACAGGAGGTGTTGCACAGAAACAACCTTTTGTGTGTGTGTATGTATAAAACAGAAGGCCTTCGTTTATGACTAAGCGTTGAAATGTGTATTTATGCTGTAAATTGAGGTTGTTATTAGCAATGCTGCTTGTGCACGGCAGGGCTGTTGTGCTGCAACTCCTCCTGTTGGTTCGTCTGTAGAAGGACATTGAGTGCACTTGGACACTTGATGAATCTATGGACTGATGGTTTGTAGGATTTTGTTATTGTTGGTTATAGTTGCCACCAGTTGTTGTGTTTTTGTTTAGGATGTACTTGCACTGCTTGGAAAATCAACTTCTTTTCGAATCCTAGAATTTTCTTCTCCAGTTGGTAGAGCAGTTTTATTCACTGAATAGAGTGTTCTTCCTCACTTGATAAAGCATTCTTAATAGAGCATTCTTCCCCACTGTTGAAATCATTCTTTCCTACAGACTAGAAAGTACCTTGTCAATTGTTAGTTTGTTCTTCCTCAGCGAACAGAGAGTTCTCACTGATTACAGAGCTCTTCCTTACTAGGTGGGGGGGTGGGGTAGCCTAGTGGTTAAGTTCACTCATCTCCTGGGTTCGATTCCCCACATGGACAAACTCACTCACTCACTTCCTCACTGGGTATAAATTTCCCTGATATCTCCAGGGTGTACGTTCCGATAAATCTCCACTCTATAATGGATGCATCTATGGCTTTGGCCCGAAAAATTGTTACCACCCATTGCTGGCTCCGCATTCCCAAAGTAGCCAGTCAGCTATGCCACCATTACAACTGAGCTTGCCATTGCCAGGTTTGTTCACAGTGCGACTCAGATTTCAGGGAAATCATACAGACACATTGATAGGTCTGAAAATTTAAAAAGTATATGCAAGATCTCCTGCCTCTTTCAGAGAACTGTGCATGGTTTGTGTGGCGAAGTTTGATTGGTTAGATAATTTAAAAAGTGAATGTGTGTTGTGATTGGTTCGCCGAACTTCCTAGCTTATACACTTGATTGGATGAAAAGACAGCCATGTGAGGTAATACATTTATTTGGCTTAGCCACAGATGCATCCAGGGTATAGTGGAGATTCATTGGAACGTATAGCCTGGAAGTATAAAGGATGAAATTCTTCAGATCTTGTACATATCAATAATGTCTAGCCATTATGCATTTCAAGACAGTATTGGTCAATATTTGCGAAGCCTGGTTAACATGACTGCTCATGTAGAGGAGTAAGTGTGTAGTGTTGAAAATGGTTGTCTGTTTAGGGATGAAGTGAGTTTCAGTTGAACTGAGGATGACGTAAGCTGAAGGACCCACTCATTTGTTTCTTTAGTTCAGACACTGGTCGAGTGTTGCTTTCAGTGGATCTGAGTTGCCTCAAATGATTCTACATTATCATGTCCAGATAGGTTACCTTGTTTGGAGCTGTCTCCCTTCTTCTCAGAAGGGGACTTCCTTTATGACAGGACTATATGTAATTTGAGGGGAGTGGGTAGTGGAGGGATTTAGTCTATTATGTGAAACGACTGACTTTGATTCTGATAATATTGATGATCAAAATGGAACTTTTTTGGAAAGTGACCTCTCTTGTTCCTATGGTAGTATTTGTTGCTGTTTTTCATTTCAACAAAGTATCAAGTGTTCCACATCCTTGAAATTGGTAGCTCTTGCTTGTTCCACTATAAAACGTGTTGGTAGATGTACAGTCAGTAGAGGGCCAGGGGATTTACTTGCATTGTAGAATGGTAGCTGGGAAAATAGCATCTGACAGAATAAATGTGGGGGATGATTCTGTCATACATCACATCTTACACTGTGTCATGTATCAGAGCATTTGTGTGTATTATCTAGACATCCAAGCATCTCATTGGCTTCAGAATCTCATAATGGTCATTCCAGTGCTGCCCTTAGAACAACCAGATTGATGGTATCAGAAACATGCACACATTGTAATCTTGATGTATTGTTGTTATACAAAAAGTCATCAGCTAGTCACTATGAGCATTGTGAAGCAGTATGATGAATCAAGAGGATTTGTTGAATTTTTAAATACTCACTGAAACTTCCAAGAAGATCTTTTGTTTTAATATTGAGACTTGTGCGTATTTGTCTCTTTGAAGGTTGGGACCTGAGCTTGTTGATCTCTACAAATCAAGATCTGCATATTGTCAATTTGATTGGCACTAGAACTTTACTAGCTTACTATCATACATCGGATTCAGGGTCAAATACATGCAAGCATATTGATAAAAGCAAATGTCTGTAAACCCTCTGTTTTGCTTACACCACATGTCACAGTTACAATGGGTTTCTGAACATCTTTACAGTCAAGTTGCAGTTTGGCAAAGCCGATGTTCTGTATTCCTTGCCTTGATTTAACTGGTTGTTGTTTAAACTGAACTTCCTTACTGAGGTCATCCGATGGCTCTTAAAGTGTTAAGGAGTAAATAAGGACACAACATTTTGTGTCTTTAGTCACAACAACTGTCATAAATCAGTATTACAGTATAGGAGTGTCAATACTATGAGAGAAGTTACGAGATCTAAGGCTTGTAAGAGCTTTTTGAAATGGGACCTTAGGAAGAAACACATTCATTGTTGAGAATTTGAAATAATTAATTTCTTCAGTCCAAGAAATTGAAGGCTGTGCTTGTTATCGGCCAAAGTTCTTGGAAATAAGTTAAGGCGTAGCACATGTCGTAAGTCTTTTTGCCCCTTAGTTTTTCCCTTGGACCCTGCTTTTTCATAGCAATTTGCATGTCTGCTTTTATATGCTTTACCCCCAGTCTTAAGTTGGTCATACTTCAGAGGCAGACGTGTAGTCACCCTGGATCTTGATCCACAAAGCTTTTGTAACATTACAACCTGTGGTATCTCTGTA
Source organism: Haliotis asinina (assembly GCF_037392515.1). Lineage (NCBI taxonomy): Eukaryota > Metazoa > Mollusca > Gastropoda > Lepetellida > Haliotidae > Haliotis > Haliotis asinina. The sequence goes on along the minus strand of NC_090294.1, from coordinate 9,012,079 downwards.
GTTAATTATAGGCTTACGAATGTCACAGTACTACAGGTATTTTGTGGAACGGGACCTTGGATCTTAGTGAACCACCATATTGTGCTAAGACACTGTAAGAAAGAAACCTCCATGACCCATTGTAGATGGATGACATGCAGGTAGCAATTAAGTTGCTTCCCCTTGCTGTTCCAGGATCTGTTGTCATTATTATGCACGGTTTGTTAATATCATACCGGTGAGTTTAAAGTCATAAATGTCTCTGAACTTGCTTTATCCACCCCAAACTGACAGGCTTTAACTATCCAGAAATATTGGTCAGGTTTGACCTGCCTCTCTTGTTCTCACTTGAACAAAGGTAACTTTTGGGGCAAGATATCTCTCTACGATAAAATATGTGAAGACTTTTAGCCCCAAGTTATGAACAGATTTAAATCGGTACATTTGTGTAAATTTGGTTTAAAATAAGTTCCCTGAGGCCAGTATCTCCACAGATTTTTACGCTTTTGATACTTTTTGAGCATTTTCCCTTAGAATTTTTCCCTTTAATCCTATACATGCATATCATCTGTAAGTAATTTCTAGAATTATTGACCTATTCTGTAGAGCTTTAGTTTTCAGAGGTGGATAACTGACATTGCTGGTGATATGTGTGTGGTTTTATCCAGCTCCATGATATATACATATTACCCAATAAGGTATTGAGAAAATACTGCATATCTTTGTTTTGTACACCTATTTTAGGTTGACTACTACACTGTCGTCCATGTATATATGCAATGCCTGCCGCAGTGTTGCTTGTTTCTCCCTGTGAGTTACGTACTGTTATTGTTTCAGTGTACAGTTGTTATACACTTTAAACAGCAGGGGGATGCTGGGACTGTCTCATAAGATATTAATTAAGGAATGTTTTATATGGAAAATGAATTCGTTATGAGAAGACTGCATATATTTCTGCAATTTTTTTACAGCAAGAAAATATACAAAAAAATTTTTTTCGCAATTTCAAATGATTTTGTTGCTACATATATTTTTCCTTTCCTATTAACATCCCTAATGTTATTTATTTGTTGTACTTTTTTTATGAACTAAGGAAAAAAATCCTCTTGATCTTAGAACCATCTTGGTGCAGTGTCAGTCGTAACTCTCATTTTTTAACGCTGGCTTACGATGGTTGTTGTGCTAAGATAGATTTGCAACACTGGGCCCAAGTATATAAATATGCTAATGCTAACAAGTACATGTATAGTAAATTATTCTGACCTTTTTTAACTCTCTTAGCGCTAAGATAGTTGTAAGTGCCATACTTTAACTTATGACTATCTTAGTGCTAAGAGAGCTTCAAAAATCTAGGTCCTGTACCTTTTGAGACAGTCCCTCTCCTTGCCTTGTTAACTATGCACACTCAACACTTAGGGTGCACTAATAGTGATCTCTGGATGTGATACATGGGGAACATAGTCTGTGTGAGGGAATATGTGTTTGTGTTGGTGTGACTGTGTGAGGTGTGAATACACGATATCTGTGCATGTTAATGTGTCTATACAAATGTATACTCAACAACAAAAAAGGTCAATGAACCCCCCAATTATCAATATTTTAGTATCTGATAGTCCATGTTGAGTTCCTTGTAATACTTGAATATTGAATATTGAGTTGGCAATTGACTTTTTGTGTTGAGTATGTAAGGAAATATTTAGCTCTGCAAGGTTCCACTGAATTCTTTGCTTTTTGACACGCTGCAATCGCAATGTTATTGCATTTAGAACAGTTGGATTGTGCAGTCATGGCTTTTGTGTTTGGGGATTTTTAAAGTATCTGAATGTATTTATTGCTTATTGGCACACAAGATATGTTTAGTCTTTTGATGAGAATGCCATTGTGAAAGTGTTTAGCTGGTAGTAATGAGTCAGACTGGCTGTGTATCACTTAAAAAAGAGACGAGACCAAAGTTTCTGTTTCTAATATAGATTAAATATATATGTATAATGATTTTTCCATTAGTTACTATAAGGGTCAAGGTCATGTTTACATGTTTTGTGGAGGTGAGAAAATTGGGCATGAAATCCCAATTTGATTGCTAAGAATTTCTTTGTAAATTTGAAAGTATTGTGCATTTAAGTGACATCCCAGTTTGATTGCCTACAATTTCTGTCTGTATTTTATGTATTGCCTTGCACATGAGTGAGTCTGTATGACAAATGTGTATCAAAGTATGTACAAACTGACAAAGATGACACGAATGTCTACAGAGTCCTTGCATCTGCTGGTGTACCCCAGTGGACAATCAGTAATGCTTGATGTGTTTGCTGTTTACCTAAGCAGATTTTACAGGCAAAGAACAATCGTGATAGGTATAATAGCCATGAATTGAAGATACAAAAATCACCTTGAAATTGTAAATGTGACCCTGCACCTTTCTTTGTCAGGGTTTAAACCAGTCATTCCAGTCCTGCTGTGAACCAACCCATTGTCCTTCTGTTAACTTACACAGTAACATTGTACCCCTATTGTTTACAGTTTTATGTTTACACACAGCTTATTAGTGCTAGCAGTGGGTATATTACATGTTATCACCCATGGTAAGTTATGAATTATTTTTAATCTTTGTTTGGTATCATGTATTTAACTACATTTATTTACCATCTTAATTTATGGAGGCTGGATTACTGCCACTAAGATCATTGAAATACTAATTCAATCCTACAACATGTGTATTGTAAATATTGTATTAAAATAAGTTGTATTTACTGATTCACTTTTATTATTTTTTACAAAGCATTTGTATTTTTATTTTGGAACATCTAATGATTTTGTTCAAATTGTTTTGTGGTGATATTGCGAAGGCACTATATTTTCTAGTAATTTGTTTATAATGATCAGGGGGTTTCACAATGAGGGAACAGCATGGTATTGTCATGAAGATATTGTTCCTGTTATATGCTGAAGAGTGACATTTGTTTTGCATGAAGAAAGAATGGTGTTATCTACGAGAGTTGTTGTAAATATGATTGTATAGATAAGCAAATTTAATTTACCAGTGTTTGTTCATCCTTTTTTTTTCAGAATTGTACATAAAATATCATGATATCTGTGTATAGATGGTGCATCCAAAACAGATAACATCTCATTTGTGTTGCAGATTTGTTGTAGGAAACTAAATTATAAGGTGTTTTGTAACATCAATAAACCGTTGCTGAGAAATAGACTGTTTTGTATTGAAAATGATGTGTTATTTTGGGGTGGTGGGGTAGCCTTGTGGTATAGGAGGTTGCTTGTCATGCCAATGGCCCGATTTTCATTACCACATGGGTGCGTGGTTCACAAATGTACAGTGGGTGAAGCTCATGTCTCCCCAGCCTTGATATGTCTGGAATATTGCTGAAAGTTACATAAACCACAACACTCACACTCACGTCTACATCAAGCACACACAAGAGAACTAGCAGAGAACACCAGTCTGATAGGGGTGTAAACTTTCTCACTTTGAAAGAATGAGCCATATGTTTGTGTTACCAACTACAACTCACTTTTATTACCACATCTTGTGTAGAAGGGATAATGTTTTTTTGGGTTTTTTTCACATCTTGAATGATTTGAAATAAATAAAGGAAAGTACAAGTAGCATATTGCCTTGCTGTTGTATAATGCTGACTTGACTTGACAATTGGGTAAGTGGGACATAGTTTTGCAGTGTACCAGAACTCCATGACATCAATAAATTCCAAATATCAATTAGAACACACCATTAGTTCAACTAAGGTAATTATCCATACTTGAACATTAAGAAGAAACATTGACAATCTTAAGATTTCTTTCTATACTTAAGTCATCGCCACTGAGTGGCCATGTGTGACTCAATTTTCTGAGGTGTGGCGATTTGCAATACAGAGTAGTCTCCCTTTGACAGACTGAAATGGCATTGGTATGATCCCCAGTTTGTCTCAGTTTGTTTCTAGGTTTACCTGCACCAGGTGTTGAAACTTACTCATATATGGTTATTAATGAGGAATGTTGCAGATGTATCCTGCATTACAATGACACAGACTTTCATTATGTCATTTATAGATGTATATTTTGATGTTCTGTTTATTTGTGTGGGATTACATGAGAAATAGATAAGTGAAAAAGTTTTTCATTTTTCAACATTAACATATCTTACTAGGTTTTGAAAGAGACTGGTCATTTATTACAGAGGTGTGTATGTGTATCTGTCTGTCTGTCTGTCTGTGTGTGTGTGTGTCTGTTTGAGAGAGATTGTAAAGGGTTATGAATATATTTCAACAGTAGAGAAGGGGACACCCAAATCTATCACAATTACATGTGTATGCAATGCATGTGTATGCTGGGGTGGGTTTGGGGGTGATGGGGTATTGTAAGTGGAGGTACATGTGGGTGCCATGATGAAATGGAACTTGTTTTGGTGGAAGAGATAGGCAAAATGTTTCATAAATAGTTGGGGGGATGGGATAGGGACGGGTGGATGGAGTTATGGGAGCAAATTATGATAGTCCCCAGTTCACTTGTCTCTCCTGTCCCCCTCGTGATAAATAACCAGTCCCTTACAGTGATAGATCCCTCTGTGTAAACATTGGTCAAATAGAAATGTACTTGTGTATGTCTTGTTTATGACAGTCTCAGTAAGGTGGATATTACAATGATGACATGAGCAGGATGATATGCGAGTGGTTATCACACAGCAGGACAAAAGGAATCATTTGTATCAAACGTGTCAACAGCTCTATTCTGACAATAGCAACTTGCCAGTGGAAATAGATATTGTTAGCTTTGGCTGTTTATTTATATGCATATCAGTTATGTTTGCAACATGCTTAGCATAATCACCAACTGCTACATTTGTTTGAAGGTTGATGGAATTGTCATTTAATGGAGATGAAATAAAAATTCGACAGCCATGAGATGGTCAGCTTTGTCTTGTTTGAATCTCTAAATTCTTTAACTCTAGAGAGGATAAGTGTCATGAGAAATATGTGTTTCCTAGCATTTGGGAACTGATCCAGACCACTGGCCAGGGAGTGGTGGTCTTCAGTAACCTGAAGATACATGTAGTAATTATGTAATGAAGTAATAACCGTATTTCCTTAAAACTAACAACAGTGATTATATTGCCAGTCATGACTCATTTTCATGTCCGTATTGACATAGCACCACATGGAAGTGTCACGTGTGGATGTATGACTTACCTTCAGAACAAGGAAACTACGTACACGTGGAATCATTGTTTCACTGATATAATGTCCTGTTCTAAAGAAGTTAATGTTGAAGTGCCTTTGGGAACAATGAACAACCTAACCTGCAATGCCCAACTGTCGTTAAGGGACAATGTTCAATGGCTATAATCGGACAAAGTCCATAAGGAAACAATGTGTAAAGCTTTCATAAGAGAACAATGTACCACTGTCAAAAGATAACAATGTTCAACTGCCATAAGAGAAAAAAATGTCCAACCGTCAGAAGAGAACAATGTTCACCTGTCATATGGAAACAATGTCCAACCGTCATAAGAGAACAATGTCCAACTGTCGTATGGAAACAATGTCCAACTGTCATAAGAGAACAATGTCCATCCGTCGTATGGAAAGAACTGTCATAAGAGAACAATGTCCAACTGTCGTATGGAAACAATGTCCAACTGTCATAAGAGAACAATGTCCAACTGTCGTATGGAAACAACGTGGAACTGTCGTATGGAAACAATGTCCAACTGTCATAGAACAATGCCCAACTGTCGTGTGGAAACAACGTGCAACTGTCATAAGAGAACAATGTCCAACTGACGTATGGAAACAACGTGCAACTGTCAGAAGAGAACAATGTCCAACTGTCGTATGGAAACAATGTCCAACTGTCATAAGAGAACAATGTCCAACTGTCGTATGGAAACAACGTGGAACTGTCGTATGGAAACAATGTCCAACTGTCATAGAACAATGCCCAACTGTCGTATGGAAACAACGTGCAACTGTCATAAGAGAACAATGTCCAACTGTCGTATGGAAACAACGTGGAACTGTCGTATGGAAACATTGTCCAACTGTCATAGAACAATGCCCAACTGTCGTATGGAAACATTGTCCAACTGTCATAGAACAATGCCCAACTGTCGTATGGAAACAACGTGCAACTGTCATAAGAGAACAATGTCCAACCCATCAAATGAGAATAATGTCCAACTGTCGTATGGAAACAACGTGGAACTGTTGTATGGAAACAATGTCCAATTGTCGTATGGAAACAACGTGCAACTGTCAGAAGAGAACAATGTCCAGTTGTCGTATGGAAACAATGTCCAACTGTGATAAGAGAACAATGTCCATCCGTCGTATGGAAACAATGTCCAACTGTCATAAGAGAACAATGTCCAACTGTCGTATGGAAACAACGTGCATTTGTCAGAAGAGAACAATGTCCAACTGTCGTATGGAAACAATGTCCAACTGTCATAGAACAATGCCCAATTGTCGTATGGAAACAACGTGCAACTGTCAGAAGAGAACAATGTCCAACTGTCGTATGGAAACAATGTCCAACTGTCAAAAGAGAACAATGTCCAACCGTCGTATGGAAACAACGTGCAACTGTCAGAAGAGAACAATGTCCAACCGTCAAACGAGAATAATGTCCAACTGTCATAAGAGAACAATGTCCAACTGTCGTATGGAAACAATGTCCAACTGTCATAAGAGAACAATGTCCAACTGTCGTTTGGAAACAATGTCCAACCGTCAGAGGAGAACAATGTACCACTGTCATAAGAGAATTAATGTCCAACCTTCATAAGAGAACGATGTCCAACTGTCAAAATTAAACAATGTCAAACTGTTAGGGAACAATGTGCAAATGTTGTTAGGGAACAATGTCCAACTTCGTTTGGAGAATTGTGCAGGAAATCATAGCAAGACGTCGTTCAAATTTGTAATTAAGAGTACCATAAATCAATATTGGTTTTGCTTCACTCATTTGTCCGATACTGTATGATGTATTGTCGTTGAGCAAATGATCCTGTCAAAAAGCAGGCTTTACAGTTGTGATGTACGTTAAATATTTAGATATAGGCAACCAGAGCAAACACTTGACATGCGATGACAATGGATGTGGAACATTGAATTAATGATTTATTTAAGACAATTTCAATACATTTAAGCTTAAAAAACCACATTACCTATGCGATATGCATATCTTGGCTTACCCCAAGCACTGTGAACTGAATGAATCTGCTTATGGCTAGTTGCGTAATGAAGTAATCAAGTACATTTACACATCTCCCGTTTTTTCCAATACAGCAAGACAAATGTTTGAGGTCGGGGCTTTGTTACAGACAAAACCTGAACAGAATATATTCAGATTGATTTTCCCGGGTCAGGTTCAACGTGTCCCGTTATTTGGACCGGTCCTACAAGTCTATATGTGACAACATTCACAGTGTTTCCAGTGCATGCCCGTCTCATTATACAGCAGGTCCGTCTCGTTATTCAGGTTCATTATGGTGTACCGAAGGATTAAAGTGCATGTAAACATGTTCAAGCAAAGACATTCTCTCTCTCCTTTCTAGACCTTAAAATACTATTGTTTCTGATATATCACGTATGTCAAAGCATTATTTAAGTTCATATATAACTTGTCCTGATCATGATTTGTTGGTAAATATACACTACAGTCGAAATATGTTTACCGAGACGTTTGCGTTTTCTCATACGTGTATATTGTCCTGATAAACAGATTTTCGGAAAACTTTTGTACATTTCTTCTAGACTAACGTCTGAATATATATCTTACTTTTGATGGTAACAAATAAAGCCATTTAAATTGAGAAGATCAGCGATTCAGACCCAGGGAAATCTAGACTTGCTTCATTTGGTTCCTCGGCACATCATAGGAAGCTGCATGGGCAGGTGATAAAATAACATGTTTCAGTGACTGTGAGACAGGCTACATTTCTTCTAGCGGCTCTAGACTTTTCTATTTGAATCTGAGCATTTCTCAACGTATAAGTGATCAAATAACACCCCCACCCATCGCATTAGTATACACCATTGACACCCAACACCGAACACAAATCCGTTCCTCGTAAGACAGACAACAACATTCTAGAATCACGACCTCCTTACGCTGGGTCTCACGACGCCCCAAATAGAAGCTGGTATCGCATATCGCTGTGGCCTAGTAACATTGAAGGTCAAGGTGCATTATTATTGTGAGGGAGTATAACGTCAAGCGGTTAGTACTCACTTGTGTACGCTTGGAATCATGCGCTGGCCTTGTTTTAATACGTGATAACAGTTAAAGAGATACCCAACATATTAAGAAGTTTATTTCGTCGTCCACGCTATGAATGAATGCATGATTTGGGTTTTATACCGGTTTTAACAAAACCACAGCAAATATCACCGCAGGGGACATCATAGTCTGTCTCACAGTCGTTGAACCATATCATTTTACCTTGCTGTCGAGCCCAACCTGCACTGCTAAAACTCTTTAATGAAGCAAGTCTGGATTCCCCCAGATCTCCCATCTGTCTTGGGCTCACTTTCATTAATAATTTTCAAATGTGTTTATTTGTTACTATCAAAATTAGATGTATTCAAAGTCTAGACACTTCAGAAATCGGTTTTACAGTTTGTACCCATGTGTAGAATCGAACTCCATCCGATTTTCGGGCGAACGCTTTAACTACGAGGTTTCATCACCGCCCCTATGTACGCTGTGCATTTGGGTATTAAAGCCATTATAAAAACTACAGTTCAATGTAACAGTAACATAGAATGTGAATCCCTTACTCTGTATTCGGTAACCACAAGGTCTTGTAACGCTATAAACTGCAATCAAGCAAGCAGACTCTAACAATCCCTGCATCAAGGTATGTACTGTCACTAACGGGGTATGATATACCTCTAAAACTCCTTTACCGACAGTACATACCTTGCACAACGCAGAGTCCGGCTTTAAACAACAAACAAGATTTTGCGCTTCTTGAGGGCAGTTCTGCTCCAGTCTTTCCTGTGCAGAGTTGCGTCCCCTGGCCTCCCAGACACCTGCGATAATGTACTTGAATTCCTTTCGATGATATCTGTAGGTTTGTTAGCACCGTACCTGCACTTGTGGGTTTCAGCAAAGTTGTAAATGTATGATACTGTATCATTTCGGGCTTTTCTCCCAAATAAAGCAGACACGTTGTACATACCTCTGGCATAGAGTGTTCAAAGTAGAGTCAAACTCACTATTACGTGGACCAAAGCTTAGTCTCTGAATATCTATAATTCTAATGGAAACGAACAAGTCCTCTTTTGACTGAAATTGTGCCCCAGTGAGAATGGAGAATCAGAGCCTGGGTAAATGTACGCTTGCTTCATTTAGGGCTTTACATTAACAGTGCAGGAAGCGTAGGACGGAAGGGACAGTACAGTATTGAGATTCAGGGACTGTGGAAAGTCTAACTATACGGAGATGAAATGCAGGTCTGAGATGAATGACATCATAAGTACACCCAATGACACAACCACAACCATAGTACGTATGTTGTAAGCTATTTCAGACAGTTATTGTCTGATTGTTTAGCTTAAAACGAATAATGCCTTGGTACGTCCTGGTAATTATCTGGCAACTCTAAGAACACCATCCGGTTATGGATTGATTGTATTTGACAAGGTCCTCGTGCACGAGTGATGATAAAGATGGATCTACATCTGCACCTTTAAAGTATGTTCACTCTCTTGGCCCTGAAGATTTGAGCCTCGAGGTGATCGCAGGCTCTGCCACTGGCAGTGGCACCATAGTTTGTCTCACAGTCAATATATATAATTTTGATAGTAACAAACTAACACATATAAACTGGGCCCCAGGGAGACCAGAGATTCGGGGATCGACTTGCTTAAATTAAGGCCTTAACACCGCAGAGAGGGCTTGGAAGTCGGGAAATTAATGTGATTCAGGGACTGTGATGTAGTCTATCTCACAGTCTCTGGACCACATTATTTTCCACACCTCAAACCCTAAACCTTAATAGAAGCAAGTCTAGATTTCCTCAGGTTCTGAATCACTGGTCTCCCTAGGGCTTCTTTTCAATTTATATGGGTTGGTTTGCTACTACCAAAGTGTATTTATTCAGAGACTATACATTAGTCTAGTGATGCGACACAGGAAGTCATTGGCAACACAGACGCCCAGCCTTTCTAGACGACCACCGCTGTACCTACACTCCATGCCCCTTATTTACGAGATACATACGTTTTTTAAGACCACCATGCTACTGAGAGAGATATACAGCCATACAATTACCCAGGTAGAAGGTTCCAATTGTTAAAAAAAGCCCTGTACTTGCATGTATATCACGACCTTGACCTGAGCGCATGACAACAAGCAAGTAAAGCATCAAATGCTGAAATGTCTCCTGGGAATACATGAACATCACATGCCCACAATAATGGAACCCCCATGACGTCTCCTGGCTCACACTACACCGGGCCCCATGCTGTACCGAGGAAGCAGGCAAAAAACGCCCTGCAAGGTCGCCAGTCATATATGCACTTTTCCTTAGCAAACATCAATGCCCAATACGATAAAAGTACAGCCTTGTCATACAGGAATCCAAACTGTAGAAACTGTGCGATTTCTAAATTGTGTCAGTCTATGATGAAACTTTCCTAGACTCTGGGAACTATCTAGTATTTCATCACTTTTGGGCATCATTGTGAAGGAGACCTTTTTACCAAGTCTCAGAACCTGCCGATGCAGTAACCATGGAAATATATATTTGAAGTCGAAGGTGTTGACATAAAAATGTTGCCCCCCAAATCCATGTATCGTTGAGCTTTCAACTTTGATGAAAAATAGTCCTTTTAGAATATAATATTAATCAACACTGTTTTGCCTCTGCACATAAAGTGTTACTTACAAAATATAACATTGTACACACGCTAAAGTTGGTCTTTCAGTTCGAAAGGTCACTACCAGTGTAAACGCAGTAAAACACTGCTGTGACATAATGACACCTTTTGTTAAAATGTGGACCTTGATGGGACTCGCATCCACAATATTCGGCTCCGGGGGCCTTATTCATTAGGCCACAAGGCCACACCATCAAAGCTGAACATGTTTGAACATTGCCTGCTGACCATAGCCACCCCTATTCCCACCCTATCCGAGAGATGATCGGTTGTATCGGTAACAAATTATAATACGGGTGAGAAAGCAAGGTTTTTACAATTTGGATCATAATCAGGGAGAAAATAAACAAACAATGTCTTTGATCAAAGGATGGTGTTAGCAATCAGAGGTTTGGACCAGGGTGCCGTTGTACAGAGCGATCTTAGGCCTAAAGACCCATTCCTTAACACAGACTTACGACGGTCGTAGCGCTAAGGTTGTTCGACAAAGGCACCCTGCGGTAACGGCAGCCTGCGGTTTGGGGTAGTTCATTGATGTTGGTAATATAATAATATATAGAGTACTTTTGCATTTTATCTTTTTGTGAAAATGGAAGGGTCATCGAAAATATGAAAATCTTTAGGGGAAGGTCATTATTTTATCTGTGCATGAGAACATCAGCCTCTTCAAAACTGCATTGATCTTGTATATATTTAACATGTTCTTGGAGACATTAGGTATATACCGTCGTCAAGGATACAGCGCGGAATTAACATACAAAGTGTTGCTTGGCAATTCCGGTTGGTACATGTATGGATTTTTTAAAAATATATGGACACGTACATTTGTCCTTCAGCTGATATGCCGTGCATCGTATCTGGCAGACTGGGTACTAGTATTTCTGATTCTGTTTGTGTAGCGTCGCACTGCTGTGGCTGCGCTGTATAACACTTGTATTGTATTATTTATTGGTTTTTTTAAACATTATTTATACATATTTATATAGCGCCAATGTCCAGATCACCTGCTCAAGGGTGCTTTGTTTTCCCCTCAATCACTTGATGTCAGTCTCAAACGGCAAAATTATCAAATTCAAATCCCTGTGGATCATATAACTCTTGCAGTCTACTAGGCGCACCAAGTTAATGTGGCTTTCCTATGCAGACGAGGTATCCATTCACAGCTGGGTGGACTGGGACACATAGTCACAGCACTTTGTCCAGACTTACTGCACGTTGCTGTTCCCGGAACCGTGTGTTTGCATTTATTCATGTGGTCACCAGCTGGTCACATACCAGAGGAATCGTGGGTTCTGTTAACTGTAGAGAGTTATGTACTGTACCACTAGGGGTTGTGACAACACGGAAAGTGTTTGTACATAGAGTTGACCCCAAGGTTTTCACACCTAGTTATAGGTGGGTTCGATCTCGTCACCCCAAGCTCGCTGGATCACTAGCCTGGCGCTTTAGCTAGCTCGCCCACCATTTTTAACACGATTCCGTAAGGTGTAAGGAGGTGGGGTCGACTAGGGGCTAGAGCGTTCGTTTGTCAGTCCAAAATCCTGTGTTCGAATCTCCACATGGGTATACTATACGTACCATATCAGTTTTTCTTTTCGTCCAGAATAATATAGGTGGGAGATTGCTAAAAGCAGCATCAAACAGCTCACTCACTCACTCTTACAGTATATCAACGACGGTTGAGCAACACTGACGTCATTGTAGCAACGCGGTAGATCCCTCACTAACTCTATCCCATTCCGTACAGCTGTACTTGTCAGTATACGTGCAGGTAAGTTTTCCTTTCCTGAAGGCAAAACCCGTACGCCTGTCCAGGTCCTATATGGTAAATGTCATGGCCAGATGTCCCAAACCAAAACATTGTATCGTTTTGTCTGGTCGATGTGTGACCACACATGCGTTAGAGTGCAACAGCGTGTTCTCCACGGACCTTCGGTACAACCTAGTCATGAAACCGGGTCAAAAAACGTTCTTGACCTAGTAACCACTCGATATGACGCATTGTCCTCAAGCGATATAACACAAGCCAGGATAGACTATATACGGTCGACATGTCCAACTCGTAGATAGGCACCGAGCCAGGCAGGCACTTGACAGTCGTGAGCAATAACAGCTCTCAAACATGTCCCATAACATATCACTACCTTCAGAAGAAACAGGCATGAACCGATCGACTGTTATCAGAAGTAATATTTATTGATTTCTTCGGGCATAGGAGTGCGTTTTTTATGTATCTACTTGACGTAATGTATCTGGCTTTGTGCCAAATACGATCAGAATCGCCTCGAAACCTTATAAATCAAATAGGTCTTATCAGATTAGATATATATACATGCTCGCTGTGTTCTTTGTCTGTGGTACAGTTAATTTTAACAGCCAATTTTGAGAAAGTGATAGGTGTATCCAATAAAAGTGTTTTGTACATACTGTGTCATGCAACTTAGAGAAATTTTGTCCGACTTTACAATATACCCGTCTCCACTCGATTCGCAACACCCGTCGTGATTTTCCCTTTTTGAAATAAATGAAAAATGGCATCAACCAATTTTTTTTACAATTAAACATTTCGTTTTAAGAAACTTCGTGAAACTTAATTTGTTAATGTGCTATGTCAAAACACGCCTTCGTGGAATTTCGAAATACTAAGACTGGTGACATTCAAAGTTCTTCACAATGGGTCTTCAACAACCAATCGAAGCAGGCGATTAACGGGATCGAGTGGATGTATATAATCGGATCTCGGTGGTATTGTTGGTTGTCAGTTAGTTTACAGGGTGAGTCTTATATACAGACTGTCGTCATACGTAGGGGATTGTCTGGGAGCGATCTATAACAGGACAGAGTTGGACGTCTAGTTGAGTACTAGGTTTTACAAGATCACTATGTTTCAGTACCTGCGGCGAAGAACTTTTCGTACGGAAATAAGTTATAATGTCTGTTGTGGAAATTGAACACCGATCTTAGCCAGGAAGGACAATACCATATGGACGAACAACTATAATCAACAGTAAAAGAAACGCAAGTTTCGAAATATAGAAATCTCATAAAAGTAAGCTTTCATGTCTGCCTTCTATATACACATTTTATAAAAAAGCCAAGTTGCGTTTCTTTTTCTGCTCAGTGTGTAATTACAGTGAGAACACCACGTCCCGGTGTAGGTTCTGACACCCTTATCAAACAGGCGGTGATGACGGTGTTGGTCCCTACACCGAAATGTCGCTTTCACAGTAACAAAGAAGTTGTTCATCCATATATTGTCGTCCTTCCTTACTACTCCTTCTAAATGCCTCTCAAAGTTAAAGATTTTATCAAAGTTTACACAGCTAATATTGAAACTGGACTGGTTTTAACGACGCATGTAGGTGGAAAATGACTGAATGCGGCTGAAATATGTCCGGGGACCTCTGATTCAGGGTGGTGTTGCCAAACAGTTCATACATCTACCGTGATAGTGATAATCTTAAAAAGTTTCCAGATGACAGTATTTCCCTACTGACGTCCTCAATTCGTTTCAAGATATCACTATCCGATATCCTCATTCTTTTCGTGCTGTCAGAAAGTTCTTATTGCTGTTCGTAGCGGTTTCCTAATATGAGTATATCAGTATATTAACCCATTCCATGATATGAGTATATCAGTATATTAACCCATTCCATGATATGAGTATATCAGTATATTAATCCATTCCATGATATGAACACTACTCTACTGAAACACTTAGTTCCATTACTGATATCAGTATACATCTATTCGCATCTTTATTTCTTTCTGGATATCATGACTCCACAAGTATTCCTAATATAAGATATGATATAAGATGACTAACATGCTCGATAAATTGAGTGAGTGATATGGTTTTGCCCTAAGTATTATTCTAGCAATATCATGTCGGGGGACATCTGAAATGGGCTTCACACCATGTACCCATGTGGGGAATCGAACATGGGTCTTCACCATAACAAGACTACTCTACCGTCCCCTTGATCAATTGAAATATATATCTTCTATGTATATAAGTGCGCGCTCGTTCTTCGGCCAGGTTAACGGTCATGGCGTTAAAACATGTAGACTTCCTTCTTAATTTATTAAACAACAACGACAAGATCACGAGCACATCCGTCCGTAGACTAAAGATCAATTTCTCCAAAAATAGTTTTGATATAAACTAAAAGTTCGATTTAAACTGAAAAGGCGCCATGTGAGATGTGAGATAAAGATTTTGTACCTGCGACTATATTTTTAGCTGTAGCAATAATGTCAGTGAAAATAATATGGATATAGGACTGTGAAACATGTCAGTCCACCCGTAACGACGTGAGCTATTAAAGGGGCACTGATCTCTCGCAATTCGCCAGTCCGGTTCTTTTTGCGGATGATGTTATTTTTACCGAGGATATACCCAGATAAAAAGTGACAAACAGAGACTACTACGCGAAATATACTGCGCCAGATGCGCTCTTTGTCCTCTTTTTTAAACAGAGAGTATATGGGTGTATCCTCACCAATAACGAAACATGTGACAGTGTAAGCTTTGAATTACCAAATGAAGGCATCTTTGAGGTGACGTTGGTAAAGGTAACGAAGGCTTAATTTCGCCCGAGTATTACACCAATCTTCAAAATGACTGCACGATAAAATTGATATTTAACCAACTGAACTGAGGTTGAACTGATGTCCATTATGTAGCCATCTGTCATAATGTCAAGTGTATGTACAAACCTTTTCTTAGAATAATGACACATTTTCCTATTGAGAAGGACCGGAAATGTCGATGACTTTATCTTCTAGTTCAGTTTGTGTCCGATAATTGAACGAATAGCCAATAAATTGGTATGTTTTTCTTTTATGTTTTGACCTGGAATAAATCGAATGTATGTGTTCATTAATATGACCCTACTGGCATGCCATTATTAAATATACATTCAGACCATACAATAACACACAGAAATCTGATCCAACTCAGTCTCACTCTTAATTTCTTCCATTCACGAAATATACAGAAATCTGTATCTGCAGCAAAGAGATACTAATTTTCATCACCGTATAACCATCGGGTGTATCAATGACATCGGTACGCTTCAATCGTTCATTTGGTATGTTTGTTTAGGTTCAAATAAATCAAAATGTGCTCGTTGCAATATCAAACTTTTCATAGATCACAGGTAGCAATCCTTATTCAGAAATGCCTTCAAGCTTACTTTGACTGTCCTTATAGACAGTAGCCCAGTATCTTGTTCTTCTCAGTTAGCAAATGGTAGACGAAGCAAATGGGCGCTTGCAGACAATGTTTTACAGCCGGGTAGAAACAAGAGTCCAATGTACCTTTAAGGTACTGTTATTGACGAACTCGAATGACATCATGTATCTCAGTTTGCCCTTGAAACCACGTGGACAGGACGTGGGTACTCTGCGTTCGTTGGAGACTGGTTCTTGCGCTTGGAAGACAACGCTCGATCGTCACGTCGCGGCGCACATCCTGGGTGTCACTTGACATGGACTATCACGTGATAGACTGTGTAGCTGATTGATTTTAATTGTTATTCTGGATTCATTAGTCGATGCACATGTAAACGATCACGAAGTACAGACTAGATCGAATTCTTGAAGATTCTTCCACGAGTCTGTTGACCTGTGTGCTCTAGGTATCTTTCATCCAGTCGTTGGGGAAATACAATCAGGTAATTACGCCCATTTAGAATGCAGCGAGACAACATGATAGTATCCGCTTATAGAATATATCACGTGGTGTAAAAGTTTATCATACTGTTTCCCTAACACCACAGTCAGGGTTGTATAATGCCAGGGTCACTCAGACCTTGATACGGATTCTGGTATGTTCCCAACATTGGTATCTTGCCACGTTCTGTCAATAGGACCATCAAATTGTGAAGAGACTACCAGACTCACAGATGCCCATATCGTATATGTTCACTGACCTGAGGTCAACTCAGGTCACAGAATCGAAGAATCATCAACTTAAACACAGTTCATAATTCCCACAGTTAACACGTATGGCTTACAGACTCTCAGTCACACAAACTAACACATAATATACAAGCACCGCTCACAAACCCACATAGTTCATAGATCACATAGGTAACATGTCACTCACGGTCACACAAGCCCACACAGTTCACATATCACACGCTCACAGTCACACAGGCCGACACGGGTCACAGATCACAGACACAGTCACACGGACCCAAATAGGTCACAGATCACACTCACAGTCACGAAAACCCATATAAGTCACACATCACGCACTCATAGTCACACAGACCCAAATAGGTCAAAGATCACATACTCACAGTCACACAAGCCCACACAGGTGACCGTTCATACACTCACGTAAACCCACATAGATCACCAATCACAACTTCTGAGATCCCCTCCAGACTGAAAACCGGGTTTTGAGAACCGGGTAACCATGGTGATGCAAAAAGGATTCGGCAAGGTGGGTGAACGGTGGATAATATCTATAAGGTACAATTTCAAGCTTTTGACTGTAATAGGTCAAGGCCTCGCGACTGAACAATGGTTCACGAAGCTCTATGGTTGTGTCAGAGTGACATGCAGCGCAATATAAAACAAATCTTCGAAACAGTCTAGCAACATATCTACAAAGCAGCCCCTGCAGAATACCTCCTTCATGTACAGGTGAAAAAGACCTCATATATACACCATTCTCATATCAAAGATCATTGTTTTGTTTAAGGTTTGCAACGTTACAGCTATATGACAGTGGTGTGTAAAGTTTCGAGTGTCGACTTGACAATCCAGTTAATGTCATCCAAGAGCATTAAATTCGTGAAAGCACCAGGCATGTCACCGAGCCTGACTACCCGTTCATTTACGACAAGGCTCAGATGCTGAAGACCGATTCTCACCAAGGGTCTCCACGGGCCATACACGACACATGAAGGGATACCTAACCCTAGAGATCGTAAAAGGTGACAGGTAATTTTTGCAGACAGTTACCTAATACAGTAATAAAACATTGCGTCGCGTTTACCACTTACTGTCATGGAACTGTCCTTATATAGTGCCATGTGATAGGTGTATGAGGGTGTACCTTTCAGGTACATGTACATGAAGACGTAATGAGACGTCAAATAGATAGCCTAAAATAGTTATCATCAGTGCATGCACACGCATGCACGCACACGCACACACGCACGCACACATACATACATGCATGCATACATACATGCATGTTTGAGTGAGAAACAGTTATACTGAATGTTAAATGGCGTGCGGTTAGTCTTGGATGTAGGTCGATGTCAAACAGAGGAAGGAAGACACACACACACACACGCGCGAGCGCGCGCATGCCAAAATATGGTATTTCACTTATGAGGGACATTTGAAGAAATGTTGATCCAAATATATTTGGAGTTTGGAAAGCTGTACTCGGAGTGAAGGAGATGACATGATGGCTAACACATAGCAGAGAATACACCATCTACGTACATCTTAAGGGGAAACCCTTTATGAGAAACGATAACGTTAACTTTTGACTTTCTATCGGGTTAAGGATATACGTCATGACTCAGCGTCTTATACACACGAGCATTACTCAAGCACCACTCACGTTGTTGTATATGTTCTGTAAACCAAATTCAGCGTATCAGCCTCTTAACCGTCACATATTTTACACGGATCAAAACTGATATTGAAATTTAGTAACAATTTACTTCCAACTTTGGAGGAATAAACAAAAACCTATCAAGAATGCCGGAAAGCATGATCACCATGAGTACACTGCTATTCTAATTGTCTTTGATTTTTCAAGTAATGAATGTTGTGATTCTAGGAACCACAACTTTACAACGTAAAACCAGTTACTTTCAGAATTCGATTTTCAATTTTCTGTGTAAAAGTCCGAATAGGAAATGTTAAACCATCTGTAGCTGATTGTTTAAAGAAAGTTAGGACATTGCAGACGATTTCTCGACACTGAGATGTCAAATGGCGGCTTGGTCTTGGCTGTTTTGACATGTTGCCAAATGACAAAGTCGCACCTCTTCACAATAATAGACCCTACCAGTTGTGAAACGGTCGGACATGTTGACAACTGACAAAGGCGCACCCCTTCACAATAATAGGCCCCACCAGTTGTGACATGGTCACCCAGTGCATTATTATTCACTTGATCAGGCCAGAGACCATATACCGATATATGGTCTCTGATCAGGCCAAGCTGAATAACCCGTACTTACTTTGATATGTTTGATATCACAAGAAACTTTGACGATATTGCCCATAAATCTACATTAACCATTTACTGTCATTTCTGATTGTCCACTAGTGACCGGGACAAGGAAGGGCGATCAGTTAAAAAGGCCGTCTGACATCGCCAGGAAAACTGCAATGTTACCTTTGATTGTGTGTTATCACTGGATGGGTTACGCCAATTATTCAACAATCAATGGCAGTGTTTGTCTGATTATTTGTCGCGCGGCCTTGTGACCTAATGGATAAGACATCGGCCTCCGGAATCGAAAATTGTGGGCTCGAGTCCCATCAAGGGCGACACATTTTCAGAAATGGTTGTGCGATTATGTTTTAGATTAATCTATCTCAGTGCCGCCTTAACATTTATGGTCTATAACAAAAACGAAACAAAAACAAAAATAAACTGCGTTATCTTCAAATTCGTTTCAAAACGTTTTCTGTGTAACGAAGTGAAAACGACGACTCGTTAATTACACACAAAATTCGGATCAGTTTCATTCGGATCATATACCAGCAGAGCAATAATTCTGTTACGTTGATCAATGAGTTTACATTATGCCTGTTTGACATGCAGTTTCGTCTTGGGCGCGCCCGAAACCTCATTCGTAACTACTCGTGTCATTCCGGCAAGTCGGATGGCGTCTTCTTGCTGGTCACGAAAAGTTACGAAAGCCCGAAACCTGTATTCGAGGCGCCCATTCGTAACAATACCTGTAAATTTACATTTACAACGTTTACAGAAAAAGTAAAACGTATAAAGGAGAGGGAAATAAAGTCGTTTTACATAACACCGTTCCGTGACATACAAGAAGACGGAATGACACGAGTAGTTACGAATGCGTGGCTCGGCGTCCCGGTCCTCCTATATTATCTGAGCTCCATATTTGTGCTTGTGGTTCAGTCACTTGGGTTTTCTTCCCAAGTAAAGTAGGTATATAACGTGAAATACATACATATACATATTATATTGTCCAAACCGCCGCTACTAACCCGCTCAAACCGGTAGTATCACATAGGGCAATGCTGGAAATAGATTTTAATTGGATCACACATCTGTCCCTATGTTTGAATCGTTGCAATAATTATAACCTTCTACCCGGTCACAGAATCAATGACTACTCATCGATTATCTGAAGAACGGTATATTGCCTGTCTCTAGAACTAAAACTCCATAAACACCGGGTATTTGTTTATAATTTACCCGTGACCTATATTCGAGTTCGCACTGGTCTTTTTAATGGTTAACACAGTACTCAACAATGCGCCAACTATATGACAGCAGTGACCAAATAAACAAAACAGAAACCGGTAATCTAGTGATACTGACGAAATCATGAGCATCGATTTTCGTTATTGGAATGATGACACGACCCTGAGACTCATCTGACGAGAAGCATTGGTTATTATAGAGAGTGACGTTAAAAAGAAAACTGCAATTTAGTATAAGGCTTCGTTTAATCAGGGTACTGAAAAGGCCACAGACCTATATAGTACAACACAAGTGTGTACAGTCACATAATATATGAAACATATTTTCTATTGTTGAATGATAAATGTACGTTGGCAGATTTTTAACAATTTGCATATTTCCTGCTTTCGACAGTAACTATAACATTTATATTCACTATGGTTTATACGGTAAAATGGACAGTCGGTATTTAACTCCTTCAAATATAACACATGACATCATGATACACGTTCAGGCCGGCCAGTGGCCAATCAGATGGCTGGGTTATAGAGTATATGTAATGTTAAACATAGGTAATGTTTGTAACAAAATCATCCCTACGTTCTCTTTTTTAACATCAATCAATGCAATTGTAAGGCAAAGGTAGGAGACGGAATTGACTTCTTATGAGCATGTAAAGATGACAGGTGCGATTTGTATTTCATTGTGAAATGCTGTCAATATATGGTATCATGAGAGTTACTTAAATTGATACATCATAGCATGATGTTAATTTTCCAAAAATCGACCTTGATGGGACTCGAACCCACAATCTTCGGCTCCGGAGGCCGACGCCTTATCCATTAGGCCACAAGGCCGCCTGAACGTTTCAGTGCCAATAACTCGACCAGTGATTGTTTATCGATTAACGTAACACCTCGGGACAACTTGTTGTTTCCGTGTTCTGATTGGCTCGACCAACTAGCGCTCTCACTTCACTGATCACGTCACCTTTTCGTTATTTAGGGTATCTGTGTTAGTGTGAGGTTATCATTCAAATTGCATTAAATGACGAGACTTTATAAATACTGTTAATCTGGTTTGGTTTGGATGCTGTCAGCAATATTCTAACTATATGGCAGCGCTCTGAATCTGATCACCCGCTTAGCTTTTTCTAAAGGAAATAATTGCCAAGAATAGAAGTGTGCCATTTTTTCATGCCACCCCATCCTCCTAACCCAAGTGAAGTTATCATAAATTTTAGCGACACCTCAGCCCCGCTTGTATTGTGAATTGTTTTTCATGAGCCCAACCTCCAACACTGGAAGGGGCGATGGGGTAGGCAAGTGGTTAAAGTATCCGCTCGTCACTCCGAAAACCCAGGTTCGATTTCCCACATGGGTACAACGCGTGAAGCCCATTTCTGGTCTTCCCCGCCGTGGTGTTACTGCTGATTATTGTTTAAAGCGACGTTTAGCACTCTTCCTCACTCACCCACTCACCATTCCAAACTACAGCTGGAATGATGATACGTAAAACAACTTTCGTTTTACAAAAATTGTAAATGTCTTACAGCATGTATCTCTCCTATGAGCTGTCTGGCGCGTCTATTTCCGTTTGGTGTCGTGTGATAGTCTTGTTTGATGTGCTAGGATCTCCAGACAGAGTTATGATGCAATATCTTACTCAAGCTGTAATCCCTGCTTCATTAACCGACATTCCTTGCACCGGAAGTGCCGCGGGCTCTAGGTGCTTTTCACATATAAAGTAACCGAATTACTCAAGTGTGGGCCCACGGTAATCTTTGTTCGAATTATTCACTTTTCTCTGCCATCTTCGGGATTCCCATGATGACATTTTCTGGGGACATTGCAGGAACTTGACAACAGACTGGTGACTAATTTCTGTGAAAAACTGCATCATGTTGATGAGCACCATGGTACTTCATTGATTTCGTGTTAGGTGTTACATCCAACTGGAACCGATGACCTGTCAACACATTACAACATACAGTGGAATCTGTCTAATCCGGACTCTGTGTAATCCGTTTTTCAGTCTGAGTCCCGGCAAATGTCTCCTTATTATCATCACAGCTTGCTTTAATATCTCAGTTACAGAATGCGGACTGAAATGACAGTCCCGACAATCAACTTGCTATGAGAACAATGCTTTGGAACCCAGACGTAATTGATTTACACAACGCTCTTCACATGGGTTAGTTGATTAATTAATTCTCTAAACACACACTGTGAATACATTCACTTGTTATATACGGAGTGAGTGGGCTTTGTTTTACGCCGCTTTAGCAATATTCCGGCAATATCACGGCTGGGGACACCAGGTATAAGCTTTACCCATTTTACCCATGTGGGGAATCGAACCTGGTCTTCAGCGTGACGCATACATGACACATTCAGCGGTTCCAAATACTGATTATACAATAAAGGATCACCTGGCCCCAATACAACTGGGGTCTTCTTGTTCTCCCAGTGACTTAGGGGGTTAACAGTTATGCTTGCTTGATTGTGCAAATACTGTTTATCCCTGTGATATATGGTCCGTCAAGGTGGAGGATTGGCTCACCTAATTAGCCTGCTGAGTGCAGTTCACCAGTGCACCGACAGACGAGCATTTTACACTCTTAATGAGTGAGTGAGTAAGAGTTTTTGGAGTTTGTCGTAATATTCCAGTGTAAAACGGCGAGAGGCACTATTAATGGGATTCACCCACTTTATGAAACTTGTGGATGATGTCGGTATCTTGCTTTCGCTCGTTAAATACCAAACCATTCACTCGTTTCATAAATATGGTGTTACATGGGACATAGTTTAGTATTCTCTATATATGACACCATTAGTTATAGGGGACTATCTCGCACCAGGGAACTGGGACCCTAAAGCAAAAGGTGCTGGGTGAGTGAGAATGGCCCATACAGCTGACCCAAAACAAAGAAGGAAGAGGCAGCGTGATCAATGAAGCGAGACCTGCAACCTGTTGCCTGAGCCAATTAGCAATGTCAGGTCAACTGCAATGTTACCATTGACTCTAAAGTGACGAGATACGTCATTCAATAAACAATCACTGGTCGAGGTATTGCAGTGATCGTCAGGCGGCCTTATGGCCTTATGGATAAGGCGTCGGCCTCCGGAGCCGAAGATTGTGGGTTCGAGTCCCATCAAGGTCGATTTTTGGAGAAATTGACTTGTCTATTTGAACATTGTGAGACTAATCAACTCGATCTTTGGCAAAGAAACTTAAAAACATCTACACCTTTCATCGGTGCTGCTTCCTTTACTATAAGATGGTACACTCAGAAAACAACACTTTATGTGGTACTTAAAACAGATAGTCCCCTACCTCAAAGTCACTTGTTTTGATCAATCGTGCCGTGTGCATATTTTTAAAGTGTGACTGAGTGAGTTTAGTTTTACACCAAGCTCAGCAATATTACAGCTATATGGCGGTGGTCTGTAAATAATCTAGTCTGGACCAGACGATCCAGTGATCAACAATATGAGCATCGATCTGCGCACTTGGGAACCAATGACATGTGCCAACCAAGTCAGCGAGCCTGACCACCCGATCCCGTTAGTCGCCTCTTACGACAAGCATAGTCGCTCTTTATGACACGCATGGGTTGCTGAAGGCCTGTTCTACCCCTGACCTTCACGGGTCTATTGTTAAAGAGATTAGATGATTTCTTTGAGTGGCAGTGTCGGAGTGTCAGATAGTGCAAACTTTGGGGATTAACAAACTACTTTGTTCTTATCGATTCTGTATCGAAACGTGGCATCACCTGAATAAAGACGTTGTTTATCCATAAGTTTGTCCTTATCATGATTGAATGAGTAAAATGTGCCAGGAATAACAGTGAAAAACAATAAAGCCATATTTCCTCCTGCAAGTGGATTGTCGGTGACTCTGAACCCTGGAAACCATCCAAATATACCACTGAACCGCGTTATCAGCAGTTCGAGACAAGCGGAGTGTTGATATCGCTTTAGAAAAAGGACAGAAGTGATGCTGTTCGAGTTATATGTATGCATAGTTCTCACTGGACCATTGCCACGGTTCTGAAAGTTGTACCTCACCCTGATTAAGGAGGATGTTTTCTTTCAATTCTTCTGTGATAAGTACACATGATCCATTCATCACCAACGAACCATCCCATCCCGATAATCTCTGAATCACAAATATACGTTTTCTTTGCTCACGGTAGCGATTTGTATGAGGGACTATTTTTCTCAGAACGACGTTAAGGTAGTGAATGGGTCGGTCATATTTATAGCAATAGGGTAATACGCTGGATAATGAAGAATGACTAAGCCTGTGGGCATGCGTGTATGTGACTTCTATAGATGCACCAATCTACATGCAATACTAACACTATCGCATCTTGCAGCTATGTATCCCTCAGTTCTAAACCCAGACAACTGATAAAAGAATGTTTGTGGATGATAAGCTTGTGGAGTTCATGAATCCTGTTGTCATATTCTTTGAGGAAACGAAGCCATGTAATAGCTGCGCAGTAAACAGGTCGTGTTTCCATGGTAACCTGACGTACTGACCGATTTCTTAAATTTAGTGCCAGCACGAAATTCACTGCATGTCTGTCTCTGCCCACCGTCCTGTTTCCATCCCCACGAGAAATCGATGCTGTTCAATATTCTGAATCCATATGTTTAAATTATTATCGGCGTTCAACCCAATATCAGAAAGTCTGTATGAAATGTAATCTGTCTCTCCCCATGCATGTTTACGCTAGTTAACAAACAACCCTTACTTGATATGTTATGTATTTTAAAACACAGATTAACCGTATTTTCAGACAGTATCGTGCTATAAATAATGTTTTAACGGTTGAAGCACTCTCTGTGAGGGGCGATACAGAGAATATTAATGCCACGGGTTGGCTGACGTGCAAGGGTAAAGTCCTCTTCAATGTCTCGCTCAATATCTTCAGTTACAGCTGTCACAACAGTTTACACACATATAAGTGTGATTATTGCAAGTTTCAGTTGGCCGAGTAATACTGAAGACATAAGTAGCGCTATGTGTTAGTTGTGAGATGTTGTTTCACCCATAGTATTCATCCAACTGCACGACTAGTGCTTTGTTTGAATCTGAGATTAGGTCAGATTACAGTTGTCTTGTTTGTTGATTAACGCCACACTCAGCAATGTGCCATCTGTATAACGGCGGTCTGTAAATAATCGAGTCGACCAGACGTTCCAGTGATTGATATCATGAGCATTGATTTAGGATATGGTGATATGTGTGACTGTGCGAGTGACTTCAGTTTTACACTGCGTCTAGCACTATTCCAGCAATATCACGGCGGGGGACACCAGAAATGGGCTTCGCACTTTGTACTCATATGAGGAATCGAACTAGGATCTACGTCGTGTCGATCGAACACTAGACTACGACATGACATGTGTGAAGTTGGTCACTCAATCAACAGACAGTGTGAGTGAATTGCATTTTACGTAGCTTACGTGATGAAAAGCTAAACTCGTGCAGAAGAAACCGACAGGTATGTATGACATGGTGACGAAACAACAAAGAAAGATAACCACTCTTGATTCTGGATTCTACCTTGACGTCGGTAAATACTGGATTGTGATTGGTTAGTCAAAGATATTCAGAGGTATATAATCACGTTAAACACTTACGATTCTCCAACAGAGCATGTATTTTTTTCAAATCTTAATATGGCGGTTATGGTAGAATGGGGATAAGCCTGCTGTCTGGAAGATAAGAGGTATATAACGACATTATAATAGCTGTAAATTGTTCATTTAAAACCTCACGCTAAGAGTTTGGGGCTATTTTAATTTCGTTATGCACCTCGAATGTTAGAAAACACTGTTTACCTACTAATTTAAATCTCGACTAGGGTTGTAATGGGAGTCCGTCTAGGGTTGTAATCTTCATTGTACTAGAGGCTATCCAGATAAGATTTATAATGTTTAACGGAAACATCAACACCCTGCCGATAATCCTAAGAAATCTCAGCTAAAACAGATTCTATCGGTTATTCCGGCTAAGTCTGTACGAGTCACAATATTGATGATACCATGTGCGTAAATTGAGCACAATTGACCATGAGCAAAATTGAGCGTATCCTGCAGTACCGACAGTGTCCGTCAGAGACACACGGAAAAGCACGTCAAAAGCACGTCAAAAGCACGTCAAAAGCAAGTCAAAAGAAAGTCAAAAGCAAGTTTCCGAAAATTACTCATGACTCCACCTGACATCATTGTAATCACTGAAGCGTCACATTTGGTTACGCCTTACACATACTGACCATAAACTGTTGTGGAAGCCTTGCTAGGGCTTGAATGTTTTAAGTCAGAAAGCATGACGCTGTTTAACATCTTCCCTTGCTCCATTATCCCCCATGAGTTGTGAAGGCCGGAATTATTGGACTAATGCATAAAGGAAAAATGGGGAAAAAACCGAAGTCCTTTCTCTCGTCATTGTATGTGTAATTTTTTTTCACTCTGATTCCTCGCCCACTGAACCAGGCAGTTTTACTTCCAGGATTTAGTTGGCAAAATTCTCTATTCTCGCCTCGTAGATCTTTGGATTTCGGCACAAAAGAGGAATGGAACAGTTTTCAAGCGCCAAGTTTCAAGTTCAAAAGTCCAACACGGTGAATCGCGGTTTGGACCGTTTTACCATCTCAAGTGAGTGTTACATACATGTATAGTGGTTTTCCCATGAGAGGCATCGTTAGTAGGACAATGAACCTTGTTCCTCTCTGAGATTATGGAAACGTAATTATTGATCTCAGCTGAACATATATGCATGTGCTTCGTGGGCACATGCATGTGCATCTCAATAAAATGCTTGTAACACATGGATGTCAAGAATTGCAGTCGATTTGATGAACTTAATTGTTTGACGGTTATGTCTCAACGGCAGGTTGCTGCCCATTTCAACTGCCAGAGAAACATCGTTGACGTCATTAGGGGGAATGTCGTCTCGCCATGTCACAGGGGTTCGAATCTCTGTTTGGACAATAATTTACATTTTATAAAATATGGGTGTGGCGGTAGAATTTTCTGACATATTCACTCAGTTCATATTTGAAGTATGTTTTAATCATAACAAATGAAAACAAAACACGATTGCAAAAGTCTATAATTTTGTTTTTTAAAATCATTGTCCAACAGAGATTCGAACCCATATGAACCAGGTGACCCATCCTCAAGAAAACCTTCAAACTATGTTCGTGAACCCTGGTCGTGGTGGAGGAATACAGTCGAGTAAAGTTTTAATATGTCACGTCGTGACGGATGTCGTCGTGTCTACATACGTCTTGAACAGCGTTATGCTCACGATGACGAATCACTATGGCGTGATGATTTGGAGAGGGAAAGTACACGCCAGAAAGCCATGTAATTGTTGTCCAGACAAGATAGACAGATGTGCGTTACAGAGACCGACATGGCTGGTTCTCGAACCTGTGGTAATGCCGTTACTATAACGCCATGAGCAGGACAGACATTCACACAGTAAAATGCCCGTCGTCACCCGCAAGGTGATATACATGTACTTCACGTATATATACATGGTAAGAACGAATATATCAGATGTACTCAGATTTCAGATAAACCAAGTGGATAACATTCCATAAACGATCCTTCAAAGTTATCGGGCGTTAAGTGGGCTAGCATTACACGGTAATATAGCTGATTGCTTAGAAAACATAGTCAGGCTAAGGGCCTTCCCAGGTCACGTCGATATCCTGTGACACAGGTCATTGCTTTGATATGTACAATCACATCCGTTTCCAGCCATTACCGGAACGACAGTGACTACAAAATGTATATTTAAATCACAATTAACCTTGAGGTACCGCTTGACAACACAGGGAAAGACATAAAAACGTAACATACAGGTAGATCACCATCAGAGCCTCCGTTTATTATGCTGCGCTGGGAACCGAGTTTACCCTGTCTTCGAGGGTTGACGCGGCGATGACTTAAGGGTTCATCGTACAGGATTCCCGGCTGGACCTGGTACTATACATGACCATCTCACATGTTGCCAATACACCCCAGATGCCCCGGAACCAGGTGCAGTTGCCTTTTCTGCAGCGTCTCACAGTAAGAATGAGAGGAATTCAGAGAGCAGGGCCTAAATTTTCGAAGCTCTCTTAGCGCTAAGATAGTCGTAAACGCCATACATTAACATTAACTTACGACAATCTTAGCTCTAAGACAGCTTCGAAAATCTAGGCCCTGGCCATAAAGCTATCGTAAGCTTATATTACTGGGCCTAGATTTTCTAAACTCCGCTAAGCGCTAAGATAGTCGTAAGTTAATGCTAAGACAGATTCGAAAATCCAGGCCCGGTACGGTACGACATGTACAGTCGTTGTTCGTACGTAGTTAGTTAGCAGTGGCATGCCATCAACTTCTTCTTAAGTCCCTGAAAACGTTCTAGCTGAAGTCTTGGTGTTTATAAGAACAGATGTAAACACCACGAAGAGCCCCAGATGCATTGTGAGCACATTTTTGAACAGCCAACAAGGTGTTATTAACTCAAAGGCAAATGGTTTAAGCGCTCGTTCGTCACACCTAAGATCCTGGTTCGAATCACCACATAGGTACAGTGTGTGACGTAAATTTCTAATGTCCCCACCGTGGACTTGCTGGAAAATTGCTAAAAGCGCTATAAACCATATTCGCTCCTAACTCACAGTTTGTAATCTTCATCTCGATTGGACTGAAAAGAAACAGAACAAGAAACAATGGGAGAACTAACCACCTATAGTTTGACGGTTTTAGCGTATGATTCGCCATTTATGACGTTTTAACGATTGGGTGATTGAATAAATATTCATGCCGCTTTCAGCAATACTCTTGCACATTAATGTTGACGGACACAAAAGTGTTTTCACACTCCAGATACCATACACCAATATGCACGCTCACCACCCTTTCATAATCCTCAGTGTGTCAAAAATAACAACCTTTTTATGCACCGAATGCTTGCTGTGTTTGCGTTCCACTGAGTTCTGACCCAACCCTTGTTAGCAATGGAATGTGTCGTGCATTTTTGTCTGCGCTAAGCACATTACGTACTGGGGAACTTGATGACAAAGTAGAACTGACACTCCTGGAAACAACATGCGACCGTGCATAATGGCGTCTGTCAATCCATGTCAGTGATGAGAAAGCCGATTATTCCATATCAAGCGGTTGACCCTTCAAAACACGTTTTTTCGTGGTGTCTTACTCACCGACTTCTTTATCGCGTTAGTGATAACCCCCATGTGAGTTTTCGCGCCAAATTATCTCAAACCGAGGTGAACGTGGACGAACATTTGGAGATGTGTCTTCATCAGGTGGAATTTGCCTAATCAGAAGAATGACCTGATTCTTTGAGAATCAAAAAATGATAAATACTAGGTTTACCAACACGTTATAGTCCAGGGCCCCTTTCACAAAACTCTCGTAAGCCTAAGATCTCGTAACTTTTCTCGTAGCATTCGTAACTCCTATACCATAACATAGGAGGTGGAAATGCTACGAGAAAAGTTACGAGACCTTAGGCTTACGAGAGTTTTGTGAAAGGGGCCCCAGACCAGGCGTTTCGCCCTTGGAAGAGAACACCGGAAAGACGTTATGTATGGCAGCTGTTTACACTGGGTAGGAATTCAGTGAAGCGATTTAACACACCTTCCAGTCGTTAAACTAGGTCT
Source organism: Haliotis asinina (assembly GCF_037392515.1). NCBI lineage: Eukaryota > Metazoa > Mollusca > Gastropoda > Lepetellida > Haliotidae > Haliotis > Haliotis asinina. The sequence continues at coordinate 8,982,075 of NC_090294.1, read as the reverse complement.
GGCTGAGAGTCGATGGAAGGTGGCGTTCCTTCTGTTAGCCAGCGACTGGAACGAAACTTCGTGTTGACATAAGCGTCATACCTATATCTGAGTGTACCAGCACGGCGAGATACCACACACTTCGCTAGTAAATCATACCTCAAAGTGTGAGTTAGTGTCTCTCAGATGTGTTGATTTCAATAAGTATATTGTTATTGCATTGTTGCCCCTGTACTTCTACGACAGACACGTTTTCTACCCAGTAAGTTGTTACACGGTTGCTAGAGTACGTCAATGATCGCAACATTTTCTACCCAGTGGCGACACGGTTGCTCCAGTACGTCACTGATGGTAACACCATCACCAAAACCGCTATACTGTTACATGAGTACGGCCCCATGAGTCGTTGATCTACATGGACCTGCTTTGGGACATTTCAGGGTGAGTGAGTGAGTTTAGTTTTACGCCGCACACATCAATATTACAGCTATATGGCGGTGGTCTGTAAATAATCGAGTCTGGACGAGACAATCCAGTGATCAACAATATGAGCATCGATCTGCGCAACTGGGAACCGATGACATATGTCAACGAAGTCAGCGAGCCTGACCACCCGATCCCGTTAGTCGCCTCTTACGACAAGCAAGCATGGCAAGCATGGGTTGCTGAAGGCCTATTCTACTCCGGCACCTTCATGGGTCCATTTCAGGGTGAAGTGGATAATAGGTGGTAGTTTATCGTTAACTGATCCCTGTCCCGATCGTCATCTGTTGCGTCAGATTTGTGTAAGTGGTAGTGAGTTTGGATCCTGGTTCACCGATTGCTACAAGATTGTCAGCAACAAAACTGTGATTTCGGGTTTCGCCCCAGTGACAACATCAAAAGCCTGAATCACTTCGGGCTTTCATTATACACTCGTTAAGATCCGGGTTAGAATTAGTCTAACCAACCCATACTTTAGTAAGATGCAACTTACGGGATCGTGTGGTCAGACTGACTGGGTTGACACATGTCCTAGCTATGCTCTTGATGTCTATCAGTGGATTGTCTTGTACACACTCAGTTATCTAGAGACCGCCACCACATAGCTGGAATATTGCTGAGTGTGGCGTTAAACAACAAACAAACCAAGCATTAAGCCCCTGAGCCGTAATGGAACTGAAATATTGTCAGACGCAGCGTTGACTCAATCTCACTCACTATTAAATGAGGTCTCGCAGCGTGAGATGGCAGGGGTGCATGGTCTCATTAACCCTGCGAGAGGTTAGGGGAATGACATGTTTACTAAACTGTCATAAGTATGCTCAACGACACCGCAATGACCCATGTGTACTATAAACACACCTCCATATATCACCAGAAAAATATGATAAATGTTTTGGGAAACACGAAAATTGTCGCATGACAGGGAAAGAAATTTTCGTTCTGAAGGTGCAGTTGTTAAAAAATCATCTCTATGGCATTATTAGCAGCAGTGACGGGATAAATATTTGTGTAATTAGCAAAATGATATTATCTGTTTGAGCTTGTAGATAAGGTATGGGATGGTGGAGATAATGACTGTCAGCCAGGATGTTGCTAGGTGATCTAAATGTCACGGGATGTTACAGAGGAGGCACTGGCTCCATCTAAACAGGCTGATTGATGTTGTCCATAGTTACAACAAAAATGACGACAAACATATTGCGCAGAAGCGTACGACTTAAGTAGCAACTCAGCGTTGTTAGAAATGAAGATTGGCTGATGAAACATTGTACACAGTTTCGTACATTGTTGTTTAAAGCCGTATTCAGCTGTTTTAAAGATACACGACGGTGTTCCCTAATTATACGGGTTTGAACTGGACAATCCAGTGACTGAGATACTGAACAGCGATCTAAACGGTGAGATCGGATGACTTGCGCTAAACAAGTGAACAAGTGTGACCAGTCGATCCCAATATAGACGCCCGTTACGATTTGAATTATTTTAAACCCGTTGTCGAGCTCGTTGGGACGAAGGGAACAGCTCGACTTATCCGAGTGTTCGACACATGGGTCAGCATAGAAATGACAAAGTACCAACATGACTAACAACGTAGGATATACATACGAACAATACATCTTAATGAGTCCCTAGCGCTGAGGAGAAAGCTCTACCACTCAACCGTCATGAATAGTATAATAAAATGTAACTATTATAGCTAGAGCATGAGGACGTTTGCGTTTAATGTGGGAGGCAGTACGAGGCGATGACGACTGACATGCATCGTGACGCCAACACATTGTGACGTAATGGAAAAAGTGCACATTATCACAAAAAGTGCACTAAGAACATGGTGTAGGCGCCTTCGATCTTTCACCGAAGCATCTTAGAAATGAAAAATTTAACATCCATGATTGTTGCAGCATGTCTTCATTTGTTATTCCTACATCACGTTAGTCCGATATTCTAAGCGTACCAGACCTGGAGCGCGAGAGAAAGAGGCACATATATAGACAACAGTCCCCGTGTGGCCTTCAAAAGCTATTTTGAAAGTAACGACAGGCTTAAGGTCAGAGATAACTAATTTTATACCAGCTTACACACTTAGAGGGACTCCATCTATACCACATTTTTCTAATGACGTCACAGTGATGTAAGCGAGAGGTAGTGTGGCCATGAGCATAGCAATTACTAGCCTGTGGCTATCTGGCCTACTGTTGGCGACTTGCAACACCCACACCATGGGGAAGGACACTCTCTTCCAACGCTAATGAGGTTCAGCCTTTGGAGAAGGTTATCATATGTAATGTGTCTGCAGTCTTCGCCTTATCCCGTATTCAATGCTGAGTCGTTGGTCATATAACAATGAACTGTGGTTGTTGTCACAAATGAAGAGGCTTATAACCGGTTTTACCAGAACTGAATCCACGGCTGCAAATGCTTACTAACTCACTCACTCATCGCCATCTATCACAACAACAGGCATTCCCAACTACTCCACAAGCCCACTGACTCATTTACCAGTATACAATCACTGCAAGAACGCTGGGGTAGCTTAGTGGTTAAAGTGTTAGCCGAAGACCTGGATTTGTGTTTCCTCATGGGTACAATGTGTGAAGCACCAGTCTGGTGTCTCCCGACGTCAGGTTACTTGAATATTGCCAAAAGTAACGGCCTAAAATTAAACTCAATCCATTTACTGCTAATATGATTTAATTCGTTTCAAACAAAAGATGAAGCTGACGATCCAGGTGGAAATAAGATTCAAACAAAATTTTAGTAACTCTATTCTGGGACAAGTAAGGGAAGCAACTCACCACGGAGAATGCGGCGATGACCACCTACCAGTGTTATGAGCCAGCTGTTATTGTTCACTTCTATTCCTGGTAATAGCAGTATAATCCTGGAGCTTTCTTATCTGGATTAGTCGGGTCGTCTCTAAGAAAAGAGCTATTTTGGACGTAATTTATTATGACTGGACAGTAATGAATAACAAACTGAAGATTGCATGGACATAAATAGGAAATGTTATCCCGATCTTCTCATCATTATGGGGGAGGTGATTCGTTTAATATTTAGTTCGCATCTCTGCTATCACATTCAACTATTCAAAATATTCAACGAAACTGAAGGTCATATATCCACATGGACAAACGAAACGCAAAACCCAATGTGCTATGTAGTATCAGTTCGTTACCACTGGCCATAGCCAAGGAACTTACTCTAACCTCTATTTAACTTAGTATCTGGATAAACTTTGGATAAATAAACTGGATAACCCACTTTGGGTAATTAAATAGCACATTAAAAAAAAGACTTTTTTGACTTTATACTTTATTCATAAAAAGCAAACATGCTCCAACACAAATGGCTCCTTTGTAGCGCACATACAGTGTTCCCAGAAATTATTGAGAAAATCTTTGTTTTTTTCTAATGATGCTAAGAGTGGAAAAAGGGCTTTCACTATGCACCAAATGACTGTGTATGTGTGTCTACAAGTCTAAACGTCGGTATGAAACAATGTTCCCTCGCACACAAGATACCAGCTCTATCAATCAACTGTTCGTATGTCGACCTGTCTGTCGTCAGCAATAGAATCATATTCACTCGCCCACTGTACCAGCTCTATCAATCAACTGTTCGAATGTCGACCTGTCTGTCGTCAGCAATAGAATCATATTCGCTCGACCACTATACCAGCTCTATCAATCAACTGTTCGAATGTCGACCTGTCTGTCGTCAGCAGTAGAATCATATTCGCTCGCCCACTGTACCAGCTCTATCAATCAACTGTTTGAATGTCGACCTGTCTGTCGTCAGCAATAGAATCATATTCACTCGCCCACTGTACCAGCTCTATCAATCAACTGTTCGAATGTCGACCTGTCTGTCGTCAGCAATAGAATCATATTCACTCGCCCACTGTACCAGCTCTATCAATCAACTGTTTGAATGTCGACCTGTCTGTCGTCAGCAATAGAATCATATTCACTCGCCCACTGTACCAGCTCTATCAATCAACTGTTCGAATGTCGACCTGTCTGTCGTCAGCAATAGAATCATATTCACTCGCCCACTGTACCAGCTCTATCAATCAACTGTTCGTATATCGACCTGTCTGTCGTCAGCAATAGAATCATATTCACTTGCCCACTGTACCAGCTCTATCAATCAACTGTTCGTATGTCGACCTGTCTGTCGTCAGCAATAGAATCATATTCACTCGCCCACTGTACCAGCTCTATCAATCAACTATTCGTATGTCGACCTGTCTGTTGTCAGCAATAGAATCATATTCGCTCGCCCACTGTACCAGCTCTATCAATCAACTATTCGTATGTCGACCTCTCTGTCGTCAGCAATAGAATCATATTCGCTCGCCCACTGTACCAGCTCTATCAATCAACTGTTTCCTATGTCGACATGTCTGTCGTCAGCAATAGAATCATATTCACTTGCCCACTGTACCAGCTCTATCAATCAACTGTTCGTATGTCGACCTGTCTGTCGTCAGCAATAGAATCATATTCACTTGCCCACTGTACCAGCTCTATCAATCAACTGTTCGAATGTCGACCTGTCTGTCGTCAGCAATAGAATCATATTCGCTCGACCACTATACCAGCTCTATCAATCAACTGTTTGAATGTCGACCTGTCTGTCGTCAGCAATAGAATCATATTCACTCGCCCACTGTACCAGCTCTATCAATCAACTGTTCGAATGTCGACCTGTCTGTCGTCAGCAATAGAATCATATTCACTTGCCCACTGTACCAGCTCTATCAATCAACTATTCGTATGTCGACCTGTCTGTCGTCAGCAATAGAATCATATTCGCTCGACCATTGTACCAGCTCTATCAATCAACTGTTCGTATGTCGACCTGTCTGTTGTCAGCAATAGAATCATATTCGTTCGCCCACTGTACCAGCTCTATCAATCAACTGTTCGTATATCGACCTGTCTGTCGTCAGCAATAGAATCATATTCGCTCGCCCACTGTACCAGCTCTATCAATCAACTGTTCGTATGTCGACCTGTCTGTCGTCAGCAATAGAATCATATTCACTTGCCCACTGTACCAGCTCTATCAATCAACTATTCGTATGTCGACCTGTCCGTCGTGCGCCATAACACAATATTCGATCGACCACCCTACCAGCTCTATCAATCAACTATTCGTATGTCGACCTGTCTGTCGTGCGCCATAACACAATATTCGATCGACCACCCTACCAGCTCTATCAATCAACTATTCGTATGTCGACCTGTCTGTCGTGCGCCATAACACAATATTCGCTCGCCCGCCCTACCAGCTCTATCAATCAACTATTCGTATGTCGACCTGTCTGTCGTGCGCCATAACACAATATTCGTTCGCCTGCCCTACCAGCTCTATCAATCAACTATTCGTATGTCGACCTGTCTGTCGTGCGCCATAACACAATATTCGTTCGCCCGCCCTACCAGCTCTATCAATCAACTATTCGTATGTCGACCTGTCTGTCGTGCGCCATAACACAATATTCGCTCGATCACTTTACCAGCTCTATCAATCAACTATTCGTATGTCGACCTGTCTGTCGTGCGCCATAACACAATATTCGCTCGATCACTTTACCAGCTCTATCAATCAACTATTCGTATGTCGACCTGTCTGTCGTGCGCCATAACACAATATTCGATCGACCACCCTACCAGCTCTATCAATCAACTATTCGTATGTCGACCTGTCTGTCGTGCGCCATAACACAATATTCGCTCGCCCGCCCTACCAGCTCTATCAATCAACTATTCGTATGTCGACCTGTCTGTCGTGCGCCATAACACAATATTCGCTCGATCACTTTACCAGCTCTATCAATCAACTATTCGTATGTCGACCTGTCTGTCGTGCGCCATAACACAATATTCGTTCGCCCGCCCTACCAGCTCTATCAATCAACTATTCGTATGTCGACCTGTCTGTCGTGCGCCATAACACAATATTCGCTCGATCACTTTACCAGCTCTATCAATCAACTATTCGTATGTCGACCTGTCTGTCGTGCGCCATAACACAATATTCGCTCGATCACTTTACCAGCTCTATCAATCAACTATTCGTATGTCGACCTGTCTGTCGTGCGCCATAACACAATATTCGTTCGCCCGCCCTATCAGCTCTATCAATCAACTATTCGTATGTCGACCTGTCTGTCGTGCGCCATAACACAATATTCGCTCGATCACTTTACCAGCTCTATCAATCAGCTATTCGTATGTCGACCTGTCTGTCGTGCGCCATAACACAATATTCGCTCGACCACTCTACCAGCTCTACCAATCATCTATTCGTATGTCGACCTGTCTGTCGTGCGCCATAACACAATATTCGCTCGATCACTTTACCAGCTCTATCAATCAGCTATTCGTATGTCGACCTGTCTGTCGTGCGCCATAACACAATATTCGCTCGACCACTCTACCAGCTCTATCAATCATCTGTACATACGTCGACCTAACTTCCAGCACGTACACATGCATGGTGACATGCATCAGTATGTCGTCCCATTAGACAATATACCAAACGTAGCCTCCTGACCCCCTGCCATACAGTGCAGACCGACTGCCGCCGTAATGTTGTTTGTAGGTAAACTTGTCCCTTTGTAGCCATTCAGACAGAATAGACAACCTGTATGATGGAAGATCTCACTAAATTCGGAAAGACAAAAAGAAAAAGTAGAAAAATATGATTTTTATTTTTGCTTTAATGTTGATTTACCTTTCTTATATAATAGAAAGAAGAAATAGAAAGCCTGTTAGAGAATTAAACCTGATTAAGGCGTTCACTCCTCACGCTGAAGGCACGAGTTCGGTTCTCCACATGGGTTACTCAAAGTGGAATCTCATTTCTGGTGTTCACCGCCGTGATATTGCTAGAATATCGATAAAAGCGGCGTAAAACTACTCAACTCACTCACTCTGGCTTTGAGTCGTATGTTTCCCTAAACACTACTTCCATATGTCCTTGAAACTCCGCTCATGTATGTGCCTGCTGGGGCATTTGAAGGTCAATGTGTGTTTCTCCACGGACTTTCTGTCACCCCTACATTAACTTGAAATTTATGTGGTATTTCGGAGCGTGATACTTAAGAGGGACGTAATTGCAGTTGTCGGTATGTATATAGGTCGGAATGGAGGCCAGCGAGTACGACATATAGTGTACACAAAACAATATGACGTCACCTGTACTGTCTCTGGCAACTTAATATACTACCCCTACAGACATACATAATGGTATGACGTCAACGGGGACAGTGTTGGCCGATACAACGGTATTCACCGTGGTCATACAGTAGCTCGACCTGTAAGATCAAATAGAACAATTACAGGATAACAAGTATCACCTGTCATGGGGTATCCATTGCTATATTGTACCAAAGGGTATTCATGTGTAAATGGATGGATCAATTTTTAAAAAAAATCAGTTCAGGTTATCAAAATGATAACTTCCATTCTACCTAAGGAAAAAATATCGAAATAAGTGTCAAATATTACTTCATTCCACAAGACATTTAAGTAATCCGCAGATTTGATGGGAGGGTTCGTTAGCTAGAAAATCTTGAACAAGTGGAGATTTTGTCCAATGACACGTGTATGAGTGAGTGGGTGGGTTTAGTTTTACACCGCACTCAGCAATATTCAATGGGCCAGACAATCCAGTGATCAACAGCATGAGCAGCGATCTTTGCAATTAGGAATCGATGACACGTGTCAACCAAATCAGCGAGCCTGACCACCCGATCCTGTTAGTCGCCTCTTAAATTACGACAGGCATGGGCTACTGAAGGCCAGTATTCTAACCTGGGCGAGTGACACGTGTATAGATACTATCACGTTGACACTGTTACTAAATCACACGTGTTTCCTTAATCACGTTCCATCCTAAAAACATCATAGTATTGACTTCCATTGACTCAATTACCACGTATCATTTCCTACATAGGGCATCAGTGATCAAAGGGCATGGCCTATCTTATTATGAAATATAAATAAACATACGATACGAATAACCAGTGAATGAACTGTAAAATAATATTCATCTTGCTGAGATAAAGGTGATAAATTATGTATTACAGGGTGTCAGATGTGCTATGGTATAACTTTGCAAGCAAAATGAACTATGATAATGTGTAGTTTGTTATCAGACATTATACTACACTCAGCACTACATCAGCTCGACGACGACGGTTGATCAGGACCAGGCTTTCCGGTGACTGACATCATGAGCAACTGTCAGCAACAAGATGTGTACTAAACAGGTCCTCGACTTTGACATGGCATCAACGTACTTGGATTTCTACAATTTTTCTTTTTTAAGATTTGAGCAGATGGTCTAATGTTCAATGGTTATTTGACTAATAATGTGTTATGCATTGTTGCTTAATTGGCTTCACAGCACAAAGATTCCAAACAGTCTAGGTGAATTAACCTTAGTTAGACAAATTGATTTATCTTCACTTTTTAAAACATTTCGCTTAGCTCTATTTGTTTTTACGTCACAATGACTACTTTTCTGCAAACATGGGGAGGTGGCTTGTACCTTGTATCCTCCTCTCGGGAATCTTATAAACAGTCACCTATTCTCGAATCAAACGTGTGTTTTCTTGGTTTTGTTAGTTTCTTGCTTAACGCCCTAATCAGCATTGTTCCAAATTAAATGACGTCATGCAGCGTAGAACCTAATCCGTTCGTCGCCATCAAAGACAAAATGCTGAAAATCAGTTCGAATTCTAGGTCCTGAACCACTAGGCCTTTACAGCGAATGTCATAGTTCCTACGGAGTCTCCTGGAAGGGTCAGCAAGGGTCCAGCAACACTTGTGAGCAGCGATAAAAGTAGTGCAAATATAGAGTCAATCAGTTGTACACGGAAGGCTTGTGGAATGACATGACATATTCCCTGAAACTCTCACGAACCTTTTTTTACAGATTACTTTAGACACTGATATGCCTGTCTGTATTGGAGTGTAATCGGCAAGGTGCCTTTGTACAAAGTGGTAATGGCGCTGTGGTGACCAGACCTCAAGATGGGCTAACCGCAGCGCTACGACTGTCTTGTACAGCAGCACCCAGGGCGATGTTTACTGGTGTCTGGGCCTAGATTTTCGAAGCTCTCTTAGCGCTAAGATAGTCGTAAGTGCCATACATTAACATTAACTTACGACTGTCTTAGCGCTAAGAGAGCTTCGAAAATCTAGGTCCAGGAGGAGATGGGCCACCATCAATCTGCTCTGTCTCATCGCCGAGACGCAGGGGCGCCCTGCACGTGGGAATCGTCAACGTCACTATTGTTCTGACAGCGTCTCAACAATAGGTTTGTTTGTACACTCACAATTCTATCTATTCAGAGACTAGGCATTAGTCTACACGAGACGTTAAACACGCATATATATTCGATTCAGTTCACAAATCACTGTATTTACATGTGCAAAATTGTACACAAATAGTTGTTCCAATGTATATATTTTTCGATATCCTCTGTGTAAGTAAATAAAGTGGTGTATACTAAGAATGAGAATGTGTAGTTAAAGCCGCTTTTATCACTGCAGGGGGCACAAGAAATCCCTTTCGCGCTGTTAAATGGCAGTGTAAATTGTTATTAGACAATATACTGTAATTGTCCTACATTGTTCTGATACGATTCAGTAAAAGTTCATGACATTTTGTCTCAGCAAAATCTAGTTGTCTGGAATGTATTTCTGAAGAATTGTGGAAGTTAGTGTATTGTGTTGCTTTTGAAGTCAAGAGTAATCTAGAATTCTCAAGAGAAACTTACGACACATCAGCAATTTATACTTGTCTGTTGTTGTTGGTTATTTGGTTTACACCGCTATCTGCATGCAGTATTCCAGCTATATGGCGGCAGTCAGTCAATAATCGAGTCTGAACCAGACACACCAGTGATCAACATTATGAGCGACGATCTGCGCAAATGGGAAACGATGACGTTTGCGAGTCTGACCAGCCGAACTCATTAGCCGCCCTATACGACAAGCATTGGGGATCTTTACTGGTTACACAAACAGACAAACCCATCTCATTGCATGAGTGAAGTTCGTGTTTTATACTTGTATATCCACCATAGGCTTATTTAGATGTGTGACCTCTGTTACGTCGAAGCGATTGTAATTAGCACAGTTGGCATTGTTCTAACCGTTGCTACCGTGTAGTATACAGTCATTGCAATTGAACCGTCATTCTATCGTTAGACGCTGTAACATGTAGTTTCTTAAATGAATGTGCGCTTCCTGTGTATGATATGTCCGGAGTAATGAGCAGACCTGTATGACTTATAATACGGCTGTACTTTTTGTATACAATTTCAGTTAACAGGTTGACTCCTAAAAACACATCGTATCCATGTGGGGAAACGAATCTTGACCTTTGGTGTGACGAACGAACACTTAAACCTGGTCGCCTCCCTCCATTGCTGTTAGTTCTTCCATTAGACTGATCCTATGCTGTAAACTCTACATATGACACTATACACTATGTATATAGGCTGTGTATAGAATATCTCCACTTATGCAATACGCCTAACGTCCATATGAACATATAAACATTATTATCCACACATCCAGTGGCGGGACGAATTATACCTCACTGTGCCAGACGCTCAATTCCCCACAAAAATGTCACCGCTGTGTGTTGTCTGCATAACGACCTACATTTGGTCCCCACCCCCCTCCCCCCGTCGATTTCTCCCCATACTCCTCACCCTCCCACTTCCCTCCTTCTCCCCTGCCATATAGTCGCGCGTGACGTCAGCGCGAGGTCAGAGCGGAGCCCAGTCCTCTCAGCGAACAACAGTCTGTGCCCGCAAACTCATTACTATTCATGAAGGATGAATATGTATGAAGCAAACGAGGCCAATGCATTACGGCTACCGAAGCAGACAGCTCAGTTTAAGTGTGGGACGAGGCACCTCTTGGCATTCAGGAAATAGAAACTTCAGATTTGTGGAATATAGTTGAACATAACCATGCCTGCCACGCCCGATCAACTGTCCAAATATGAAAAGGTAAGTTTCTGTACATTTGTGACAGACTGGAACTCTTGATTAATCCTGAACAACCGAAAACAAGGGCGCTGTCGCGGACGATATAAATCTATTTATAGACCCGACCAAAACATTTGGAGGTTCGGTCACAGTCTAAGCATCTCAGAGAAAGAGATTTCATCCTGTTAAGTTTTTATTGTGTACTAAGATGTTTAAAGATACTGTGCAGTGGTTTAGTTTGAACGTACTGTGTGATTTCTCGTCGGGATCAACACAACAAGGTACGGTTTGTTCATATGTGGGTCATTCGTATGTCGAACCGTGTTGAATGTACACAAAGCTTGTAGTCACATAGTGCCTCCATTTGTACCGGCACTGAAACATTAACACATATGAATCAGTGTGAATCACGTGGTCAATGTCCACTGTTTGTTTATTTCATATTCAGTTACATGTTTCTGCATCAAAAACACAGTGTTATCATGCTATGGCGAAGCCCTGTTCTGATTGGTCAGAATATGGTGTGTGGCTGGCACACCTCCACAGTCTTCTTGGAAGGTCGAATATATTATCCTATCCCCCGTGCCCCTAGCGCTTCGTTCCACTTGACCGATTTAAACAGCCTTAGTATTACATTTTGTTGATGTTCTGATGAAACAACCTTCGTCGGAAACTACACGCAGATGCACTAGGAGGATATGACAAGTACATACATAGGCCATCACATACGTATGGCGGCGTATCTCTCTACAACGCAGTAGCGGTATTGATCTCATAGTGAGGGGCGAGAGCTAGCAATTCAGCACAAACCAGGGTTAAAAGAGACTAACAAATTTAGACAAGTGGTATTTTAATCAACTAAATTCAAAACAACTTACTCGTACTTTACGTGTAGCAATGTGAAATTGGTTTTTTGTTTGTTTTTGTTTTGTGGATGGATTTATGATATGTTGCCATTATTGTCCGTCAGTTTGGCGCGCTTTGTAGGAAGTTAAAAGTTCCAAAACAAAGCATATGTTGTCAAGGATTCTTAATATCTCAAATGCATTTCACTTTCTTTACATCTTGAATGGATTTCCTATTTTCCGTACAGATTAACTCAATGCAGGCATACTTGTCTATACTTTTTGCAGATTTTCTGTTAAATCTGAAATGATGCAGTATTTCCTTGATCATGATTTCATGTAACTATCTGGCTGTCCGTTTTTAAATTTTAGATGAAATGATGTATTTAATGTGTATGTTTAAAAAACGTTTCGTATTGTGTCATTTGAATGTGAATTACCTGTATGTTTCGAATATGTGCGTGCGTGCATGCATGCATGTCTAGACTTACCCTGTGCTTATTGATGCACTGATCAATAAAACACGCTATGACTGACTCGTCTGGATGAACCGTTCATGTCACCATACCCGTATCTTGGTGTCCGCTAAACTGATCAACATGTCACCATACCCATATCTTGGTGTCCGCTGAACTGATCAAGATGTCACCATACCCGTATCTTGGTGTCCGCTAAACTGATCAAGATGTCACCATACCCGTATCTTGGTGTCCGCTAAACGGATCAACATGTCACCATACCCGCATCTTGGTGTCCGCTAAACTGATCAACATGTCACCATACCCATATCTTGGTGTCCGCTGAACTGATCAAGATGTCACCATACCCGTATCTTGGTGTCCGCTAAACTGATCAAGATGTCACCATACCCGTATCTTGGTGTCCGCTAAACGGATCAACATGTCACCATACCCGCATCTTGGTGTCCGCTAAACTGATCAACATGTCACCATACCCATATCTTGGTGTCCGCTGAACTGATCAAGATGTCACCATACCCGTATCTTGGTGTCCGCTAAACTGATCAAGATGTCACCATACCCGTATCTTGGTGGCCGTTAAACGGATCAACATGTCACCATACCCGCATCTTGGTGTCCGCTAAACTGATCAACATGTCACCATACCCGTATCTTGGTGTCCGCTAAACTGATCAACATGTCACCATACCCGCATCTTGGTGTCCGCTAAACTGATCAAGATGTCACCATACCCGTATCTTGGTGTCCGGTAAACTAATCAACATGTCACCATACCCGCATCTTGCTGTCCGCTAAACCGATCAACATCTCAAGAAAATCACTTTCGTCTTTCCTCAGACATCAGGCTTATACACTTGAGCGGCTGTCACAAGTTCCCCCAAATTCACTCACCATATATCCGAATGACATGACTCACTTGGACAGCTTCAAGATATACTGAAAGAAGTAATTCCCATTTCTTTGTACTCCCGTTGACTTTACCATATTACCTGCCCTTTGGCATTCGCACAGTATAGCAACTGTGTAGCGGGCGTTGAAGACATGGGGAACCAAGTTTTTTTGTTTTTCTCGACGAGGGTTATGACCTTCCTTGGTGGCATGCGAGTTTTTTCTTTGTACTCATTAAAGTGCGTTTTATCAAAACATGTTTGAAGATTACATTTTAATAACTTTGTTTTCATCTTGTACTGCGCACTATTTTCTGTTCCATTTGTCATTTCTACAGGGTTTGATTTTATCACTTTTAATATCTTCCCTATCGAGGTAGGACACAAACAACCTTATGCTGCATTGAACTTTTGGAGCTGTAGTGAGTTAAAAGAACATTATGCAATCGCGTTTATTGTATTTTTTTCTTCAGTCTTTTAGTTCAATTGTCAAGCAAAATAGCACATGGCATATCTAAAACATCTCTAAAACAAGGTTGAAGCCTTTGAAGCAACCTGCCTTAAAGTGTCCGTAATTATACGTGAAGCCTTTTTCCAGTGGTAACAACACCCAAGTAGGACAGTGGTCGATTGATGTTTATTACCGACTCTACAAGGGTGCTTCACTCAGCTTCCGCCTTTGTTTTTAGGAACGTCTTTTTAACCCAAAGGACACAGAAATAAGGTCTCTCAATAAGGAGCCTTATACATTTGAAGACTCACAGGCGCTGAACAACGGAGTATGCTATAGAGGATTCACGGAATTGTTTCTAAATTAGAACTTGTTTTAGGTGTCTGTGGGCTATGGTGAAAATTCTCTCTAATTTTTCAACTGTTCAAAACCAAATCATGACCAATTTTTCTCTTCGTTAATTTCTTGTACAGTGATTTTACGTGGTAAAGGACCATACTGCTAGGTTAGGTTCAGTCGTACACTAGTTATGGAGTTGCTTGAGTCTCCAAGGCAAACATAAATAGCTTACTTGATAATTTGTAAAATAAATGTGATGAATACGTCCGGGCTTCTTTACTGTCCGCTTTTCAAAGGGTAGAACTACTATATATTCATGGGCTCTGCATTCAGCACAGACTTGTAGCAAGGCTATATACCAGTGTCATGAAACTGTTCAGTCGTGGGGTAATAGTCCCGACACCCGGGACTGTGTAATATTACACTCCCAGCACGGTCTAATATGTATAGCACGTGGCACGGGACTGACGAATACCAACGGTGCCAAGCTGTTTGTCATTTCAACGTTTTTCCTCGCTCAGAAAATTACTTGTTTGTGTGAGGACGTGCTACCATTAGATCCAAGAAGTCAACGAACTTGTGGAATAATGGGTTCCTTGATTTGACTCGACTCGACACTTGTATTGATTTTTTTTCAAGTATCTGAAAAATGCAGGAAGTCTCTTGTCCCATCCATTATATACGTTAAACGCTTTGAAACTGTTTAAATATTTTTCAGAACGTAAATGTTAGTACTAGTCACCCCACCAATACGGTGTTTGTATTTTCATCGGCTTTATTCCGAGCCTCGAAACCTCGCTTCTGTGGAACTTCAACTCAGAATTAATGTCATACATCTTGAAACCAGAAACCGTAATAAATGAATCTGGATCAGAGACGTTTTGTTGAGCAAACCGAGAGAATATCTTGTCATCAGTTTTAAAGGATCGGGTAATGTTTTGCAATTGATTTCAATTAAAGATCAACGATGCAGCAATCCCGACCAAATGTGCCTACCTGATAACGAGGACTTGTGGACATCAGCCCTATTAACTGATTGTCGTCTTTTGTCTGTAGTTCCAGAGGCATGTACGTGCGTGCTGCCTTCACACTGTACTATATTTATAAAAGTATGACCTACACTACGAGTCGGGACCAGACTATAGACTTGAACCCCAAAGTTCAAAAGGTCCTGTAGTTAAAGAGTAAATAGGAAACATTTAATATTTGGCACTGGTTGGGATGTTTTATTAGCTGGATTTGATTTTTATTATTTCAAACGTTTGTCACATATGCTATGTTCACAGGTAGACCCAATTAAGAATTGTTAGATTTATTGTTTAGATACGTGCGCTTTATAGTTTTTATAGAATCTGTTCACCATTAACTTGGACTGGCCATCAACATTATTACTTAGGGCGATATATCTCGACCGTATTTAAACCACGCCAGGTAGATGTAGCCCTGAAACAGTGCAGTAGTGTTATGCCAGCCTTGGCACATAAAGTGTGAGCCACCTGTACTTCGTACATATGAAGCTGGCTCCATAGCTAACGTGTCCTTGTACTTGTCGCTAGGTTACCACCATTTGGTAATTCAGCCTGTAACCTTAGCATTTGGAATGGAGCACGCCGTAGGTGTTCGTGGTGTCTAGTGAAATAAAATGCCCGTAAATACCCAATATTGAAATCAGGGGGAATAGCTGTATTACTGGTGTGAAGTGACATTCCAGTAATATTAGCATTTGAGATAACAGGTGTAATGAGTGTTTGGGGTTATCAAGCGAAAGTATTGTCCTCTAAGTTCATTGTCTTAAATCACAGGCAGACTGTATGTTTTGGGATGTCAAATGAAAAGATAGTCAGCTTATACGTATATATTTCATTTGACATTGTGAAAGATCTAAGCCATTCATTCAGTATTTGAAGGTCAGCCATTTCTCCTACGTGTGACGTACTCAGTCTGTATCGCTAGTCTGTCTCACTATCCCTGTCACACATCGTTTCCCATTAGCCTTCAGTGAATCAAGTCTGGATATCCTCATGATTCCATCTGATTCGGACTCCTTTTTAATTTATTTGGGTTTATTTGTTATTGCCAAAACATTATATATTCAGAGAATTAGCGTTAGTCCATGTGTACTCCATGTGTGTTGGTCCTGTTATAGTCAGTCACACAATCCCTGTACCACATCATTTTCCCTACAGTCTAGCCCTCTCTGCAGTGCGAAAGCCTAAATGAAGCAAGTCTAGATTTCTTCATGTTCGGGCTCCCTAGGTTTTTTTTTTTCATTTTAAACGGGCTTATTTGTTGCTATCAAAATTATCTGTATTCAGGAACTAAGGGTTAGCCTAGTCCTGTTACGGCGTTGTGTCTGGCAGAACGCCATACTGGTCTCTTACAAGCCATTGTTTTGTTTACTCAATCGGTGGATTCAACTCAGCTAACGAGCCATGAGAGGCGTGGATCAGGCCAATCAACAATTCTGAAGAATTCTGGTTTGTCGGCAAAGACCAACTCGTTTGTCGTCAAAGACCAACTCGACCTTAATCCGTCCGCACATTTATGCCGGGATTAGGAGAAACCATATCGTCTTTATAGATTAGTGTGCCACTAATGCCATCGTTGATCTGATTCTGTGTCACGATACTCAGCCGAAATCAACACAACTAGTCTGTTGCAAATATATCTAAGAAAGCCCACGCAAGCGGCAAGTCTAGATTTCCTTAGATTCAGAAAATGAAGAAAGTTTCAGGGCTCCATTTAATTATATTATAATTTTTTTAACTATGAACATTTTTTACAGTAAAATATGTTCATTTCGGAGGCTAGTTGTTAGTCTACAACACAACATGTCCCAGCATGGACATAATAGGACGTACGTGGATAAGTGGTCAGTAATATGTCAATATAGAATACGGAACACGTAAGAACAGGAATGCATACCATATTTTTAAGGATAACAACTTCTATATATTTATGGGACGTTTAGAGTTATATTTTGCTTCACCTAATCCAGCTTCCACCATACAACCGTGCCATGTATTCAGCGTCGTCCATGATGCCTTTGGAGAAATACGTAAGATACATAAATATAAATCATATGTAGTAAACAAATTCAACTATGTTTATGTAGAAAAACATTTTATTAACCACCAATCCGGGAACTGTTGTCCATTGGTGTAAAGTCTCACATCAGGTTAGAAACTGTGTCTTGCAACGTTGTCTTTGTGTATCATGAGTACTTTACAATTGCCTCGGACTTTGGGACTATGGGACCAGTGTCCCATTTCTTCAGACTATATTCTTGAACACCGAGTAGCTATCATCGTAACTTAAGATCGCTTTTTGTACTTCGCAATATATCCGTCCGCAAACCAACACGTTCGGGGAATCGCCATTGTTGTAACAGAGGGGACAGGAAATGTTTAGAAAGACATTTATGATTTACTTTATTTATTAAGATATGGTCATGTTTATTGGCAGTGGTGGATTTACACGATATAAGGAGTGTCACTTCTCAGTCTGGTCAAGCACGCCGATACCCGATTGCCTGATGTAATAATTTAAATATGATATATGTATCCTGCTTTGTGAGATTAGCTGTTAGACATTGAGGTCTGTAATTTCTTGACACTGGCCCGACGTTGCCTGCAACTGTTTTTAAAACCTACTACGCTGCTTGTGAATGAAATACCAACGCTGACCTTTGGTCAGACTTCGGCCATTAATGACCACGCACCTGCCCCTCTGCCCCACTGCCCCGAGCTATAATTACTACGACGTGACACAGCAAAGGCCCGCCGTCTCACGCGTGTTATCACGAGACATCGCGGTCATGTGACACTACCCAAACAACGCCACCAGGGACTGTCATTCACAATGTGACGAGGAAAGAGTTGCTGGATCGAATAACCTGCATGTACTTGTTGTGTATCTCCTCTGATGCACATAATACGTATACGTACGTACGCACGCGCACCCTAAATGCTCATCGATCTGTTCAACCCAGTTTGTAATCTAAAACTTTAACTACTTGTGATTACATTACTATATGAAAGAATGCGTCATTCCGACTGGTTAAAAGTGAGCTCTGTCGTCCATGTGGTATATGTATTTGTTATCAAACAATACCGTACGTATGTACAGATCGATATCCTACATATCAAGAAATGAAAATGGCTGATGTCAATCACAAACTGTTCGATATCGGAACGTTTGTTGATTCTCTTACCTAAACATCTCTTCTCCCTAATCGAAACAAGAACGTATCGATTCCGTGGGGAGACGATCTCAAAATACAAATTTATCTGTACAGTATGTGGATGAACAGAAGATGGACACCGTTTTGGAGGAGCACCAGCTAAGGTTTTTTTGTAGTCTCAGCAAAATAACAGTCTCTCGTCAGGTCAGCACACCCAGTTAACCAGTCTGCACTGTCTGAGTATGTCAAAACATTTTTGTGTAGACGAGGGTCCTGCGCGATGACAGGAGACAGCCAGAGTGTGACGCATTTCAAAACAGCAAGCAGTTGGGAATATTTTCCACGCTCGTCGGACGAACCATTGTTGGAACCACTGCGTTGGAAACAGGAATACACTTAATCTAATGATTCAACGTCACCGCCTAGTTTTCGTCAGCTATATTGGCCTTAGCACGTGTGTTACGCGTTATTTCTTACGACCCATTATAATGACGTGTAATCTATGAAATAAAGTTACATGTATACATTTAAGAAATCCACACTGGACCAACAACAATCTTAAATTATAGTTTAGGCAATCAAGACTTACCAGACCATTCTACACTTAAAGAAGCGGCTGGGTAGCCCTGTGGTTAGAACGTTCGGTTGTCACAACGAAGACCTATTTTCAATTCCCCATCATGGGTAGAGTGTGTAAAATCCATTACTGGTGACCCCCGCCATTGCTACATTGCTATCAGCGTCGTAAAACCATAGTCACCCACGTTAGACTTAGGTTTGACTCCTACTTAATCTATTCTTTAGGGTCAGTTCAGTCAGGCCCGATCATCCAGTCAGTGAACTATCGAAGGTGATCATTGTGTGCATGGTCAGCTTGACATTGTCCCGCACCCGAATGTATTATCTTCATCATCGTAACAGCGTTATCCCAATTGGAATGGCTGGTGATACCCTTCTTGGGAACTCCGGGCGTTATTCGTTTTCGTTGGATTTTTAACGACTTTTTTCTTCCTACACTGCATGGAATCTTTGAAGTCGGAAAAGTTTTATGCAGGATCTCACTACATCTAATATCTACTGTACCTTGAAATAGGTTGTATTGCATGTCCAGTTTGACCAGGTAATGTTATTGTTTTATATAGGTAAAATATAGATCTAAGCAAGATCATATTATTGTGTTTTTCAATAACGCTCAATTCCGGAAATAGCCGATTCTATCAGCATATCGGAACGAACCTGTATGATCTTTGAGTGCCCGAGTTTCATCAAGATGCCTGATGCAATGCGAAACCCCAGATCTGTACCTTCTGTGTAAACAAATGGTGTATAAATAGGCTAAAGTTCCTGCCGTACTTCCCTACTGCGCCTGCGCAATACATTCAGTGGGTGAAATGATATATATGAATCAATGCCAAACCGGATGTTCAGGGTAAGCTGACTGGGACATGATCCAACACGTCAAGACGTTGTTCTTATGTTAAACTTATTGAGTGTTATTATTGAAGCTCGTCTATGCACATGGAATGAATCTGCATGCAGGGATTGTTTGGAACCGATTTTATTGTATCCTCAAATGATGTTGACAAAATAAACAATGTTAATGGATGAATAATGAGTGAATGCATGTTGATGGTGCATTGAAACAGCATTTCAGGCATGATGACGCGGATGTGTTTGACTGAGGAGCAAAGCCCGAAGTAATGCAATTCTGAGAAATTAGTGAAATCCAAGAACATGGTGCAGGGATGGTTCAAACAAATTCTGGGATTCGAAACCCAAATCATTTGCTATTGACAGATATAGACACAACACGCACGGTGTCTTCATATGTAGAAAGGGGACATATTCGAGGGTTTAAGGAAAAAATGAATAGTGTAAATGTTGGTAAGAGAACCAAATCTAGAAGACATTTCCCTTGAAAACATGTGACAGGCGTTCAGTACTGGATTAGGAAAGGTAGTGATTGACAATGTTACTTGAGTGTAGCCTGACTCAGTGTAACCTGATCAGATAACGGAGGATATCACTGTGTGATAAACGTCATATCAATCTCACGTCATGGTAGAGACACACGGCGCTGGGGTCACTTTTGAGCACCACGTTCTCATTTAGCCTACTTTAGATACACCGGAGATACCAAGCAAGAATACACTGGTATCAGTGCGAGAGACACAAAACAATCAGCCAAACACTGGGATGGTGATGGGCGAACGCTTTAACCGTCTGCCCACCATAATGCTGTATGAGATTTCTGGGGACAATCCGGAAATATATTTTGCGGAAACGACTGAGAGCACATGACGAAGATAAAGCCATGTCTTGTTCTCAAGTTGCATCTTTTCAACATTTGATCCATAGTGGGATTTGTGCTTTAGCCTGTGATAGTTACAGTATTGTCGAAAAATGAAAGATCACTGGACCAGATCATTCCCTTGACCAATGGCATCTTGTAAACCTCGCTTTGGTGTCTTTTGTAAAGGTCAAGGACAGACACAGAGACCCAGGGTCAGCACGTGTACTTATAAACTTGATTTTCTCGACTGATGTTTTCTTTGTCGTTATTTCATCAACTGAAGGCCAGCAGCGGGGGATCCTGAGTCACGTCGAAATCACTTTCCGCTGATTAACAGTTCCTGCGTGATTTGTATTAGTAGGTTTAAAGAGTGACTGTGATATATATATATATATATATATATATATATATATATATATTGCATAACAAAAAACCAAAAAAACCCCAACAACTCAAAAATACAATTAAAGCTGTCAAAACCGGCAACTGTCCAATCCAGCAAGTCAACACCGGCATATAAGCTCAGTCCCGTCCGCGGCATGTACAATTATCATCTGCTCTACAATCCGGCTCATTGTAGAAACTGGATTGTTTCTTCAGTCCCGATAAGTGCCGGTTTGGACAGCTTCCAATGTAAGTGGAACTGGTATTAAAAAGCTTACAGTACATTACTGACATGTAATTTGGAAGGGATATAGTCATTTAGCTTTCCAAATATATTTTGATCGTCATCATGTTCAGTAGTGCCGTGTCTCGTACTTCTGCATGGATGTAGACTGGTTGATGGCTTCGTATCGTGTGGACTACTCGTTCCGGTCCTGATGTTTGAGCTTTGCTTTATCAACGTTTGGGAGGAAAGCTTCTGAAACACTTTTGATAGTAAACGTTGTTGTAAGCGAAAACTTTAGTCGTGGGAAGGATGGAGTATTTCAGCATGGGGGGTTTTTAAGCATAGGCATGCAGTTTCGTTTGTCTATCCTATATATAACTTTTATGCTTATGTGAAATTTGATCTAGGCGAGTATTTTCAGTAGCAATTGGATGGGTGCAGAAAGGCTGTTGGCGAGTATGTCTCGGGGAATATAGTCTGGTGTATTCAGGGACGGCAACATCCAGTTGTCCAAGGTCTTGTTCGTTGACTGACAGTGGGGAGGAGCTTAGTGTAGAGTGTCGAGACTGGTGTATCACGCGAGTAGTGTCAAGGTCGAACGACAAGTCACATGACCTGGTGTTTAAGACCAAGCGTTACGTAGATAACACTTATTGTTCAGTCCGCCCGGTGACGGAATATCCCACCGATCCAGCGCTCGACGTCTCAAAACATCTCCCTTTGTCGAAAATCTTGGGCTGGTGGGTGTTCCGGACCAAAGTCAAAATGAGTTTGAAAATTGCCGAGAACTGTAAATGCGCCGTAGATTCAGAATGCTTTTGCGAGGTAAGACAAATAGTCGTGTTTATCCGTCTTACATTATCCATAAATGGAGGTCAAAGGTATATTATGGACATTGGTGATTTCTTATTTCTCGTTTGATCTTGCTGAAGGAACATGACAGGGTACCATCATCAATTGCATCAATAGCATAACCTGTTCATTGTATGATACTGTCAAACATGGCGTCACGTGTTGCTTGACCAAAGAACACGACAGAAGACCAGAATACGTTGAATATGTGCACTTTCTTCCGACTGCATCGATTGCATAACCTCTTCATTGTGTGTTACTGTCAAACATGGCTTCGCGTGTCCGTTGGCCATCGACATGAAGCGTCTTGGGGAAGCCTTGCAGGATGTCACATTGCGTAGTTTGTCAAACGACAGAACAACTATTGGACAGCTCTGTCCGTAACCCAACCTAATTAACTGTTTTATTCTTGGAAAATCCAATCTCATCTCCATCTTTGATTTCCCCTATTCTTCGCCGATCTAGGAAGAGAAGTGATAGCATTAAATACACATTGTTTGTCCGGGACTGATTGCCTGCGTCTTCACGAACAGATTTGACGCACACATTTTGATTTATCGATAGTCAGAACATCCACACTAGTCAAGACGTACTTTCCGATTACTGGTTTGGACGTCAGTTTTGGTGACGGCACAATCAGTCGGGACTCCTAGCGTTCGTTTTACAAAATCCCCATCTAACATTTACAACGCAGAAGTGGGCATACATATTTTCCATTGATCATTGACCACCCGTGAAGATCTGGTGTATGATTGGACTTAGAATGCTTGTCATGGGAGTCATTTGAATGATGCATGTCATCGCAAACCAAGATTAATGCTCACGAAACTCACGACATTATTGTCTGACAAATGCTGCATATATTATATAGATGTTGCTGGGATATTGCAGCGTCAAACAACACTCAAACCCATTGCCGCTGAAGGGTATGTCCCCAGGAATATAAACCGTTCCCCTTTCTCCCCACCCTTTCGAGTATTAGGTGAAACCAGAGACAATTTACCGATCGCTGGCGAAACTGAAACTAACTGACACGGTGTTTTAATTGTTTACAGACTGCACTGTGCGCTATAACTAACTTACCTGTAGATTGCTAATGCCAGGTAAAATGACAACGCCAAAGAATATTTAAAGAACACTTTCCATCATGATAATTTGTCATCCCGGTGTTTGAGGTATGCTTGTTTTTGCGATCCTCGTCCTAATGTGCGAGACATGGGTCAAGGTGGCAGCCCTGGTCATGGGCCGGGCTGTCGTTGAACTTCACGAAGGGCGGTGCTTGGCGTACATCTGGCTGCCCTCCGTCCCCTGCACGCGTCCTACTGACCCACATGGGTAGCCAGGCCTACATACCTCCACCATGTTACTAAACGCAGACTTAAACTGCATAAGGGGTCGTGTATTTAGAATAACGAGTGAGCGAACATATTTGAAAGCTGGCTTATGGTTATTCAGGACAAGAGTTTGTTTATGTTGTAAATGTGACAGCACTAGTTGCATATTTCATTCTTGCTGCACTTGTATTTAATGCGTCTGTATTTGTTGCCCCCCTTGTAAATGCTACAGTGGTATTTGTTCTCATGTTGTTGGACTTGTTGTTGCGCCAGATTTTGTATTTATTGCATTTTGTTGCATTGTATCTTATTTTCTTCTTTCTGGCAGATCGAGGCTTTTGTCAAGGGCTTCAAATTGTCGACCTTGACCTACAAGCGCGTGATGCATTTACTGAACCAGGAGATGAACAATGGGTTGAAGGAACACACTCACCATGTGGCTGACATCAAGATGTTCCCGACATTCGTCAGATCGCTCCCGGATGGCTCAGGTAAGGCCATGGAGAAAGGACATTCGAGTAAAAACATTGAGGATGTCCTCTTTAGTAAGGTCACTGGAATAAGGTCATTTGAAGGACAAGTAATGAAATGATCTATATTATGGAGGACATGGCCAGGAATATTGACTTAAGGACAGTCGTATTTTCTCTTCAGCTAAATTGATTAAAGGTTTAGCTAATGACAATTTACTGAAGGCCTTTAAGGGAATTAGAGCATGGCCACAGCAGCAGAATAGGTTTCTTTGTGCATGGATGCGGCCCTCTGTTGGTCGAAACAGTTGTTTCTTCATTTCCAACTAACACATTTTATATTTCCCTTCTAGAAAATGGCGATTTTCTTGCTCTTGACCTTGGCGGTACGAACTTCCGGGTGCTACTGGTGAAGCTGAACAAGGGGGATGTGGACATCCAGAGCAAGACCTATCTTATACCCCAGAGAATCATGTTGGGGACAGGACAACAGGTGCGTGAATCAGGGTGGTGGATATTAGGATTTGTGTTGTTTGAGTTTTTTCTTTCATGTTTGTCTTAACTATTCATTTTTCCAAATCTGTGTCATTATATGGCGTATGTTATCATAGTTTGATGTCTTTTTATTTTCTTGCAGTTGTTCGATCACATCGCTGACTGTATCGGGAAGTTTGTTCGGGATCACGATCTGGTCGGACAGAAGCTACCACTAGGATTCACATTCTCTTTCCCATGCAGACAGGAAGGACTGGCCAAAGCGAGGCTTTCAAAGTGGACGAAGGGCTTCCGGTGTGAAGGTGTTGTGGGAGAAGACATATGTCATCTGCTGCACGAAGCGCTCCGCCGCAGAACGGTAAGAGCAGGAAAATGTTCGTCAAATACGGCCTCTGTGACACTAGGTTTATACAACTAGCTGCCATGTACCCAAATATATTTTGCGTCTTTGTGTATCATTGGATAGTTTAAGCATAATGCAGAACAATTTGTCGACTACCATCTCAAGTCTTGTGAACAGGGCGTTTGGTATATTAATAGTTGTCGGGCTCGAATCCCATATGGGTACAATATGTGAAGCCCATATCTGGCGTGCCCCACTTGGCTAGGTTATCGTTGACAGCAGCTAAAACAATGCACACGCTGACACAGGCTTTAAAAGCGTGTGCCTATGATACTCTTCTAATACAGACGTGTTGGTATAGCTTGTATTAGTTTACAAGTTTATTATTACAAGTGTATATTGTCTGTTACAGAATTGTGACGTAGAGATCGTCGCTATCGTCAACGACGCCGTAGGAACGCTGATGTCAGCTGCACACACAGACAGAGACTGCGAAATCGGACTCATTCTGGGTAAATATATCTGTTTTTTTTTTATTGATAAAATAGCTTTGTGTTTAGTCATAGCAAGCAGAATATACTGAAAAAAAACAAACGATATTGACGAAGTCGTCGCTCTTTTGTTGACAGGAACTGGATGTAATGCTTGTTACATGGAGAAACTGGACAATGTTGGATTGTGGGACGGGGACTACAACCATCCTGAACAGGTATTGCCATGCATTATTTAATCCCCTCGTCCATCCATTTATTTGGCTATCCTCATGCAGTGAGCTGACAGGCCATAACTGAAATACCTTTAAAGCGGTTTTAAACCCAACTCACTCAGACACCAATCCAGTCAACCACACGCACGCTCACATACACACATACGTAGAATGGATCTGGATGTCTGTATGTGATCGACACAATATGAGATGAATGTGTTCAATAGCAACGTGAATTCTAGGCCTTATCGTCTTTGGTCTCCATTCACCAAGTCGATGAGCAGAGTTGATTGTGGCAGCTCCTACACAGTACTATGCCTTTGGGAATACATGTTCTGTATGTAACTTGAAACAGCCAAGTTCATTTTGTGATTTCTGATCCAGGTGATCATCAATACAGAATGGGGAGCGTTTGGAGACAATGGCTGCCTAGACTTCCTGCGGACCGAATACGACCGCGAGTTGGACACGTTCTCCATCAACCCTGGCAAACAAGTGTAAGTCGGAGTCTACATACTCATAATGTGAAATGAAAAGATACACGGCTGATCACCAGACCCATCATCACCAGACCCATCATCACCAGACCCATCATCACCATACCCATCATCACCAGACCCATCATCACCAGACCCATCATCACCAGACCCATCATCACCATACCCATCATCACCAGACCCATCATCACCAGACCCATCATCACCAGACCCATCATCACAAGACCCATCATCACCATACCCATCATCACCAGACCCATCATCACCAGACCCATCATCACCATACCCATCATCACCAGACCCATCATCACCAGACCCATCATCACCAGACCCATCAGACCCATTATCACCAGACCCATCATCACCAGACCCATCAGTCATGGCAGCTTGAAAGTATAACAGAAAAAAACATTTTTCAGTTTACAAGAAAACTGAAACCAGAATTGATTGCTAATAACTTTTTATGACAGGAAAATATGACCAACATTGATGACATTGATGTTTTATCCCAAGTCCGTAATACAGGAAAGTCGGTTGATATGAGATATTATTACAAACAAAAGCTCTGTCTTGACAAGTGAATAGCTATTCTGGAACTGCGGGTTTTCATTTGATTGGAATGCCTGAATTGTACGGCTTGATATCCCTGAGGATTTTTAATTACGTCTCACCTGTTCAAGACAGTTATGAAGGAGATATTGGAAAACATGTAACTGACACGCGTAGACACTCACTCACTTCAGGCTGGCAGAGAAACGACGGAAGTAGATGACGTTGCGGTTGAAGGTTTATAATGGTCTGTTATGTGTTCCCAGATTAGAGAAGATGATCTCCGGGATGTACATGGGAGAGATTGTCAGACTCGTCCTTGAGCGTCTCGCCATGGAAGGCCTCATCTTTCGCGGGGCAGACAGAGATTGCTATCTGTTCGAGAGAGGAAAATTCTACACCAAATACGTCTCAGAAATCGAAAGGTAAACTGTCATTTTCTTACTCTCATTTACCATTTTGGAATTCATTCTGCGTCACACAACACCACATTTATAATGATTTAATCATGCTATTGAAGTTATTTGAACGATCTCACATGCCTATTGTTTCTGTTCTAGTGACCATGATGAATTTTTCCGCAACACAAAGCAGGTGCTTGACGAGATTGGTGTGGAGAATTACACCACAGAAGACTGCAAGATTGTCAAGTATGTCTGCACCCTCATCTCAGCAAGAGCTGCATTCCTTTCAGCTGCTGGTAAGTACTTCCGGTCGACGTGGTTGCCACATCCTGTTCAAATATGGGTTTTAGTTTGAGGAAAGGAAATATCATAAATGTCAGAACGTCCACGAGTGTTTGAGGGGATTACCAGTTCTCTGAATGTTAAATAATTTTGCACTGATTATATAATATCCATAACTGACGGTATACCGCTTCTTCATTGTCTGTTACTGATTGTGTGCTGACTGGGTACCGGTTTTATAGTGTCTGATACCTATGATGTATAGATTCTCCATTGTCTTGTACTGATTGTGTACTGTCCTCCCCAGGGCTATCCACTCTGATCAACAAGAAGAACAAAGGTGACATGACCATCGCAGTAGACGGGTCCCTGTACCGCTTCCATCCCCGCTTCCACAACCTCATGAGTCTCAAGATGCAGGAGCTCGTCAAACCAGGGCTCAAGGTACGTAATCTGTCTCCTCATTCATGTACCACGTCATCACACACCATATACACTGCCAGAAGTTTCTTTGAACTTGTTTAAGGGATACATCGATCATAACATTAGCGTAATTAGTCGTTGTCTGGTTCCAGATCAATACTTCGTTCAAAGAGCTACCACATTAATCTTATAATAAAACCGTAGGAAATTTTTGTGGATGAAAAGACCCAGGTCATGTACCAAGCTTGACCCCCACCATTATATACTCTACATGGATATTCCATACTGATCCCATTGTGCAGAAGCTTTAGGAGGTTATATAGGGTGTCAGTTTTTGCGTTGCTCTGGAATAACCCGCTGTAAACCCACCTTTTTTATCTTTCAGTTCCGACTTCAACTATCTCACGATGGATCAGGAAAGGGTGCCGCTCTGGTTGCTGCCGTGGCTATGCGATTGAGAAACTCGAAAAAGCAGGAATGTGTATGAGGGAAAGCACTCTAGATGGCGCTGTAAATAATACTTTGCAAATGGCAGCATTTAACTATGTGTATATATCTGCTACTGACACCCGAATGGTCATAATACGTTTGCCCTCTTTGGCCAGCGAGCAATGCAAAATACTCTTCTTTTCCATTTTTGGGAAGGAAGTGGACATAATACGTTCAGGTTGCCGCCATTTCTCAGCCCCATCCTGTGCCTTCCGGCACATTGCGCATGACATAATGGACTGTCTTTCCGGAAGTCTTTCTCAACATCCATACACGCAAAAGAAGTCGAGACAACTCCTGAAACGCTTTGTTTGAATTACATGTATGCTGAAACTACCGTAACTGTCTGTGATGATGTGCTCGTGGTACATATTACCTGTTGCTTTGGTGCTACATGCAACAGATGGGTGGGGAGACAACTCTAACTGTGATAGGTTGCGAACTGTGTTGTCTGCCTTTGATGAAGGACGATTGCAGTTACCGTGAAGTATGAGAATGATGAGAAGGGAGCATGGCGTTCGGCTTCATCTGTCAGTACCCTGAAACGCTTGTGATTCTAGTAGACTTAGACCGTCGTTTGTGCGTTGGAGCGTTCGAAGAACAAACATTTGTTACCGGTATTGATCAAATTGGTGCACTGTTCTGACTGTGGCATTTGCGTTGTCTGTGTATGCTGTGACCTCATAGTTTTGCCGAGTGTTTATTATTTACCAGTTAAAACAACGTCAGCTTGAACCCAGCATTACAATGGCAGCTATTATTCATATTTCGTTGCGTTTCTAGAGGTGCATGATGCTTAATTCCTTTACTGGTAAATCAGTATCAAGCTGTACAGCGTGTATACTTGTAGATCTCGGGGATGTTAGTGCCAGCAGTATACACCTACACCGGGCCACGTGACAATGGTGTTGCCTAGCAACGTCAGTCTAATTCGACATCTTAACTCCCATCTGTGATTACGAATTTGTAGATTATCCTACTCATTAATGACAAGACAAATAATGCTATGTTAATATGTTTGCGTCTATTCTTGTTTTTGTTTTGTTTGAAAGTGCGACATGCTGATTTGGTAGTTTTATGCGTGTTGATGTGTACATATTGTTTTTTATTGTATGGAATAATAAACTATATGGGTTATATACTCATGCCAACATACTCCAGGTCGATGGTCAGTGAATGGATCTTGATCGCGGTGCACGTGTACATACGTCGGAAGATAACTTGAGAGCGTGTAATATTTGACAATCTTGGCTTGCTCCTCACGAATCTCTTACTAATATTTCTATGTAAATGAAGCTTTGTATATAACAAATAAACACGTAAGAATGAATTTTTGTTGTCATTTGTAAATGTGAAGATCTAAACCATTAGACGGATCTAATGCTGAGAGTGGTTATCAAACAGGATACCCTTATCATACATTCATCCAAAATGGCCGTCATGTTTGAAATGGGGATGGGGGTGAGTGGGGTCTTGTAACTTGTAACAATCTGAATCAGCTAGTTCATTGTGGGAGGAAATCCACTGTTGTATGTGACCCTCAATATTTAGGTATGTTTATATACCAAAACGCCCCCACAAAGCCGCCCATGCGCCACGTACACGAAGTTAATGTTTAGGACTCCGTAGGTTATTCCGGGTCAGTTTCCAACAAGCTGTGGTCGTTACAGCCAAGCCTTTTTGTCCGTGCTCGTCTGTTTCAGAGTCCCTGAACCACATTACTTTCCCTCCTGCCTAGCCCACGCTGCAGTCCTAAAGCTCTAAACAAAGCAAGTCTATATTTCCCAATGTTTTGAATCACCAATCTCAGCGGGTTTCCTTTCCAATTAAAACTGGATTATTTGTTACCATCAAAATTGCATATATTTACAGACTAAGCGTTGGTATGGGCCGTTCGAGCTCAGTTGTGTTTTGTTGCTTGCCATTCACAATCACTGGTGGGGAAATATGCAACAACAGCAACAACACAACTGAAAACCAATACCCACGGCGGGCCGAGGTGAACAGCTGACGCTGATCGACCCGGTCAGTGAACGGTAGGAGATGAATAACATGTTGTCCGGAATAAGTCATTGGTTTGTAGCTCTCCTAATCACTGAATATGTAACTGGGTTCCGTCTTTATTCGGGGTGAGCTGCACCCATTGTAGGGTAGTGATTCATCCTCAACACGACCAAAAACATATACCAATAAATGAACAGAATGTAATATTCTGTACGAACAAACAGGGAATGTTGCGTGTGTGTGCGTGCGTGCGTGCGCGCATACGAGTGGATAAATTCATCCTGTTTATCCAGAGAATATGTTTGCTATTTTGGGCAAAGTACAAGGTATCATACAGTTGACGCATCAACCCAGCACAATTCCAGACTCGCCACCCACATCATAACACCCACCCAGCCTACCTAGTCATCGCCCCCACCCCTGGTGATTCCAGACTGGCCCTGCTGTGGCACCATCGAGATTCGAACACCCACTCGTAAATTGATGTATCTTAGCCCTCGATCAAAACACATCAATTACCGTACCTGGTCCCCTCACCTAAGCACAATATATATATGTACAGATGCAACTCAGCTATTGACGTTCTATTGCCAAGTTTCACATTTCGAATAATAATGATCTAAAAACTACAGACTCACATTTTGTAATGGAGAAAATAGAATATGTTGATTTTACATCCTGCCAATGAGATCCTGGTACAAAACCAACAACAATAGAGCAATGTCATCACATCAGTACAGTCGCGAGAACATCAATACAACGAGATAGTTATTGATAGCCCAAACACAAGAGTGCCGAACTCCGCCCATTGACAAACGCTATCTGTCAATCAATAACAGAACCATTGTATAATGTTGAAAAACATCGATCTATCTACATTTCCAGTTCTATGTACATTTCTAAAACAAACTAATTATATTCGCCTACCGTCATGCTGTACATGAACAAATTGATAGCAATTGTTTGTGAGAAGGTGCACAAGTGTATGACCTAGTAACATACATAACTACTGTTTACTGGGATTTAACAGTGATGCAATAAACAGGGAAATTTCCGCAACTGAAAAAAAAAAATTTATTTTGTAAGCAATCTGAAAGTTGGGCGCTAAACGGAATCCCACTGACAGCGCATGACGCAGGTTTCTCCTCTCAGGGATCAGTTCCATCTTGAGCATGCGCCAATAGTGGATTCCACATATAGCTTAACTAGCACTTGTACAAGTCTCAAGGGTAGTGTTACTAGTTTTATGGTAATTTCTGAAAAATGCAATAAAGACGAACACATTGAAACATTGTCCCACTAACAGACTGGCGTGTGCACAATCTGCTTATCAAGACCCGCCTCTTTAAAGGATTGAGGATATACACATGGATGTAGAATTCAGTACTGCCTTGAAGCAAGGCTACGACATCTACTGGGAGGGATGATGGACTTTGGACCCGAGACTGTAAACAAGTTCTGTTTATCAGACTTTTGCCTACCGATAAAGGAGATATCATGTCAAAATAGGGTAATCCTTACAAAACTTTCCACTGGTCATGCTGGTGTTTTTGAAAGTAGTGCAATTGCGGTTTATCTGCAATATTTACTTATATAATATGGACCTTTGGAAGCCTGAAATAGAGAGCATAATACAGGAGGTTGGTCTCTGCCTGAACCCTGAAGTCAATGTTACACACATACTGATCTTCATTCTAGTTTGGTACAGTTGAACCTGGTTATTCTGGACCCCTACAGTCCATTACTTTTACCTGGGGCATTCCAAGAACGTGTGTTATCCTGCAAGGCCACAACAGGATAATTAAGCGTTCTCCAAATCACAAACTGTTGTGAAAAAAGCACAATATGTGGATATTTTTTCTGATTATAGCAAAATAGATATTCATTTTTTATGTGCCACGTATCACCAAACATATCAGTACATTTTCTGAAAAGCCATTCAAGAAAGAATGTGTTAGTTTGTTGGGCGTACCACGATGTGTTATGTGTACTTATATGAAGTGACCAAACTTCATAGGTACAGTATGAGAAGGTGTTTTCTGGGGTTTAGTATTGGCGCAAGAATTCAGTGCGCTCATACCCACTGACGCCAACGTGCCGAGGACGTTAAGTTGTTTCGCCTATGCTTAAAGTTTAGAAAGTTGACCATAAGCTTTGGAGTTAGTCTGCCATGCAGACACCCAAACCCTGAAACTGAAATATCAACGAAAGCCCTTGGAAGTCCAGAATATGTGGAAACTCTAGATTTACACAGTTTCTCTGAAAATGAATAAAGTCCTTGGGTTCCTTTTCATTTTATTACTATTATTTTTAATGAACAGTGTTTTTTGTGATTGTTTTCCTCAATATATTTTCATTTCAGATACCTTTCAGTGAAGCGTCTGACTTATGTTATATATGGAGATGAGGTCACAATCCTTCCAGTGCGGTGAAACGACAAGTCGATTGACATTCGATATTCGATATTGATAATGTCAGTTACCATGACGACAGTAAAACATGTTGGCCTTTATTACCGTGAAAACTACACATCTCGAGGCGTGAGAGAGCTGTGTGAGTGAGTGTATTTTACGTCACCTGTTTCATCTCATACCACGGCAGTACATAATCAGGTCTTGACTGTACTGATAACTGACTCAGCATTGTCCATTCAGTTCTCATTCTAATTGTCATTCGAACGTAATACAGGCACTGTTGTGGTAGTAGACCCAAGGGGTACTGTTAAATAACTCAGTTAAAGTGCTCTCAAGCAAAGAAGCCTGGTGACAACACTTTCCTCCATTTCATTGATATACCACAGAGTCCCAGAACACAGACGGGTCGTCCAGTGCATGTGTATTATAGTTCAAGCAACTTTGGGGCGTGGCTCGGGATCGATCAACTGGTGGGTGGACAGACACGCTTTCTACTAAACCACGACGGCTGTAAACCTATCAGGCAGGCTGTGACACAGGGTGAGTGAGTGAGTAAGTCACTTCAGCAGTAGTTTTAGCAATATTTCAGCAGCAACACGGTGTGTAACATCAGAAATGGGCTTCACACGTTATACCCATATGGGGAATAGAACACGGACCTTCGGCGTGACGAGAGAACGTTTTAACTACTAGGCTAACGAACCGTCCTCTGTATTACTAAAGTACTCATGCACGCAATAGTGTAATCAGACAGCAGGTGAAAGAAATATCTTTCTGGTACTGCCGACCATGTACCATTGTGAACAACATTCAAGGTTCGATGTTCATACAGTGTGCCCTTGGTTTGTATGCTCCAAAACGTATGACTCTCCGCGACCTAAAGAGACAAACAGATAAGGATCCACCGAGTTTTTCAATCACTGAACATTGTCCCTTTAACCTCAATACCTGTGGCGAGAATATCCGTCATGGTTGGCCAAGGTCTACACAAAATCTCCTGTTGTGTGGGCACAAAGACCCTGATTGTCCAAACAGACTCATAAAGCTGGGACTCTTTCACTAGCACAGAACAGGCATGAACCGGTTCAATTAAGATTGACTGTATTTTTTTTTGTCGACGTCAGCGCTGACCTAGTTCACAGAAGGGAGTTTCATTGAAAACATCATTGAAAGCATGTTTACTCCTAGCTATAGTAAAATCATACAGGGTGGAGGACAAACTCATGTTATTATCAACAATTATATATTGGCATGAAAATATCAGCAATATTGACATTATAGTCTATACAAATGACCTTTACCTATCTGATCAGAAATATCTGCACTGACAGTGCAGAAACCCACACATAACTCTATAGAGACACAGCTTGAGAGTATATATATTTATATCAACATCCATCGTACTTGACACTGGTATTGACACACTAAACCAGCATATATTAACATACTACGGCTCTGAGACTGAATGGTATTCAAGCCAGATTTAGTACCAACTTTACCTCTCTCGACCTGAGACTTTAGACCCTAACGGCCCTCGTGCTACCACTTAACTCACAGGACAAAATGTGTTCAGCAGTCAAAACCCATCATACGATACCAACATCTGTAACATGTTGTGTCCTGTATTGCTGTGGGTTTAGTATAACATCCAGTCACTGAAATTAACAAATTTTACAGAAAAGACAGGTCATAATAATTTAAAATACATGGAAAGGAGGACTTTCTTCATTTTTTCAGCCCGGAACTGTCGAAATCTAGACTTGCCACATAATCTGGACTTGCGTGAAGTTCCTTGGCTATAATAATCTCAGGGTTTGTATGACAGACACCTGTCTGTGTGAAGTCAAATATCGTGTGTTTCTGTCAGTGTGAAGTATTGTGTCGTGTTTTTGTGTCGGTGTGAAGCTTTGTGTTGTGTGGTTCAGTCAGTGTCAAGTATTGTGTCATGTGTTTGTGTCAGCGTGAGGTCTTATGTCGTGTGTTTGTGTCAGTGTAAAGTCTTCTGTCGTGTGTTGATGTCAGTGTAAGGTCTTGTGTAGAGTGTGTCTGTCAGTGTAAGGGGTCTTGTGTCGTGTGTTTCTGTCACTGTAAGGTCATGTGTTTCTGTCAGTATAAAGTTCTATGTCGTGTTTTCTGTCAGTGTGAGATATTGTGTCGTGTGTTTGTGTCAGTGTAAGGTCTTATGTTGTGTGTTTGTGTCAAAGTAAAGTCTCGTGTCGTGTGTTTCGCTCCGTGTAAAGTACAGTGTGACGCTTTGGTGTCCGAGAAGGCCGGGTTTGCTCTTGGACATCGCTGATACATACATGACCCATCACGAATTAAACGATGAGCAGCAGACATTTATGAACACGAGCCTACTCCAAGAGGACCGTGGACTCTAGGAATTTGTCCTCCCAACAACAAACAGCTTCATAGTTTTCGAATCACAACACGGTGGCGGTCGATCATAACACCTGTTGCCGAGATGGCAGCTGACCGACTTTCACCAGACGTACACGTAAATCAATACACCATGTGCTGTACATTGATTACTTGACTACTGACGCATACAAACATTGGCTGATGTGTCAGCAAAAACGTCAGTATATTTCTGAATTCACGACATTGGTGTGTTTTAGGTCACATGCGATGATTTAGATCACTCATGCCAGCAATATATACACAGAGCTTATTGAAGCACGCCTTGTGCTTTGTAATTTTCAACACGTACATAAACCCTCTCGTGGTGACCTCGATGGAATTGAAAAATATGTGGGGGCTTTCCGGACACGTGTGATCCTTTGACTCGATGATTGGTATCTACATGTCTATTGATTGCTCATTAGAAAAACCCCAGACAACACTGTATTCATACAAAACCATGTCTGTACAAATTTGACACTGGGCTGTTTAATGCTGAATTTATTGCTGAATGTGAACGTCATGTATAAGATCCGGGTTCTATTCCCCACACGGGTATAATGTGTAAAGCCGATTTCTGGTATTACAGAGAGAGAGAGAGAGACAGACAGACAGAGAGAGAGAGAGAGAGAGAGAGAGAGAGAGAGAGAGAGAGAGAGAGAGAGAGAGAGAGAGAGAGAGAGAGAGAGAGAGAGAGAGAGAGAGAGAGAGAGAGAGAGAGCAGAACTGCTCGGTTTGTTCTAAATACCCAACTCGCCAGAATCCCAAACAAGAGCCCAGCAGTGAACCCCTGCTTGATCCCCTAAGCAGACGTCCAGGGAAGAACCCTAGAGCAGAACCCAAAAAGGACCCCGGAGTACACCCCAACACAGGAATCTCTAAGCAGAAGCCCAGACTATATATCTTCCAGTGGAACCCTACATTATACCTCGCAAGCAGAACCTCTGACCAGAACCACTCTTGCAGAAACCCACACTACAACTACTTACAACAACCTGAAGCAAAAACTCAAAAAAAAAAATCACATGAAAGAAATCTCGAGCAGACCACGACCCCATGTGTTGTTCCTACATTAAAACTCCAACACCAAGTCCACGAAGTAGGACACCAGTATAGGACATGTGTTACATGTCAGGCTCATGTTGATATTATTAAGGTCTTAAATACAGTGATCCTTCCTAACGCCACCCAATCCATCGTTTTAGACGATTCAGCTTCACACAAACATGCTTCGGAATATACAGGGCTGACAATGATTGCCACGGGTCTCACATTGGACAGAAAACCCTAGAAACTGCACACACTACAGGGATCATATAGGTTTGACATTTCGTATATGTACAATTTAGGTGGTTGATTGGTTGTGTAAGCACTCGGCAATATTCCAGTTATAATAGTATTTAGTGAAACAATTGTAGAATATTGTCTTCATTTCCCATCGGAAGAAACATATTATTTTTAGGAGTGATTTATACAACGAAAACGGTTCGTGTGGCGTTTTGGTAGAATCGTTAAAACGGCCTACATTCAAGGAATCTCTGTCTGTGTGGTATGAAATTACTGCTCCACAGACCGGCTAGATAGCTGAGCCAGAATAGCACGGTAGAAAAAGTAGATATGCCGACTGTTGTCTGGCACGACGCCATGTGCCTCAAGCAAACGTTGTTGTTATCGGTCGTGCAGGAGATACAACCCTGAAAAGTGACCTTGAAACCACAAACCACAAAGTATGTGTCATAAATTAACTCCGAAATGAAGAAGTGATAAGGTGCGTATTTCAAATATGTTCAATGTTCTGCGAATTTGAAAATGATTTCAAAACAAAAATAAATCTATTTGTTTCCTCTTCTCGTTATGTATAATCTAGAGAAAGCGAAATTTCGTGTTTTGATTTCCTCAGAGCATGGGCTGTAATGTCTGAGACGTATTTCACATAACTGTTTGAGTGAACGAGTGAGTGAGGTTAGTTTTACGCCGCACTCAGCAATATTCCAGCTGTATGGCGGTGGTCTGTAAATAATCTGGACCAGACAATCCATAACTGTTTGAAGAACTGCACCGTGTCGACACAAAAAAGCCAACGATCCACCTATAGCCGCCAGTGGATTAAAATTAACCAAATTACAAACTAAACTAGTGGATGATGTGATGAGCAATGTCCTACGTCCTCAGTAATCAACGGCGTCATCGGACCGGACAACCCAATCCAATTATTGGCATCCAACGACAATCCTTGGTTTGAGAACTATTCTAACAGAGGCTCCACTTACGGCTTGACAGAAGAGTGAGTGGGTGAGTTTAGTTTTACGTAGCTTTTAGCAATATTCCAGCAATGTTAGGGTAGGGGACACCAGACATGGGCTTCAAACATGCAGGGAATCGAACCCGGACCGTCTGCGTGACGAACCATCAACAAATAAAACAGGGTCAATCATGAATATATTATTCCCATGAGACAATTGAAGGTGCATCATCGGTAGCCTCATATATGAAGAGAAAACCTGAGTTGCCACACAAATAACAAACAGATCTATACACTCAGTGACATGCACAACAGAATGTCCCATAGCAACACCTGAAGGTAATGATGCAAGGTGACGTCATAACATTGCTATTCTCACCTAATATGATGTGGTGGGAATTTCGGAATCTTACCACTCATAGAACACCAATGTTTTCTGATAAATTATACTTTTATAACACAATACGTCTATAACACAACATTGTTAGATGGAGAGCACAAAATGTCAATAAGGCTTCTAGACGGGGTGATGTATCAATACCGACATCAGTAAAATCAACATTGCAGAACAGCCTTTAGAATTAGCGCAGTTTGCATATGTTTTATATACACCTGCTCTACATACACAATGCAAAACACAACCGACACTGTAATTCAGTAAATACAAGTGCGAGCAGGTACAGGTAGTCGTCTCTGTTTACAGATGAACAGTAGCGGTGCCCTTGAAGATCTCCGGTACACGTCGGTAGAATGGTGGTGGTTGGCCAATCTCCAGGGACACTCACGTATACAGGAGATCTTATGTGTAAACCTCTGCCAGCATACAGGAGTCTTAGTGGGCGTGTTGTTGTGCACATCCCTGGCATCTGGTGTAGGCGTGTGTGTGTACTAATGTGTGTGTTCTTGTTTGTTTCTCTAAGTGTATGCGCGTGTGCGCGTGTGCGCGCTCGTGTGTAATAGTAGTTGTGTATCTGCATCTGTATGTGATTGTGTATTTATGTGTGTTTCAGTATATGTGTTTGTATGTATGTCTTTATCGGTGCATATATGTGTGTGAGTGTCTGTCTGAGTATGCATGCGTCTGTGTGCGCGCCTGTGTGTCTGTCTCTGTCTGTATGTGTCTGATTAAAGTCCCATCTGTAAAATGACACGTGCAGATTTTCATCCGGTTTGCAACTGGCTTATTACATCCTTGGTATCAGCCCTGCCAACAGTAATGCCAAAATAATGACGAATGGTCTTTGAGCAAGAAATATCTACCACATATATCCTTTCTACAGACGGTTATGTGCGATTTGTTTTTACAGCCATAACCTTCTCATAGACTTGGAGGACGAGTCAGGTAGTACTGTGGTTTAATCGTTCTTTCATTACGACAAACGAAAACCAAAACGGGATTACCCTCACAAAGTGTGAAGCCCATTTGCAGTGTTTACCGCCGTGATATTACCTTGATATTGCTAAAGGGAGGCGAAAAGATGAAGTCACTCACTCACGGAGCTTCAGATTGTGCGATGACCCTATGACTATCAGATGAAACATACGGACAGGTTTTACATTACTTTTTCACTATTAAACGCATCTGAGATTGTCAGATTGTACGGCTCTTCCCAACACTGAGTGACTTGAGTTTTACGCCGCACTCAGCAATATTCCAGCTTTATGGCAGCAGCCTGTAAATAATCGAGCCTGGATCAGACAATCCAGTGAGCAACAACATGAGCATTGATCTGCGCATTTGGGAACCGATGACATGTGTCAACCAAGTCAGCGAGCCAGACCACCCGACCCCATTAGCCGCCTCTTACGACAAGAATAGTCGCCTTTTATAGCAAGCATGGGTTGCTGAAGACCTATTCCACAACTGGATCTTCATGGGTCCTTCCCAACACTGAATACGATACATCTCACAAGAAAACTTCATCGAAACTGATTACTGTCAGTCTAAGGGAGGACCAACGAGGGCACCTTCTGTTGTATGGACGTCATCTTTGTCTCCATTAGCGATACGCTCCTGTCGGGCAACAGATACGGCAATTAAACTGAGTGAGTTTAGTTTTATGCCTGCCTGCTTTTAGCAATATTCCAGCAATATCGAGGGACACCACAAATGAGCTTCATTAGAACCTTTTGGGGATTCGAACCAGGGTATTGGGCGTGACGAGTGAACGCTTTAACCGTTAAGGCTACCCCACCGCCCCCAGACAGTGCAACAGAGTTGTTGAAAATACACGAAAGGTTAAATTTGCCGGATTTGATGTGTTCGACCTGTTTCTGCTGGGTTCAGTTGATCCAAGATAATTGAGATTGACCTACCAGCCCACTGTACCGTTAGCTAACAATCTCGTGCAGATAACGCCATCGACCGCGCTCACAGCGGTGTTGTTGTTTGGCCGTGTGTTTACAAAAACGCAACAGGATTCCGTTGCGTTCCAGTTGATGTTTCCCTCGGCCTTTCAACAACAACCTCTCGTCCGGAGAGCGACAGCTGAAAACGTTGAAACCATTGACAAGTAAACATGGAGTCTGATGAAAAGAAATATTTCTGTGATGCATACGAGTGAGTGAGTGAGTGAGTGGGTGGGTGGGTGAGTGAGTGAGTGGGTGAGTGAGTATTGGGTGAGTGAGTGATTGACTGGAAAATAATGATGTCCGGGTAGAAATCATTTTGTCTATCAAGCACCTCCTGGGTAGGGACTGAGGAATAATCGGGTAGACATGGCTTTGTCGACGGCCCAATTATTTGAATTAATGGAGCCATTTGTTTGGGATGTTTCAAAGATCTCGGGGACCTTATCTGTGATGACAACAGCTTTATGTGTGTGCATTCGCCTCGACAGCAGGCAGCTATACAAAGATGTAGAGCGTGTCATATCCCCGTGATTGTGTAGGTTATGTGGGGCTCCTGTTGTGTATCACACTTTTCCTCCAAACTCTCTACCACATTCTCCTGAATGGCCTTCATCTTCCAGCCTCGCCTCGCTGTCATCTCCCTACGGCTCTCAGTGTTGGGGCTTGCACGGTGTGGAACCTTGTCTGCCAGACACCGCCTGGTAGGGACAGTGTAATGATTGGTTAGAAACATGGTCCGGATAGATAGTACTGAATCCCCTTTCTCTACCAGACACCACCTAGGTAAGGACAGGATAATAATTGGGTGGAAACATGGTCCGGGTAGATAGTACTGAATCCCCTTTGTCTATCAGACACTAGCTGGGTAGGGACAAGGTAATAATCGGGTAGAAACATGGTCCGGGTAGATGACACTGAATCCTCTTGCCTGGCAGAATGATGAATGTGTAAATGGTCGTATCTGGACAAGACATGACCGTCAAGCATATACCGATTCTAACCTGTGTAGGCGCAGCACTCTGACCACAAGATCTGGAACAGTTTTACACACAACAAATGTAGATGTACTACTTCCGCATGTTCTCCATAGATACACACGTGAAAGAACACTGAGGAAAAATGCTGATAATGACTTTAATTATGACCATACCTATTCCGGGTGAGAGACGCTGGCAGAAGTCCACAAACACGGTTAATTACAGTCTAATAATAATTTCAATGTTTGTGCTGTATCTGATATTAATCCGTGTAAACAATCTGGGGCCCCTTTCACGAAGCTGCCTTTACTAAGGTTAATCTTAACTCACATTCTTTAACATTTCACCAGCGTTACCTTAGTGACTTACGATCTTCTTAGTGCTTTGTGAAAGGAGGCCCAAGCCAATTAAGTTATTCACCCCAACATTACGATATTAAGGCGTACTCGCACTTCCCCATATTTTTTCTTGTCATTTGTTCGTGGTTGTCACCGTCCTTGACATGGCGTGACTCAATGTAATGTAAATGGTCTTAATGTAAATAGCTACAAGACTGTGTACACAGTCACCTTTCATGGGGCGCTATTTATCAAGCTCTGGGATACATGGAAATATGCAGATAAGAGCAGGTAATCCGTTATAGTTGAAGTTTGAATGGTTGTTGGTTATCGTGGCTTCACTTGTGATGTCACCGTTGAGGCAAGTTACGTACGTCGTGTATCACAACGGAACAATTCAGGAGAAGGTGGGAGAAGAAGGAGAAGGTAACTGATATATTAAATTTCCTTCAGACATAACTGAAATTCATCAGACTATCAAATACGAATGTCTGCCGCAAAACAATACAAAAACAAAAGATTAAGAACCAAAACAATACATTCAATTAAAAAAGAAACAGAAGTATCTGGTTTTGCGGATGTTGCTGAGAATGTTGCTAAAACTTGTCAGCTGATTTGAAACTCGACAGCGAGAACAATGACAAAAAATATATATGATAACAAAGGTATAGTAAACATTTATATGTGCTACAACCTTGAGCAAACTGTGATAATAGTACAAGGAACTGTGAAATGAATATGGCTGGCAATGTCCATGTTGCGTGTTTCAATACATGTCCAAAGTATAGGTCGTGTTATCTGCCACCGTAGTTGCTTGTGTGATCCCTTCAAGAACGTAGGCACACGCTATGCACTCTCCTACTCACTGATTTCGTCAGCCGCCTGATGACGTCATATGAGATGCGTCGCCATTCTTTATGGGGAGCTAAAATGAGTTTATCTTGGGTGTTGGGTGTTTGTTGTCTGTCAATCATCCCAGAGGTACTCTATGGGATTACGATCTGGAGAGCGAGCAGCTCAAGGTAACACATGAACTTTGTTGACGTTAAGGAAGTTTTACATGACGTTAAAAGAATGAGGCCTGTAATTGCCGTGTTGGAACATAATACCCCGTACCTGCGCATTCATCTCGAGCCGCCATTTGTAACTACTTCACCTCTTTCCGTGACCTGCTTGCCGGAATGACACGAGTAGTTACGAACACTCGCGCTGCCTGCTCACGTGCCGTCAGCTCACGTGCCGGAAGTTACGTAATAAAAACATTGTTATAAACTGTGTTACTGGGTTAGCGAAGCGTGTGGAGAAGACAGTCTTACATCACAGCACTCAGGTCTTCCTGGTGCTATTTTTGACTTTAGTCCCATTTGACTGACTATTAGACCAGAACGATGGCAGTCAGCTATTTGTCTGCACCACAGTGGATTGTTGTTACTGTATAGAACCGAGTACGCAATGATAGATACGGATCATAAAAGATAAAACCATAAAAACACAGTAATGGCCGTGGGAGTTATGTAACTCGACAACCACATCCTTCTGATTTGGTGGTGGGCAACTGGGGTCTACTCCTCGCAGTACACCTTATTTTGCAGCGGTAATGG
Organism: Haliotis asinina; assembly: GCF_037392515.1. Taxonomy (NCBI): domain Eukaryota; kingdom Metazoa; phylum Mollusca; class Gastropoda; order Lepetellida; family Haliotidae; genus Haliotis; species Haliotis asinina. The sequence continues at coordinate 8,939,325 of NC_090294.1, read as the reverse complement.
TAGCAGAGATCATGTAACAGGTAATAGAATCTATATTATATGGTGTCTGGTGGTAGTGACAGTAGCACCAACAGTCGTTGTAGACATTGTCTTAGTTATACACGTGTTTGCGGCTGGTATGTGTGTGAGTCGCAGCTACGATTTCTGTTTAAACGTATTCGCAGAAACCGAACTCTAATAAGGGGATCTTTGCACAGAAATTGAAATTGACGTAATTGTCAAGTAGATAAAGAGCCAGAGTTTCTAGTTTCATCAGCAATATGATACGACTTCAACACATGCTTTTCTTCTTTCCTTTCGTCTCAACCCACCCTGACAGCGCCTGTATATATAGAGTCAACCATTGTGCTAGACATTCATGTCATGACATTCTTCTACGCTCGCAGTTATGACATTATGCACATAAAGAGGATGTTATGAAACCCCTAACTGCCAATGAAGTCGCTCCCTTTGGGACCACAGAAATATCACGACATTTTGACCGTGCCCTCACATCTCTAGACGTCTGTGCTTTCTACAGTTCAGATGACAACGTTCAGATTGTAACTGATCGTGAGGCCTTCATTGCTGCGTCTTATTCATTGTGTGTGTATACCTGGGTCCATTGATTGAGACTAGAAGGTTTGCCGGGAAGTGACAGACCATCAGAGGGGGAGGGGAGAGGCTCATGGTCTTTCTCTCTTACACACGAAGACATTTTAACATAGACTCTCTCTCTCTCTCTCCCTTTCTCTCTCTCTCTCCCTTTCTCTCTCTCTCTCTCTCTCTCTCTCTCTCTCTCTCTCTCTCTCTCTCTCTCCTTGACCAGTGAAGGGCCCGGGGTACAATAGGCCTTCAGGAATCCATGCTTGCCATAAAAGGCGACTATGCTTGTCGTAAGAGGCGACTAACGGGATCGGGTGGTCAGGCTTGCTGACTTGGTTGACACATGTCATCGGTTCCCATTTGCACAGATCGATGTTCATGTTGTTGATCACTGGATTGTCTGGTCCCGACTCGATTATATGCGGACCATTTAACTGGAATATTGCTGGGTGCGGCGTAAAAGTCAAGTGACCCTGTTCGAGATCGTTGTTTGATAAAACTGGCGAGTTTAGAACAAACCGAGCAGTTCTGCTCTCTCTCTCTCTCTCTGTGTGTGTGTGTGTGTAATAACAGAAATCGGCTTTACACAATATACCGGTGATGGGAATCGAACCCGGGTTTTCTACATGCCGAACCTGGAGAGAGACGTAATATTGAGACGTAACGGCAGTAATATTGGTGCCACTCTCCTCTCCTATTATCACTACGTTTATAATGATGTATCGTCAAATATCAGGACGCTAATTGTCGACACATCCCAACAAGACGCTGGTCGATAAGAACCTTGTATTGTTTGCCCAGGACAAGATCCGTGTGTATGTACACACTATGTAAACAACCTTTGATCTTCTTGGAGACGTGAGGATTTCATCAGAAACGTTGGTGCTGCTCGCGAGAAGCTTAAGAATAAACATGTCTTGTTACTGGTTCAAACTGGTAATATTGCAGAAATATTTAATTGGATCCAAAAATTGCAAAATGTTGTTTCGAAAAGATGTGGCAGAGTGTTGAAAACTCGTCAGTACACTTATTTGAAGGGACTCTAAACGCCCTCTACAACCGATTGTTCGTTCTGAACGAATCAGGCAATCATATGGTTGTGTGTCCTGCATCCAGGTGTTGACCTAACACACTGACCACGTGCACTGGCTCAAGGTGTATTTACACATGCTCTTTGTCAACAGAAATTGAGATCAAAACGGGGTTCAACACCCTGTGTACCCAACATGTAGGGCAAGTTAAAACGAGGGGTGGGATTTTATGGGATATGTGTGTGTTGTGGACATCTCAGCTGGGGAGTTGCGCGTGGTGATGTTTGGGGATCTGAGGGGGACAGGTGTGTTTTGGGTATCTCAATGGCACAGGTGTGTGCTATGGGGACCTTCGGTGATAGGTACGTGTGGTGGGGATCTCAGGGGACAGGTTTGCGGGGTGAGGATCTCAAGATGACAGTTGTCGGGTGCTTGGGTGGATGGGGGTCTCGGGTGACAGGGATTCGTGGTGGGGGATCTCGAGAGACAGGTTTGTCAGGATGGTAAGGTAGGGTAAAGCTGCGAGGTCGGATTTTTAGGGGACGTGTGTGAGGGGTGGGGATCCCAGGGGACAGGTGTGTGTGTGGTCTCAGGAGACAGATTTGCGGGGTGGGGAACTCAGGGAAGAGTTGTATGGGGTAGGATCTTAGGTGACAGGTGCGTGGTTGGCGTCTCAATCGGTGAGGTGTGGTGTTTGAGGTCACGGAGCTGTGTGTTGTGGGGATCCTTCAAGTTGGGAACAGGTGTGGGGGGACAGCGATATATTCGAGAGTCTGCACCATGGAATAGAGTCTGTGTACTTATACATTGCATAACCAGTCTAAGCTATCTCTACAGGAGATCATATACCTTACATTGTGTCATTTATCTGGAACATAAAGGCAGGGCGTTGTCTAGTTGTCAAAACGTTTGCTCGTTAAGCCAACGACCCGACGACATTCCCGTCATGGGAATAAAAAACACTTCTGCGTGCTGGAATCTTGCCAATTATGCAATCATACTAACTCACAATTCATACAGTGTTCTTGTAACACGATTCGTCTTTAGGAATTAATAGTAGCAAGCACATATCTGTTCAGAGTGAGTGAAGGAGTTTTTGTTTAGCGTTGCTTTTGACAACATTCCAGCAATATCACTGCCTGGGACAACAGAAATCGGTTTCACACATTGTACCAATGTGGGGAATCGAACCCAGGTCTTTGGTGTAACGACTGTTCTGAGGGCACTGAAAACCGGCGCCTTTGTGAAAAATCTGCACTCACTCACCCACACAACCACTCACTCAGTTAGGTCGCCGTGACTCCTTATGAAACGCTGGAAACAAACCCAATTATAATACGTAGTGTATTGATCCCAGACGCTTCACATTTTATTGTAAATATTTACAGATGTTGTCGGACAACATAAGAGTCTGCATGACAAACACGACAGAACGTCTTCTTCTCGTTGTCATGGTACCACATCGACCATACCGACAGAGGACAGTGAACTGTATTCCAAAATGTCAACTTGGGTCATCTGGCACTGTAGGTGTTTATCCGTTACATAATTTGGTGATGTGTGGGGTTTTTTTAAGTCCGTTTCAACAATGTCCCAGCAATATGGCATCGGGGGACACCAAAAACCGGCGAGTAGCCACGTGTAGAATCGAACCCCGTGTAGAATCATTTTACAGATTGCTTTTGGTACATCAAACTATTCACATATAACACTCTTTTAACGTGGATGGTGCCCACCTTGTTAAGAACAGTTAACTGCAAATGTTTAGTTACCACCATACATCGAACAAACCCAAAGTGCACTGTGACATACTTCAGAATGTACTTCAGGAAGTTCTATTTTCGCATTGTGGAAAACAACAGTGCAGTGGGTGATGCAGTAGTGCATGTTGGTGCTGAGAATCATTGGAACGCATGTCTCATTGTCATACTCAGTCCATGCCACCTGCAGTATAGGAATGAAATAGCTGATGCTGAAAGGAAGTAACAGTGAGTGAGTGAATGAGTGAGTGAGTGAGTGAGTGAGTGAGTGCGATGGGTGGGTCGGTCGATCGGTCGGTCGGTCGGTCGGTCAGTCAGTCAGTGGTTGATCAAGGGGGGCGAGTGTTCGAGTGAGTGAGTGGGTGTGTGGGTGGGTGAGGAAGTGAGAGAGGTAGGGAAGGAGTGATCGACATTCCTGTTTGATCAGTTGCCCTGTAACTATTAATGTTTGGATGGCAAGAAACAGTGGTATCATGTGTCACATCCCCCGTAGTCGGAGACACAACGTCAACGAGTGTTACCAAAAAATCTAATTTTAGACCTCTGACGAAAGTCTTGGCTCAGCGTCATTTTTAACCGATCTAACCGGAATCCATCTGGTTTGGAAGATATTTGCCCTCTCAGTGCGGCTTGTTGCAACCTTTCGGTTATACAATACTCAGAGAGTGAGTTTAACAATATTCCATTTATATTGCAGCGGGGGAACACTAGCACAATGTCAGCATAAAACAAACATTGGATAATATATATATACAGCTGTAATATAGTTGACAGGTCAAAACTGGGACTGAAAGGCGTAAGCACATATTCACAATTACACGTCCACTGCACCTGGTAAACAAAGGTTAATTTACAAGCAAACATAATGAAATGACCGAGGAACGTCACGGTTATAATTAAAGTGAGTGAGTGAGTTTAGTGTTACGCCGCACTCAGCAATATTCCAACCATATGGCGGCGGTCTGTAAATAATCGAGTCTGGACCAAACAGTCCAGTGATAAACAGCATGAGCATCGATCTGTGCAATTGGGATGCGATGACATATGTCAAACAAGCCAGCGAACCTGACCATCCAATCTCGTTATTCGTCTTTTACAACAAGCATGGGCTGCTGTAGATGATTTCTAACCCTAACCTTAACAGACTCTCATACATAAAACGTATGAGTCTCGAATTTAAAAATTACAGATCCAGTGGCTGCACGTGCAGATAACATGGAGAACCCGTGAACAAAGATCACAAGATATGACGTCCTGCTACCATCAGAGATCATTATTGTGGATTGTCTTTCAATAATTGTTTTCACAGAAAGTGGATTATCGACCGGCGGTAATGGCAGAGTTATTAACGGAAACGCATCTTGATGCATTGCATCAGTTTAGCGTTGGCGCTGAAACTGGGTTGTGGTTAAGCACAGCAACAAATACCTGTGACAAAAATATCACCAGTAAAAAATAGCCGACACGAGAAAACATTGCTGGTAAACAAAGTACAAAAGACAACTTTAGTGTGAGTTCAGTGTCTTGGCGGGTGTATGCCTTGAATCTTAGTTATCGCGTGAATTCCAAACCTCCATGTCCTCACACCTCTGCTTGCACGTAGTAATATAAAAGTTAATGCTGCCAAATCTGGTGCAAGGCGGATGTATAAAATACTTGTTTTGATCAGTGGTTTGAGTTTATGAGAGACATAGTCTATTCTCCCATTACAAAGAATAACACGGCTTTGGATATCTTATGATTCTCCATTAAGTAGCATCTTACACCTATTACACCTACAAAGACTGTCAAAAATCACAGCTCAACAACTTCCCAGCTTCTCGCATAACGTGAGAGGATGAGTGAGTTTAGTTTTACGCCGCTTTTACTAATGCTCCAGAACCTAGATTTTCTAAGCTCTCTTAGCGCTAAGACTGCCGTAAATCATACATTAACATTACGTTATGACTAACGTAGAGAGCTTCGAAAATCTAGGCCCAGTATATCACGACGGCGGACACCAGAGATGGACTTTACACATGGTACCCATGTGATGAATCGAACCCTGGACTTGTGCGTGATGAGAGAACGCTTTATCTACAAGGCTACCCCACCGCCCCTCCCGCACCACGACCATAACAAGTCTTCACATTTCTGCTGCAGACACTATTACAACTGATGAACCAGTGAACATTCGGGTTAGTGTTTATCTTTAGCAACCCATGTCTGTTGCACGGAGAGACTAACGGGATCGGGTGGTCAGGCTCGCTGACTTGGTTGACACAATTATGTAGGTCGATGCTCATGATGTTGATGACTGGATTGTCTGGTCCAAACTCGATTACTTACAGACCGCCGCCATACACTTAGAATATTGCTGAATACGGCGTCAAACAACAAGCAGCCAAAATGAATAGATATACAGAACAAAAAACTGGTGATGTCTTAGTCATTAAATAGGCAATGACTCTTAAATGGGATTGATATGTAACTGAAAAGAAAACAGAGGAAATTTCTAAAAAAATGAATATTATTTAAAACTGGAGCTGAACATTGTTGGCGATGAGCAGTAGTAACTACAGCTGGAACAAATGGAACGGTCATTTGTATTAAACAATGATCATTAACACTGGTCACTACAACAATAATTGTTATCGTGTGCAAACAACAACATGCAAGTATGCTTGACGCGTGTTTACAGGGCCAATACAGAAACGGCGAAGATTGACCAAGGGAGGTAAGCAATAATATTTTATGGAGCTTCCTTGAACGTCAGAAAATACCGGAATACGATCCTAAGACAAACATAGCATTTCCAGGAATTTATTCAGGAAATACACTGTTTGGGATTGGTGGTTTCACATGAAAAAAGGACACCGAAGACGTAGTTTTAACAGCATAACATGTAAACAACATGCAAACAACACTGTTTAAGTGAATCTGACTGCCACATCCTGTTTATGTTTCAGGTTATATAAAAATTGTGAGATAATGACGAAAAACATATTTACAAATGCTTGACAGCTGGACAAACTAATGATACAGTTCAGTGGATTATCAGTTAGTACACCGCATAACTCGCTCTATTCCACAGAAAAGTATTTTCGAGGGGTTACGTGTATTGTAGGATTTCACAGGTTATTAACTATTTACACAAAGGGACGAGGCAAAAGGAGAATATTGGAATATTCAATATCACGATGGTATTTTACGGGGGCTTCTGTCATTTAGTAACAAAATCAGATCACGGGGATAAGGCTGGGTAAAAATAATTAAATGTTTCTCGGGTACATTCTTTTCTAAAGTGACAAGGGCGGTAGGACTTTGGGGTTTTTTTATATTTAGATACAAACAGAGTGACGAGGGAGGAACACACTTCTATTTTTTTACTCTCAGAAAATTACAGCTGGAAAAGTTTAGCATGTGTTAATGAGTTGTAGATTCAGTCACACTCGTTCTTATAGACACTGATTCTTACAGTGGACAAATGGATGATCGGGACGCGGCAAAGTCAAAATTAATTCTTTAAAGTGGCAATGAAAAATTGTTACGCGCACAAAGAAAAGTGAAGCGCCGATGCTCGAGAAACATTTCACTTTCTTTATTTAGCCTAATGCATTGGGGATACAGTTAGAACATCGACTTGTGTGACTGGGCCAGATACATTTAATCTGTGTGTTACTGAGTGAAGGATAATGTCATATAGCAGTATGTATCGGGTTCATGAATGGTAGTATGCCACATAGCACCTGCAAACTGCCATGCATGAAACGATTCTAAGAACAATATGAAAAGCAATAATATATACAAGCATATTCATACAGATTACGCATATACACTACTGGACATTAGTTGCAGTGAGTGAATGAGGGTGAATTTGGTTTCAAGTCGATTTTGAAATTGTTCCAGCAATATCAGGACAGGGGAGCATCTGAAATGGGCTTCACACATTGTATCCATACTTGACTAGAAAATGAACATACTTTTTAAAAGTATTTTGCTGATTACTTGTTTGCCTTAAAGGCAATTTGAAATCGTTTATCTGATACAAATGATCCATCATTCAATGTAACTTATTCTTTCGAAAGACGAAGTCACTCAGGTCAGCTAGTCTTTATCTGTGACTTGTGACCGATGGCCTCTCAACCGTGACTTGTGACCTATGGCTTCTGACCAATGATCAGTGAATCTGTATTTCTGTTGCTAAGATCACTTGGCCTTGACTATCATGGTTGTATATGGTTCCTTGCTTATTTCGTAGTCGTAGTTTATTGTCGTGTGTCGGTGACGAAGTCGGTGTTTGGTGCAGCTGACGTTATCTTGAATCTTTGACGTGAATCGTATCCGAGTCTCGCCAGTAGTAGAATAGCGCAGCCGCCATCTGGAAAAGGCAATGAGTGAGGACAGTTATTTGATATATCGGAAGTACCGTGTGAGGGTACCTAACAACTGTTTCATTTTCACATTTTCTCCACCGATATCACGACGGTCAGTTACCTCAATAAAATGCCTTGTTAGACACTGCGCGTGTAAGATTTTTTAATCCATTATTCAGATGGTATTCAGTGCAACAATGAATGGTGTACGCTACTTCAAGGCACATCATCTGGAGATGAAGGAGCAAATTTTATGGATGATCAACTTCTTTACTTTCACAATGGCGACGTTTCGGTATGGATTCAAGCATGAAAGCGGTATAAGACTCCATACCGAAACGTCGCCATTGCGAAATTAAAGAAGTTGATCATCCATAAAATTTGTTCCTTCATCTCCAGATGATGTGCCTTGAAGTAGCGTACACCTTTAGCTCAGCAACTTCTAAAATGCCTCTAAAACAGTTTACATCATCTGGAGGGTAACCGTTTTATCATGAGACTTTCCCATTGCCTTATATCCTTTACCCGTATTAACATCTACTCGGACAATACAGATATAGTGTTTATACATACCACAGTTATTTCTACATCTATGAACGATGATAAAAAGTATGAGTACTAGCTACCCATTTTGTCATAAATCATGTCCGCATGTATATAATGGCAACAAAAAATAAACATACATGAAATCGTGTTAACGAAAGTTTAAACTATGAATATTTACGGTATATCTCTATGACGTGACAAAACAATAATTACCTTTGATTTTCTCCCGTCATGTTGCTGAACAAGAAGCATGTATCAGAACATGAAAAGCAGGCTTCTGATAACAAGGCTGGCCGGACCAAGCAAGTGGTCAAAGTCGCCAGCCCTGTAACGTTATTGCCCACCTGTCGCCTCGCCTTATATACAGGTAACCAACAACGGTGCGCGTGTCGTGGTTAACCTCGGCAGTTCTACAAGGAAACATAGTTGTGAAACTCAAACAGTTGTGAAATTTCTGACTGATTACTAAAATTAGTACTTTTCACACTGTTGCTATACATTGTGACGTCACCGACTGAATTCACAATATGCTGACCTGACAGAATATAATAGGGCACAGGCAAAATGGCCACATAAGCGATACGAGGTAACGTAGTCAGATCGTCCGAAAGCATAAACAGTTGCGAAATTGCCGACTGATGTTTTAATTTATTGAATGAGTATAATGTGACGTCATTGACTGAAATCGAAATATGCTGGCTACACAGAATATTATAGAGTGAAGACAAACTAGCCACAACTACTTCAAATACTTTATTTAATTGTTAATATGTACACTTATGTTGTTTAAATACGAAGTATACACAAATACTGTTTTAAAAACTCTGTGTTGGAGGGTGGAAGTTGGGGTTTTGTTTTGCGGTTAACCGCCAAGTCAATATGTGATTTTATACAATGCGAGTAGGCATCGCTTAAAATTTCAAACGGTGGACAAATATATACTCGTGATTTCGTCATATCTGTATAATCGACGCTGCATTTAGTAGAGATTTGGATGCGGAAATGGCTTTCGGCTTTTCTAGCGCAACGCAACAATTTCAAAATACTAGCTTAACTCTATGCTATATTCTCTACAACATATCAATAATCAATTTATTTTTTTTCACATTTTACTCACCAGGTCAAAAACAATAATAAAAACAAGGGCCACATTACAAAACCAATGTGCTGATTTATTTTCATAGACATTTAGTAGAAAATATAAGGAATAATTATGATTTTAGTGACTTATATTGAATCCTTCTACAAATAGTTCTAGGTACGTAGGACACGGAAGTAAACATTTCAAGATCATTATCCAGAAATATACAACAAACGTTAAACACACAAACAGAAATCAGTCTGTGATAAAACAAATTGTTTCGAAGAAGGTGTTTTATTGATGCATAGAGGGTGTAGTAAAATCCGCCATCACAATACGCGCAGTAAGTTGGCTGTGTATGGCGACGAACCGTGGTGTTGCGATTAACCGCAACCTAACAATACCAGCTGACGAAGTGGACGGAAAGCCCAACATGATTGCACAATATGATCAAAACGGTCGGTATAAAAGTACATTCGTCTCTCAGACATTTCAGAGCGGGGTCAGCATCACAGACCACTGGTTGTCACACGCCTGGTCCGGCCAAACCTCGTTATCTTCAGCGCTGTATGCAGAAAAACTGGTCACTGTCTATAGGTATGTCTTATGCCGGCAAACGAGCAAGTATATCTTTTCATCGTTGAGGTGTATAGAGTTGTGTTTTACCTTTTTACGTACTTATGGACATAGTGTACTAGAACACGAATGTTGTGTCTTTTTATGAAAAATACACATATTCTAGATATTAGTACGTCAAAATTTTATCATTATTAAAATGGTTGAAGGATAATATGGGAAGTCGTTATAGTTGTAGTCAGGTTGTTTTTATGTGTGTGTGTGTGTGTGTGCGTTCGTACGTGTGCGCGTGCGCTTATGTGCCGAGCTCTGTATTCTCTTTTTGAGGAAATGAAAAATCGTTGTCGGGAATACAAATAAACATCATACAGCATCATTGTTTACCACGTGTCGCATAGACCTTTTAAAAAAATACCCGTTCAATATGACTTTAACATAATTCAAATTCGATTCAAGTGATACCAACAATATATATTTATCCATCCACTTGGGTTACGATGTTGTTATCAAAGTCCCCAAAGATGAGGATTCTATTTATGGCTGTGTCCAATTTGAAGCGCTTTAATTATTCTGGATAAATTATATTCTGTTCATTAATTACAGGTGAGCTACTTAGACGCGAGTAAACACCCAACACTACCATGGATTTCCATAGCAACCTGGTGGTGTTTCCCCCTGACACTGTACCCCAGAGCGCTCCTATATCTGCCAACCAGGTGAGAAACAACGCAGGGGGATTCGGATGGAAGGTTGACGACTTCAGCCGCCTCAAACGCTTCCTATGTCTGGGTTCCGAAGGAGGCACCTACTACACCTCAGAGAAGGCATTGACACAGCAGAATGTGGGATGTATTCTGAATCTCATCAGTGAAGGAAAAGGGACGGACGTGGTCAAAACCATCAAACAGTTCAGTCTGGAGGGACGCACCGCCAAACAGACATCCATCCTACTGGCTCTTGCTGTCTGTTGCAGAAGCAGCGATTTAACCACCAAACAGGAAGCCTACAAAGCTGTATGTGACATATGCCGAATTCCCACTTTCCTATTCGAGTTTATTGAACGGTGTGAGAAACAGGGGAAGACCACAGGATGGGGACGGGCACACAGGAACGCCATATCAGCTTGGTACAACAGGTTCAGTGATGACCCTGTCAAGCTCGCCATGCATGTCACTAAATATCGACAGAGAAACAGCTGGTCTCACCGGGACGTTTTGCGACTGTCCCACACCAAACCCGTCAACGATGCCGTCGGTGTCGTTCTGAGGTACGCCGTCAGAGGACTTTCAGATGCTAAACAAATGTATGACAAAGGTGAACCCGAATCTGAAGACGTGAGGAAGGTCCTGAAGTTCCTTAGTGTTGTGGACGAGGCCAAATCATGTACTGAGGAAGACAAGATGGTGGAGCTGATTCGACAACATGGACTAGTTCGGGAGCACATCCCCACATCACTGCTGTCGTCGGTTTCTGTTTGGAAAGAGCTGCTTCAGAAAATGCCAATGACAGCGATGATAAGGAACCTTGGTAAGATGACTTCCATCGGTGTGCTACGAGACGGTTGTTCTGAGGAAGATCTGGTGGTTCAGAAAGTGACAGACCGAGACTCCCTGAAACAAGCCAGGATTCACCCGTTCAACGTGTTAGTGGCTCTGAAGACCTACTCAGCAGGCCGTGGAGAGAAGGGCAAACTGACGTGGATTCCAACTAAACGAATCAAGAAAGCCCTGGATGATGCATTCTATCTGTCCTTCAAATTTGTGTTACCAACAAACAAGCGTTACCTTCTAGCAGTGGACGTGAGTGGTTCCATGGGTTGTCCTGTGATGGGGACACCGTCAGTCACGTGTAGGGATGCTGCAGCAGCCATGATGATGGTCACGAAGCGGACTGAAAACCCAGATAATTCCACTGTTGTCGCCTTCTGTGATAAGTTAACCCCCCTTGACATCGGACACACAGATGATTTGGACACAGTGACAGGCAGAATAAGTAACATGCCATTCGGAGGTACTGACTGCGCGCTGCCGATGGTGTGGGCAAAGGAGAAGAAGAAAATGTTTGATGTGTTTGTTGTGTACACGGATTGTGAGACTTGGTTCGGAAAAATTCACCCTTCTGAAGCTCTTCGCCAGTACAGGAAGTGGAGTGGATTGTGGGATGCTCGTCTGATCGTTTGTGGAATGTCCAGCAATGAGTTCACAATCGCCGACCCGGATGATCCTGGGATGATGGACGTTGTGGGCTTCGATTCCGCAGCCCCAGAAGCCATGCGCTCCTTTGTCATGGGCGAAATATGACTTCTCCGGAACAGTATTCGCTAGTTGCTTTTCTTACCGTTTTCCATACATTACTGATTATCAGAACATGCATGATCACTTGAATCCCCTGCTAGAAATTATGTGAATACAAAACCATTATATTGCATCGAAGTGTGAAAAGAAACCCATTTCCGTTATCATGACCAAATCCATCCAGAGTCCATGTTCGAGTCCCACTATATCATAGATATTTACTTACCATTCAGTAGCACTATGTGTGCAACTATCTACTTATTGCTGCATGCACATCAAGCCTACGTTCGTTGTCACTTCATTTATGTTCCTCTATTTATGAACTGATTTGTTAAATACCATCCCACGTGTCTCCCGCCACACTTTAGTGTATAGCTCCCAACAAGTGCTTATGCCTGTAAATCCTCAAGGGAAACTGAAATAAATAAATTTAGTAATGTAATTTTTCAACATCAAGAGTACATACTCCTAATTTGTTTTCAAGACAGGAATACTAGAAATACGTAAGAATGCATTTAGTGTACTGAATGAAATTTTATTAGTAATCTTGTGTATAGTTTGACATATGCACCACAGCATTATTACTCTTGTGTGTACAGGTCAATAAACAATATAGCAATACTTTCCTCAGGTAAATACGTCTGTAAATAATTTTAAAACCGTACGTGCATACATATGTTTTACCATACGTACGCCGATATGGCCCTTGTCTGGAGCCCTGATGTGCTATAACCACATTGTACTCTAAATTTTACTCTGGGTTTGTGATGAGATGCTCCGATATTGTTGTGTTCGTTTCTGGTTAAGGATCTTGGGTTTTACCATTGTGATTTTTGTTGATGCGGAAAGGTTTTGTATATATTTCGCAAATTAAAGCCCGTGTACTGCAATACTCACCAGCCATGACATCTGAGACAAGCAGGCGTTCCTAAGCGTTTATATCACCTATACTATATTCGCCTTCTTCATCACATATCGCTATCACGTATACTGTAGATTATTAATCCTTTTCATCACATGCCACTATCGCGTATATCCTATTATTATTTGTCTTTTGCATCACATATCGCCACCACACCAAAACTACATCGAAAAGAAAAGAATGCCCCCCTACCATGTATATGTGTTTATTACTAAGATACTGAAAATGGTTATCTTAATAAGCTATATTTGATAGTTATATACTCTTGAAAGGAGGTGTAATAAAAACATGTTCCCATCTTTATAAACTTGTTTTGTTTTTATTTTATGTTTTTGTTTGGTGTGTGTGTGTGTGCTGGGGACGCTTGTTTGGGGGGATTTCTGCCAAAAGGAGAATAGTTATGTCAATGTTTATGGATATACAACAGTTACTTCTTCTATTCTGTGAAGGCGACGTTTGACATAGATTCTATTCTACAGTGATAATAATGTGGATGCTAATAGTGGGCAATAGTCCATACATCAAGTATGCTCAGTGCGCTACACATTACCCTAACGGAATTGTACGTTCAAAGCTCCTACGGAGCCCCAAGCGCGACCGTATTGGTCCATACATCAAGTATGCTCAGTGCGCTACACATTACCCTAACGGAATTGTACGTTCAAAGCTCCTACGGAGCCCCAAGCGCGACCGTATTGGTCCATACATCAAGTATGCTCAGTGCGCTACACATTACCCTAACGGAATTGTACGTTCAAAGCTCCTACGGAGCCCCAAGCGCGACCGTATTGGTCCATACATCAAGTATGCTCAGTGCGCTACACATTACCCTAACGGAATTGTACGTTCAAAGCTCCTACGGAGCCCCAAGCGCGACCGTATTGGTCCATACATCAAGTATGCTCAGTGCGCTACACAATACCCTAACGGAATTGTACGTTCAAAGCTCCTACGGAGCCCCAAGCGCGACCGTATTGGTCCATACATCAAGTATGCTCAGTGCGCTACACAATACCCTAACGGAATTGTACGTTCAAAGCTCCTACGGAGCCCCAAGCGCGACCGTATTGGTCCATACATCAAGTATGCTCAGTGCGCTACACAATACCCTAACGGAATTGTACGTTCAAAGCTCCTACGGAGCCCCAAGCGCGACCGTATTGGTCCATACATCAAGTATGCTCAGTGCGCTACACATTACCCTAACGGAATTGTACGTTCAAAGCTCCTACGGAGCCCCAAGCGCGACCGTATTGGTCCGTAGATCCGTGTTTGTCAGATACAACAGAGTATGAGACCCAGGTCACACATTTTTGTCAGATACCCATTTTAAACAGCTGGGTACGTGGACTGAGAGCAATGTGGACGAAGTGCCTTTCCCAGTGCCTTGCACACGGATCTGAGGCGTGAGAGACCAGCATGCTAAAAATGACGTTTTTTTTCGCATTCATATCTACAATATATGTTGTGAATATGTGAACGTACGAAATATCTGTTAAACTATGTTAGACCTAACTTCATTCTCACTGGTAGGGAGATAGGACACGCAGAAAAACGACTTCCTGGCGAGAGGTTAGTGCAGAAATGAGCAATGCGCTTTTTTCTAAGTCAAAAGAGACTTATTAGGAGCAGATCATTGCTTTATGCAAATTGGTGCGCAGTGATATCGTACTGCAATGGACTCTTTAAAGTGCCTATTGTGAAGTAAACTCAGCTTCATAATAAACAATAGCTGGCGTAAAAATAATAACTTTAATACTGAAACTATTAAGGGTGTGGCTACAATGGAGTCTCACTCTCACTATAAAAAGATGATGTGTCAGGACGGAGATAAGATAATCCATTAGGGGGAATTAAACTGGGGAGGTAAACGGTCTGTTATAACAATTTACAAATAACGTCCAGTCCCGCTGATCGTCCAGTGGCCACAGGGCCTACATCTTTTGAGACATTTAATAATGATTTAAGCTTTTTCTATGGGTATCAAACCCTTTTTACATATCTTGACATAGACTTAAGCATAAAATATCTTTGAGATGGCCCCTTGTACCGTAGGCAGCACATGTATTTCCTTCCTGGCTGAGCGACCAAATTGCCTTCTATAGTAATGGTTTCAGAAGCCATTAGTATTTTTCTGAGTTTTCCCCAATTTAAGAGTCTCCTATTACACATCCCACTGAATGTCCAATTAGACCGATGTGGATTATTTCGACATACGCTATTTGCAATTGTGTAAATTTTACAATAAAAAAGAACAACCCCCAAAAGAAACCAAGAAAAAACAAAAACAAAACAAAAAACACCAAAAAAACCCAAACAAGTTGATAATGGTAAGCGGAGTAACAGCCTGAAAACAGTTCTTTAGCTATTGTTTGCCAAAATACCATTAAAGTTAAATTAGTGGAAACACTGTCGTTCTTTAATTTTAAGTAACGGTTGGAGTTGAAACTGATTTTGAGACTGCGTTAGGGATTCTTGTGCTTATGTAACATGACGCATACTTGCGTGTGTGTCTGGTCCTGTCACTTGCCGGAGTGAGATGCCATGCCACAATTGAACATGGAACATCGTGTTGTTTGTAAAACACATTTAATCTTCATTTGTTGACAAGCAATATGCAGTCATGGCGTATATTTTACCGTGAGTTCTCGTGATTTTATTGCATGTTTGACTATTACATGAAAGTCATTACACCCGGAAAACCAAGTCACGTACAGCAGTACGACTGGGCCATGATATACAAAATGTTACTTGATTTCAAACTGTAAAAACATCCAAATTCGCACAATACACAAATACGAATGTATTTGCTTGGCATATAAAAGCATGCTTTCGTGTGTTCACATTTCGAAAATAGCAGGGGGTCATCTCACCGCAAACTATGTCTTAGCCATGTCTCCACTGAAACTGTTTTACACTACATTATACGCCCCGGATTATTTTCCACTGCGTGTGAGGATTTGGCGATGGTTATGTAGATGATAAGTCATATTTAACAACTGTTCTTTCAAAGTCCAGTTGCACAATATTTTATATAAGACAACTCAATATACTTTCCTCAGCCTCTCAGTTTATTAAGTATCGAAAAAGCTTTAAGCTCGAATAGTGCTCACGAATCTTAGCACAGAAGACAACCATTAGATGTTACGCGCAGTTGTGACGCAGCTGAAGCTAGGAGCCTGAGTAAACACTTTTATTTATCTCGGCCAAAACGAGAAAAAAACGCTTTACAGTTATCTGAGCGGGTTAAAAGTTAACTCGGTAGTCCTTCAGTCATATAGTGACGATGCAGTTATCTGACATTAAAGATGATGCAGGGGCATATGGTCATATATATCAGTTAAATATGGCTATGCAACACTTTACTAGTTATCAATATGTTTATGTTAAGCCATGCACAATTGTCAAATACTTTAAATTAAATGAAGATTTTCGGTGGAAATGTTTAGAGGTGTTGTTTTATTGCAAAGCAGAACAGTCGCGATCAATATTCCTGTACTTAATGCTACTTGTCAGTAGTAACAGCCATGATTCTGGCAGAGAGAGAGAGAGAGAGAGAGAGAGAGAGAGAGAGAGAGAGAGAGAGAGAGAGAGAGAGAGAGAGAGAGAGAGAGAGAGAGAGAGAGAGAGAGAGAGAGAGAGAGAGAGAGAGAGAGAGAGAGAGAGAGAGAGAGAGAGAGAGAGAGAGAGAGAGAGAGAGACTATGTTTAAGTGTCTTCGTGTGTAAGAGAAAGAGCATGAGCCCCTCCCCTCCCCCTCTGCGTGTGTGTGTGCGTGTCTCTCTCTCTCTCTTTCTCCATCAGTTGGAATAATGATTTTCACTTCCCGGCGAACCTTCTAGTCTCAAGCAATGGACCCAGGTATACACACACAATGAATAAGACGCAGCAATGAAGGCCTCACGATCAGTTACAATCGGAACGTTGTCATCTCAGCTGTAGAAAGCACAGACGTCTAGAATCCCTTTTAAAACACAAATTATCGTCAAGCAAAGTGAAATCCAACATTTCAAATAACATCCCACACACACTCTTCCAAAATGAAATGTTTTGTCTCAATTTTCCGTATATCCGCTCGCAAGGCACATCTAACGTGATAAAAGGCATTTGTCTCACAGAAGCTAAACATGAATTTAAATTTCGCCCATGACAAAGGAGCGCATGATTTCTGGGGCTGCGGAATCGAAGCCCACAACGTCCATCATCCCAGGATCATCCGGATCGGCGATTGTGAACTCATAGGTAGCCATTCCGCAGACGACCAAACGAGCATCCCACAATCCACTCCACTTCCTGTACTGGCGAAGAGCTTCAGAAGGGTGAATTTTTCCGAACCAAGTCTCACAATCCGTGTACACAACAAACACATCAAACATTTTCTTCTTCTCCTTTGCCCACACCATCGGCAGCGCGCAGTCAGTACCTCCGAATGGCATGTTACTTATTCTGCCTGTCACTGTGTCCAAATCATCTGTGTGTCCGATGTCAAGGGGGGTTAACTTATCACAGAAGGCGACAACAGTGGGATTATCTGGGTTTTCAGTCCGCTTCGTGACCATCATCATGGCTGCTGCAGCATCCCTACACGTGACTGACGGTGTCCCCATCACAGGACAATCCATGGAGCCACTCACGTCCACTGCTAGAAGGTGCCGCTTGTTCGTTGGTAACACAAATTTGAAGGATAGATAGAATGCATCATCCAGAGCTTTCATGATTCGTTTAGTTGGAGTCCACGTCAGTTTGCCCTTCTCTCCACAGCCTGCTGAGTAGGTCTTCAGAGCCACTAACACGTTGAACGGGTGAATCCTGGCTTGTTTCAGGGAGTCTTGGTCTGTAACTTTCTGAACCACCAGATCTTCCTCAGAACAACCGTCTCGTAGCACACCGATGGAAGTCATCTTACCAAGGTTCCTTATCATCGCTGTCATTGGCATTTTCTGAAGCAGTTCTTTCCAAACAGAAACCGACGACAGCAGTGATGTGGGGATGTGCTCCCGAACTAGTCCATGTTGTCGAATCAGCTCCACCATCTTGTCTTCCTCAGTACATGATTTGGCCTCGTCCACAACACTAAGGAACTTCAGGACCTTCCTCACGTCTTCAGATTCGGGTTCACCTGTGTCATACATTTGTTTAGCATCAGAAAGTCCTTTGACGGCGTACCTCAGAACGACACCGACGGCATCGTTGACGGGTTTGGTGTGGGACAGTCGCAAGACGTCCCGGTGAGACCAGTTGTTTCTCTGTCGATATTTAGTGATATGCATGGCGAGCTTGACAGGGTCATCACTAAACATGTTGTACCAAGCTGATATGGCGTTCCTGTGTGCCCGTCCCCATCCTGTGGTTTCCCCCTGTTTCTCACACCGTTCAATAAACTCGAATAGGAAAGTGGGAATTCGGCATATGTCACACACAGCTTTGTAGGCTTCCTGTTTGGTGGTTAAATCGCTGCTTCTGCAACAGACAGCAAGAGCCAGTAGGATGGATGTCTGTTTGGCGGTGCGTCCCTCCAGACTGAACTGTTTGATGGTTTTGACCACGTCCGTCCCTTTTCCCTCACTGATAAGATTCACAATACATCCCACATACTGATGTGTCAAGGCCTTCTGTGAGGTGTAGTAGGTGCCTCCTTCGGAACCCAGACATAGGAAGCGCTTGAGGCGGATGAAGTCGTCAACCTTCCATCCGAATCCCCCTGCGTTGTTTCTCACCTGGTTGGCAGATGTAGGAGCGCTCTGGGGGACAGTGTCATCAGAGGGATTCTCCATTGTTGTGAGGTCGAAATCTCTGACAATAGTGTAACATCTACTTACAGTGTCTCACCTGTAATTAAAAAAAACCCTGTATGAATGACAGGTGCTTGTCTTCCTAAAATCGTCAGCATTACATCTCCATTCGATTATGAACGTATTATTCTCATTAGACAATCTAAGTAAGATGTTATGTGCAGGTAATATTAGCTGCAGCATAAACTGTAGACAATCCATTGGTGGAATAACTGTCGGTGGCAGGAAATGAGAGTTATCTGCCCCAAGTTTTAAACCAACATGGCGGCCTGGCAGGATGGCTGGTGGTTTTACGCCGAGTTTTGCAATATTTAAGCAATACCACGGCGGGTGACACCAGAAATGGGATTCACCCATTGTTCCAGATTTGGAGCCCGGGTCTCCGGTGTGACAAGCGAACGCGGTGACCATTAGGCTGCCCCACAGCTCCCGTACAGACATGAAAGCGACATGGTGTTCTTTCGACTAGACTTGCAGGGACTGTTCAGGATTGTTTCATCTTGCTGTTACTTTCAGAAAATATTCTCATCAGGGCATCAGTATTTAAATAAAAAACACAACTGGTTATCTCGTGTTCGAGATTCATAATGGATATGACAGCGTTATCTCGAAACTACGAATCGGTTCACTTACCAATAATATTTTACCTTCATATTGAAGTTGGCAGTTTTGATAATCTGCAATACCTTCTACTATCCAAACTTTATTTACATTTTAAAATACAGACCTCCAAATGTTCTTCCTGAAAAATGACTGGAATATTTTGTCACCATATTTCACACCAGCCATCCTCACAACCGGATGATCTCCAGAGGAAAAGGAAATTTAAAATTTCGCTTATCATTGATAATCTTGGCCCATTTTTCCACCCTCTGCTGATCAAGTAGAGGTCTGATCAAGGATTAATTTTCATGTTAGGGTTGTCTCAGGAGGTCATGCAGGAATCGGGGAAAATGACGTCTAGAATCTAGTACCTACAATTACCACCTTCCGTCACAAGATTCATAGAAATATTTTATCAACTGAGGAGATTATGAGCAGTTCTTGCTGTTTTCCGCTAGTCAGCCATTAAAGAAATAGTCGGGGTACTGTCACTTTGAGGCAGTCTTTGGTTGGACAACCTGGGAGTTTTATAAGTATGGCGTATTAGCCAATAGGAATGGAATATACGGCACTCTAGAAGTTCGTGAGTCAGTAGTAAAGCATACAACTTTTTCACAAACAAGAAGTTGTTATCCATAATGTTCTTTGCCTTATTTATTCGAATGAGTGAGTGAGTGAGTGAGTGGGTTTAGTTTTACGCCGCTTAAAGCACAATTCCATCAATCTAACAGAGCTGAACATCAGAAACTGGCTTCACACACTGTATCCATGTGGGGAATCGAACCCAGACCTAGGCGTGTTGAACGCACTCTTTAACCACTAGGCTATCCCATCGTCCCAATTGATACGAAACGCTCACTCCTTTGGTGGTGTACTCACACACTCATAAGTCACATGAAAATGACACTTGGAACGGGACAGTTACTGACACGGCAGCAATGGCACAGGTCTAACAAACGCCCTGTCTGCAGCGCAGTTATAGCACTACATATGACGTGTTGAGATCGGCATGTCCGTTATGCGAACATGATTCTACTTGCATTGTCGATATTATCATCTGACGGTATCAATACTCGTTGCACATTCACGTTAAAGGACACAGTGAACGATAGTAAATACTAACGGGCTACATCACACGTGGTCTAAAGGTGAAGTTAGTCGTGATGCACAGATACCTGCTCGTTGTTTCGACAAACAAACATGGATAGTGACCAAGCTGAAGCCGCTTGCATAAATATTACATTATACACATAAACTAAGTCATGAATTTCTGACAAACCACATACAGCAACCAATCGAGTATAGCTATATACAGTATCACATATTATAGGTTAATAAAAACATGCAATATTAATCAGACGCTTGGCATTTATACTAGACCTGTGATCGAGGTCAGAGTGACATGAAGGAGACGCTCGCCTGGTAAAAGTGCCGTGTATGTCAGTACACGAGTGGACGTACCTCAACACAAGTTTGCCTTGTTCGACAAACCTGACAGTAAAATTCAACCACAGTGTAGACCTCCAAAGTTCTATCAACACTAAACGCCACGCTACATATCTCCGGAGCTCACGTTGTTATCACACTGGCACTCACTGGCCTTTGTTCTGCTATCGATATCGTGATACAAACTGCAATATCGAAATTAACTTCTCATAAAAGAACGATAGACATATGACAACGATACAGTCACGTGAAGCAGTATATTACATGCTACTACCAAAAGCATGTGTCATGGGTATTACCAACTACATGTATATTCTAAGTTATTTTCTAGTTATAGTATTACATCCTCAAGATACAACGGTTTCGGGTTTACGTTTCACTTCCGTGTTGTATTCCCCTGTAACTTGTTACGGTCAAATATGTCCCTCTTCTCCAGTGTTTAGAAAACATGCACTTTCCTATGTCACTGATTGAAAGTTAATAGTGAAAAGTTCCTGGCCTTTAACAAAATCAAAAGATCGAACAAGTATGTATCTCCGTGGAGCTAGCAATACACCGGTCGGGAGGACTCTTTTCATAAACTGGTTACAGTGTGGGTAGGCGCGGTCAGATAGAGCGCTCTTGATTGTATAATAAGCAGCCAGGGGAGTATTGTTGAGGGTGGAGGGGTGCAATTCAAAGTTCCTCAAAGAGACAGTTTAATAAACACAAAATGATTATCCTGTCCTGCTGCGATGGACTGGCATTATACGGCACCACTGGTACTTGTTTGTGTGTTGATGGCTATCAGTGAAGTAGCGTTGGACCTATAGGACGCAGAGAATTACTCTTGGACCTAGGACGTTGGGAGAAACAGGGAGACTTTTTATAGATGTAGATGTATATGTAGAATAGCCCTGAGAGAAAGGAGTGGGTATTCGCACAAAATTGAATTTTCAATTTTGCCTATTCGCGGGAAGACGGAAAGCGATACTCTTTGATGATTGATGTTGTTTTACATTGTTTGCACAAGGGATTAGGGAAGAATTATCGCCTTACCCACCTAAATATGTTGTCATGTTGGCGAACTGTTGTTGGTGAACTTTTTTCACATTTAGTTATATCACATAATAGTAAGTTTATATTAATCAACAATAATAACAATGCAATGAGAGTTTACCATAAACGGGTTGGTTTGCAAGAGGACTTTGTCAATTCAACCAGATTGTGTACAGGTAACGGAACAACAGAATTGCAATATTAATTATGCAACATATGATAATACTATCGATAATATATATCTTTTCCCATAATTGTGTTATCTGTCACTATAAATTATGTTGTGTTACAGATGGACTTCGAAGGGGCAGGTAAGATTTTTTATAAGAATTTTTAGTAACTCCGAAAAAGGTCTGGTAAATCATACATTAGATTCCTGCAAGAGTTTTGTTTTTGTTTTTGTTTTTGTTTTTGTTTTTTTAAATCACTTGTTCAGAATTGCGCAGTCACAACTGTGACCATAAAAGGCGTTTTTTTCATTATCTAACAAACATTGGTAACTTGAACATCGGGTGAGAACATTTTCGTTATGCATGTCATCATTTAAAAAAAGAAAAATATTTGCAATTTTCTCACTAGCTGTGGGTTTGGGTATTTGAATGCCTTTGAAAACAGGCTATAAACCAACATTTTCAGTGTTCTACTTCTACAATCGAGATGATGATAATAATATAAAATAAAAAAATAAAATATACATAATAATATTGCTTGGAAACCCGTAAGATTTTGTGACGCGTGGTGTCCATTTAAATGTGTCGCCAAGTGTGCCTCGGTTCCTACATTGACAGAGAACTTGAGATCGATTTTTTACGGTTGAGTCTGAGATACGCACATAAAATCCCAAATTGCCCATATTCTCTCTTTAAATTGTCAGTGTTCGTGTCTCTGGTCCTCTTATCACGATAACCTGTATGGAGACCTTGATCATAAGGACATATGTTAACTGGTGGGTGCACTGTGACTCTCGGATAAGCCCTTCTCCCCTAAATCACAATAACACATGTATTATCGCTTGGAAGTATGATATAAGAGTTACCTACCTTAGTATTGAACCAGAGGGCGTAGTACCCGGAAGCAGCTGAGAGAAACCCACGTTGACATCAACATATGGAAACATCAACCCTGAACTGTCTTGAAAACTGATTATTGGATTATGGGTTCTGCTTTCATTATTCTTGGTGAGTTAACTGATTAACAAGGCCAGATTGCCGTTGAGTGTTCACTAATCATCCAGAGAAAGGGATAGCGGAGTCGGGTGGTCTTACCGGCTCAACTAATGTTCAGAGTGTCCTACCTGTTTGACATAAAGTAGACATATGTTTGATGAGACATGTGAATACCACATTACAACCAATGACCCACGACTTGTCTTAGTCATTCCCAAACCAATTTGTGTTGACATATACTCCCGATAAGACTTAGCATTTCAAGTGTCAATGATTTTCTTCAAATTGTCATTTGAAAGATCGCTCATGAGTGACATTATTATTTTGGGTTTTTTTTCACAGGGACGTCGGTATTAGCCGTGTTATTGGCAGGCTACTGGGCCCAGAGGTACCTACCACCACCAAAACCCAAAATAGTTGGGATTGATCTGGGTAAGATTTAGTGATTTGTCAAGTTGTCTCATAATATTGGGTTAGATACCTCTGTTTCGTAGCTTCTCTGTTGAATATGAACACGATACTTGTGCATCTATCTTTAATCTCAGAGCGGTTACATCACCCTTGACGGGAGCCTTCATTATCGTCGATGAGGGGAGAATTAATTCTCTATCAGTAACATCTTCCCATCTTTAGGGATATTCAGAATGCCCTTGTTGATAATAAAGGGTTTTTAATGAGCATGAAATTAAGGTGTTTTTTACAAAATGCATTAAAAAACCTCACTCTGTTGTTGAGCATTGTTGTGATTGTAGCATCACATTACATAAAAGATCTATCACATGAAAATGTCACAAGATATACATAACTAAGATTTTTTCATTGGTTGTCAATAACTAATAAGTCACTGTGATTATTTACTAAACTGCTGACTTCCAGGGACCACATATTCCTGTATTGGCATGTATCATGCAGTGTCGGGGGCAGTAGACATCCTTCAGGTGCAGAGCGGGAAGAAGTGCATTCCTAGCGTTGTGGCCTTCAGGTAGGTCATCATATGCCATAACACATGCTATGTTCGGGATTACACTTCCTCAGTAAAGTACAGGTTCTAGTACATTTGTTGGGTTGAGTCCCATTCGGGATTTGAACCCACACCCTCAGACCTGGACTCCATATGGCCAGCACACAATGTCAGCTGCCTAATATAAGGTCCTCAATGAAGGAGGAGATTCAGAAACAACCTTAAGAAAATCTGGACTTTCTATAGGGAAGAAGGGAAAATAATATGGTTGTTAGATGGCTCATCAGTCAGCATGTGATGGTCGTTAGAGGTGACTTGATGGATCAGATGGTCAGACAGGGTTGATTCTCTGTCATCCTAACCGAATGTCCAGCTTGTTGTTCACATCAGTCACTTGATTGTTTGGTACAGATGTGATTATTTACAGCCAATTGTCTTGCACCTTGAATTCTTGTTTGAGTGGCATTTTAGAAGTTGAGGTGTACAAATAGGCAAATTGTTATCGATAACAACTTTTTTATTGCGTGATTGTGACATTTCGATACAGATTCTTGTACCGTTGTCAAGCAGGAATGATGAATTCTACTGACGAACAAACTGTTATATCACGAGAGGCATGAATGTGTTGACAGTAATCATGGTAATAGCACGTGTTTGTTCCAGTGAAGAGGGTGTTGTTGTGGGGTTCAAGGCAGTAGCCCAGGCAGAACATAACCCCCAAAACACTCTGTATGATGCCAAGAGGTTCATCGGGAAAGTCTACCGCAAGGAGGAACTACAGCAGGCTCAGAAACAATATCCCTTCAAGGTGGGTGCATCAAGTCTACATTGTACTGGAGAGTGTTTCCTCAGCCCTCAGATTAATTTATGAAAAGAAGTCGATTACAACTTATTGGATATCAAATATTGACCTTTGCGGGGTGGAAATAAGCCATTGCCCGACATCTCAGTCCAATGTTTTTATCTGTTGAGCAAGCAAATTTGTACATCATGCTGCACTGGTGTTCAGTTGACTTTCCAATGTATTAGTGTTGCTTATTTTTTAAAAAAGATCAATAAGAAAATTGGCAGGTAATGAGGTATTGTGGAAAAATTATCAGGGCAGGTGATTTTACACATGCCACTGTACACTAGGAATTTTAAAGTTTTTTTTTTATTTCCACCCCTTAGGATGAATTATACCGTTGCCTGTGTTTGAAGCTGTGTGTAGTGGAGATTGCCAAAAATCTACTGGGGCTGTTGTCTTAGAAATATTACTAATGTGATCAGATCATCCATTCATCAGAGAACACTGCAGTAAGGTGACTGAGGAACAGGGTCTACAAATCTGTGTGGTAGTGTTTGTTAACGTGCTTAACCACTACACTGAATTATTGGCAGCAAGGAAGATGATATCAAATTGAGTTATTCTCCAGAGAGTAGGTGACGTGACCTTCATCATGATAATGTCAGACTTCCCTATGGGGACAGTGGTTTACAATGGGTCCCCAGCAACGTATGATTGTTAAAAGTGACCGAATGTTTCAGGTGGTCGGTGTGGTGACTTTGTTGATCAGGTGTTGTCATATGGCATAAGATGTTGCTGATAGTTTCAACCTTCAGTTTGTCTGGTCAATCGTAACTTGATGCAGAGTCAGTGAGAATGGTTTTACACCACCTAAAGAAATATTCTAGCAATAACATGGCAAGGGAGACCAGAAATGTGCTTCACACATTGTACCCATGTGGAGAACTGAACCCAGGTCTGCGGACAAGGAGATGCTTTCACCATTAGGCTACCCCACTGCCTTGACTTGATACAGAACACAGTGATGAAGGTGTGATGTCAGAGAACAAGCATGACAAACGGAAGTTTCATTTCACAACTCTTTTGATTTGACTTTTATGATCAGATGAATGACAGGTTTATTGAACAAGTAGAATTAACTTGATTGTATTCAACAAAATGTGCTGCAGGTAAATACAAGGTTGATAGCACAATAAGACACAAGTAGATTGTAGCTTCTCTCGGTGGAAAAGATGACTGGAATATGACATGCTAGCATGAGCATTCAAGGGAGATAATCTTATTGTAACCTCTTGTATGCAAGGGAGATCATCTGATGTGGCTATTTGTTGCAGCTGGAGACAGATGAGTTGGGGATGGTGCACTATGTCGTGAAGGTGAACGGCACAGAGAAGAAGATCACCCCTCAAGATGTCGGCTCTATTATTCTAGATACCCTACGGATTGCCGCAGAAGCTAATCTCAGTGCTCCTGTGACTAAGGCAATCCTGTCAGTCCCGGCAGAGTTTGATGCCATGCAGAGAAACTACACCATCAAAGCTGCGGCATTAGCAGGTGAGGCCATTTTGGGAACAGCACCATATCAACACACCCCAGTTGCATATCTGACTCAGGATGTTTTCAAGTCTCATAAATACAAGACTACATTGTTTAAACAACTGGTGGGACATGATTTCAGTAGGGGTAGAGTTCAGAGTTTGTAGGCCTTTTTGAACAAAACTAAATATGTATACTATGTCTACAGATTCTGTGAGCTTTACTCAGTTCCACAATTTGTAGCAAAGCTGTAGAATTGAGAACTGGAACAGAAGTATATAACCGTCACCCTCTGTTGTCTGTGACTGTGAGGACTGCTCTCACTCACTTGTCCTCAACTCAGTTTGGGACAGTCTACATGAGTTGTGCTCATGGCCTCAAAGGAATTCAGAAGGGTGATGTTCCTTGGTATGAAATACATGAAATGCTAACACCATACTGAGAAGGAAGCCCCATCACAGAATTTGTTCCAAATGAGCCTTGTACTCAGCATCCCCATTGTGACTCCATATATTCCCCTTTGGTGAACTTCCTCAAGTTTGGGAGATTTCAACCTGTTCAGGGGCTTCTAAACATGGTAACACCAAAACTAAGTCAAAGTTAATAGCGTCACTGACACGGTGTTATCACTCATCCTTCTATATTCAGTACTAAATTATCTGCGACAATACATAAGTTAATGCAAGGTTTTTGTCGGCCAATCAATGTGTCTGCTGCTGAACTTCTTGCACAATCCATCTGACTGTTACATCGATTACCAGGTCTCGAGGTGTTCCGAGTGATCAATGAACCAACAGCCGCAGCTCTGGCCTATGGTCTACACAAAAAGTCTGACCTTCAGACCGTACTTGTGGTCGACCTTGGAGGAGGAACTCTAGACGTGTCTCTTCTCAACGTGCAGGGAGGGATGTTCCTCACACAGGCCATGGCGGGTGAGTTTAAGTCTAGAGTAGGGGTGTGGACACTTTTCCTCAAAGCCAAATGTAGGTAATCATTACTCTCACACATAGGCTTGTAATGCTCTAGTGCTGCAATGCTTTATGGAATGGGTGACGTTCCTCACTCAGGTTGGGTGGTGAGGTAGCCAAAAGTGTGTGCTTGTCACTCTGAAGACCCAGGTTCAATTCTCCACATGATACTGCTGGTGTATTTGTAAAAGTGACATAAAATCAAATTCACTTCACTCTCAGGTAGTGGTGCATGAGTCCAAATCAGCAGTATATGTGTTGGAGAGGGATGTCCATCACTTAGGCTAGGTTTTAAGCAAAATGTATCAGGAAAATTGCCAAGGATACAATCATTCCTGACCAACTCATGTTATTCCGGGAAAAGCTGAGCAGCAACTCGCGCCCCTCCCGAAGGATATCATACTGGCATAGAACATCAGAACCACCTCATACAAGAACAATACCTCTATTCCTGTTTGATTCCACTGGTACTTAATATCACCAAAGTACTCATACATTGTATTATTGTTATTGTTTTTGCTTATTTATTTCAAAGAATTAATTAAACCGTCTTGATACATCTAAAAGGAGAAAAACTTACTTGTTGAAGACATCCTCTGATGTAATTATACCTCATGCTCATGTTTTGTTTATATCTATATTTCTGAAAAAGGTTTAATAATTACAAATGAGATTTGTTTTGTTGAATATGCAAATAAAATTTCTTTTAAAAAATCTGCATTAAATACCAAAGCAGAAAATCAAACATGACTTTAAAATACTTCTCAAAGTGAACATTCAGGTAACCTTGGTGTCATACTCCAAGTTGAATTTTACCTGAGTTCACTGAAAAATATATGAATGACTTTCACACATACGAAGCATCAAGTAGGGGATGAGTTCTTTCGGAGGTTACGGGAAGGGGCGAGTGGTGACTAATGGAATACAATTTGTGAATTTCAGCTTTGTACATTTATTCCAGGAAAACAAGAAATATTGTCATTATAAGGCTGGAAAAAATGCCAAACCTTGACTAAATGATAGTTGTTGAAATCGTCATGAATTGACTCAAAAACACGTTTTAATTTGTTCTGTAGTTTCAAGTTAAGTATTATTCATGCTGATGTATGCTTGATTGATCTCTGTTCTGCTGACTTATTTCTAATAGGCAAAATATACAAGCATTCTGATCTTGGTCCAGCTTACTGTGTTTCATTCTGGGCTTGACATAGTACATGATTGTTCCAGGGAATAACCGGCTTGGTGGCCAGGACTTCAATCAGCGCCTGCTGCTGTTCTTGAAGGACGCCATCGAGAAGACGTACGGCCAGAAGTTGACTGACCGTGAGGATCTCCAGGCCCTGAGGATGCAGGTAGAACAGGCCAAGCTGGACCTCACCTACAAACAGTCTGTGAATATCATCATCACGTTACACTCACTAGGAAACAAAGTGTTCAAGGAAGCTATCCCAAGGACGTTGTTTGAAAAGCTGAATGATGATCTATTCAACAAAGTTTTAGAACCTATAGACAGAGTGTTACAAGCAGCACATCTCACCCGAGAAGATGTGGATGAGATTGTGTTGGTCGGGGGGTCAACACGGATACCAAAAGTTAGAGAACTGATACGGGATTATTTTGGAAAAAAGCCAAATACGGCTATTGATCCTGAATTAGCTGTGGCCACTGGAGTGTCCATCCAGGCTGGGATCATAGGAGGAATGTGGCCATTGACCGTCAGCGCAGTTGAATTGCCAACAAGGGTAAAGAAGATACAGATTAATTGATGAGAGATGTGTCTTGGAGAGGGTAGCATATTGCCAGACCAAGTTGTTATTTTCCCTAAAGCTTACATATATAACTTATGTAGTGAAAACAATTTTAGATTTTAAAAACATTAGGCTTGTTTCCAAATTTGAAATCATAACATGCTCTACAATACTGATGCTTAACTGGGAACATTTATTATTATTATTTTTTTTTTAATTTATTTTTTATGACTAGTTTCATGAGCTTTCAGAGTAATCATAAGGTGTTTTGTTCAATCAAAATGTCAGTTTACTACAGAGATAATTATCTGTCTCAGAACATTTACAAAGGTTCAGGTACAACTGCAAGTGGTCTAGATCCTGGTTAAAGTTAGTTAGATATAAATGGGCCATTGGGCAATATAGAAGTGCTCAATAGAAAAGTGTTGTGACCAGAAATTTGTTAACAATCATGACAATGTTGAAACAAAAATTGTTTATTTTATCAATGATCCTCAAGTCCTATTTTCACTGCGATGTTACTATTTGAATTAGGAATCTGATTAACTAACTATGAGTTAGTTTGAACCAAACTGACAAAGAGCTATCTCGTTCCTTGTAAGTTGCAACTCTACCTCTGATTGGGATTTTGTGATGTTGCTCACTATTTTTATATTAAATGCATATAATTGTTGGGGCATCATATAAAACTGGTAAATATCCCTATCTGAAGTTGAGCTGTATGTTTACACTCCTGGTGTTCTGGTATTGCTTGCCACTTATACCGTCTGGGAAAACCTGATAACTGTGGTAACTAGTCAACATTGTCTCAAGCACAGCTGGATCAATGTGATGACAGTAATTCCCACTAACACGATGTCAATGAGCAAAACGGAAACTGAGTGATAATTTTACTACCTGAAAATAACATACACCTCCCTGATGTTTTAGAAATTGGAGATAAATATGTTTCTCCAGCTAAACATTGGAGGCCTGACAGTTGCTACAATATATGATGTTTTGTTGTTTTTTATTTTTTTTTATATGTTGCTGTTTTCAGTTACTTTTAAAATATTAAGTAGGTCAGAACTTACGTGTCCAAAACATGGATGCAAACTGTGTGGTCCAAATAAATTTCTTTCCATCTTACTGCTAACTGCAGCTTTAATTTACAACAAGCACATGCTTCTGGAGATGTAGTCTGTAGTCTTAGTAAGTTGGTCCAGTAAGTTAGTTTGGTAATCAGCAGTGATTGAATGTAATGATCACTTGTTCTGTTTGTACATTACCAGTGAGCAATGTGTCAGAGTAATATGTAATAGCCGGATATAAAGTTATGTTTTATCATAGTAATATATAAACATACAGTGTCATCAAACAGGTCATTTACTGATACCAGTGTTAGAATCCATGTTGAAATGTCTGTGTTAAGATAGGATGTTTATCATCCTTTTGTTATGTTAGACTCTAGTCATAAAACATGTGTATATATTGATATATGCTCTGATTTTTTGGGCATTGGGGAGACTCTTTTTTAGTCAAGAGTTCCCTCCCTTTGATGCCAGGATCAGCTTTTCTTGGTCATGTCACAACCATTCTTGTGCTTATGGCTTATACTTAAATCCTTAAAATGCTTATGGCTATTTGGGTGCTTTAAAACAAAATGTTTGGGGGCACTGTATCAAAACATATTCTTGCTCTGTCGGGCAGGGAGAACCATGCCATTGTTTTCAACTGACAACACACCAATTGATGTTCTTTGTAGAATATATTTCAAAGATATTTTTACATGTATTTTAAAAAATAACATCCCTATCTGTAAATCATTGCAATATAATTACACTTTCCTACCAAAGCATTGTTTTCCTGAACTTGCTCAGTTGATCAGCTGTGTGAATCATGATTATTATCAAAAAGTTATAAATAAATACAGCAAGCATTAAAGAAGAGTTAGAGAAGTGTACATTTTATATTACATTATGTTTTGTTGTGAGCATTTTTCAAAGCACAGCTGACACTGTGGTAAGTATTGTTAGCTTTGTATGTTGGGAAACATTGGGAGTTTGATTACAACACTGCCAGACACTTTCATGCTTATCATGAGAACATTCTCGTAGTGAATTGCAAATATGTTTTGGACATGATATCTCATGACGGGGGAAATGTACATTCCAGTTCAGAGGGTTTGCAAATTAGAGACCTTAGAAACTATGTTTGTGGAGCCTTGGATAAGGAGCAGGTGTACACCCAGCACCTGAAGCACAGGTGTCATGATGTGCTTACTTCATAGAAATGTGTCATAGTAAGAGAATTGTTTGTGCAAAAGTATTTCAATTTTATTCATAACTTAGTGGTGTTGCTATTATCAGCCAGGGCCTCCTTTCACAAAGCACTAAGGTAATGGTAAGTCACTAAGGTAGCCTTAGTGCAATGTTAAAGAATGGGAGTTAAGGTTAACCTTAGTTTAAGGTTAATCTTAGTAAAGGTTGCTTCATGAAAGGAGCCACAGGGTGCTATTGTACAAAACAACCTTTGTGCTAAGACTGCCTTAAGTTGAGGTATGGGAGTTGCAGTCAGCCTATCGCTAAGATTGCTAACCTTAGTGCAATGTTAAAGAATGGGAGTTAATTCCATGAGATATTCTGACAGTTTATGCATCAGACTTTGTTCAGCTTTGTAACAGTTATTGAGGAAACATCAGTCAGGAGGTGTCAGGCCAGGTGTTTTCAAATGTTGTTCTTGTAAAATGAAACTCCAACTATTTGGCCTATTATACCACCAAAACCATCGACCACATGGTGAAGAAAAAGCAATGACATCCACATAACACAACTTCTGTTATGATGAGTTGGTGTACAGATATATGGCATTTATTTTCCAAACTGAATTTACATTCTTGCAAAGTGTTGAACTTTCAGTTTGTGGACATGAAGTACTTTGATGCTCGTTAATATATATTTGGTGAAGGAATTGAAGTTTTTATCCTGTGTTTGTTTTGAAGGGCTATGAATTATTAATTATGGTCATTTGGAACACAAAATATGTTTTAGTATTCAAAATTGTGTATCCATCAGTATAATTAATTGTTATTGTTGTCTTATCTGACAAAGATGGAATGAAAGACATATTTTTATTATGGCTTTTTGAAGTATCGTCTGTACGGATGTCATGTGTGAGTTTTGTATATTTTGTATCGACATTGTATGTATCTCAGATGTGTATGTTTCTATTAGTAGCCTCTGACTGGACATGAGATATTCAACATATATTTGTTACAGACTTATTTTATAATGTGTACATACACTGTTTCATTGGTGATGTTTATATTTGGAGAATGTTTATTTATTGTTGAGCGTTGCTTGTACAGTTGTGATATTATGCTGCTGATGGTGAAAATCTGTTCATGCACAGGGTTAAGTTTGTTTGAACATAAACTAATATACACGTTTACTTTAGTCTATCACTGACAACAGGGTAGCTGATTGGCTATGATTGTTCAACATACATTTGTCTCACTGAAGATCTGAGTTTACTTCCCCACAAAGGCCCAGTATGTAAAAACTTGCTATTCCTTATTGTGTGCTGAGATATTTCTGTTGGACTTTCTTTCTTACCATAGTAACAGTGTTGTTGTGTTCCATTACTCACTTGAAAATCAAAAATAGTTTTATGCTTTTTGTATTATTGGTATATTTATCCTTCCATTTTAAAATGAATGTTTTATTTGTTTTAAAAGATAAAGATGAGTTCTCATTTCCATAGTAACAGACAGTTATGGACTGCAAGCAGGTCATGAGAACCGTTGAAGGCACACGTTCATGTTCCGAGTTCAGACACCTAGTCCTTTTGGTTATAAGTCACAAGATAGATAGTTTACCAGAAGTAGTAGTGACTGTTTTTGTGAATAATAACCTGTTTGCAGTCTCATGTACCCTTCATTTTCATATGTGAGTGATTTTTCTCAAACCTTCCCTGAAGATCCCATGAAAATGCGGGTTAGAACTAGACTTCAGTAACCCATGATTGTCGTCAGAAGTGAAGTATCACTTGCTTGCCATAAGAGATCACTAACAGGATCGAATGATCAGACTTGGTTGCTACATGTCATTGTATCCTATATGTGTAGAAAGATGGTCAGGCAGTTGATCACTGAATTTTCTGTTCCAGACTCTTGTTTACGGACAGCTGCCATATAGCTGGAATATTGCTGAGTGCAGCATTAAACAACAATAAATTAATTCTGGCAATATTACAGCTATTTTTTAAAGGTCATTCTTGTGTTACTCCACAGAGACTCCAGATGGTAGACTTAGCCTCACTCTCATGTGAACATACTTAAGAAGTCCAAATCTACATCTATGTAACATGCATTTATCACTTTTGGCTAAGTTGTTTAGATTTTATACAGAAATAGTTTCTTGCAAATTTGCGCAAAATACAGATGGCTATGGAATAAAGTTGATATCAGCTCTGCATTCTATATCAGGAAAAGATATTTTTGTGGATAGTTGTGCAAGCCCATCTGTGATATGTAACACCTATAAAGTCTGAAAATATAATTGAAAATCTACACTTCAACAACTCTTTGTGTTGTCCTTTCAAGCTCACCTGAAGTTTGTGATCAGATCATGGCTCATATGCTACCATTTGTCTACTTGTAGACACTGCTTTCCTCTTCCAAATAGGCACTTTAGACCAGAACTATAGCAACAAAAGGCCTATCAGCTCTCCTTCTTGCGTCACCAGTACTTTAGGAAACAATGCTTGATGCCAACAGTATGTGAGGAAATAATGCTTGCTGCCAACAATACGCGAGGAAACTGATTATTGCCAACAGTATGTGAGGAAAGAATGCTTGATGCCAACAGTATATTAGGAAACAATGCATGTTGAGAACAGAACTTTAGGACACAATGCTTTTTTCCAGCAGAACATGAGGAAACAATGCTTGATGCCAACAATATGCAAGGAAAACAATGATTGTTGCCAACAGTATGTTAGGAAAGAATGCTTGATGCCAGCAATATGTGAGGAAACAATGCTTGTTGCCAGCAGTACGCAAGGAAACTGATTGTTGCCAACAGTATGTGAGGAAACAATGCTTGTTGCCAACAGTATGTGAGGAAACAGTGATTGTTACCAACAGTACGTGAGGAAACAAGGATTGATGCCAACAGTATGTGAGGAAACCATGCTTAATGCCGACAGTGTGTGAGGAAACCATGCTTGATGCCAACAATACGCGAGGAAACCATGCTTGATGCCAACAGTGTGTGATGAAACAATGCGTAATGCCAACATTATGCGAGGAAACTATGATTGTTGCCAACAGTACGTGAAGAAATATATTGATACTGTAAATGGAAAATCTTAGTGAATCTGTTGAAAGCTGAACATATATTTATTTTTTTAAAAAATGAGGGAGGTTTATCCCGCTTTAACAAAATGGTATTGTGATGGATTGGGATTGCAGACGTTAATACATTCAGTTATTTTGGCTATTACGATAGCAACAGATTACAAAATTCCGACAGTCTTAAAAATATAGATGTAGTAGTCGAGAGGAATAAAAGCCCCCCACACTCTACACCCCCACCAAACCACCATTAAAGACACAGGATTCCACGATGGTGCCAGCAACAATCCCTAGAAACAGTAAACTACGTCCAATACTCTTGTGGACAGGCTCATAGTGGTGACACACCCAGAGCAAAAAGCATCCGACCTCAGTTTTTGATCCTTACTCAACATCAACCTTATCAGACCATATGGACAGCTGGGTAGCTTAGTGGTTAAAACGTTTGCTCGCCACGCTGAAGACCTGGGTGCGATTCCCTAAATGGGTACAATTAATGAAGCCCTTTTCTGATGTCACCCGCCGTTATATTCCTGAAATATTGCTGAAATTGCCGACAGCAAACCATACTCACTCGCGATCAGACCATACCCGAGACCACAGCATCTAGTGGGGAAAAGGCAAGCCCTAACACCCAAGACAGATATTCAGTTGCTTACTGTTTTGAATCCGTCTAAATGTTGACTCTCTTTTATCAGTTTGTAGGAAACCCGTGTCCCAACAAATGTTATATGTGAACATGACCAAATATGTATAAACAAACTCCCTACAACCTGTTCGTTTTAGTTTTAACGATTCAGTATAGAATTTGGCTCTTTCAGACATGTGGTAATTAAACCATATTCATAAATATAAGGGACAAGAAGTAGCCTAGAAACGTTGTGTTATACAATAAAGAAGAAGTTGCCATCTATATACTCGTCTATATTCAACGACTTCCAAATGCCTCTCAAGAATATCATATTCATAAATATATTTTGTTATATTTCGTTAAAAGACAATTGTTTGAAGTGAATTTTTTCCGAAACAAAATGGCACATTATGTAATATCTGTAAAAAGAATGACACGCTTTAAGCGTCCTTCTCACTCTTACAAACCGACCGTTCTCTCCATTTAAATACTTCTTGCAGGTTTGGATAATGTAAAGTATCTTTTTGTCTAAATGCCAACTTCTAAGTTCAATACTGTGGTGTCATCTGAAGTACACGTGCCGAAAGCTACATAAACCGTCACTCACTCAACCACCCACCCTCTCTCACTTTCACAGTTAGAATTCCTTGTAAGTTATTACAAGTGGATTAATTGAATGATTTCTCACGTGTAGCGTATAAAATCGATATCTAATCAAAGACACCATATACAGAATGCTGACATGATTTCACTATGTGCAGATATCGTTCACGACACTCTTTTGTTATGGAGATTAACACACTGATTCTGATTGTCTCTGACTCAGTAATACAAAAGACTTCCTGTATTAAATGCATCCAAAAACGTTGACGGTGTAGATCATTTCTGAATAACGCTGATTAACTTTGACCTCACGTCAACAACATTGTGAAAGCACAGGTATATGCAGCAATACACCTTGTCTCCTCCCAGTACAACCTCAGACAGGTGTAAGGGTGTCAGTTCCAGGTATATACAGCTGTGTCTCCTCCCAGTACAACCTCGGACAGGTGTAAGGGTGTCAGTTTCGGGTATATACAGTAATACACCTGCGTCTCCTCCCAGTACAACCTCGGACAGGTGTAAGGGTGTCCGTTCCAGGTGTATACACCTGTGTCTCCTCCCAGTACAACCTCGAACAGGTGTAAGGTTGTCATTTCTCTCGATCAGAAGAAGGAAATATACGAGTACACTATTTGTAACTAAATCAAGGGATATAAGATGAAGTGCTTATTATTGTGCCTGTTTTGTTTGAAATGTGCGTACGGTAAAGAAAGGTCTGGCTTCTCCGAGCGCCTCCATTACCTTGATTCCATGATAGTCATACAAGACACTCTGCAGCGGTACGAAGGGACATCCCGTCTCATGTGTAGTCTGAACTGTTTGGAGGAGGAAAACTGCATGTCATATTTCTTCAACAAACTGACCTCTGTATGCAGACTACACAGCAACGTGATCCCTGCATCGGCAGCATCTACAGCATCTCCTGGAGAAGAGTACTACCAGCTGCTTGGAGCTGGGTCTAGTACACCAAGTGCCAGTCCTGAGACTTCTACAGCTTCTGGTAGTTCTGAGGCAGGTAGGTGTTAGTGGACTCCAGTACAGTATACGCTTATGAATTCCGATAAAATACGCACCAGTCCTAAAACTACTATAGCTGCAAATCGGTGTTCATGAATTCCGATAAACTAAGCGCCACTTCTAAGACTACTACACCTTTTGATACGTGTTCATGAATTCCGATGCAATACATGTCTGTTCAAATATAGGTGTCACTTGATACTTGTACAACACAGGACATTTTTTGACCTTTGAAGATTGAATTTTAATTCTCTTGTAGTTGGTCCTTAGCTAGCAGACGAACAACAGGAGTAGTGTTGCCATTCATACACTCTGGTGATGACTTAGTCTATTCGATCTGCTCCATGTTCAGGAGGGCCATGCCCAACTCCCCACACACACATCTCTGCAGCCGACATGTGCATCCTCGTCAACGAGCAACCGCTGAAGTGGTCTCATTCAGCTGCCTGGTGTGGAGAACAGGGAGACCACCTTCTGGTGCTGAACTCTGTCCACAAGCAGATCCTCGTCACACAGTACGTCATCAAGAACTATGAAGGTACCTCAGAATTCCATATCAGGCTTGACATGTGGACCAAGGGCGGTGGGGTAGCCTAGTGGCTAAAGCGTTCGCTCTAAAAAGTCGGGTTTGATAACCCACATGGGTATAATGTGTGAAGCCCATTTCTGGTGAATTTAGCCTTATAATGATGTAATATTGCTAAAACGCGGAGTGAAACCTAACATCTGGACCTGATGCCCAGTTGTTGTTGTTGATGTTAGTTTTATCTGCTTGTATAACTCTGCACTAAGCAATATTAAAAAAATAGAACGTACATATGAATAG
This sequence comes from Haliotis asinina, assembly GCF_037392515.1. Classification (NCBI taxonomy): domain Eukaryota; kingdom Metazoa; phylum Mollusca; class Gastropoda; order Lepetellida; family Haliotidae; genus Haliotis; species Haliotis asinina. The sequence continues at coordinate 8,901,719 of NC_090294.1, read as the reverse complement.
CATGAAAATCCAGATCAGATGCCCCAGTGATCGATAGTGCGAACAAGGATCGACATCGTCGGGGTGCATGAACGTGTAATCAAGTCAGCGCGTCTTTGTGGCAGTTTCTCAGGTAGTATGGACTCCTGGAGACCTATTCTAAACCCGGAAGTCTCCTGTTCACAAAATCTATTTCGTAACTCGTTTTCATTCTTCATAAAGGTTCTGTTCCGTATGCTTGAAATGTAACGCCCTCTGGGCGCATCCGTGTTTCTGTGCGGTCATATTACCACAGACAAAGACCCATTTATTATTTTCTTCTATCTTATGCATTGTGGATGGGTGGGTGAGGTTCGAAACTGACCAAAGTCCAGATGGAACCCCCACCCCCAATTTGAAACTCCTGGGTTCGCCTATGTTATGGGTAGCCCTCAATATGTCTGTAACTAAGAAGGCCTACTTGTTATCTTGGACAGTTTGGAGCGGTACAAAGACTGTCAAATTTCATTTCAAAAAGGTCATTGCACTACGTCAGGTCGTACATACATTGGGGTGGAGGTGCTGGTGCAGGTGCTGGTGGAACAGGGCTGACTGTTTTATTGCCTAACTGTGGACACTAGTACTCTTTAACGTTGATTGTGCAGGTGCAGGTGCCGGTGGAACAGGGCTGACTGTTTTATTGCCTAACTGAATCAGATATCATTGACTTCCTCCCGTAGATGATGGTCTTGGGTTCTACATGGGTGTGAGGTACAGCTCAGGGGCCTGGCGCTGGGAGAATGGCAACAAGATCAGCAAAGACCTTGGAAGTGCCTCCTTCTACTGGATGTCCACTTATCCTGTTCCTGTCAGTGGAGGGCATAAGTTCGGTATAATGAGCCCAAGGTATGGCGGCAAGTGGACGAATGGCTTAAACATTCAAAGAAAGTCTATCTGTCAAAGAGAAATGAACTAAACATTTCCACATGAATCCAGTATCACTGTAATTTATTTAATAAAGTCATTGCTATGAAAGATATTTCAGTTTTATTAATATGGTGGTAAAGGTAACGGAGAGTTGTCCCACTGGCTAAACTTATGAAGATATTTTCTTCCTGCAGACCAAGTATCTTAAATCAGAACAAACCTGGTATTTGAACATAACAACTGAAGGTGCAATGGTGTCACATTCAAACACTTCAGCATACATTATGGAGAACATAATATTACACATAAACGTCAGTCAGAGAGTCCACAAGTAAGTAATTGTGCTACCTACAATAGACGGCTTCAAATCCCCTTCCTGCACATACTATATGAAACATGCTTATGATGTGTGGATGTAACAAACATGATGAATAAGAAAAATGTGATGTTTGGATTTGATTCCATGAAATAATGATGTGCTGTATAGGTGTGAAAATCGCAAAAATGTGATGTTTGGGAGTGATTCACCATTGTGAAATAAGGATGTGATGCTGAGCTGTAATACATCATTGTGAAATAAGGATGCGATGCTGAGCTGTAATACATCATTGTGAAATAAGGATGCGATGCTGAGCTGTAATACATCATTGTGAAATAAGGATGCGATGCTGAGCTGTAATACATCATTGTGAAATAAGGATGTGATGCTGAGCTGTAATACATCATTGTGAAATAAGGATGTGATGCTGAGCTGTAATACATCATTGTGAAATAAGGATGTGATGCTGAGCTGTAATACATCATTGTGAAATAAGGATGTGATGCTGAGCTGTAATACATCATTGTGAAATAAGGATGCGATGCTGAGCTGTAATACATCATTGTGAAATAAGGATGTGATGCTGAGCTGTAATACATCATTGTGAAATAAGGATGTGATGCTGAGCTGTAATACATCATTGTGAACTAAGGATGCGATGTTTGGGTGTGATTCACCATTGTGAACTAAGCATGTGGTGTTGGAATGTGATTCATCATTATGAATTAAGCATGTGATGTCTGGCTGTAATGTATCACTGTGAACTAAGATGCTTGGGTGTGATTCACCATTATGAAATAAGGATGTGATGTTTGGGTGTGATTCACCATTGTGAAATAAGTATGTGATGTTGGGTGTGATTCATCATTGTGAAATAAAGGTATGATGTCTGGGTGTGATTCATCATTGTGAACTAAGGATGTGATGTTTGGGTGTGATTCACCATTGTGAACTAAGGATGTGATGTTTGGGTGTGATTCATCATTGTGAAATAAGGATGTGATGTTTGGGTGTGATTCACCACTGTGAAATAAGGATGTGATGTTTGGGTGTGATTCATCATTGTGAACTAAGGATGTGATGTTTGGGTGTGATTCATCATTGTGAAATAAGGGTGTGATGTTTGGGTGTGATTCATCATTGTGAAATAAGGGTGTGATGTTTAGGTGTGATTCACCATTGTGAAATAAGGATGTGATGTTTAGATGAGATATAAGACTGCTTTATATGAATGATATTAGTGATAATATATAGAAAATGAGCACTTACATGATACTTTTTGAAGCATATTTTCACTGAAACAAATTTATGAGGATATTTTCACATAATACCCAAAAGGGTATTGATCATAATATTTGATTATTTCAACAGAAATATACAACACTTAAAACAATACATTGCAAATTCAGGTTCTATTAAATCTTTATTAATTTTCACATGGTCCAGATTACTTCTTACATACTGATAGGAACAAATGGTGAGTAAAAAAACACAAAATCAAATATTCATGACAATTTCTTTTCATTTTTCAACTTAACTTTCAATCTACTTTCTTTTTCATTTCACTGAATATTGGTGTAATACGGCAGTGTTTTCTGTGATAATGTTTATTTGAACTTATTACTGCAATATTAGGGGGGGGGAGGGGAGGGGGGGATGTATGGTGAAATATGTATACTATGATATCATGGGGGCAGACTGTTCTCCATGGATGTACAAGGAGAGTTCTATGGATATACATCTTCTTTAACAGTAACATAAGTTACTTTTCAGTGTAGCTACTAACATTGTTATCAATCAAGTATATCCATAAAGGTCTCCTTGTTCATCATACTATCTTCTATATGCCACTCAAACGAGCTCTATGGATGAAATTAAGTACATTGTTTTGTGTACCTAGTATCTAAGTACAAACTGCAAGCAAACAGTAATACAGAACTTTCATAACTAAATAAAGATACAAACATCAGTTTCACACATTTCTTTTATTTCAAACAAGCAACCATTATTCAACTCAAATATAATTCATCAATATATATAACAATTCAACATTTGCACAATGTATTCCAAATGAATTCATAATTTTGAAAATGTAAATCAACAATTCTCACAACAATGGAATGCTCTGTCAGTAACAACTTTTAATACTTTGGCTGGACGGAATGTATTATTGAAAAATGATCCAGTTTATTTGGATGGATTCAAATGGATGGATGGACAGAATGTGATACCACATCACTCAAGAGAAAATACACAGTCAGCAACAGTTATGTGTAAATTTAAACACACACTGTACACCATTATCCAGTGTATCAATCTTCATTCTGTCACAAGATATACATTGGGCACATTCACTAGCATGGCTTTGTTTCTGAAGTGCTGTCACTACTTTAATCTCTCTGACCATAAACTATGCACATTTCTCTCATAGCTGTAATCTGATTGGATAGATATTGGATGTGATGTGTCATCCGAATCAGGTTCAAACTGAAGCTATTGTGGCACATAAGTCGAGGGCATTTATTCAAAGAGAATACACTTGAACACTGAGACTGATTATTCAGGGATAAAATCTGTAGTGACTAAGTGTGGCTGAACCCTGTATTACATGTTCTTCATGAGGGACATATCTACACATGCTGAAAGAAGATATTCTACTTCAAGTCTGCACCAAAGGTCAGCAAATAATCATAAACTGAAATTAGATATTACACAATTCAAGGTGTTTTTATGGATGTAATCAATAGATCAAATGCAGAGTCAAAATAAATTTGATTTCAGGAAAATAAGAAATTGAAATTAGATCCCAATTTTGAACATAACATATATCACCATTTGCCTTCAAAAGGGGACAAATAAAATCCATGTTCCCACGTAAAAGAAACATATATACATATTTCCTGACATCAGACTATATATATTAGACCAACAGACCACTGTGATAACAGAAATAAGGGCAAAAGGCTACAGTTAAACCCACTAACATTGACATTTGGGAAGTCTAATGAGGTCTCATAGAAAGCCAGAAATACCAGCAAACTATGTAAGAACTGCAACATTTCAGTCTGTCATTTACCAGGATCAGGTTCAGCAGACTGGCTATGAGTTTTTCTGCATATTATAAACACATGGTATCATCTGAGCAGTCTGTTTCATATCAACATCTGTGAGCACCATCAAACAAAATCCAACACACAGGATAAAGAGTCTGTAAACAAACAACAGCATAGATGCACAGTGGTGAATGAAGTGAGCAAGTAGTGAACATTTGGCACAACATCTACAGTCAGTTGAAACATCAATATAATCAGTCAACATAATATACCAGTACGTGGGTGGTTCAGTCTTTACAAACATATTTCAGGAACCTACATTCTTCACATGACAGATCTGTAAGTTTCAGTCTTTCAGTATGATGACTCATAAAGATTCCTTCTGGTTGATTTAAATATTATAAGAGACCACGCTTGAGTCTATCCTTTACTGTGAGTGAGTGAGCCTGGTTTCACCTTGATCTCTTTCTCTCCTCACTATAAACATAATTGCCATGAATGTTGCAGAAGTGATTCTTTCTGAAAATTATCATGTTTTGATGTCAGTCATCAAGAAACATAGTTAAACTAATCGAATAGTTTCTTAAATATTGACGGCAACACAACTATTTTTCAAAACAACATTTTAAAAATATTTCTGTGCAATTTTCTTGCTATTTTGGGTTGAAGGAAGTACAAAAACGTCCCTTAGAAATGTGTAATGCTGAAAAACCGATTGAATAAAATACGATATAAGTCTGTTCAGTTTTGTACATTGAATGTGTTAAGATGAGTAAATCAGGTAAAAGACACATAAAGTGCTTTCTGTGATTATGTGAAAGACCACAATGTAACCTTATGTGGATATTACAGATCTATTTGAACTGATGCCAGTACACAAGTTTTGATAAGGACATGTTTAATGACATAACATTGTATGCCACTGAACATTCATGAGGAGCTTCAGTCTTATAGGAAGAGAGAACATCTTAACAAACACTGGTTATGTTTAGTTAAACTTTCAGGGTTTCAAGGTTAAAGAAATAGGTAACTTTCTGAGAGACACTGGTGATCTCTTGCTTATGAAATCTAAAACAGAATTGTGTCAAAGAAATACAGAATATTATGGTAGAAACTGGTAGACTTGACCTTGAAAGAATCAATATATTTTCACAGAATCTGTTGATTTCAAGTCTACAAAAAACAGTCTATAACATTTAAAGTCTTATGTCCTTGACAAAACTGGTTCCTACCAGAGACAGATAGTGACATTAGATAACTGTCCTTGTTTGATTGGTCAACATGAAAGTAAAGCATCACCATGGAAGTGTGTCCTGTAATAAAGGAGTAATACTTGTCACGGCATGTTATCATGAAGCAGTGGTTGATTGCAACAGTTTGGTGACGAAGGGTGAGAAGTGTTCATTCACACCACTTTGTCTCCCATCAGTCAAACAGATCAGTAAATGCTTCAGCCTCTATCTGTGTGTTGTAGGTAGAGATTTCATTATTCTTGGACTTGACCCAGTTAGTGATGAATTCTTCCAGATCTTTTCATGGTTAAGGAAAACAAATTGTGTTTCTTAAACAAAAATGTACTTGCCACTTATAAAAATGTGATAATATGGATATTATAACCCTTAAAGATATTCCCTTAAATGTCCATTTGAGTGCTGTCAGGAACTGAAATAAAATATTTAAACTTGAAATCTAAAACAATGATAAAGTAAGGAGCCATGCAGTTTCCTACTGACAGACACAAGGATACTAGGATGTGTGCTGGACTTGTCCCCACCCATGCTAATGAACTGATTGCCGTTGTAGAACCAGCCAGGGGGCAGAGGTTCAAGATGGTACTGCTTCTGTTGACAGAACAATTTCATAATATTAAGTCAAATAGATAACGAAATAGAACATTCCTGACTCTAGTCATGTCATTTAGACATGTTACCATGACAGATTCAAATCTGATATCTATGCTACATCTACATCATCTACAGACTTACTTGACAGTAGGATTGTCAGGTCAGGTCAGGTCAGGTCAGGTCAGGTCAGGTCAGGTCAGGTCAGGTCAGGTCAGGTCAGGTCAGGTCAAGTGATTCGATTTTAAGACATACAGCATTTTGCCACATACTATTTGTGTTGAACGGTATCTACTTTTTTGCACTTAATGCCCAGCACCTGGCTTAAAATTGTCTTTGCCTTTGTGGTCTGCATTAAGTGGAGAAAACAGGTACCATCTTTTAACATTCATGGTTAATACCACAGGCCTCCCACTCTAAGGCACAGTGTCACTGCAGTAGAGATACTCATACACAAACCAAAAAGACCTGCACAAACAAAAAACACTGAAATAATATTATCACTACCTGATAATGAATCCATTTATCTGGTAGACATGTGATCATCTTGTACAAACGCATTCTGGCCATGCCCTACTGTCTCATACGGAATGTTTGATAGCAGTCAACACTTGGACAATTTCCACTTACAATTGTTATCATGAAAAAGGTCTTTCTCTAGGTGATATTGGTATCCGTAGTGCATGAATCCTGGTACAGGTAAGGGAAATAACTCATATGGTGACCAGAGGACAGACAGAGGTTGTAAACACCAAAACAGCTTACGTGTATGCTAGAGATTTCTTCCTTGGTGAGATCTCCTCTGGACACTGGCTTCTTTTTCTCCGGTTTCTGTTGGGAACAGCATATCAATAAAGATTCCATACAAAACAGCATTTGTCAACAGCCAAATTTATTCATAGTTGTATCATCATCATGAATAGATATGTGACATTTCTTATTTTCTAGGTAGTTTACCTAGAAAATAACAGAGAAACATAATATGCGGGAATATATTTCTAAACATATTTTCTTTTCTGTTTGAGACAGTTTGTATTACGTCTTACTGTATCACTCTGAGTGACTATTGATGTGTCTTGGGTTGTATGTCAGTGTAAATTATAACTAAGAGACATTTGGGTACTGTTTATAATGGCATAAGATATATCTGCATCATACCGTTTGTTCCATTTGAATGTTGGCATGAGTCATGTACTGTTCCTAGTCATACACATCTGCAATACTACAATGTCTCCCACATCTCAAGTTCAATTTATAATGGCACACAATATTTCTACATTGTTCTATATGTTCCATTCCAAGGTATGCATAATTCATGTACTATGCTACAAGTCATAATATCTACAATGTTACAATTTATTCCAATGTACCTAGTCTTTGTCTACATCGGTCATAATATCTGTGGTAGGGTCACAGCTCCAGATGTTATTACCTGCCATGCCCAGGTAGGGTACAGGACAGATATGGCTACCTCAAACTGGGAAGTATGTGCATGTGCAGCTGTGTTCCTTCCACATTTCACATCACCATTATGTTGTTTGGCTTCGTAATTCAGCATCCCATCACAACCCCCATTTGGGGCACACCACCTGGTATTGGGGATTGTATTGCTGGTAGTTATCAGAAGTTATCCACTCATTCAGGCAGATTATCTTTCTCCAAAAGTAATATATACCTCTTGCTAAGGTATCCAACCCAGGCATCCCTGCTAGTGGGAGCAATAGGGAGGTTAGGTACCCTTACTTGCTTACAGCCTTCTATACAAAATTACAGTCATGCGACACTCTATTTACATATACTCCACTTATAATATAGAACCCTATCAAGCATCCCTCAAGCAGGCTTTAATACATTGTTGGGTTTGACAGGGTTCCCGCCACATATCATAATCTAATGACATGCTATATATCCAGCAAGAGAATCCCCTCTCCAAATATATATCTATATATATTGTGTAAGTTATGTAATAAACTTTTGTAATGCCTACATGCCTCTTGAGTTTTATGTCAGTGTAAAGTGTATTACATATTACTGTGTCACTTTGAGTGACTGTGTTGTGAAACACAACACATCATGAGACAATGATTCATCAATGATGTAATGTAACTACTGCTAGTGAAAGAATCAACAACAAGGAAGAATGTTGTGTTAGAAACTAGAATCTGAACCTGGAAACTAGTTACGGAACAGAGTATCATGTTGTGAAACGCCTGCCCTACTTGTTGAACAGAAGTATCATGTTGTGAAACGCCTGCCCTACCTGTTGAACAGAAGTATCATGTTGTGAAACACCTGCCCTACTTGTTGAACAGAAGTATCATGTTGTGAAACGCCTGCCCTACTTGTTGAACAGAAGTATCATGTTGTGAAACTCCTGCCCTACCTGTTGAACAGATGTACCATGTTGTGAAACTCCTGCCCTACTTGTTGAACAGATGTACCATGCTGTGAAACTCCTGCCCTACTTGAACAGATGTATCATGTTGTGAAACTCCTGCCCTACCTGTTGAACAGATGTACCATGTTGTGAAACTCCTGCCCTACCTGTTGAACAGATGTACAATGTTGTGAAACTCCTGCCCTACCTGTTGAACAGATGTATCATGTTGTGAAACACCTGCCCTACCTGTTGAACAGATGTACCATGTTGTGAAACTCCTGCCCTACCTGTTGAACAGATGTACCAAGTTGTGAAACTCCTGCCCTACCTGTTGAACAGGTGTATCATGTTGTGAAACTCCTGCCCTACCTGTTGAGCACTGAGACGTAGCCAGTCCTTGAGCTTGCTCTCCTGCAGACCACAGCCACTAAAGGTGAGGAAACAGTTATGACGAGGCTGGCCATTCATCTGACGTGATGGAGGAACAGCCTGGTCATCTGATGGAGACAAGGTCAGAAAGCCACTCAAAGTCACGAACTGTAGATCCACTATCTGCCGGGAATCTGGAACCAAAGAAACAGAATATTACACAAGACCAAACATTCTTTTAAGAAGAGTGAAACAGTCAGTCTTTCAATAACAACATCAATTTACTGCCCAAACAATACCTGACTAGAGTACAGACATTGATGTCAGTCAGTGACAAGTGCAGCTTATTACAGGCATATTATCTGGTGATATTTTGATTAATGTGGATGACACTGCAACTGTGAGTCTCATTCTGTATCAGTCTGGTAGATGCAGTAACCTAGCTATCAGTCTGCAGTCAATGTTGTTGATGTTATAACCCATCTGTAAGGCTTTCATCAATAGTAGTAGTCCTACGACCAACCTGTAAATCTCAGCCTGCCCTCCACATGGTATATATTGTCCTCCAGCCTGTGTTTCTTCAGCTTCCCATGAAGATCTGACAAGTACATACAAAATCACATGCATCTCCTCACACAGATTGTGTATAATAACATTCTACGTATAGTAATTGGACACCCTGTTTGCCTGTCACATACAGCTGGAGATGAATGAATGTTAAATAAGAATTTTTTGTTCATTTATTTATTTCCACTTCATGTTATGCATGTTTCATATACAATGTTCTCTATACATTGTTGAAGAGATAAACACCAAATTTCACTTCATGTTAAACATATTATATATACAACATTCTCTATAAAGTACAAACATCAATTTCCACTTCATGTTTAACATGTCATATATACAATGTTCAGGTTGAGAAATAATGAAGGTGTATGGAAAACAATCATTTACATGATTAAGGTAAAATGGTCTGACCTCTGAGATTGCTGTGAAGTTTGTTTCTGTCAAGGGGTTTGGAGAAGTGGAGGACCACCTGGTTCATGTGTGGCCAGGTCAGAACTCGGAGGTAGATGCCCTGGCGCCTGTAGGTGAACACTTAATCTCAGCACTGCTACATGTTAGTAGGGAATCAGCCTTCATAAACTCATCAAATTCATGAACTAATAGCATATCTGCCTACCCCACTTGCCTTAAAAGTGTATTCATGGCGGCAAAAAAGTGTATTTGAGGTGTAAAAGTGCACAGTCTCATAAGTTATACAATCTGGGTACTCCCAGCATGTGTACAGCAACATGTACTATACACATACCTGTCTCCTTTACTTGATATGCTGATTCCAGGGATGGAAGTGTATTTTTCAATAAACGTTTGATTGTAGGATTTTTGGATTTTCGAATCTTGGGGTTTGTCAATGGCTTGGTCAGCCATGCTGTTGCCATTCTTAAAGAATTGGTATATATCGGTAGTACATGTGTGTGTGTATTGATGGCATTGATAAACAATAGTGGAAGAAAAGGACATTCTCAATGAAGGTTAGTACTAAAAGTTGAACTATAGTGTGGAATGAAACTAATTTTTGATGAATTAACTTGATTGGTGTACAATCTGCTATGAGGTCATACAATCATATTCAATGATAAAAATTCGTACAAAATACACCAGGTAGGCAGGTCAGTTATAGGTATTGATGACATTATATCACATTATTTTTCTAAAAAGCAAGTTTTGAATGCCAATTGTAGATTTAGCGCATGACCCAAATAAATCACCAAATCAACATAAAAGAAAATGATTGAAGAATAAAACAATTATTTTTAAAACTGACTGTGGCCATTTAACCATTACCCATTATTGCAGCCATTTATAGAAAGTCACACAGGAATTTGGTGAAAAATAAACTGGTTCCATGAAGACTGGGGATCAAAATATATTGGCCTCCATATGACTTCTACCATGAGTAAATTGTAAATTAGTGCCAGAAGAATCAAATAACTGACATTCAAAGAAAAGATATCAAAGATATCTACCAGCAGTTGTGCAATGTAGTTTTTTCAAAGTTTCATCAAACTGACAATTTATTAAAAGTATGAAAGAGTGTGGAGCCAGAGCAGTACAACAGAATTTTTAGATATAATATGTTGACTCAATATCTTCTCATATGAACATGATGTGATCGAATTGCTGATATATGGTTCTTATGGTGCCTAAGTTTAAAATGTCAAAGTATATAAAAACAAATCGGAAGCAAATTGAAGCACTAGTAAAATATCCCCTTCCCCTGGGAGACTGCATGCAATGAGTACAGCCAGGTCTGCCATACCAGCCAGGGTGGAGACACTGTCTTGCTGCCACCATCTGGGGGAGGTGGAAGCTGGACTCCGACATGATCAGTTCCAGGTCAGGACTCCTGCAAAACAATAACTCGTATACATGGGGCTGGGTTCAGATATTGCAGCATTTTCTAAGAAAACATACAGGTGGTCCACCTGAAGAAAAAATATGATCTATACGATTCAAAAAAAGTAGAGGTTACTGGATTTACAAGATTGATGCAAATGATGGAGCCAAGGAGGAAACAGATGATGAAGAGAAATCAAGGGAAAATGTGACAATTTATTCCATTCTTTTGGAAATGTTTCATCTGTATGGATACATATTACTATTTCTCCCAGGCACTAGCACTAGCTAGTGGTATGATCACAAAATGGAATGTCCCCTACTTTTTTTAGTGGTATTATACAAGCACAGACATACCAGTCACAGAAGTAGTCACTAACAAAACCTGTGGAGATATAAACTGTTACACAGAATTTGAAACTGAGTAATGAATTTCATGGTAGTTATCCCACCTCCTATCTCACACATGGACACTAACTACACATGTTTTACTGGCAGACACACATACAGCCGACTATGAATGGAGAACTAAACACACCAGTTTGTAATGAAGAAGCACATACCTTCTAACAATGCCCCTCTCTGCCAGTAGCAGAGCCACATCATTGTTGATGCTCCGGATGAGATTCTGTACCTCCTCCAGCATCTCGTTCTGTCCAACAAAGGATGACAGTTAAAGAAGAATCAAAATAAGCTTCTACATTGTATAAACTAGACTCAGTACTAGAGAGGCACCATCAGAAGCTTGTGATAACATGTAAGAACAGTATGTAAACATTGCAAATTATATGTGTGTGGAGTAATGATTATGCATTCAAAACTTGTTCATAAATATTGAACATCACACCCATAACATAACTTATGGATAAGGAATCCCTTAACAAAATCACGACTGGAACTTGGCTAAACTGTGTCTACAAGGTAGCTAATGTCATTGAACAAGGTTACTGGTCTCGGGATGGCTTACAACAGGCAACTGTGGCACCACTTGTCATCACTTTAAGTCATGACTATGGCACTACGACAAATGAGGAACCGACAGGTCTCCCGGAATAGATTTTCAGATGTCCCCTGCCATGACTGGCTGTCCCGTTTCTGCGGTTACACTCCGTCTCGACAGATAACAACTTTTGCGTTTTCAATGATGATAGTTTCTTAAACAACTTTTTAGGTGGAGTCCGAAACATTTTCAAATATGAGAAAGCTGTTGGGTATTAGTAAATGATAAACATGTGTACTAACAAACAAACAAACCTTGGTGGATGTGAAGACAATGCAGTTAACCCAGCCCTGGCTGCAGTGGTTCAGGAGAGTGGGGAACGTCAATCTGTCAAGGAACGAGTTAATGTGAACTTCAGTACCTCACAGTGTAATCCTGATTACTACTGGATGACTGAATGTTGATATCACTGTTAATCATTGTCCCTATGTTCAGATCTGAACCTGCCAACTAGTGGTTGATAATCTGAGCAATTACTGGTGCAATCTTACACACACAAAAAGAAAATGGTTGGGTAGTCAAGTTTGTACCTAAAGGTTACTAAAAGAGATCAAAGTTTTGTACCTGTGTTCCATGAATGTGTTGAGTGGGTCCACACAAGCTGTCACTGCACCTGCAACATTTTATAAGCAATGATATAGCACTATGGATCATCATAGAACACATTCAAGGGAATATACAATACAATATCAGTGATATACAATACAATACAATATCAGTGATATACAATACAATACAATACAATACTGACAGACACGTCTTCAGGAATCATCAAGCACCACAGGATGGGGAATATACACCATATCAAAGGGAAGAAACAACACAGCAGAGACTATACAATACAACAGGGAAAAATTGAAAACACATCACTTTCAAACAGAGCTCCCACAAGGCTCAAATTCTCCAAATCAATTTCGGACTTCCCCATGCATGACGGCAAAACACTCACCTATCCTGACCTGTGCCGCTACCTCAGTGTTGGGGTGAGACACTATGGCATGGACTACATCGATGATGTCAGTATATCTAAAATATATAAAACAATTTGATAAATGAAGAAAATATGTCCATGTTATAAATGCTGATTAAATATCCCCCTGAAACAGCAGTACTGATGTAACTATGGAGAATGAGTGTGATGTGTGGTAACCATGTAAAGTGTACTATAGTGTGTCATTTGGCTGGCACTATTAAACCAGCATTATAGTAGAGATCAGTCCAAACCAGTACTGACAAATAAGTTTGGAGATAACATGTTTCCAAGATGTAGGCAGTGCGTGGCAATGAGCAAACGCAATTGGTCTGAGAAAAGGAGAGCAAATGCAGGTTAGTGCATGTGCAGTGCATGATGATGACTGCATGCAGCTGCACATGTCTTGCTCACCAGACTCTCACATCCATCACTCATCATGCTACACTTAATCACAGACAATCTGGGGCCCCTTTGCTCACAATGGCAAGCGCCAGTGTGCTGCACTCACTAATATGTGTCAATTGTCAAGTGGGTGATCAACTTATCCTTGTTTGCCAGTAGGGGCAACTATAAACATATGAATGCATGTATACAGGTGTAAGAATCTTGAACATGATTGTAAACTCTCATTTCACCTCCCCTCACCTATCACTGTAGATGACCATATCAATTTTAGTGCTGATACATCCTTAACGAACAATAACATGCAGATGAATTCACAGGTAATTCTCTACACATAGTACAATTTACAACACTGAGATAACATGGTCAGAAAATAATCAAAACCACTGGTGAACCACTTCGGACTGCTCATGTGGCCTCATCAACAACACGAGTTTCCTATACTATCTTAGGCTTGGGAAAGATGATTCCTAAAACCCATGGAGAATCTACCCACCCTGGTGTGAGGATGACCACCCTGGTTCTCTTGTAGTTGCCAGATGTGTGGCGGCGGCGGTTGGCAGAGTAGGCAGAGGTGAGGGAGTTCTGGAGACTCACTGGGTCAAACACAGAACTGTTGTCATGGGGCTGACAAATTGTTGTCCATCTGTTCACACAAAGAATTCAACAAGATTTTTACATTACCAACGTGTGCATGTTTCCAATTCAGACTGATGTAACACATCAGAAGCTTGATGAAATAAAGCATGAATTAACATCAACAATAATGACAATGAAAAAGTGTTTGTTCAGTTGGAACCTATGGCTATCTATTCAGAGCTACAACCATCCTTCATTCCCTGTAATATAGGTCTGTGTACTGGATATCCTACCTAGTGTTCCAGCATAGCGATTCAGTCCTTAATACATTCTGACCTGATACAAATATATATTGTTTTATGATGGACCATCATCACTTACCAACATCACTATGCCATACAAGGTCCTGGGCCCTATTTCACAATGCTCTTGTAAGCCTAAGATCTCGTAACTTTTTCCACTGCATACATGCCTACAGTTGTAGTGCTACGAGAGCTTTGCAAAACAGATCCATATCCCTAACTTTAGGCCAGGGGTATTGCCCATCACTTGCAGGACCAAAGGAGTCAACAAACAGTTACTTGCTATTTGAAGAGACACTCTTACATATACTCAAGGCTTACTCTGATGGACTCAGCTCCCCTGTGAGGAGACACTTCATCGTGTACCCAAGACTTACTAAAAGTGTATGAAGGCACAGCTCCCCTGTGAGGAGACACATCACCCTGTACCCAAAACGTAATAAAAGGAGGACAATTGCATGAATGCACAGCTCCTCTATGAGGAAACACATCATCATGTACCCAAGATTTACCAAGAGAAGACAAGAGTATTAAGGCACAGCTTGTGGGTGAGGAGAGCATACAGTTGGAAACCAGACAGGATGCATTGTCTCCACTTACCGTGTGTTGTCCTTGTCAAAGCTGGTGATGGTTCTAGCTAAGTTCTCCTTGTGACAACCTGGCACGCCAGTGAGGATAGTTATCGGGATCTGGGGAAAAGTATGTACTCAAGTTAAGCTGACATTTTCACCCTACAACCATTACAGAACTTTTGATAAATTTTTCTGTTTTTCAACACACTTGCTATGGGTGACTTATCTTCAAGTTGATAATACCTTTTATAACTACATGTGAGCAAAGCATACCCATTCTGTCTCTGTTGGTGGAGGTGGGATGTCTTGTTTGAGCAGACAGTGGAGATCATGTTGCGACACTGGATGCCAGCCCACACTGCTAGCCATGAAGTGAGGCAGGAACCTGTGGCACACATCATACACTACAATTACTGTATACATTACATTATACTAATACAGAATCAAGCTAACTTCATGACTGACTAGTCTGAAGACATATGTTTGTCAAAACTGAAACAGAAATCTCAGTGTTATTATTAATAAACACTTACGTTTACCACATGTGTCTCTTAATTTGGGTTATAAGGCAGAGATAATGATACTGTGAAGTCATGTGATATAATAATTTAACTGTCTTTAAGTATTACTCCAACCCTTGATGACAACCTCTAAATGCATCTGCTTCAAAAGAACTGATGTTTGGTGTACCTGTTGATGTGTGGAAGGAAACTGGGGACCCGCTTGAAGGTGACGGTATTGAGGGGGGCAGTGATGCTCTCG
The DNA here is from genome assembly GCF_037392515.1 of Haliotis asinina. Lineage (NCBI taxonomy): Eukaryota > Metazoa > Mollusca > Gastropoda > Lepetellida > Haliotidae > Haliotis > Haliotis asinina. Next base: position 8,885,879 of record NC_090294.1, on the reverse strand, counting down.
GATGCGGTGTACTGGATCTGCAGTAGCTTGTGGCTGTTACAACATTAAACACTTGTTGTAATTACCTCATTCTAAGAGAGAAAATACTATTATTATTTTCTTATGCCATGATTACTGGAAGTGACAGGTGTCAAAAAGTGCACTTAATTCAGACAACAAACAGGGTTACTGACATTGCTCCAAAAGAATATCCTTTTTAAAACTGCATGATATCAAACATTTTCAACCATGTTATTTAGGGCTGTTATGATACACTCACATATTTAGTGAATCTAACCGTAGCCCTTCATGAATACAATCCATTATTTGTGGTCACCAGAACTGAATATGAATGAATATTTACAATTTTTTATCTCAGCATGTTTTACTTTAGCCCTTATTAAAGTGAAAATATTCAAGAATGGAATATCTACTAGCATTGCAGTCGTGCAAGTCATGTCAGTTTGCAAAGGCTGCACATGGACTATGACTATACTACATACCAAATTTCAGTGTTATCTCTGATGACCAGTTAATACCATGACAAATTAAGGGTCAATATGGGGGTTCCTAACTGTGCATCAATCACTAACTACAATATTATACTTGTGAATGATTATTTGTATTCGTTACCCAATATTCATGATACATATTATATTCCCCACATAGTGTATTCATTGTAGCCTTAATGTTATTGCATCTTTCTTTCTCACATACTGTCTTTAGTCAAGGTGAGCATGACTGAATATCCATGTTTCAGTAATTAACTGTAAAAATACTTTAAGTCAGAAAGTAATATTCTTGAAATACTACTTATATGGAACCTAGTGGGCTGACTGAATCATGTATGACAGACACTCACAGTGCAGCCAGATCTTCAGGGAGTGTTTCCTGTCTCTTTACCTCTGGCATGTCACTATCCCCCTTCCATGCAGGCAGGACCTGCAACAGTCACACCGGAAATACAGCAATACAGGTGCCCTGTAGGCAGTGGAGAGGGAATACTGGAGTCTGTAGATAGTGAAGTGGGAATAGTGGAGTCTGTAAATAGTGGAGGGGAATAGTGGAGTCTGTAAATAGTGGAGGGGAATAGTGGAGTCTGTAGAGAGTAGAGGGGAATAGTGGAGTCTGTAATTAGTGGAGTGGGAAAAAAGGAGTCTGTAAATAGTGGAGGGGAATAGTGGAGTCTGTAAATAGTGGAGTGGGAATAGTGGAGTCTATAAATAGTGGAGTCTGTAAATAGTGGAGGGGAATAGTGGGGTCTGTAGAGAGTGGAGGGGAATAGTGGAGTCTGTAAATAGTGGAGTGGGAATAGTGGAGTCTATAAATAGTGGAGTGGGAAGAGTGGAGTCTATAAATAGTGGAGTCTGTAAATAGTGGTGGAGTGGAATAGTGGAGTCTGTAAATAGTGGAGAGGAATAGTGGACTCTGTAAATAGTGGAGGGGAATAGTGGAGTCTGTAAATAGTGGAGTGGGAATAGTGGAGTCTGTAAATAGTGGAGTGGGAATAGTGGAGTCTGAGCCAAGGAGACCTTTGTGAGAACACTTTGAGAAGGAAAACGCACTCCACTCACTCACTCACTCACTCACACACACTCACAAGATGGTTGACACTGTAACTGAGATACATATTACCATCTAGAAGACACATTTTCTATGAACTTCTCCCTCCAGTATTGATGACAGTGACTACCCACTCACTCAGTTCACATGATACACTGCCATTGTGACACCTATATTACCTGCTGGAAGAGAGCTTTCCTGGCTTTACTCCGGGGATGGATTATAATGACCAGCCTGTTGTTGGAGCTGAGAAGGTGAGGAGGAATTCGATCCCTGGAGGTCACATCAAGGTCAGCGATGAGGAACGCAACATTCGATATGGAATCCTGTCACACACAAACACACTGTTTACCAGACACCTCCCTCTAAGTGGTGCATTAATATCTTGAATTGTCACTTACAGAAGGAATGAACCAGAACCACTCCCACACAGTAATTGCAATGAAGTACTTATAACATTGTTATCAATAGGAGATCATGTCAATTAATGTTGTAAGTGTGAAACCAACTCCAGATAACCTACCCCATCGTACAAGGAGAACCCTTTTACATGTCTGGCCATGAGAGAGAATGCCCCATACTGCAAAGCCTGGATGATCATGCCATTCTCATACAAGTACAGACAGTCTGCAAACACATCCAACAATGAGACTGAAACCACTTGTTCTGAAGCTGAAGAATTACCATTAGTGTTGAATGTCAAAGTTCTACCAGATTGTATCAACTTTATGAGTCTGAAATATATAATGCTTTTCCAGCCAAGAAGAGACAAATATCTGTCATCATTTACATGAGTGAAATGAGTTAATGGGTTTTTTACACCCTTGACTGCACAATCACAACTGTAGATCGCCTGATGTATCTTCACATAGTCAAGCAATAACATAGTGTTTATTGTTTAAATCATCATGATCAGCAATCTCCAAGCTGTCTCATGGCAACCTGTATATAATCAAGTCTAGTCCCAGACAATCCAGAGACCAATATTGTGAGCAATGACCAATATTGGGGCAAACTGATCAAGTCCCTGATGCTGGCCACCAGATCAATAAGTCACCTCATGTGACCAGCATACTTTGCAGCGGACCAGTTCTAACCCATGACCCAGCAGCATCATAAGTGTAGCATAACAAATGTCTCACTACATTGTTGCTACAGCAACCCTGGCCAGCAATGCCGACAACCATGTTTTTCCACTGGCAGCTGACCTTGTTGTGGGGTCTGTCGTACAGTCCAGTAGTACGTAATGCACTGTCTTGTCAGCATAAACAACTATTCTCAGTATGGTTGCAATGTGTATAGCCTATTTGGGATTACTCTGACAGTGGTACAGGTACAATGTGCAGAGCCCACTTTTGCTGATCCAACAGTGATATTGGTAGAATGTGTAGAGCCTGTTTTGGATGAATATATGACAGTGATGTGGGTACAATGTGTAGAGCCCATTTGGCTGATCCAACAGTCATATGGGTTCAATGCATAGAGCCTGTTTTTGCTGATCTGACATTGATATGGGTACAGTGTGTTGAATCCATTTGGCTAATCTGACAATGATATGGGTACAACGTGTAGGGGTAAATTTTGCTGATCTGACAGTGATATGGGTACAAAGTGTAGGGGTAAATTTTGCTGATCTGACAGTGATATGGGTACAAAGTGTAGGGGTAAATTTTGCTGATCTGACAGTGATATGGGTACAACGTGTAGGGGTAAATTTTGCTGATCTGACAGTGATATGGGTACAACATGTGGGGGCTATTTTTGCTGATCTGACAGCGATATGGGTACAACCTGTGGGGGCTACTTTTGCTGATCTGACAGTGATGTGGGTACAACGTGTGGGGGCTATTTTGCTGATCTGACAGTGATATGGGTACAACATGTGGGGGCTATTTTTGCTGATCTGACAGTGATATGGGTACAACGTGTAGGGGCTATTTTTACTGATCTGACAGTGATATGGGTACAATGTGTGGGGGCTACTTTTGCTGATCTGACAGTGATATGGGTACAACGTGTGGGGGCTATTTTGCTGATCTGACAGTGATATGGGTACAACGTGTGGGGGCTATTTTTGCTGATCTGACAGTGATATGGGTACAACGTGTGGGGGCTATTTTTACTGATCTGACAGTGATATGGGTACAATGTGTGGGGGGCTATTTTTTGCTGATCTAACAGTGATATGGGTGGAATACTGTGAAAGGATGCCTGGAACCCCACTGACCAACTGACCTTGACACGGCGCGGAGGTGAGCACATCCCCAGTTGTCAGCTGGACTGCTTCTCCATTCATCAAAACATCACCCAAACCAGGCAGCCTCTTACATTTCAGTCTCTCCTGGATATCTTTATTAGCCAATGTGTCTGCCTTGCCACACTGGAACAACAAAATACCACACGGCGTACACTTTAGAAATTACCAAGGAAATGTGAGGAAAAGAATGATTATTAGTTTTGCTTATTTGATATCCTGTAAAACTTGTAGACATGAATTAATCACATAAAGGTCTGGAATTTACAATCATGAGATTAATGGAAGATAAACAATATGCTTAATTAATTTTCCAACATAACGGAAGGCGGGGATACATTTTGTTGCTGGTGGATTGACAGTTTACTGGCATGAAGCTGAGCTGCGGAGTGAGAGTTTCTGAACTACTGTGGAACAGATTGACACAGTTTCACTGCATGGAAATTGGCCACTTACTGCCCACATCTGGAACCTGGGCAGGTGACTGGTGACAACAAGAACATCACTGTTGTTTGTCTCTGGCTGGCCTGCAACACAGCAAATGCATAATGACATCAGAGACAGGTTAAAAAAAACACTGGCTAAAATAAATTCTGACTGCATCATTTAGAGACCAATAGAAATGATAAATAATGCAACTATAATTAAATAACCAATATTACTTGGACAAAATTGTTTGAACAGTGCAACAATAACGACTGAGTCCTGTTCTGAGTTTGCAGAATCTGGTGAAAATATTTATGTTTTAATCATGTTCACAACAACATCTGAGTGACTGTAGCCCGCTTCAGAGTTTCACATACGTCCTTAGTCATGATACTCTTGATCACCACAAAGTCTCCTTCAGCTCATTTAACAGTACCTCCAAGTACATGAACCAGCTTTGGGACACTAATTGCAGCACTGTGAAACCCTCCACCACGGGGCATTCCACAGCATCAATAACCATCACTCAAGATTAGCCACTTTATGTCCACTTATTGTCAAGTAAGTCACAAATCTGCTAAATGTCTTCTCTTCAAGATTAAATCTATCCAGTAATAGAAATTAAATATCCATTTTCCTGAACAGTGAAAATATGGAACATTCCCATTAGTGTTACGAATGTTTTGATCCCTGAGGACATACTCTACAGATTAATTCATTAGGTTAGTGGACCACTTAGCTGCGTAGTTATGAAATTAACAGAACTATCCATTTACCAGGCAACTAGACAACTCATCTGTCAGATTATCCTGCTCCCAGATCATTCGGCTATCAGGCAACTGGGCCATTCAGCTGTCAGGCTACTGGACCATTCAGCTCTCAGGTTAGTGAACCATTGAGTTATCAGGCTACTTGGCCATTCAGCTCTCAGGCTAGTGGACCATTCAGTTATCAGTCTACTGGACCATTTGGCTATCAGGCTAGTGGATCAATCAGTTATCAGGCTACTGAACCATTTGGCTATCAGGCTAGTGGACCATTCAGTTAATAGGCTAACAAACCATTCAGCTGGCTGGTTATCAGGCTACTCGACCATTCATCTATCAGAATAGAGGGCCACTCAGCTGGCTGGTTATCAGGCTACTGAATCATTCAGCTGGGTGGATATCAGATTAGTAGACCATTTAACTGTCAAGTTGGTGGACCATTTGGCTATTAGACCCCTGGTAATTAGATACTATGTTGCTGGATACCATAATCCCACCTGGCTCAGAGACTGGAATAGCAGAGTCAAGGAAGGATTCTGCAAACACTAAGGAGTTGAGGTGGCCCTTTCCATGGCAGCTAGGGACGTCATACAGGGTCATAGTGGCAACCTTCACCAGAAGACTCTGGCAGCCATCTCGCAGGGAACTGGGCCTAGTGGAATAAATTGGCTTTGATATGACAACCAAAATTTATTTCTCTCACTTTTATTACAAACATTTGGTTGAGTTATTGAATCATTGCAATAACGACGGGACATTAATGCATGAGTGAAGAAATTAAACTGCAGGCATGTCGAGGTAGGTACACACAAATGCTGTTGCTTTCTCTCAAACAGTCACGCAGACACACACAGACAGACACACATACACACACAGAGACACACAGACAGGCGTGCATGAGAGCAAAATCAATTAAATATGGAGCCAAAATTGTGAAAGGAATGAACATTATATTGTGACATATTTTCACATAGCTCTTACTGATAATTGATCAAGTGAATTGATCAGCAGCTCAAACTATCTAGGCAATTCAAAATGCAGAATCAATTAGAAGCTAGAAGATTCATCAAATGTGTAAACTGAACTTTGGAGCATGGCCATTCACTAGTTCAACAGGCATAAAAATGCTGTGGAACAAAATGTTAGAGCAAACATTGCCACTTTTCAAAAACGTAAACTTGCATCTCCCAAACTTATTGAATCTATAGTCTCAATTATCCATATAGCTAAACTGTTTCAAAAGTGACATCAACTCACCTTATGAATATCTAACAAACCAATTACAGTACCTGACAAGTCTTGGCAACATATACTCACAAATGACAGAAAATCAATTCTGAATTATGAGTAGTTTATTCTGTATGTTACCCACAAGCAAGAAATTCTGAAAGAATGTGGGTCAAACAGAGAGGAGAGAGCACAGTACAGAGCACTGACATTAGAAAGATTTCCTGCTGTTTTTCAAGTTTTGATACTTTATGGAAAGTACCTAAAGGACATTTTGAGTAGTAACAAGTCAATGTAGCAGAAACTCAAATGATCTAAAGCCTGAAACCGTCTTAAGTCTGACCAGTGCCCTCAACATGCACCAAATAATAAATATGAATGAATGAAATAGTCAGTCAGTTTGAAACAGCAGTTATATCACTTGGTATACTGGATATAAATGTCATGCCATTGATCTGATTACATGGACACAAGACAGATAGATAAGTATACTTCCTTGCCATAGTCGACAGTATTTTAAACTAGGGAGTCATGTGGTGATGAGCTGTTGACAGCAATAGTGTCTACATCCAGGACCTCTAACTCTGAACAGCTGACAAAAATCACAGGGGTGATGACACTGACCCACAACTGAAAGGATCAATTCTGACCACTCTCTAGTAATCTACTTCAGTAGTAATCTACTCTAGTAATGTCTACAGTTCTTTATAGATTGACAGGAGTGAGTTGTAAACCAAGAAGAGACAGTAGGTGTTAATGTAACAAATGTGAACTCCCTCCCACCTGCCGCAGTTGTCCACAGCCTCTATACTAAACTTGACACTCGATCTGAAAAAGAAACAGTACATAGATAAGAATACATTCAAATCCTCAAGAAACAATTGCTCCTTTAAACAGCTGTTTCAGATTTGATAAAAAACAAATGATGTTGCTTCGTAAGAGGTCAAAGACACTGTTTCAAAAGTCTTGAATTTCCGATTTGAGAAAAAACAGCATGCATTTAGTGTCACTGCATGTAGCTAGGTTTCAGTGTGACAAAATTGTCTCCTCAAAATTGAATGACAAGCAGTATGATAACAACAATTCACTAGGTGACTATCCCTTCCAGACGAGCAATACTGTAGCAACTGCTGCCTTTAATAGCTAATTTTCCCAATCGTTGAGATGCAGTCAAGCAATACACAAAGATTTAAAACAGTATCATATGACTCTTGCTTTAAAGATTGTAAAATCACTGATGCCATGAGTTAAATTATTCTGTCATGACATTCAGTGATAACATAAAGCCAGTGTAGTGAGTATAGTTTTACATTGCCTTTATAGTGATTCTTGAAAAATCACAGGAGATACCAGAATGGAACTTAATGTTATGTAGCAAGAGGGGTTTTGAATTTGGGTAAGCATGCAAAATGAGGGTGTAATGATTAGGTGCTGAAGCATACCACACTCCCACAGAGAAGATAACACTGTATGCCATTTATGACATGACATCTTATGAGATTGAATTAGCTGCATTCTACATGAGATTGCTCTTTGTCCTCCTACATACCTATCAGACAGATAGTTGAGGAGTGTAGATGTCTTCAGGTCACCACAGTCGTCATGGAGAGTCTGGACTGCCTTCAACCTGGCCTGCAACAACATTGCAACATCATCAGCAATAATATGAAGAAAGTGACTATCTCGTGAAGCATCTCCTCCGCTACATGAAACATGTTATTCATACAGTATATGAGAGAACAGGTGGTCCCAGTGTTGTCAGTAATATCACAAGTATTGGGGGCACAGTGGGTGAGCTGTCTAAGGCTAGTAATCCAGTGAGCTTGGAGGTGCCTGGATCGAGCCCACCTTTAAGCAGGTGTAAAAAACCTTGGAGTCAACTTTTTGTACAGATTCTTTCAGCATTGTCACAAATCTTAGTGTGCAATACACAACCCTGTGCACAAATCTGTAGGTAGATGACGAGCTGGTGGGTAGTTGTGGGTACAGCAACGTGCAGTAAACATGGACAAATTTACTGTGACTGAATTTCCCAGTCCACCCAGCTGTGAATGGGTACCTCATAAGGATGGGAAAGCCACATTAACTTGGTACGCCTTGTAGGCTGCAAGAGTTTATGATCCCCAGGGAGTTGAGATTAAAAATCTGATGTGCCATTGTGAAGGACATCTAGTGATCAGGGCATAACAAGGGGCCCTTGAGTAGGTGAACTGGCGAACTGGATATTGCTGCTACATAAATGTCTAGTGTAATATAGTATAACAGTATATTCCACTGTTGCCTTGCTAGGTGAGGAGTAAAGGCTTGTGTAACTAGTATCACTGATGCCTTGCTAGGTGAGGAGGGAAGGCTTGTGGAACTAGTATGAGCAATGTTAGGTGGGGAGGTAAGACTTGTGTAACTAGTATCACTGTTGCCTTGCTAGGTGAGGAGGGAAGGCTTGTGGAACTAGTATCACTGTTGCCTTGCTAGGTGAGGAGGGAAAGCTTGTGGAACTAGTATGAGCAATGTTAGGTGGGGAGGTAAGACTTGTGTAACTAGTATCACTGTTGCCTTGCTAGGTGAGGAGGGAAGGTTTGTGGAACTAGTATCACTGTTGCCTTGCTAGGTGAGGAGGGAAGGCTTGTGGAACTAGTATGAGCAATGTTAGGTGGGGAGGTAAGACTTGTGTAACTAGTATCACTGTTGCCTTGCTAGGTGAGGAGGGAAGGTTTGTGGAACTAGTATCACTGTTGCCTTGCTAGGTGAGGAGGAAGGCTTGTGGAACTAGTATGAGCATTGTTAGGTGGGGAGGTAAGATTTGTGTAACTAGTATCACTGTTGCCTTGCTAGGTGAGGAGGGAAGGTTTGTGGAACTAGTATGAGCAATGTTAGGTGGGGAGGTAAGACTTGTGTAACTAGTATCACTGTTGCCTTGCTAGGTGAGGAGGGAAGGCTTGTGGAACTAGTATCACTGTTGCCTTGCTAGGTGAGGAGGGAAAGCTTGTGGAACTAGTATGAGCAATGTTAGGTGGGGAGGTAAGACTTGTGTAACTAGTATCACTGTTGCCTTGCTAGGTGAGGAGGGAAGGCTTGTGGAACTAGTATCACTGTTGCCTTGCTAGGTGAGGAGGGAAGGCTTGTGGAACTAGTATCACTGTTGCCTTGCTAGGTGAGGAGGGAAGGCTTGTGGAACTAGTATGAGCAATGTTAGGTGGGGAGGTAAGACTTGTGTAACTAGTATCACTGTTGCCTTGCTAGGTGAGGAGGGAAGGCTTGTGGAACTAGTATCACTGTTGCCTTGCTAGGTGAGGAGGGAAAGCTTGTGGAACTAGTATGAGCAATGTTAGGTGGGGAGGTAAGACTTGTGTAACTAGTATCACTGTTGCCTTGCTAGGTGAGGAGGGAAGGCTTGTGGAACTAGTATCACTGTTGCCTTGCTAGGTGAGGAGGGAAGGCTTGTGGAACTAGTATCACTGTTGCCTTGCTAGGTGAGGAGGGAAGGCTTGTGGAACTAGTATGAGCAATGTTAGGTGGGGAGGTAAGACTTGTGTAACTAGTATCACTGTTGCCTTGCTAGGTGAGGAGGGAAGGTTTGTGGAACTAGTATCACTGTTGCCTTGCTAGGTGAGGAGGGAAGGCTTGTGGAACTAGTATGAGCAATGTTAGGTGGGGAGGTAAGACTTGTGTAACTAGTATCACTGTTGCCTTGCTAGGTGAGGAGGGAAGGTTTGTGGAACTAGTATCACTGTTGCCTTGCTAGGTGAGGAGGGAAAGCTTGTGGAACTAGTATGAGCAATGTTAGGTGGGGAGGTAAGACTTGTGTAACTAGTATCACTGTTGCCTTGCTAGGTGAGGAGGGAAGGCTTGTGGAACTAGTATGAGCAATGTTAGGTGGGGAGGTAAGACTTGTGTAACTAGTATCACTGTTGCCTTGCTAGGTGAGGAGGGAAGGCTTGTGGAACTAGTATCACTGTTGCCTTGCTAGGTGAGGAGGGAAGGTTTGTGGAACTAGTATCACTGTTGCCTTGCTAGGTGAGGAGGGAAGGCTTGTGGAACTAGTATCACTGTTGCCTTGCTAGGTGAGGAGGGAAGGCTTGTGGAACTAGTATGAGCAATGTTAGGTGGGGAGGTAAGACTTGTGTAACTAGTATCACTGTTGCCTTGCTAGGTGAGGAGGGAAGGCTTGTGGAACTAGTATCACTGTTGCCTTGCTAGGTGAGGAGGGAAGGCTTGTGGAACTAGTATCACTGTTGCCTTGCTAGGTGAGGAGGGAAGGTTTGTGGAACTAGTATCACTGATGCCTTGCTAGGTGAGGAGGAAGGCTTGTGGAACTAGTATCACTGTTGCCTTGCTAGGTGAGGAGGGAAGGTTTGTGGAACTAGTATCACTGATGCCTTGCTAGGTGAGGAGGGAAGGTTTGTGGAACTAGTATCACTGATGCCTTGCTAGGTGAGGAGGGAAGGTTTGTGGAACTAGTATCACTGTTGCCTTGCTAGGTGAGGAGGGAAGGCTTGTGGAACTAGTATCACTGTTGCCTTGCTAGGTGAGGAGGGAAGGTTTGTGGAACTAGTATCACTGATGCCTTGCTAGGTGAGGAGGAAGGCTTGTGGAACTAGTATCACTGTTGCCTTGCTAGGTGAGGAGGGAAGGTTTGTGGAACTAGTATCACTGATGCCTTGCTAGGTGAGGAGGAAGGCTTGTGGAACTAGTATCACTGATGCCTTGCTAGGTGAGGAGGGAAGGTTTGTGGAACTAGTATCACTGTTGCCTTGCTAGGTGAGGAGGGAAGGCTTGTGGAACTAGTATCACTGTTGCCTTGCTAGGTGAGGAGGGAAGGTTTGTGGAACTAGTATCACTGATGCCTTGCTAGGTGAGGAGGAAGGCTTGTGGAACTAGTATCACTGTTGCCTTGCTAGGTGAGGAGGGAAGGTTTGTGGAACTAGTATCACTGATGCCTTGCTAGGTGAGGAGGGAAGGTTTGTGGAACTAGTATCACTGATGCCTTGCTAGGTGAGGAGGGAAGGTTTGTGGAACTAGTATCACTGTTGCCTTGCTAGGTGAGGAGGGAAGGCTTGTGGAACTAGTATCACTGTTGCCTTGCTAGGTGAGGAGGGAAGGTTTGTGGAACTAGTATCACTGATGCCTTGCTAGGTGAGGAGGAAGGCTTGTGGAACTAGTATCACTGTTGCCTTGCTAGGTGAGGAGGGAAGGTTTGTGGAACTAGTATCACTGATGCCTTGCTAGGTGAGGAGGAAGGCTTGTGGAACTAGTATGAGCAATGTTAGGTGGGGAGGTAAGACTTGTGTAACTAGTATCACTGTTGCCTTGCTGGGTGAGGAGGTAAGACTTGTGTAATTAGTATCACTGTTGCCTTCCTAGGTGAGGAGGGAAGGCTTGTGGAACTAGTATCACTGTTGCCTTGCTAGGTGAGGAGGGAAGGTTTGTGGAACTAGTATCACTGTTGCCTTGCTAGGTGAGGAGGAAGGCTTGTGGAACTAGTATGAGCATTGTTAGGTGGGGAGGTAAGACTTGTGTAACTAGTATCACTGTTGCCTTGCTAGGTGAGGAGGGAAGGTTTGTGTAACTAGTATCACTGTTGCCTTGCTAGGTGAGGAGGGAAAGCTTGTGGAACTAGTATGAGCAATGTTAGGTGGGGAGGTAAGATTTGTGTAACTAGTATCACTGTTGCCTTGCTAGGTAAGGAGGGAAGGCTTGTGGAACTAGTATGAGCAATGTTAGGTGGGGAGGTAAGATTTGTGTAACTAGTATCACTGTTGCCTTGCTAGGTAAGGAGGGAAGGCTTGTGGAACTAGTATGAGCAATGTTAGGTGGGGAGGTAAGATTTGTGTAACTAGTATCACTGTTGCCTTGCTAGGTGAGGAGGGAAGGCTTGTGGAACTAGTATGAGCAATGTTAGGTGGGGAGGTAAGACATGTGTAACTAGTATCACTGTTGCCTTGCTAGGTGAGGAGGGAAGGTTTGTGGAACTATTATCACTGTTGCCTTGCTAGGTGAGGAGGAAGGCTTGTGGAACTAGTATGAGCAATGTTAGGTGGGGAGGTAAGACATGTGTAACTAGTATCACTGTTGCCTTGCTAGGTGAGGAGGGAAGGTTTGTGTAACTAGTATCACTGTTGCCTTGCTAGGTGAGGAGGGAAGGCTTGTGGAACTAGTATGAGCAATGTTAGGTGGGGAGGTAAGACATGTGTAACTAGTATCACTGTTGCCTTGCTAGGTGAGGAGGGAAGGCTTGTGGAACTAGTATCACTGTTGCCTTGCTAGGTGAGGAGGGAAGGCTTGTGGAACTAGTATGAGCAATGTTAGGTGGGGAGGTAAGACTTGTGTAACTAGTATCACTGTTGCCTTGCTAGGTGAGGAGGGAAGGTTTGTGGAACTAGTATCACTGTTGCCTTGCTAGGTGAGGAGGGAAGGCTTGTGGAACTAGTATGAGCAATGTTAGGTGGGGAGGTAAGACTTGTGTAACTAGTATCACTGTTGCCTTGCTAGGTGAGGAGGGAAGGCTTGTGGAACTAGTATGAGCAATGTTAGGTGGGGAGGTAAGACTTGTGTAACTAGTATCACTGTTGCCTTGCTAGGTGAGGAGGGAAGGTTTGTGGAACTAGTATCACTGTTGCCTTGCTAGGTGAGGAGGGAAGGTTTGTGGAACTAGTATGAGCAATGTTAGGTGGGGAGGTAAGACTTGTGTAACTAGTATCACTGTTGCCTTGCTAGGTGAGGAGGGAAGGTTTGTGGAACTAGTATCACTGTTGCCTTGCTAGGTGAGGAGGGAAGGTTTGTGGAACTAGTATGAGCAATGTTAGGTGGGGAGGTAAGACTTGTGTAATTAGTATCACTGTTGCCTTGCTAGGTGAGGAGGGAAGGTTTGTGGAACTAGTATCACTGTTGCCTTGCTAGGTGAGGAGGGAAGGTTTGTGGAACTAGTATCACTGTTGCCTTGCTAGGTGAGGAGGGAAGGTTTGTGGAACAAGTATGAGCAATGTTAGGTGGGGAGGTAAGACTTGTGTAACTAGTATCACTGTTGCCTTGCTAGGTGAGGAGGGAAGGTTTGTGGAACTAGTATCACTGTTGCCTTGCTAGGTGAGGAGGGAAGGTTTGTGGAACTAGTATGAGCAATGTTAGGTGGGGAGGTAAGACTTGTGTAACTAGTATCACTGTTGCCTTGCTGGGTGAGGAGGGAAGGTTTGTGGAACTAGTATCAGCAATGCTAAGCTATCTTTGATAGCAGCAACCAAACAATATATAGTATGGCAGTATTACAGCTGTGTAGCAGTGGTCTGAAGATAATCAAGTCTGGACCAGAAGATCCAGTGATCAACACCACAAGCATCAATCTATGCAAATGGAATACAAAGACATGCGGTAAACCCAGTCAGCGAGACTGATCAGCCGAGAACATACTATACACCCATTTTTGTTTTATCTTCCAACAAGCAAGGTGACTTGGGGACCTTTTCTGCCCTGGAATTCTCTGGCAGTATTCTGTCATGGCAACCAAGAAAGGAACAACTTCTAATGTACATACAAACCTAAGCTATATTCTCGTTGAAGAAATATACACTGAAATTTACAATCAGATTGCTATTTATGCATGGAAAACTTCTGTGGTTACTTTGTCAAAACTGTTGTGGACCTGTGCTGTGACATTTACTACAAGCACTAACAACAATCACATCTTTGAAACCCCAGATCAGACTTGTAAACCCAAGGTCATACTTACAAATCAAAAGTAAATAGTTAAAACCTATTCTTTGCAGAGAAAACTAGATCTAGTAAGACTTAATAGGGATAGTTAGATAAGTAAGGGGGCAACACAAAACTATGCATCAATAAGTCTGCATTTCACAAACAGACAAGTAATACAGCCTCTACCTGTGAGGAAAGGAATGACTTCAAATTTCAACTTCTTGTATTTCTTTAGTTTGAAAGTTGTGTTGCTAGTATGAGTATATTAATCAAGTAAGCAACAATTTGGTAGGTTTCCCAATTCTTCATCCATTTTCATAATTCTGTTTTTGATAATCTCTGTTTTATTACCTCATCTATCCATCCTCGGTAAAGATATCTATATTGAAACATTCAACAGAGAAAATAAATGAAGTAGAAACTCAGCAGCTCCTCCTTCCAGAGACAATACAGTTGGTACTTGCTGTGAAAGATCTTGTGCTTACCTGAGTAACACTGAGAGTGCTGGCATATGTCTGGATTCCTTTCATGACTGCCTCTGCCATGGCCTTGTACACCAGCATGAGGTACCTGAAAGTACATCGATGTTGAGTAAGTTGATGTTCTACCTCTTTACAACATGGCTACTACTGACCAGCATGTTACAGTTCAGTACACTGCTGACACTCTTGGGTTCAGTAGTACAATCATCTTTCATACACCACCTGAGCAAGATTGATACAAAACATGGTGACATCAGAACCTATTCCAAATTAATTTACCTGGGTCTTCTGCTCAGATATCAACAGAAGTCATGAATTTGTACATATTCAAACTGTTACAGAGAAGATGTCTGATCCCTTATGATTATTCAGCCACTAAAAGTTCACAGCACACAATTAAGTTAATGACATTGGTTAGCAAATTATATTTTGATGTACAGGTATTGTTCTTTCATTGGTGTGTAGTCTTTATTTCTGAATCCCTGTTGCAGAAACTGACCAGGCACAACGTGAAGAAATTACATGTACAGGTGAACTCAGGCATCTGTGTGTGTGTCAGCCGTGAAACTATAGCTACAGACTGTGGCTATGTCCCTATGACCTTCAGTCTCCTGACCTCATAACCTTACTGTTTTGTGTTTTTCATAAACTCCAATCATTTCTACATGTGGCTGAGATTTTTCAAGTAATGATGAGAATGATTGTCAGTGACACAAAACAGTTAGCCAGCCAAGACCCAACAAAGTGCCACAACTGAGGTAGTCAAAGTGATAAAAGCAGGTTTGCTCTAACACAAATGACTGACAGGTGTTGCAACAGAAGAAAACAGACATCCCTTTACCTAGTTGTTCCATATTTCCTAAGGGTGCATGATGTAAACAAAACATCAGTGTTACCCTGTGACCAAGCTGAGGATGCCACTCAGCACAAACTAACCCAGTTACCTGTTGGACCTAACCCTGCCCTCCAATACAGGTAAGGCTGACATAAAGGACAGCTGACAGCTGTCTTTGACTCTAACAAGATGGTTGGGTTAAAAATAATTTTTTGACACAATACACTCCAAAGTCCAAATGCATTGCTGATTCTGGAGTATTAGATCCAACTGGAGTAGCATGCTTCTGATTTGGTGGTGCAAAAATGTCCTCAACAGCTGAAATTACATCATCATTCTTTGCATAAGGCCTGACAGTTTTCTTCTAAAGTTTGATGAGTCAGTCCGACAGCGCCCAGTCAGGTAAAGACAGATGTTCCATGAGTTTCAAGCCACAGTGATGTACTTTGCCACTGTCAGACACTGTCTCCTAGAGATATAAGATGTTTCCTCTGCTCTGACTGTTGCTTAGTCTTTGGCAGATGGTGGGGCTGGGGATCACAGGCCATTACATAAATGCAGAATTACTCATCTTATATGGAGATAATCTGTGGGTGTGTGGGGTGATGATGATGAGGTTTTTGATGTTTTACATGACACAAAAGAGGTGGGGTGGGTTGGGGTGGAGTAAATATACATTGTGTACAAATTTTAAGGGGGAAACCCACAATGTACATGCTATAAAAATCCCCCCACCCTCTTCTTACACACATACATGCATGCTTGTATGCATGCGTACATGCACAAAGTCATAAATCATGAATGTGCCCTTATATCAAAGAAAATCTTGGCACTTTAATGCATGCAAGAATATGCCTGCAAGATCTCTTATGGTACATCTGCATCCTGTTAGCATTGAAAGTATTTGTACTTCATACATACCGACTTTCAAAAATGTTCAGTTATAGTGTTCCTTCATATAAAGGCTCAGAACATTTCAGTCATCCCTTGTAAAAATGGAGAACTTTTTACATCCAGTATTTAATATGACTTGACAAATATCCTAAGACACATGACTTTGTATTTAATTAATTATATTTGACAAGGGATAGAAAAACAATGTTGTCATTATTAAATCAATCTCTGGACAAAACTAGCTTTGATGCTTTTTGCCAGTATTAACATTAGTTTGCAACAATAAATTATCCTTTCCCCATGCAATGCCTTGATTGATGACACAGAAAGTTCTTCATTAAAGATTGCTTTTCCTTCACTTAATCCCCAATATGACTTACAGCGGGAGCCATTGAGCAGTGGGCGTATTGGGTTACTTTGCAGAATGTGAACAATACAATAACCATCAAATTGTGGAAGCCTGTCTCCAAACCTGTAGGAGACAAAACTGAGTATGAGATGATTAGCGTTTGCATGCAACAGACAGTATCAAAATCCTTGTTTCATCGATTCAACAGAGAATCATTCACTTCACAGAGTAAAACATGTAAATTGCTGGGCAGACAACCAGTAATTGATTGAAAGTTTTTAGTTTCCAATGAAGTAACCCTGAGCTAATGACAGATAACTATAATGAAGTATTTATCTAAGACCCCTGATGAACTGACATCATGTCTAAACAGGTGGTCATAGATCAACATCAGCCCTGTCCAGGCCCTTGTTGCTCCTTGTGCAGGAACAGGGAAACAACCATTACTTAATGGAAAGTGGCTTGTCACTGAAATATTGATTGAAGGGGTCATCTAAGTAATTTGAAAACTTTTTCCCTGTTTATGAGGAAAATTAAAGTACAAAGACATTTCTCAAAAAAAGAAAGGACAAAGTGTATGTGCTTCATACATAACCATAGTTATAATTAGCATATAAATGGAGGAAACAAAAAGTTCAGTGATGGAGGCCATTACTCGTTGGCTGTGTTCAGCTGTGGTTCTTCTCAGTGCCGCTATAGTTGGCAAGAAATGGCTTCAGTTAGAAATACCATAATGAAATGCAATCTTCACCCGAGCTCCATCACGAATGCCTCTTGTTATATTTGTCCCAAGTCCTTACACACAAAGTTGTGTCATGCCAACTTTTACTGAGTGAGTACACAGTGTAACAGATAACTATTTGTTACCTAAGGGAAATTAAACTAAAAAAAGAAACAAGTAAAAAAACCCAAATGCTTACCATTGAAAAAGGCTTTTGTAAAAAGTGGGGTGCAATTTTTTATGAAAGAGTTAGCTTTTAGTAATCATGTAGTTTTTTTTACAACAATCACAATGTATGTACACCTACTACTTGCTACCATCTGGAGAAACACTGTGTTCTTTACAGTATGTGTTAGTAATATATTTGATGCTTATCAAACTTGATCGGTGTTATTTGTAAATATGACCAATGATACTTGGAAGTATGGGAAAGGTGTCTAGATCAACATCAAAGTAGTTTTATTAAAATATGACAACAGTCAGTTAGCATCATTAAGTTATCTCCACTCCTAGTCCCAGTGGATGTTTCCATAAAAATGTCTTCAATGTAATGTTGCTTAAATGCTGATAAAAATGAAAGTTTTTCAAGTTGACAGATAGTATTTTGTATGAATGTGATTCTGAACAATGGGCATTACTTATGTTTTATCATCTACACTTTACTTTTCGTATCACAAGAAAGGGCCTGTGAAGATCCAGGTTAGAACTGGCCTCAAGAAACCAATATTTTACATAAGAGGTGACTACCAGGGTCCAGTGGTCAGGTCTGTTAACTTGGTTGGCACATGTCATTGTGTCCCAGTTGTGAAGATTGATGATCATGCTTTTGATCACTCAGTTACTGTTAGTGAGTGAGTTTACTTACACAGTGCTTTCAGCAATATGCCAGGAATATCATGGAAGGGAACTCCAGAAATGGACTTCCCACATTGTACTTATAATTATTTACAGACAGCTGCCATGATGAAGGAACATTGCTGAGTCCTTTATTAAACACCAACCAACCAGCCACTTGCAAGAAAAGGAATGAAATATGTTTAAAAAATTAACTGATTTGAACTGTGCCCATTTTTTCCTAAAATGAGAAGAATACTGATGAAACTCATTGCTAGCATGAATAATGAATCTGCAGAATCAGAAATGTGCTGTAAGCAAAATCCAACAGACAATATAATCACATGGTGTTTCACAGAGCTGTTTAATGAAGCTTTCACGGTGGGTCATGTTTTAGGGCAATGGTAAACAGCCCCTAGGGATTTTAGCTCTCCTTGCATGGCATGTTTTAAGGCAATGGGAAGTCCTCACAGGATGCAATATGCTAAATCATTCAGAGATTACTATCCACGCGGGAGAAAGTTGTGGCAGAAATTCTGTGACGAACAGATTAATTTTATTTCTTTTTGATGAAAAAGTTGATTTATTCTCCAACATTTTGCAGGTTTTTTACAAACTTCCATTATCCAGTCATGGCGTTGAAAAAAAACCACAGCTCGCAAGTTTCAAAATCCTAAGCTGCAGCCAAGGTAACTGAGGAAAGCATAAATATACTTGAGAGAGAAAGTCAGATCTATCACAAGAATGAAAGTGAAGGAGGAACATTGAAAGTGACATTCTCCAACAAACATTATCCCTAATGCAGCTTTCACCATATTTGCCCATAAAGAAAAGCAGCATCTTCTGTCAGGATACTTAAATTCCAGCCAAATGTAAGCAGGAGTGGTGTCTCCAGGAACCTACTCTCCAGCACTCAGCACATGGAAGCTGTTCATCTATCATGTGCCTTGCAGTATGGAGGTGTTACATCACCATTGATCCCTTTAACATGTTGTATAATGGAAGCCTCGCTGCAAGCTACTAGACCCTCTCTACAGAGCGATCTTATCGCTAAATCTGTTGTCAGCAAATGTTACAGAATGGTAGAGATGATGGTCTTAGCGCCATATCGCTTTGTGAAAAGGATCTTGGACTGTTAGGTCTCCAATCTGTGACAATGCTATCATCCATAATTCAGTACATGGCCATATTATCCTACATAAACACTGCATCTAGCCCAGTGTGTGGACATCCAGGCTGTTTATTGGTAGTGTGTAGTTAACTCTGTCTACTGTATGACGTATGCAGTTGGCTTCACAATTCAAATAGTGTACATCTTTTATGTAACTGACTATGTGTGGAAGCCAGGGGGGAATTCATATTGAAAATTGATGAATTCAGTCAGCTGTTTGTCTAGATCAAGAGACCGTTGGGAACTCTAATAATACAGATCATGTAATAAGATTGTTGGAATTCTCTTCTTTTCAATATTCTTTTCTCGAGAGATTTGTGAGGCATCTGACTCTTTTTATCATTATCAAACCTGAATACCAAATGTGAGAAATCACTTCATAATGCAATAAAACCTGAATCATTTCTGGAATATAACATAATTCTTAGCTTTTTTATTACATTTTTTTATTGTCAGGTTTTCTATCACAAGAACAGAACACACTTAAAATATAACCTTTAGCATTTCCTTGTCTGGTGTCTGGCTTCTTACAAGAATAAAATCTGGATATGACTTTTTAAATAAGACAGCAAATCTTTTGAAATGTGCCACTGAACAAACATATTATGAAAACAGTTATTTCTTTTTCTTCACATATCAGCATACAGGCCAAAAACATTTTCTCTACACATGTGATCACATGTCAGACATGTCTGTGTGTATGTTTACTGCTGTGAGTACACCAAATTCAGTGGTCAATATTGTGAGCAATGATTGTCAGCAAATGACAAGAACATGTCACGAACCAAATCATTTAGCTTGATCACCCAATCCATTATTGCTGAAGACGTAATTTTAACCTTGGGGGCATTTGCTGACAACATACCTAATACAGACTACAAGAACTTTATGGATACAAGCAGTGTCTTAAATATTATTTATGCAGGCAGATTTGCTACAAAACAAAGCAAGATTGCTTTAATTACTTCAGGAGCACACATAAGAGTTGTATACAAGTCTGGAGTAGACATCGTCAGCTTTATGTCAGTAACGCACACAGCAAGAGTCCCAAAATGTCATCACTTTTTTATTTGTATGTCCACAGAAATCTGTGTAATTTTCACTGAATTGTTTTATACAGGCTGTGTGTCTTGCTGCTGCAATAAAATATTTGGTATGCAGTTGAAAAGTGAATTTTATAGCACTACTTTCATTTGAATATTCATGTCTTATTGATATGTAAAATGTAACATACTTCAACAGAATATACCTCAGAGAAGGTACAGGGAGTGGAACTGGATGTGGATGTTGGAACTGGAAGTTCAAGATCTTGTGTGATCCATTCTATTAAAAGACTAAGCAATTCAGTACAATAGATTAGTTAATTATCCCATAAAGGTTTACGACTTCCATGGTTCCTTATTTAGATGAACATACAGGCATTATTGCCTTACCATCAAACCTAATATCTAGTTTCATTGTATTTGCCTATACTTCAATGTTTGGAGGGAATTCGTCCTGATTACTTGTCTTTGTGTTACCCATGACGTGCAGGATGGAGAAGTAATGAAATTTGACACAGAATGTAATTAAAAGTTTAAGATAAGTTTGTATCACTGACATCACTCTTGTGAACATGTGTTTGTTGTAGACTGTTTAATCAAGTTCACTGTACCAATCACTGTAACAGTGACTGTACTGTATAACTGCATGCAATGTGGTTATAAAAATGGATGGTCTCTCAGTACAGATCATTGCTGCACAGTGTTAGTATATCAATCCTCCTCCATTAGATTTATAACAGTGGCAGAGGCCAGGATGTACCAAATGTCTCCTTGCTGTGCAAAGGTTGCTGAGATTAGTAGTTTCTCTTACCACAGACAGGATCTGCTGATCACAGCACACATTATCATTCTAAGTTTTGCAAGACAATGACCGGGTTTAAGAAACCACCCACTCCACAAGTCCCTAATGGTGAATCCTAAAAATTAAGCCCAGAGGCAGAGTAGGTTAGAGACAACTGGTATTACACAATGAAAGGAGCTGATGTAAAAGGAAGAAAATGGTGTCCAGTTTTCAGTCATATACCTATTTCCCAACTTACCATGTGGCTGAACTTACACTGAGTGCAGGAAGGTGGTATGAAGGGGAGGGGAGAACATAGGCTGTGAGTGAGTGAGTGGGTGGGCGATTGAATATAGTTTTACGCCACTTGTTTGCAATATTCCAGCTAAATCATGGCAGTGGAACACCAGAAGAGGGCTGCTGGGATTAAGTGAGTGAGGGAGTGAGTTTTGTTTTACACCGCACTCAGCAATATTTCAGCTATATTGTGGCGGTCTGTAAATAATTGTGTCTGGACCAGACAATCCAGTGATCAACAGCATGAGCATCGATCTGCGCAAATGGGAACCAATAACATGTATCAACCAAGTCAGCGAGCCTGACCACCCAATCCCGCTAGTCGCCTATTACAACAAGCATGGTCGCTGCTGGAATTAAGGAAGATGTAACAAAGTTAACAAAGACAATGGTGTGTGCAACTGCAGGTATGAGAGTGTATGCATGTGGGAGCAAGACCCTGCTTTTACTATTTGAAATCATGCCATTTTCAGCTTCCACCCTACACAGCATCATCAACAGTTTAACATGGAGTTTAATTCAGACACATTATACTGTCTCTGAGCAGGTCAGCAATTGTGCTATCCAGGGTAACTGGAATGGTTGTCTTTTAATGTTTTTTGGCACGACATGTCAAGGGGACAAAACCAGCCACCTTCAGTGCTCCTGGCAAATGCTGTATTCAAAGCACAAGCTGAGCACATGATGAGGGAAGTGTTTACAGGAAAATGAAGACATCAAGTTCCTCCACGGATATTTGTTTCCAGAGGTTTAGTTACAACTCAAATAAAATACAAGCCTAAATCTAAAATCAATAATCTGTTATGGAATGTTGAGTCATTTTTGATGAGATGATCAGCTAATCTGCTGTTAATATGAAATATTATTTTCTTCTCAATTGCAGTGTCAAAATCAGTGAATCTCTGACAAAAATCACCAAAAGAAATGAGTCAGCAATAATGAGGAAAAAGCATGATTGATCGTTGCCAAGTCGAGGTTGAGAGGCAAGTTTTCCAGAACTAGATTTTGAGGAAATGAACTATATGCCACATGATCCTGAACAGAACAAGATCTAAGATAACCTACATCTACTGATGCTGAACCAATTTCAGGCAACCTCTACAGCCTCCACAGTTCTAACATACAAAACTACAAGTGAAAATCCAAAGATGTGTCCTCATTGACATGAACGTAATAATTCTGCACCATTGCCTCAGTTTTGATACAAATTCAAACTTGATAATGTAAAAGTGACAGAAAATGAACCACACATATTTCTCCTGATTATGGCATTACAGTGGAAGCTGTCTAAACCAGCGCTCATTGGGACTGAAGAGAAAATCTGGTTTAGACAATGTACCGGATTGGATAGCTGATGATAAATGACAAGCCAAGGATGGGACTGAGATTTTATGCTGCTGTTGACAACTTGCCATATTGGACAGATGCCGGTTTTGAGAGCTTCCAGTGGTTTAACACCGTTGGCCTGAATGTGGCAGGTGATTTTTTAAACACTTCTTACCTAACATCACTGTTTTTCAGATCTGTTGATGCACCATCATCTGGAAAAACAAAGAAAATGCTTTTCTTTAAACTGCATTTTACAATATTACATCTGCATAGTCTATTTAAATTATTATCTTATATTGTATGTCTTCCTTTGCATTTGCATAATCAAACTGATGAATTCTATTTGAAAAATACTTTGACCCTAAATGTGCATGTGCCAATATTCCAGTGTCCTGCATGATGTCTGATGCTCACATGACTGGAGCAGTGCTTTTCAGACAGATTAAAACCTCACAAACAGACTATTTTTGTCTCAGACTCCACATCACACAGCTATCTAATGACATGGACTTCTCGATCAGGCACCATCCAGATCCTATCCCAAGATTACCCATGTTTGGTGAAGGACCTTACTTTCAAGTTAGACACTTCCCGCCTTAGGTGAGTGTAATCTGCATGGTCCCTGACCAGTTCAAGATTGGCTATTTCAGATCACGTCTTGGACCCCATCAAAAGCTATCAGTGATCGTAATCATGTTTGACACTGACAAAGACATCTGTCATGTGTAAATATTTAAGGGAGGCTGAGGTGGGGAGGGGAATCTCCAGAGTGGAGGTCTGCTAATGAGTGGCGCCAACCATGGAACACCCTGCAGCAGGCACAGGAGGGTGTGAGTTATTGATCCTCACTAACCATATCTCATGTACAACCACTGTGGGACATGAACGTTATTCCTCATCAAGTTTGAAATACCGACGGTTGATGTTCCTTTTACATTTTTTCCTTCTTGAAAGGATCAAAACATTTTTTGCAGCTATGATTTGTGTTTGTGATGTCTGTTCATCTTGTTTCAGTCGTAAGTGTGCATGACCACATTTTGTACATATATAACCTGCAAACCATCATGAAATTTCCCCTGTGTAGAAGCTGTCATTAGCTGGTAATTATTCTGGTATCAACATTATATGCAACAACTAAAAGTTTTAAAAAAGAAGGAAACTAATATTTCAAACAAGCCATTTCAGTTGTTTGAGAACTCATTTCAAAGAAAACACCCTGTATATATTTCTGAAGCTCACTTTTAGTTCCCAAAGACAGATGCGACAAAACCCTTTCCACATTCATTAGATATCTCTGCCAAAAGCACAGTTGATTGTACAGTTGTTACTATATCATGAATAGATATCTATTTTAGCAGTATTACAGCTGTATGATGTTGTTTGTAAACAAACCAGACCATCCAGTGATTTTCACTATGTGATATAATGACAAAGCATGTTTCTATAAATTACTATGAAATAATGATGATACCAGAACAGTAACCAGAACTATATTTCCATTCATAGCACAGTACAGAATGAGTAATATAGGAATGCACTATTGGAATTATATCAAGTTACATCATTTCCAAGCTCCCATAGCCACTAAAGGAAATGAAAAAAGATGGCTGCTTTAGTTGAAAATACCAATCAATGTGAACCCGCTGCAAGCATTTCCAAGTAACATTTCTGAAGTTTCAGAGTGGCACCAAATCAAGTTTACAACAGGAAACACTCTACCTGGAGCATTCCCCAAGACTGCTCCAACACAGTTTCACAAATAAACAAAAGGTCATTCAAGGGTAAAATGATTAAAAATTCATTGCTACATGAAAAAACGATCTGGTGGAATTCTGTAGGAAACATGTTACATTCTCCAGCATTAGGCACCTGTGACTACAAAGTCCCTTCCCTTTGTAGAACTTTGATGTCAGTGATCCCATCCTGCTGGTGATCTCCTCACACATACAATAAAGGCACTGATGGTACTTAGGATGGTTCTCAGTCAGCACTGTACAAGATAATGAGACAAAGACTATGAATAAATACATAGCTAGACAAGACTTGTACCAAGGCCATGTTTGTCCTCCTCTCCACAATGATGAAGGAATGGAAGTGATAGAACTTCAGTGGAGAGATATGCAGATTGCTTTGGTGGGCTCACAGCGATAGTGACAAACCCTTTAATGTACATCTCTTTGTTATTCCATGGGCCAGTTTTAGGAAGTAATGAAATTCACGGGGACCTTAAGTAGCCAATTACAGTGTGACTCAGACAAGTAAACTGGATAACCTCCCTATCAATTAGGTGTTACAGGAGGTCAGAGTATCAAGGATTATCTAATTAAGCACCGCCAAAATGACTGCAATGTCTGTTTCTATTCAATTAGTACATCAGGCTAGTTCATAACATTCTGTCTAAAGTCGAATTCAACTAAATCAATTCACGTCATTTGGAAGATGTTGTCTTGTGAAGTTTAAAAAAAACGCTGGCTGAAACTTCATTACAACACCTAATGCAACTAAGCTCCCCAAAATACATGTCTCGAGAGAGTAAAATCAAGAAAAATGGCTTGATGACTGGAGGGTGTTTTTGAAAGGATACCATTGCTGAACACTGTTGATGGGGAATGGAGTCTTTCTATCATGAGCCTTTCAAGGGTACTGAGTGACTAATGACAAATGATACTGATTTGAAGAAAACTACATGCCACTTTTAATCCATTAACTCCTATTCTGAAATAAATTGGAAACACTGAGTTGGAATAAAATGCTAATATAGAATTAGGAATTTAAAATGCTAAGAAGAATTCCTGTTAGACTTTGTGAAATGATATCCAATAAAGACACAAATACATTAATTTCTATGGATTTCTTTTCCAGATTAATCTCATAGTCGCTAGATGGCCAACTGCCTTGCCTTGAACAGCATGGGACACTGAGCAATATTGTAATATGGCTGTTAGTGGCTAGTTCATTGGAACACAAGGTGTGCTCTGGCATGGCCCACAATCAGACCTTAATCATCTTGCTTGGATGGATCAGCAGCCACTGTGATATTCTGCATCAGATTTGTATTTTGTTTAAATTTCTTCAAATTGCTAACAGGACTAAAACAATGAGTGGATATAGATTTAACTGACTTTTAGCAACATTCAATCAGTATCATGGCAGGGGACAGTCAAAACGGGCATTACACATTGTACAAAACTTAAAAATCAGTGAGTGAAGACACTAAACACATGAAGCTGGATTAATCAAAATGAAAAACTTGTGACAGTGAGTGAATGTTTCTTAAATCACTGCAGTTAGCAATGTTTTAACTATAACATGGTAACCATACAGTAAGCCAAGGTTTAAGCATGAACAATGTTGCATATCATGTGGGTAAACTGACACAGCCATGTCACAGAATGTTCCCATCTGAGCCCATGTTTGTCCAAGAGACAAATGGGTAGGGATCTCAGAGCTAACATTTCTGCTAGCTTAGGCTAAGGTGGTGACTGAAATGTTCTGTGCCAACTATGACTGACTGTTTTGATGGGAGTTGATTAAAAAATATTTTTCGAAATATTCAACTTTGTGGTTCTCACATTTCTGAAATCTGGTTCAATGCCACTTTTGTGCATCACAGATATGATGTCTTTGAATGTCATTTAGAAGTGTAAATACATAAGAATGAAGATTTTATGGATATCAACTTCTTTATGAGAGAACACAACGTTTCGGAGTTAATGCTTACTCCTTCATCAGGTGATTGAGAAAGGGATACAGAGGTGTATTTATATGTACAGGTAAAACAATAACAAAGTAACAAGTGGAATGAGTTAACGAAAGCTAGTATAAACAAGCACTGATAGGAAGCCGATAGTTAAGATAACAATGATGGAAGCCAACGGTAATGCATTACAGTTGATTGGATATGTTTACATAACATGATTGGGGATAAGGATGGAAGCCAATGGTGATACATGGGAGGACACTAGGATACTATCTACCAACAACAACAACTGGCGCCAAAGGAAACTGCAAGAGGCCATCGAGATCCGGAGACAGAAACCAGCCATCAACCGCGACCAAGGAGTGTACCTACCAAGTGCCTGGGACTTATTGATAAATTAATCTCATCTACCTGTGTACATTCTATCTATGTAATTCATGTATAGCCTATCTACCCGAGTACATACTTGTGTTTGTACATCACCAACCCTCATGTATACATGCTCACCCCCTATCGTGTGTTATGTACATCATCCTATCATGCGTAATGTATCACCATTGGCTTCCATCCTTATCCCCAATCATGTTATGTAAACATATCCAATCAACTGTAATGCATTACCGTTGGCTTCCATCATTGTTATCTTAACTATCGGCTTCCTATCAGTGCTTGTTTATACTAGCTTTCGTTAACTCATTCCACTTGTTACTTTGTTATTGTTTTACCTGTACATATAAATACACCTCTGTATCCCTTTCTCAATCACCTGATGAAGGAGTAAGCATTAACTCCGAAACGTTGTGTTCTCTCATAAAGAAGTTGATATCCATAAAATCTTCATTCTCACAAATATGATGATAAGATACTTGTGCAAAGGTGGAACAACACACCTGTTGTGTGTATTCTACATAGTTTAACCTTGTTATTCTTGCTAGCATCCTGATAAAATTGGAAAAATGGGCCTGATGTTTAGGAGGTACGATATCTTTAAGATGCCAGAAATGGGCCCATCCTCCGTCCAGCAGGTGGAACAGGCTTTGCCCTCTTTGTTGGAGGAGACACCAGATATTTCTACTCATCTGATTGCTGCTTAGTCTTTAGGTGATGGTGGTGAACCTAAGACTGGATACAGAGGGTTCTACAAATTTTGCTTCAAACTGACATAAATTCTCATAAGAGTTGATAAACCTGGAGTATTTCTGATCATCATTCAGAATCCTGGGAAATCAGCTTGCTGAAATCTTTTCCATGTCCACTTCGTTCCTCAGAATGTCCTCAACTTTGTCAAGAGAAATCACTACTGTGTTGGTCACATGATATGTAGCCAATTGAGATCTTATATATTTTGTCAGTATTTTCCTTCACAACATGTTTGCAATTAAAGGTCTTCTTGATCTTGGATCCACCTCAGGGCTTTCTCTTCCCATCTTGAACTTCACTACCCATTTCTCAACAGATGCAAAGGAAGGAGTATCACCTCCATAAAGTTGATAATACCGATGGCTGTTAGGAATTATCTGTACTGCTTGAGATCAGTAAGACAGTGAGGTAGCAAATATTGAACTGAACACATGCAAATTTTAATTACTGTTAAACATTTCAATGATCTATTTTTGTGCAATCACTAATTCATTATCATGTGTTGTTCTGGAGATACTGGTATACCAGACACATTACAAATTGTATATCTATGTTCTTGATATATTCCCGTCAGTTTGTAATACTGGCACCCCATCATTGTTCTGCACTAGAATTGTTCAATAGGTACAGGGGGTTGTGCTCCACAACGTGCTTGAGAGAGTTTCAGGGTGTGACATGTTAAAACACACCTTGTTTTGTGGAAAAAATGTGTGAGGAAATTGTTGACGAGGGATATTTGAACTTGTCAGAGTAAGACCTTATTTTAAGACAGTTATACTAAAGTGTGAAACTAACATAACGTTTTCCTGGGGGCTTATGGTATGGTTGGGTCATTGAATCTGTTATCACCCACAAGATGTGGACTGTTCATGATATCAATACCTGGATTTGCTGGCCCAGATTAGCTTCTTTAATTCAGCTTTTAATTCATTGCATGTAAACTTGGCCCAACTTGAATAAACACTGGCAAAGACACACAGAATACACAGAATTAATTACAAGTACACACTGGACATCAAACATACAGCACAGGTCCATTACACTGACACAAATCGCACTGCAGTCTATTTAAAAATGCATCTGTCTCTTACAAAGACTATCATGCCTATCATGAATCCACTGTCCTTTTCAAATGATGCATTAACTTATTAGACATTCAAATTTTTAAAATAGATAGTTTCATTATTCATCAAAGCATCTGAATCAATAACTACGAGATGACAAAAAAAAACAACCCAAAAAACAACATCACAGCCATTTTACTTGATATTCCTAAAGTATAATTCACAAGAGAACAAATAATGTCTGTATCTTGAAATATCACTTGGTATTTTTCAGTACACTGAAAATATTCGGAAATCGTACCATTGTGATGAATTTTCTACACTTGAATTCCTTCGACAAATAGATGATGTTAAGATTAGTGTATATTGCTGCAGCAGTTGTGCTCCGCATACAAACTGAGGGGTTTTTGTTTGTGTGATGGACATCATCCCTGTGATCAAGCTGAAGAGCAGTTCCATCAAGAAGGATGTTGACAGCTTCCATCACACAGTAATGTGACTGTTTCAAAAACCTCTTCATTCTGCCATCATCTGGATATTTCACACACCCTAGAACTCATTACACTTGGCACAGCCTCTTCAGAAAGAAGAAATCATTATAAATTTTATCAGAAAATTATGTAAATATGAACAGACAGTTTCAAATTCCTATCTGGAATCAACAAAATGCTTGTCAGAATCCTTTTGGTAGAGATCAATGAAATGATAAACATTAACATTAAACTGATTTTCTTTTTCAGGAACAAAAGAAAGTAATGAACTTTAGAATTAAAGTGAAATTTCTGGCAAATACAAAAGAGGCTCACTTAGGCATAAATCTTCATTGTTTGATCATACTGTTTCTAACATGGATTCAAAGCAACTGCAAGTGTGTCTGTAAAGCCAATTATGTATATACAAATACTCCAACTCCTTCGCAACACCTGAGGTCCTGATTAAAGTGAGAGACTTAAACCACTATGATGCAGAGCAAGAACTACCTGGAGTAAAATTAGACGATAACTATTCTCATATGGCTACCACAATATACCAAAAGTATCACAGTGAACATAAACAGCAAACAATACTACACACTGATAGGTATGATACTTTATGCTGTTTATGGACTAGTTTCATTTTATGTGATGTGTAGTACAAGTGCCAAGGACTCCAATACAGAGACTATATTGATCTCCCCCAGTAAACAGGAAATCTCAGTGATGGACTTGTAGGGTGGACAAGGTCATTGCATGGAATGTGTTTCAGGTGTAGAAAGTTGAGAGGAAGGTGAGTATATATCCACATTTGTGGAACCAAGTATGTGGAGAATCCCCATGTACCTAAACCTTGTTTGGCTGTTCTGTTGTCTGAAACAGCCAATCAACATTCACCAAGAGGTGAGGGTGGGGTCAGAGGGTGGGGTCAGCGAAGGAAGTCTAAACACATCCTTCTTGAATGAGGGAGGTGTCAGGTTTCAGGGAAGTCACTGTTGAGAGTTTATACAAACCCCTCTGGACCCAAGCATGTGGCATGTATACCATGTCAGGAGGGAGATCACTATAGCGAGTTTATACACATCCCTTTGGAACCAAGGATGTGGTATGTTAACATCAAAAGGGAGGCAAAGATGGGGCATGTGTACCATGTCAGAAGGGAGGTC
The DNA here is from genome assembly GCF_037392515.1 of Haliotis asinina. Lineage (NCBI taxonomy): Eukaryota > Metazoa > Mollusca > Gastropoda > Lepetellida > Haliotidae > Haliotis > Haliotis asinina. Next base: position 8,855,698 of record NC_090294.1, on the reverse strand, counting down.
ACTGTACTGAGTTTATACACATTCCTCTGGAACCAAAGATGGGGCATGTGTACCATGTCAGAAGGGAGGTCACTGTAGGGAGTTTATACACATTCCTCTGGAACCAAGGATGAAGCATGTGTACCATGTCAGGAGGGACGTCACTGTAGGGAGTTTATACACATTCCTCTGGAACCAAGGATGGAACATGTGTGCCGTGTCAGGAGGGAGGTCACTATTGGGAGTTTATACACATTCCTCTGGAACCAAGGATGGGGCATGTGTGCCATGTCAGGTCACTACTGGGAGTTTACACACATTCCTCTGGAACCAAGGATGAAGCATGTGTACCATGTCAGGAGGGACGTCACTGTAGGGAGTTTATACACATTCCTCTGGAACCAAGGATGGAACATGTGTGCCATGTCAGGAGGGAGGTCCCTATTGGGAGTTTACACACATTCCTCTGGAATCAAGATTGTGACATGTGTACCATGTCAGGAGGGAGATCACTATAGGGAGATTATACACATTCCTCTGGAATCAAGGATGTGACATGTACCATATCAGGAGGGAGTTTATCATGGTCAGACAAAGAGGGTAGGACTGTAACACTAAAGGCAAGGAGATACTGTACATGAAACTGATCAATGGTAATAAATATGGTATTCCCATGAGCAGGAGGCCTCTGATCACCTGCACTTCCCAGTGCACTGGTGCAGCACCAAGAGACATCACACCATCAGATGGACCACTCTTCCTAAAAACATGTCCCCGTAGGAAAGCCAGTAAAGCCTCTATAAAGAAAATTATATTGCTTCAGTCCCAATAAAATGAAGCAAATACTTTTGATCTGGACAGAGGGAACAACTAGACAGAGACCCTCTTACACCCACTATCAGTTTAACGCCAAGGTTTGCGGCAAAAGCATTCTCTTTTTATGAAGGAAAGCTATAAAATTCTGAAAAAAAAACATCAGAGAGAAGCAGAGTTGTGATGATCAATTGGAAGCAAAACCCGACACAGCTTCATTCATTGCATTTATTATCATTTCTCATGATAACAGTCGGTTTCATGCTGGTGATAAATGCCAGTCGTGAATCAAACGTTACAACTGGTGCATGGTGCTTTGTGGGGAGACAACTGCATTGAATCTTCAACATGATAAACATGCCATTGGCTGTTTGTTCCTTCTACCAAAATGGTATGGTGCTAATGAGCATAGTCTTCAATAGTGTTAATACCATAAACAATTTAAATGCTAAGAAATGGAAAAGAGATGACATCAATGTTTATAGTTTTTGTTAGAGGGAGTCATATCATGGCACATAGCAATGCAGGATATCCTTAAGTGGTATCACAGACATTTTGTGTCCCATCTAATTAATAGATCAACCTCTGGTCTACTGGTCTAACTTAGCATCCTAAACTAGTGCTGGCAGCCTTACCTTTAACCCCGAAAAGATTTATTATCAAATGATAACCAAAAGACTGTTTAGACTTATATATATTCCATGATTTAGTATGATTTTTTTGCAATTTGATTGAATAATACCTCCACAAACTTCAACTTCATGTGATCTAACTTCCATGAAATCAAAGTCAGGAAATATAAAGTGAGATATATTAAACAGATCAGCTGGGGTGAGTTCAAAAACTTTATTCTTAATCCTGGCAGCTATTTTTGGACATGTCTATGTGGACGAGCAGGGGTTCACTTGCAATTAGGAAACCATGAGACAGGGGAGATCTTAGAACTGCTTTATCAACTTGTGTCAACAAACTGACCACATTGAACACTGAGAGAAGCACTGTTGCACTGTTTGATTTTAGCCCGTAAAATCATAGTTTATGGGTCATTGTTCTGTAGGCTAGTATTTCCACAGATAAGCAGGTAACCCGATGTGACAAAAGTCTCCAATACATGAACATAGCAATGTTTTACTTTGCCCATATTCTTCATTTCATTCTCATATCAATTTCCTGATTTTACATTGTTATTGAACAGCATTGTTGTTTTGACATAGCAGCAAGTATCTGAGCTCCATCTTGACATTGACAATATTAATGAAGTCATAAAACTTCCCAGGTGATTGCTGGTGGCCTTGTCACCACAGGTGCTCCATTTCGCTGTGTAGAGTTGTACCTCTTGTACTCAACAGAACTTATGATTGTGGACTTGAATCCTAGTTCACCTCTGTTATGTTTGATTGTTTGTCCACATCGTACCTGGAGGGTTTAGAGGAAACTGTCTGACACCTGCATCACTTCAGGTTTTTCCTACATAAGCTGATAGACCATGATATAACCTGAATACTATATTACTCATCATAAGTAAAGACTCACGAGTGTAAATGTAGCCACTTACTTCAGTCATCTGTTCCAAACTAGATTTTGCAAAATATTCCATTCCGTTTAAAGGTACTGTTTACACATGTACTGATGTATTGTAAAACAAATTTGTAAAGATGAAAAGATGATAGTCATGAGTTCTGTAAATGATGAAAATCAGTGAAAACTGGCAAATTCTTAATATAACTTTACACAGTTGTTCACATGCATGAAACTGATATTTGATGAAATTCATTTTTGATGTAACTATATATATATTTCCTGAGAGAGAGAGGGAGAGAGAGAGAGAGAGACACACACACACACACACAGAGTATATAGTGAGTGCTTTAAGGCATGCTAAACTTTTGATGGGTAGTATATTATTAAAATCAACTCAGTCTGAGGTATTTAAATCTCTTGCTGTGAAGATACATAGACCATGATGGACACATTACTTGAGGGAAACAGAGTCCACCAGGATACTAGTAGTTGCTGTGCCTACTAGTCAAGCTTAAGACAATGATACATTGAAAATCCTTCTGATAAATGTCACTTGTTCTGGCACATGAAGTCTGGGACAAACAAACATAAAGCTGATATTTGATTCAAAGATTTCGTTCATCAAGGATTAATCAAAATCTATGGAAACTCAGATCTAAGTAACGTAATAACTGTTTGATGCATGCTCACAAGCCATTGTTTAAGATAAATGGTCAATTATCAAATGCCTATTGGTTTGCCTCGACATAAATTAAAATTTCCATATCCATCAGCCATCTAGAGAGATAGTGTCACATGTAAGGGACAATGTTCCTCCCTTTGTCTCTACTAAGAGGTTGGCAGTAGGGTTCTACATCAGCAGATCTTTGAGGATGAGTGAGTGAGTGGGTGAGTGAGTATCATTTTATGCTGCTAATAGCAATATTCCAGAAATATCACAATGGGGGAAACCAGAAACGGGCTTCACACATTAATGTCGGGAATAGAACCTGGGTGTTCAGCTTGATGAGTAGGTACTCACTTGGCTACCTCACCATCCCCCACCTCAAGAATGATCCAAGATTATGAACTATGACTGCCACCAGAAACAATGAAAACAAGAGGCATCTTGGCACTTCCATCTTCTTGGAAGATGTGAGCATCCTACTGACACATAAGCAGCATCCACAACTAGTCACCTAGCACACAAAGCACACAAAGTCAGAGATCTATTCTATTCAATGCAAAATGTGGAAGTGGAACAACCGGTAGAGTCAATCATGCACATGTATCTCTGTTGGCATGGCTCCAAGTGGTCACATGTATCTCTGTTGGCAAGGCTCCAAGTGGTCACATGTATCTCTGTTGGCAAGGCTCCAAGTGGTCACATGTATCTCTGTTGGCATGGCTCCAAGTGGTCACATGTATCAAATGGTAGATTTGGGATAATGTTTTCATAGTAAAGAAAACATTGTATGCTGTCAGTTAGGTGCCTCATTCTGTGAGTGAGTGAGTGAGTGAGTGAGTGAGTGAGTGAGTGAGTGAGTGAGTGAGTGAGTGAGTGAGTGAGTGAGTGAGTGGGTGGGTGGCTGGGTGGCTGGGTGAGTGAGTGAGTGAGTGAGTGAGTGAGTGAGTGTAGTTTACACCACAGTAATATCAGCAATATTCCAGCTCTATGGTAGAGGTCTGTAAGTAATCGAGTCTGGACCAGACAATCCAGTGATCAACAATTGGGAACCGATGACATGAGTCAACCAAGTCAGCGAGACTGACCACCCGATCCCATTAGTCACAACAGTAGTCTTACAACAAACAAAGTCGCCTTCAAAGGTTCATTCTGAGAGTGTGGATTCTAAACTATAATTCAGTTTGTAACATTTGCTACTTCTGACTACTTTCTAATGTGACTGTGCATTGACATATTTAGGTACTATATTCCAGACATTCATCAGTCATATTTGTTACCTTTTCTTCATCAAACAAAGTTTTCTTTTATCCAGGTCTTGGATGTTAGTAAAAGATACCAGTTCAGCAGCAATACTGAGTTTCATAAAGAACTACGGAACTGTAGTTAACCAATGGAAAGCAGAATTGAAACATTGCTTTAATAGAAGGGAAGTGAGCATGAGAAATACTTTACATAAAACTGCAACAAGAAGTGCTATAATATTGATGTTTTTGAATTTGAGCAATTCTCCTGACTCTGGTGATCCTACTGCTTCAATAGTTACACACTATATCTAAACCACTGCCACAAAAACAGAAAATCACTTCAGCTCAACCAAAATTGAACATCCCTTCAAAAACAAATACAATACATTTACAACTGCATTCTTATTATTTCTATGAAAGAAACTTTGATGAATAGTAAGATTTCTTTAAAGAGAGGCACCAGGTCAGTTCTGACTTCTACCAGTACAAAGCACGTCTGAATCAGCCTCCCCGTCTGCCCGTCTAGGCCTGTACAGCTCAACCCATTTTCCATAGTACAGTTGGCTCCATAAGCAGACTAATTTCCTAATTACACTCTGGAGAGACAATGACAGGAAGGAGGCAGGAAGTATTTGTCTGCCAAATGCTAACATTAATCCTGATATCAGGTAATCAAACATCAGCACACATTCCATCACAACAAGCTGCCATTTCACATGCTTACATTCACTAAAACCCCCTACATTTAATTTTGTCTTACAAAAGACCGATGCACCGTGCTTTTATTCCGATTTTCAAAAGACAAAGGCTTTGAAATTTCATCTGAAGTCATCCCTTAGGTAATAAATGATCCCATTCTTGATGTTTAATGAGAAGAGGGAACAAATAATGGCTGATCGCTGCCAAACTGTATTGATTCTCCACAGAATTGTTTAATATAGAGGATGTGCCTGCAGTAACTATAGTAGTGAGAGTGATGAATTCTGGTTACACATTGGACATATGTGTATTGTAATGCAGTAACCAACAAGGGACAGTGGTGAATATCATCAGCCCATTACAAAGTGTAACCATCATCACCAGGTTCTCATTGGCTGCGGGGGAGCAATATCACCAAATTGAAGGTAATGACAAATACTAAAGATCAAACCCATTTTCACTTGATCGATGGAGTATGGGAGAGAAGCGAGAGAAGAGTTCACACAGAAACAGACGCCAACTGTGGAGTGTTCACGTACAAACCCGCAGGACATTTGCTGATATTTCTCACTTCACTGTACACTGAATGATTCCCAATTGATGCAGCTTTCAGAATGTGCCCAATTGCTCCACTCTTTCATCTGTGCCATTAGATGAACTGCAACAGTAGCTGAAATCGTTTTTAATGTGGACCTTCAGCCTGGTTAATACCTTCATCTACTAGCTATAGAGAGTAAGAGATGAGTTTTGTCAGTGTCGTGGATGTTCTGCCATGCATGGGTATTGATCCAATCCGTCACTTGGGGTGGTACAACTTGAAAGGGACATCAGTAGGAGAGGTGACCTCAGGCTGCTGGTGACCCCTCACTCCTGGCAATCAGAACTGCTCAGAGCGCTTCACTGCATGGCTGGCAATAGGCAAGGCGGGAAATCTGGTGTCAGCTAACGACAAACAGAGGAGTCTGCCAACCTTTACTCACTTGACTGAGGCTGTCATTCACACAACGGGAAACCAACACCTTTGATCACAATTAATGACTTCATATTGTGTGAGCTGACTTTCCACCACTGAGATGTGTATGTAACCCACACTTCTAGAACTGTGTCCTGGCAACAGATTATTTCTCATGTGATGTAACAACTCTTGAGATAACCAAGCAGCTGAAAGTGTCATGGACTAAAACATCAGACAGAATCTGGAAATCAGTTTCCTTACAAGAACTCCTCAGAATTAAACATTTCCTTGATGGAAGAGACGAAAGAAAAGCTTTAGGCATTTTTAATACATAAACCTGTGGAGGTCCATTAATGCAAGGTTCTTGGTGAAGAGCCCCAATCTGCACTTCCGAATTTGACAAATTAGGATAGTAATTGCGACACTTTATTCAAAAATCTTGGAAGCAGGATTCTGAGTCATATTTCGACTGTGACAAGTGGACCTAATCTAACCTCCTCTATTGCCCTGCGCACTGATATTGGGGGAATTAATGACTGATATTGATTGTCTGACCACTGTCCAATATGATTTGAGTCAGTGCTGACACATGGAATAGAGAGGAATTTTCTTGCCATAAAATGTGTCTGAATGTGATGCTATGACAGATTTACAGGCAACCATCAAACCAGCTTCACAGGTAAGAATAATGACAGAAAGCTCTCTGGGAAACTTCAAACACCTAATTACTTCAACTGTATCTAATAGAAGCAACGTTTGTAAATACCACTGTCACATCAATTATTCAGCCATATGCCATTAACCTTATATGCACTGATTATCCCAACACATGGGATGGGATAAAAGGTTTTCTCAAGATGTCCACCGTGTCTGAGAATAGGACCTATGAGAACATGTAAAATAATCATCTGTAAAGTTGTTTTCAAGACAATATTATACTAACATCTTAACTAACACACTAGTGTCCCATGACACTCAAAAATAAACTTTGTACATGTAAACTAGTCAATAAGATCAACCTCCGACTACTATTAAAACTGGGTACTTTAAATATTACAAAGGCATCCAGATTTTAACTTTGCTGAAATACTCCTGAAATGAAACAAAGATAGTTCTAACAGATTTAAAATAAATAATAATAACATTATGCAATTCACTCATTTTTAATTTATAGTGAAGGTGTGAAGAATAAAAAGAGATTATAGCTTAAAACACTATAAAAATCATATTCATAGTTTTGTTCAGCTTGTAGACATGTCAAACAGAGCAGTAATAGCACTAAACCTTCCTGCTGACTTCCAAGTACCAAGTCCATCTTTAAAATATACATTAGTTGCAAGCTAAAGTCATTTCAATTATTGATTGCTTCCATGAATGCAAGGAAAAAATACCACCAAACCTCCATTAATCAGTGATGATTTAGCTAGCTTTATCCAATTACCACAGTCGTACACATGCCATGCCTCTCTCCGTCTTAACTTGTCATCTGACAGACACAGTCTACATGGTTAGCGTTGAACAAGCATTGCTCACAGCTGTTTCGCAATGGAGGAATCACCAGACACAAAAACAACACACAAAAACTTGTCACCAGTCTGTTAGATTAAGTATTCCATACTGCAACTTTTTCCTTGCATTGCACGACACTCATTTAAACTTCACATGGCTTGAACTGTAAGGCAGTGAAGGCATAAGACTATCTTCCGTGGAACTCTGACATTCTTGATCATTGACAGCTGTAGCAGATGCGTACTGGGGGCAAAGTTTACAAAGACATTTGCAGAAACTTCTCACCACTTCATCTTGTATTATGATATCAACCAAAACTTACTTTTTTCAGTTCATAGCAGTTTGTACTCATTATCTTGGGTTGTTTGGAATAAGATTTTTAAAGACATTTGCAAGGGTTTTTATTTCATATTTTATTTGCAATGAACTTGATTAGATGAGGGAAAAATATTCACCAATACTGTTTAATTTGCAGGAAGTAAAATATTTGTACAGTACAATGGACACAAGTACTGATGATGTCAGTGCTTTCAGCACGAGATGCTGATACTTCTGTCAAGTATTACCCATGAACATACAGGTTACAGTTGGTGTTCAGCAACTCATGCTTGTAGTAAGTGGACTAACAGGATCTGGTGGTTACGCTCAATGATGACGTTGACACGTCATCATATTGTAACTACATTAAAGCTCATGCCATTGATCACTGGGTCGCCTGGTCCAGACCACTAGAATATAGCTGGAATATTGCTGAGTGTTAAACAAGAAATACACATAAACTGTTCATCATGTGTATTGTTCCTGTAGTTGCACTACTCTAATCCATAATCATGTCGTGTGGCCAATAAAAATGTAATTCAATTTATCAGATGTTACCATGGCTGACACTTCTGGCTTCTGTTTCTTGGATTCATTAACTCAAAAATGCAAAATGTTTTGCCATACTTACATACCAATGTCTTATAATAACATGTGCCTAATGATGTGACATTTCTAATCAGTGTTTGAAGTTGAGGATGAAATCAAAAAGCCCTAGTAATAATGTTAAAGGTCCCCCAACTAAACTGCAACAACACAAAGTTTGATCAAGACCTTCGTACCCCTAATTTTATAACACAGCTAATAATATTTGATGTCTAATGAGACTGGTCTGTGGGCAATTTCACACTGACTTGACTGAAGACTGAATGTTGCCTTTGGCATCAAATAAAAGACACTAGATTGTATAGTGTATAGCATTCAGCTTGACCTAGCATGTATCAGGAAGCCATACATTATCTACATCAAGTCAATGTACTGCCAATAATGAAACAATGCCTAAATTCTTGACAAGTTGCACATTTCAAGGTAAAAAGGTAATGTTGCAATAAACTGACATCTCTACACTGTAACATGAAACTGACTTTCATTTGCTTGTATCCTGTCGGCAGACTTATTATCCATATAGTGCTTCAGATATTTGAAAAAGTTAAGAAACATTTATTATACTTTCATGTGACAGGTAAGTGGTTTATGAACAGGACGTGAAAGTAAGCTTGCTGTGAATATGGCAGGATGGCTGTAAAATGAGCTTTGTGCAACGGAAAACACACTGAGCCCAGTTCTGTACTGGGAAGTTCAGTCAAACAATCTGGATTAATGAGAAAGAGAAATATTCTAATAAAGACAACCAGCCATCTTTTAGTGTATATTAAGTGAGTGAGTGAGTTTTGTTTTATGCCACTCTCAGCATTATTCCAGCTATAGGGTGGCGATCTGTAAATAATCGAGTCTGGACCAGACAATCCAGTGATCAACAGCATGAGCATTCATCTGCACAACTGCATGAGCATTCATCTTCACGACTGGGAACCAATGACATGCGTTGACCCAGACAGCTAGGCTGACCACCCAATCCTGTTAGTCAGCTCTCACGACAAGCGTAGTCACCATTTGTCAGATTTGTCAGATATTATATATCTGTTTGGGCTATTTTTCAACACATTTCACTGACTAATGCATAAAATATACATTGGTTGTGAGAGCACATTTTGTTTCTTTGTTTAATTCCCATTTAAAAAAGTCAAAATTCTAACCTAAAATTCATAGCCGATATCTTTATTGTGCAAAATGTGGTTCTACTGACCCTTCACCTCGTAAACAGAACCATGAGTGAGTGAGTGAGTGAGTGAGTGAGTTTAGTTTTACGTCGAACTTAGCAATATTCCAGCGATATGGCGACGGTCTGTAAATAATCGAATCTGGACCAGACAATCCAGTGATCAACAACATGAGCATCGATCTGCGCAATTGGGAACCGATGACATGTGTCAACCAAGTCAGCGAGTCTGACCACCCGATCCCGTTAGTTGCCTCTTACGACAAGCATAGTCACCTTTTATGGCAAGCATGGGTTGCTGAAGGCCTATTCTACCCCGGGCCCTTCACGGGTCAGAACCATGAATTTGGCATTAAACTGTGTTCAATGTTGTTCAGTTGATGTAGAGAGTGAATATGCACATGAACCTCCCCAAAGCCCACAGAGAGCCAATGTGACAGCATCAGAAGTTATGTTTGGCATGTTGTAGAAACATTGTTTGGCTGAATCAATTAAATATGCAGCAATATCAGCATCCTGACTCAAATACATTTTCATGCAGGTCAAGAAAATTCATCTCCGGTGGTGTGTGATACACATGTCCATCAGCGGACACATGTTTCATAACTTAATGAATGTCAGGGTGCATTATTTCCTGCTACAGGATTTTATACAATTTGTCACTCTCATCCTTTGATAAATACACAAAAAATGTAAAACAATCCTTACATGAAACATAGTCATTGTAAGCTAAGAGATTATCTTAGGCTACTTACAGTCATTACATGCACCCAACTAACTTCAGTAGAAAATTAATATATATGTACATTTTTTGTGAACATACATGAATAATAAATGTAATGCCCTCTGAAAAGTGGATGAAATTGGATGCTGCTAGTGAGTTACCATAGTAACATGATCTGAGAGAGTGAGGGTTACTACTAAAGGGGAGTCCTCAGGCATGCACTTGATGTTTAGATGCACTGCTTGTGAGACAGTCCCAATCACATTAATCACTAGACCATCAGATCAAATATTCAAGCACGCATATGGTCTACTATGTATCCATCAAACAATGAAAGACTGTATTTGAAGATGAGAAGATTTAGGACATTGTTTCTGTTTAATTTCTCATTGTTAGACACTTTCGTGTTCATTATGACAATATGCTCGAGGTCAATGTCTAATGAACATGAAAATTTGAAAGTGTTGACACCAAGGCTACATGTTTTCTTCCATTCAAATGTTCTTGGACATTATCTTTCTTATCAACAAGTAAAAGCTGCAAACATATGAATTTCAAAATCAAAATATTTGCATTTTGTTCCAGTTACTTCCAAGACAGCTTCATCCTCAGAACTGTAAACACAACTAGGTACAATATAAGAAAAAATAATGACACAACTCCTAAGGCCTGTTAAAGGATTTTTCTTCAGCAACCCATGTCCGTTCACTGGCCCTCGTGTCATTGAGAGGATTAAAGATTTTTGTAATAAATATATACATTTTGAGATGGCCCCCCACGACTTGAAACGTTTTACAAAGCATCAACAAATTGATTTAAAAATGGTAAAGTCAATCCTCACAATGACACGAGGGCCTGTGTGCCCTCTGGCTTGGTTGATACTGTTAATCACAGGATTGCCTGGTCCATAGTTCATTGTGTACAGGTTGACCTCATACATTTAGCATATATAGTGTTATACAACAAACAGAGTTCCAGAAAGTTTTCAAAGCTAGTCTGACTTAACCACACAACTAAGTGTCTACAATCATTCACACTGGTGTTTGACACTTTTCGGAGTATACAATTTATTTTTACCCCTTGGGACCAGTCAAGTGGCTATTTTTAAATCAATTTGTTGACGCTTTAAACATATTTCTGCCTGAAATGCTGCATAAAGTATCACAAAATCAATAGACATCTCTGTAATAATAAGCAGCACACAGCCTTTTAGTGTATGATGTGCTGTAGTGGAGTTTGTACGTGACGTCTGCACTTGATCAGCATAGAAAGATATGTAAAGATATTCAGGTACTGTTTAAAAAGAAAACAATGAGTATTTATGAAAACAGAGTTGCTTAGCTATTGTTTCATATATATTTCATGGGTGATTGTAAGTAAAGGACTAAAGCTATTAGACTCTGCTTCATCGTTTTCCTGTCTAACAGTCAAAGTACATTTAACGAATTACTGACAAGATCATGTCAACCCCTTAAGTATTCTGATGTGTCAAAGAAGAGTGATATACGATACACGATTCTGACGGTGAACAGTCATATTAAATCTACCTTAGTGTACAAGATATGAGTACATTGATGTGAGAACATGTCAGGACAGATGAGAGAGACCTTCCATTTTACCAACCGTACCATCATGTTAGAGAACATCGAATTTTAACACCTTATTATATACTTAAATGTGAAAGACAAAGATTTCAGCCTTTAAGAAAAGTGATAAATTCACTGTAGTGACAGGATTTTGATGCTGCTTACTGAACTGAAAATATCACTTTGCAAGAACTACTTCAAAGTTCAAAACAGTTTTCTTTCAAGTATCTGTCACAAGACACGCCAAAAGGCATCGAAAACATATACCTTTCACCAAATACATTAGATCTGCTCGTGTGGGCATCAAGATGGCCAGCCTCCAGCGAAGTCAGTCCGTGCAATGGCGTTCAGTGAGTGAGACTGAGAGTGTCTGTCCATTTCAGTCAACTGTTGCATGAAGTCCATGCAGCGCTTTGTGTGAGTTGACCTCTCTTCAGAACACTTGACAGCAGTCAAAACTGATATTTTATGTTCAAGTGACTTTATTTCACTTGATTCATTATCATGTTTCTTTACAATCATTGACACTGTAGATAGTTGAATTTTTTTCTCAGTTGTTTTCTTCGCCTAGTAACTCTCGGCATGCCATGATTATTTGAGGTCCTAATAAAGTGCACCAACATTTAGTGTTGAGTGAGTTTAGTTTCATGCCACAGTCGGCAATATTCCAGATATATGGTGGCAGCATTCAAATGATTAAGTCTCGACCAGACAATCCAGTGATCAACAGCATGCACACCTATCTGCACAAGTGGGAGCCAATTACATGTTAGTTAGAACCATGAAATGCCCTCCATTTATGTGTTTTCTTACAACGAAGGGAGTGAGTGAGTGAGTTTAGTTTTATGCTGCTTTTAGCAATATTCCAGCAATATCATGTCAGGGGGTACAGAAATTGTACCCATGTGGCAATTGAACCTAGGTCTTCAGCATGATGAGCGAATGCTTTAACCATTCAGCTACCCTGATGCCCCTTCCTATCATGACACTTGAATAAGCTTAAATATTGGGAATAGCAAATATAGTCACTATTATCTGTTGCTTTGATAAGATTAACATTGGAAATGGAAGATATGTTTCGAAGTCCTTTGAGATTACTGTTAATCACAGAACTGTCTGGTCCATAGTTCATTGTGTACAGGCATACAGTCATACAATGGTGACAACTATTTCATTCCTACATTCCAGAATCCAGAATTTTCTTTTGTATAGTTTTCATAGTCAAATTGATAAAATAATTTCCACCATAATTTAAAACAGTAGACCCTATGCTGAAACAAAGCTGTAAGAAACCAATGTGTCAAAAGTTTTGACATGACCTATCACAGGATTTTGTGTAAGTAAAGATACAATAGTTCAATAACATAAGTACATACAATACCTTTCACAAATAGGTTAAATCATCTGAACTTTCACATAGCAAATGACAGATGAAGATCAATATAAAATTCAGTAAACATACTATTGTTCCAGTAATAATTATTTTTTGAAAATCAGTTGAAGGAACAATTAAAAAAGATAATCAATTGTGAAAAACAGATTTTCAATTTATCAGAATTTTGTTGTTTTAGTATAACACAGTTAAATGAAGTAAAATTACCATTAAATTTGACAAATACTCACTAACAAACATGCCTTTAACAACGTAAAGCTATGCACATTGTAAAATTTTATCCACTTTAATTGTTGGATTACATTTCCAATTTCTTCCTTGCATGCCTGTATTTCATTGCATGACAGGTTTTGTTTTAAAGACATTAATTAGAAAATAACTGGAGAAAAATTCTTTACATTGGTAATTACATAAAAAATATATCTCGATCATAATAAATAATCGTTCACAACAAGTTCTCCGATAACCAATAGTAGATTTGGTTTCTGATTCCTAATTATGCAACTGTAACACTGGACCACTGCACCACTGTAACACTGGACCACTGCACTGAAAGCTATCATCTTCGTTTCACTCTGCATCATCAACTAGTTGAACTGCACTCTGTGACATGGAATCATAACAAATAACAGATAAGATGCAACAGCAGCTAACACCCTATATTCCTGCCTGATAAAAGGAGTCACACATAAATCTGATCAATAGTCTTGAAAGTCTGTCAACTTTCAATCAATAAAAACACTTTATAGCCCATTAGTATATGATCAATATCACTCCATTGCATAGTTTACTCATCACTAGTTATAATAAATTTACAGGACACACTTATTGACAAGGGACTATGCAGTAAAGGTGATGGAATAGCAATAAATCATTACTCCACCTCTTGCACCAGAACCTTCAGACATTGAGGGTATTTATAGAAAGTAATCCAACCTAAACTGGACAGACATTCGAGCTGGGGGTGTGACACCAAAGGCCATCCATGGTCATTTAAAGTGGCCATTTTTCCATCTGATTGGTGATTATCTGCACATCATCTTGTAATGAGATCTGCCCTTGAATTAGCTACCATTAGTCTGACGCCACTCGTTCTTTATCACCTCCAAAATGTTTCTTCCAACATGGGATGAAGAAATTACTGTGTGATTCTGATTGGTTGGTCCTGACAGATTCATTGAATATCTTTAGATGTAGTAAGACTGGTGCTTCCAAAAGATAACAGTGTTATCAATGGTGGCATGTCCTGGGAGTATCTCTATATGAGGGCAGCTTACCAAGTAACAAAGTCTCACAACAACCGGCTTACTGCAAGCCAACTGATAGCGGAAATACAATTACATCATATTAAAGGATAAAGGGTCTTCCCAATACAATTATGTAACTTCAAGGGATCTGATCAGGCCATTGATGAAAAAAGAGAATCCCCTTGTAATCTGTCTGTCAATAGTATTTGCAGTCCAGCCAGACATGGCTGAGAACGAGGTCACCGACTTGTACAAATGTCTCCCAATGTAACCACATATTCAGTTACCACATTCACACAACAAAAACAGCCAGTAAGACAAAAACTACACATTTTGAACTTATACCTAGCATGGTAATTAATTTGGTATCTGACAGTTTTATCAGAGTCTCAGTTCTTTATTTGTAATATGACAAATATGATCTACTGGTCTTGATGTTTGAGAAAGTCTGTGAACATTACAATGTTCATGTATCGATCAGGGCTGTAATGAAGGAAATTCATGAATATTCAAAACTAAACTTATAATCTACTGTAATAGAAAAAATGACAGTTCTTAAAATGACCATGGTTATGAATATAAACAAAAGGATAACAGAAAACTAATTTTCCAGTCAAGTGATATAAAGTCACTAGCAGGTCGAGATTGAAATTATTTGTCTATGCATACTGAATAACATACTTTGTAATAAATCAACATACTGTGATACCCTTGAGTTGATCCAGTGCTATTATTCAATCAATGATATCAAAAACTGTACTTGCCACAATTAACTACCATATGTTTTACATGGTCACAATGTATTGGATCTACATCTACCCTTCACTGACATGAGTTGGTGTCTTTGTAACCTTACACTGGCCTTGTAGTAGGTGTGTGGGACACCAGGTGTTATATCTGTAATATTACAGAAATGGGTAAGTATAGACACTTTCAGATGCTTGATTAGCTTTTTAGAAGATGCTATTTGATGAACATGGAGATTTTTCTGAGTTACATCTTGTTTTGTATTCTTGAGCACAATATTTCAGGGTTTATTCTAGCCCCACCATCAGGTAGAACTGAACAGTATATGATGATGGGGCTAGCACAGTAAGTGTTCAGTTCTGCCTGATGATGGGGCTAGGACAGTCACTGAAAAGTTGTACTCAAGAATGTAACCCAGAAAAAAATCTCTAAATTTAAAACCATTATCAGTGGGATCCATCACATGTTTTAAATGAATGTTGTGTTCTACCTTCTGGTCACTGTTTCAAAATTATGTATTACAAATGAAATAGAACTTCAAAATCATTTGTCCCGTACAGCATAAAACTTCTAAATCTTCCTCAAAATATTTCTATAGTGAAATCTATGATGAGGCACAAGTGAGTGAGTGAGTGAGTGAGTTTAGTTTTACGTCGCACTTAGCAATATTCCAGCGATATGGCGACGGTCTGTAAATAATCGAGTCTGGACCAGACAATCCAGTGAACAACAACATGAGCATCGATCTGCGCAATGGGGAACCGATGACATGTGTCAATCAAGTCAGCTAGTCTGACCACCCGATCCCGTTAGTCGCCTCTTACGACAAGCATAGTCACCTTTTATGGCAAGCATGGGTTGCTGAAGGCCTATTCTACCCCGGGACCTTCACGGGTCTGAGGCACGAGTAATCATACTATATCATGTACTTAATTACGTTATGATTTGTCATTATATTCTGATTAGCTTGACATTGTGTGTAGTTGTTATATGCATTGTGTTGGCTCTTTGTATGCAAGAAACATTTCCCTTGCAGGACAATAATGTTTATCTTATTTTTTATCTTATTTTAACAGTGACTAAAGAGATAGATAACTTTAGACCTCTCACCTATGAGGTCAGATTAAGGTCACTTTAAAATGACAGTGATATCTAAAGGCAAAACACTCAGGTCATTATCTTTTTAATCTTATTAATGAACTGTTGCCTTAGAAACTGACACAATTTAACAGATAACGGGACAGTTTTTTCTTAGAGTTATCAGACTACTGATGTTACTTACAAACATTACTGAACATCTACACATTTGAAACATTACACAAACTGTCACTGACCTTCCTAACAATATTTATCATAAGAAAATAGTGTTTGATTGCTCTTACACAAACATACCAGTCTAATTTCAAACTGACCAGGGTACAAACCTATTTTCAAACTAGAATATGACATAAACCTGGTTTCAGATTCAAAGATAAATAAACTGAATAAAATTCATAACAAATTAACACCTTTTAGCTACAAGTGGTATGATGTTGTACAGTAGATAGTATGCCTCATGGTAGTGCAGCAGATCTTTACCCAGAAGAATCATTACTCTTGGTGGAAAGCCATTTGCTACAAGTAAAACCCATCCTTCCCCAAACATGACAGGTTTAGCCATTACTAGAGGAGAGGAGTACACACTGCAGCAGGAGTGAACCTGTTTGACTACTTGGCTGTGACAGAATGAAAGTTATTGGAATGGTAGAAAAACACTTGCAATCATCACATTTATCATCCGCAATCCACAGATCATTTTAACCTTGCCAAATGTTTTTCAACCCGACAGCTTAGGTTTTGATGAAATAGGTTTTGTAACAATCGATATAGACGGAGTGAATAAGCATCACAACCAGAACTCAAGAGACCACTTTTTGAAACAATATTTTCAAATAATACTGTTCGTGTATGTCATTCACAATCTTACAATCAGTCAACACTGACATTACAACTTAGTTTTAAGCCTGATTTTCGAAACATGTTCTTGTCAACAGGGTAATAATTCTATCTAAAAAGGGACTTTTTTTGTTGCATGCTTCACTCTATGCCCTGCATTGCTGTATCATGTGTCATGATGAAGAACAAAACAGCAGATCAAAGTTAGGTTTATTCGCATATGACTGTCACATAGCTATGGTAAAAAAGTTCATAAAAAGTTTGAAAGCTCATAAAAGTTTGAACAGCTCTCAAGGATTTACTCCTCTCATTGCGAATATGTTAACTTTTTTGCTCCTGTTAACCTAATCTATTGACACTTTCCAAAGTTCGATCAAAATGGAAATGTTGCTGAAGTTGGTGGAAATAAAAACAAGAGTAAAAGCACTCACGCTAGGAATTCCCCATCACCATTAGATAACTATCAGGTGATTGACTTGTCCCCATGTAAATTATCCATTTCTTCTGCCATGACTAATTCATGAACCGATAACACTATCATTAGCACCACCAAAGCAGAAAACTAGCAAATTCCTACACAGAAAGCAGTGGCAGTGCTCCTTGTACCTGATTTAAGCTTATATCTTCATGCTTGTGTGAAGCAAGTGAAATCGGGGGCACAACTCTGAACCAAATTGGATTCATTTCTCTTAATTTTCATTGCAGTATACACGCATGATGCTGGGAATCTATTAGCCCTACAGGTTTTCCTGAACTGATGCTGAACGAGACACACATTGACACAATTGGACTCACACATGTGACAACTTAAGGAGAGCTACATCCAAATCAGATTCCCTGAAAATCAATATTCTTCAGAAAAATTCCCTGTTGTATGATTGCCATTGGAAAAGATAGAGACCACTGCCTCCATACTTCACTCCGGAACACAGTGAGAGACACAAGTTTAAACCCAGCCAAGGAAAGTTTAAACCCAGATGAGGGTATCGTGCTCCACAGGAGAGAAGGTGTGAACCGTTCAAGGAAGCCTGTTCAAGTACTTGTGTGTGGTCATTCTGTGATGGACATATCTGTAATGCTTTCAATGGAAGTACTTTCTTTGAGATAGTGACTTTTATCAGGATTGGATTCCATAACTACTTATTCAGGTCAGTCCACATTAGATATTATATCTCAGCAATAACATTTAATAATTCTAGAAGTGAATTCCTGAAATACATTTGGAATATATACTTGTGTTCATTTGTTGGAGAGGCTAAACTAGTCATCTGTTGACAGATTTGAAGTAACTTTATTTTCTACTAGTGAGTTTATCAAACTGCAACAATATTTCATATTGACAATCATATGTGAAGAAAGACACATCCATATGACAATGAAGATGCCGTATTTTGTTTTGTACCCGAAGAATGATTTTCCATTCCTGATTCCACCTCTGAAGCATTGCCTGACCACCCATGCATTGTGTACAAATGGCCTCCAGCCAGCCAACACTACCTTGTACTGGATGGAGATTAGTGACTATTTCTGTTTCCTGGCGCTGCCGGTCATCATCTCCTTTGCCTTCGTCACCGAGATCATCAGCATCATTGTGTTGTCCAAGCAGATCAGGATGTCCCTTGACACATACCTGCTGGGCCTGTCCATAGCAACGATACTCCTCATCTCTTGTACAGTGGTTTTAGTGCTGCAACACTACATAGGCTACCATCCAGTGCTTACCTACATTCAGGGCTATGCCATCAGCTGCAGGGACTGGTTTTGGTACACTACAATATGGCTTATAGTGATGATGAGCTTCGAGCGGGCCCTCACTGTGTCTGCCACCCGTTCAAACACCTTGTGTACTTCTGCTCAAGCAGGCGTTGTGGTTGTGATGGTGTTTTGTGTAGGTCTTGTAAGCGCCTTACCAAGATTCTGGGAATATGCAGCTACAGATGTTTTTGATTCCTCACATAATGTTACAGTTCTCATTTCAGAAAAGACAGAGTCGACAACCACACCAGAGTACAACACCATGTATTTCTGGTATGTTAAAACTATAACGCTGTTTCTCCCTTACTTCATGATGCTTTCAATCTCAGTAACTCTCAGTTGTAGGACCAGACGTTCCACAATGACACGGCGCTACATGTCAGTCAAACACTCTAGCGGACTAACCCTAAACCGTAAGATTAAGGAGGAAATAGCTTTGTCAAAACTTTTAATTCTGATAATCAGTGTGTATGTGATATTCACCACACCATTCTGTCTGCTGGACCTTCTAGCGTATGCCCTGCCGGGCTGGATTAGTTCAGACAGCCGTATGTTTGCCAGTCTGTACAACCTGTTTAGTGTCAGCTTCTTCCTCCACCATGCCCTCCATCTCATCCTTTACTTCTGCTACAACAAACAGTTCCGTCTGACGCTCTTGGCCCTCTGCTGCTGCTGTTGTTGATGATGCAGCAGCAGGGGTCAGACAGTCAAGCAAGGGCACATACAGATCATCCCCTACACCTCAATACCATCACACAAACAAGTTACAGAAGTAAAAACAAAGGAATTGCTTAAAGGCAAAACTTTTCATGGTCCTGAACTTATTAATTGTATTAAGTATTCACATTTCTAACATGCCAACGTAATAGCTTGGCATGGTGACATGACCAGATATTTATTTGAAAATTTTGTTTGGGTGAGATCGAGGTGAGATAAAAGTGAGATAAAACTGAAAATTTGACAGTCATAAAAATTTTGTGGAGAGCTTAAACTTTCTTTTCGTTTAACTGAGAAATATGAGTCATTTTCTAATACAATTGTTGCCATGAATAACTTCCTTTGTGTGACTTTGAGTGAAAGAGCCTCATAAAACCTAGCTAGCAGTGTATGAATGAGGTCAATACACAAAAACAAAGCAACTGTTTTGAAGGTGTAATGGTTTAGATTTGTGTAGTTTAGAAATTTAGATTAATGCTTTTAAACTGTTTTGTTACAGCTGCCCTGATCACAAGCAATTGCTACATACGCTGACACATACTCCAAAATGTTTTTGATATATTTTTTAAAATTCTTCATGCCTTTTTTTTCAGACAATCATATTTTTTCCAAAGATTGTTATGACAAGGTTCACTTCATGTCTTTACTATGTACAATAAACATTTGAACTATGTACAATAAACATTTGAATGATGTACAATCTGTGTCTCCTAACTTGTTTACTCTCAAGCTAACTCTCTCTTGCATCCTGAGTTCTTGAGTACCATGATCTCATACAACATAATTCAATTAAACCTAACATTTGGGAAGCTAGTGACAAAGATCAGTCTCTGATGTTCTGCAGTACTACCTAAAGTGATTGAAAATTGAAACAAACAACAGTTTAAAATCAGTTACATTTGAACAGATGTGCTAAAATGTTTTTTTAAAAATCATGCTTTTCACGAGTAGTTATCAAATGTCTTACTGTCTGGCTTTAAATTCAAATAAGTTTCCACTTTTCCCATCTCAACAAAACCAGGACAGCAATCATCAAAACTGTTTATCATCAAATCTGTGCGTTGTCTGTATGTTGACACACACCATGTCTACTGCTTCTAATATCATGAGCTTTTAATGCAGGAAGTGTGAACTCAAAATAACAGCAATTATTTATAAACAGATTACCAAGATGAGAAAAAATAAGTCACAGCCACACTGCCACAGAGTGACTTGGTTGGAGTAACATTGAGTGAGACCGAGACTGCTTGTTGATATCTCCCTCAAGGGACCATTAGCAGGAAGTAGCAAGGCAGTTGCCTGTACTTAATCAACATCAGTGCTGTCACACACACTGTTCCTGTCACTTGGCTTCTCCAGCAGCTGTGGAGCTTTCACAGCCTCACTAACACACCGACGTATTCCACCAGCCGCATCTCCAAGTAGGGGGAAGTGGAGATTGACAAAACTGCAGGAACTTCCATGAAAAAGTTCGAAATTCAATTGAGAGATGGAAAAGAACTAAAGCTCCAATGCTAAAAGACTTGGATGACGCATCTAATGCATTTGTTGGTGTTTTTCTTCCTGTAAATGATTGCATCTAAAAGTGGTTGGCAATGAGCAAAAATTGAGCGAGTAAAAAGTAGACCTAGTGTAGGCAGTCAAAAGTGCAACAAACGGAATCTTCCAGCGATCCCCGAAAAAAGATGGTGATATTTTTTCTACTTCCAACATTTAATGATTTTAATACAATTAAATTGAGACAGAGATCAAACCGTAAGATGATGGTCGTGTCAAGAGGTTATGTGATAGTATCAATTCTAAGCCCATCTGTGGAATAAATCATGATCAAATAACATGGATACTGAGCCTTTCCTGATATACATCCTACCATATTATATATCTGGCTGAAACTTCAAACGATTGCACTGTTTCTTAAAATAAGCATGAAAGTCTACAGGTCCTCACCATAACTGTAGTTTGATAGTTACGTAAATGTTTAAGTCCCTCATTTCCTTACCAGGTGGTTTTGAACTGAAATTCAATATAGATTATAAATACCTTTCAGATTAGAACTGCTTGTAATTAATTTAACACAAAGAAGTTGTAATGTAACACAGCAATATATCAACAGACAAAAGATTATTTTGATAAAAATAGAGATTTTTAACATGTTCTTGTCACCATTTCTTCTGAAAATCTTGTGTTTTTCATTTCAACCAAAATAAACCATTGCAATTAGTTAGGTTTAAAGTTGTTTTATTCTCTTTCTGCTTTTATTTGATTTTTCTTACACTTGACCTCACTAACCTACAAAAAAATGTCTAAAATCAAATATTACAGAAACAAGTGAAACCATTGAATGGCTGAGACATGTCTGAGTGTAATAACGTTATAATAACTGCATGGCTCTTAATGTGATTTTCATTTGCCATAATACATCATCATACTATTTGTACTGTTATTTGATGGAACATGATGACATCAGTTAAGCTGCTTTTGTAAGGACAGGATTCCAATAATACACAAACTGTGGAACCACAGAGCTTACTGGCAAACAAGGGTAAGTGGGAGTGGCGCAGAGAATGCATTTACAAGATGTAGGCAGTGCAAGGCTATTAGCAAACCCATTTGTAAGCTAGTGCATGTGCAGTGCATGATGGTGAAATTGATACTTTGCAGTGCTGCACATGCCTTGCCCATGACTCTCACATGGTTGGTGTAGCCAGTTGGTAATATCTGGATATATAGATGTACATTTGGAGAGAACTAAACATGTCACAGTTAGCTAAGCATGGTCAGTCTTGGGCCCCTTTGCTCACGATGGCAAGCACCAGTGGGCAGCACTCCTATATGATAATACAGAAGTCAGATCAGTGCTCAACTTAACCTTGTTTGCCAGTACATGTTTGATATTCACCCTAGATAAATAAAAATGTAAAGTCCAATACAGAGGCTCTAAGTACATGTACCAACATCAGTCTCTCACTTGTGACACTGACAAGCTGTAATTTGTCCTCGTTGACATTCTCTACATAATCCCCTACACTCACTCTCAAAACCACAAGCTCATAACTGAGAGAACAATTCAAATATAACCAATGAGCTTTGAGCAATTTGGTATCTGTCCCAAAGGAATGAGAGACTTAGTCACAAGCTCAAATTATATTGTCAAGGGGCGTCCAACTTTCACTCAAAAGGGACAGATAACCCATAAGTGTGTAATTTGAGAATGTTAGTCTGTGTATTCTAATAATCATATTAAGAAAGAAAATTGTAGAAACAAATGAAATGTCTAGGCTAAAGAAACGACCCATTATTCTGACCATTTTTTCAGGAACAAAGGCTGACAAGGTTTTGTATTTGTCAAACTACAATAACTGAATTATCACTAGTTGAGAATCACTACAATGAGAAAAGTTATTGCACTCTACAGTTACAGTTCCAGCATTTGAACGAAAACAAATAGTTTCTCCTCATATTTCAATGGTCATGATGCAATTCAGCTTTCCGTCTGTACAACAATATTGCTTATTATCAACCAGGGTAAGACACTACATGCGCAGTATCCATGACAGACGTCTGTTCTCCCAGGTGACCACAATGTTTCTGTCATAGTGACTAAGTTCTTAGTACTGCTGCTTAAGGACTAGTCTGCTATGCACCAGGATATCACACAGAAAGGTCTATACAGTTAATATAGGTATGATATATCCCAGGAATGATTAGTGTCATCCAGCAGAATACCAATGAAATTATGCCACTTCATCTAGCTCCCAGCAACAAATGTAATACTGATGTAAATCCTGTAGCTCACCAATTTATCAGAGCTCTTACAACACACTGTTACAAACTTTTGTAATAAACAATGTCCCAACATGATGAATATTCTCTCCCTTACAAGTTGGAATAACGTAACAAGATGTTATCAATCATATTTTGTATAAGTCTCATCAATATTCATTGCACTTACAGTATATTGATTGGACTTAACATCCTCCCCTTCAGAAGCTGAGATAGGAGGAGTGCAAGAGTACTCACTGAGGTCTACCTATTCAGCAGTAATACAAAGGCTCAGACTTCCTGGCTTACAGGCACCCAATAAGGAGAAGGAAATTAACAGATAATACTTGAACCCTGGTGAACTCATCAATAGTTTTGGTTATGAGAAGAAAATTTCCTTAACCTAATCCCCAGAACTTGAATAATCACATACGAATACTCAAATCAGAAATTAGAATCAAAACGCATGTTGACACTGAACACAACACTGAGATAATACTCTTGGTCATGCTGTAAACGCATAGAACTAAATTTAGCTTAGTTTTCCTGCAGTTCTGACTATATTTATAACTTTAAAGTCATACAGACTGGGGATAGAAATGAAATAGTATCATATAAGTCAAATCTCAATTTTGCTATCTGATAAAACCAGCTCTGTATCAGTGATGAAAATATTACATTGACACTGTAAAGATCATCTGCTTATAAATATCAGTTTACATGTTTTCATGATCATAATTATGACATTTATTACTTCTGGGGCATGACAGCCAAATGTCATGATGTCCACACCCTGTAATAGCCCAATCACAATATCACACTTCCTATTAGCCAGTTTGTATGATGAATAAGACACGTGGATTGATCCAAAACACTCAATTCTGAAGATATCCCCTACACAGTTATAATATCATAATGCTTCTGCCAGAAATAGGTCAAGCTGTCTGCATCTAGCTCAGTGGACCAACTGAAGTTAACATGTCTTCCTTTATTACACAGCAGTCCACTAGGAACTAAACAGAGACATCAGCAGCAGAGATTCATGAACATCTCCAGCCAACATCAAGACATTTGGGTCTGTTCCAACATATCATCCTGGTTATGACTATCTTAAGTCTGTGTTAAGCTGGAGGGTAAGGGCTAAGAAGTCTTGTGTGCTAGAGGCCTGATGGTGCCATAAATCACCAATCTGTAATCACTGAAAGCATACAGATGTAATATCTACCACATGATCATCGTACATGCGTGCAGTGAATGATGGATCCTGGTGGGACGTCATGATGATCAAGTAAACTTGTAGAAGGAATCATAGATGAAGACAGATAGAGAGTCTATGAAACTCTTCAAGTCCAGTCAAGGATGACTAGTGGTGTGCTATCGACACTACATAACTTACACTTCTTGGTATGGGAGTGTTTCAACTTCATGATATAAGTCAGTCAATGAGGCTGAGAATCACAGGCAAAAGTAAAATGTTCAAAGATACTACATCAAATAAAAAGAGACTTAATTCCCATTTTACAACATATTGCATATTGCTTTCGACAAAGATAGATGAAGGCTGTGTCACACGGTTCTTTGAACTCTGACATCATTCCATTGCAATCTCACTGCCTGTAACCACATCAATAGAATGAAACTTGGTGGAAGTTCATAAATATTCATAAAGTTTTGATTGACCTACAAAATAACTGCCACACATTCATTTCACTGCACACACACACGTTTCATTTTCTTATGGACAAGGGCAGTAGGATAGCCTAGTGGTTAAAGTGTTCGCTCATCATGCCAATGACTTGGGTTCGATTCCCCACATGGATACAACGTGCAAAGTCCATTTATGGTGGCCCATCTCATGATATTGCTGGAATATTGCTAAACGTTTCCTAAAACCAACTCACTCACTCACTCTTATGGACAAATACTCTTGAATGACATTTTATGTAAAATTAATAAACATGATTACAAATGCCTCTATACTAAAGTAAAATTGGAACAAGTGCACACAGAGGAACAAAATGCACACTATTAACCTCACTATTTGACAATTATATTAATCCCTTTGTTTCAATGTAATAAAGACCAGCAGACAGACTTCACTCATACTGTTCCAATGTTGGACCAGATTCCCTTGTGTCTGTATCAGTCGGAGAGTGGTCAGATATGTATACATTACAATCACGGACATCTCTCGGGGTAGCGTTCACCAGGATATTGTCGACATGGCATTGATTACCAAATGTACATAGCCCAGCTCTGTTTGGAGTGAAGATGTCTGTTAATTTACGGAGTATTAAGCCAACCCCACAGAAGTCACTCTAAGTGAACGTTTCATCGATACTATCCATGACACCACCCTTTGTCCTATGGAAATGAAACATGTCGCCTAATCTCTTAATCACACAATAACATATTTTCAGTTACTTAAGCAAATATCTGATAACTGTTTGTTAATATGTTTTCATATTGTATTTATTTTTATTTGTATCACTTGAATCATTAAACAGCAACTTTCAGTTGACTGTAATGGAAAGCAGTAATTACACTTCATTGTTGAAACAACACAAGATGACTCACAAACAGGCTTTGTGACAAATGATTCAATAGTATTGCTCTTAATCTTATAATAGGGAAATAAAAAACCTAGTCAACCTATTTTCGTGTGCTCTTTGAACCAGCTGCTCGTATTTTGTACTGTGAACATATGTACATGTCAGGATCAGTGAATTTGTCACCATTCACTATAAGACAAATAGGATCAGTGAACCATTCACTATTAGACCTTATGAGGTACCAATAGGATCAGTGAACCATTCACTACTAGACTGTGTGAGTCAGTCACGAATAGGATCAGTGAACCATTCACTATTAGACTGTGTGAGCCAGTTACCATTAGGACCAGTGAACCATTCACTACTAGACTGTGTGAGTCAGTCACCAAAAGGTTCAGTGAACCATTTACTTACTGGAGTTTGTGAGTCACCAATAGGATCAGCGAACTATTCATTACTAGACTGATCGAGTCAGTCACCAATAGGATCAGTGAATTTGTCACCATTAGGCTCAAAGGACTAGTTCCTACCAGGGCCCACTTGCACAAAGCGATCTTAGTGCTATGACTATCTTGAGCCTATGTTGGAGAATGGGAGTTACAATCATTGTAGCGCTAAGATTCTTTTGTGCAAGTGGGCCCAGGTGCAATGAACCAGTTTGGTTTGGTTTAAAGTGTCTGTATTCATTGATGATTCATAATTGTTGGTATTTGAAAAACATTTCAAGAATTTGACCATATCATTCTTTTCATATGTCCAGAAGGGCAATAGCAATGAGACTGAAGGAAAGACAGGAATGCTGTGGCACTGAACAAGGTGTGGGTATTCAGAGTGTGAACAACAGACTACATCCATACATCACATTACAGTACATGGATCTCTTGAACAAATCCTATCAGAACACAAGGCTGGCAAGTGTTAAAACCTTTACTGCCTCACTAAGTCCTTCAACGTCTATTCCAATCACATATATTGATCAATGAATGAGGAATGTTTGATGAGTGCCAGCTCCGTGTTCAATGCCAATACCTCAGGTCAGCCCAAACCAGTGAACAACAGGACACATCAGGTAAATGTAAACTCACAGTCACCAAGTAAATGAGAACCAGCACCTAGATATTCAAACTGTCTTAGCACTAACTCCTGTGGCAGTTATAGATAAAGCTTGTACTTGATCACCTCACTAGATCCCTGTCTTCATTCCATTGCTCATAGGTGCCATGTTCCTGTCCCCTGAGTCTCATTATTATCTGAGTGGTTAGAACATTTATCATTTCCTGTCCCATCTAAAACATTCTCTTCCCAAGCTGTATGTATCACTCTTCATCCCATTACTGCTGCAATCATGTAGATATTTCTGACAGTGAATGATCCAGACCTACTAAACATCCTACAGACTGCTTTGCCTTTACTGTAACACACTTGTAAATAGATCCCTTCATCTCAAAGTGTACTGGATTTCTACACAATGTCAACTTTCCAAAAGGCATATAGTACACATGAGTGTATGTTTAGCATATCTATACCTATACTGTCCTTTATGTTTTTGAGAAGGGCATCTACTCTCATCCTGACCTGACATACCTTTCATTAAATAGTCCCTACTTTTGATCAAACAGATCCCAAAATGACTAAAGAGGCATTAAATATTCCTGAGATACTATGAGGTAGTAACCCATTCAAGCTGTTTGCCACTTTTATGTCTAACGATGGTTATGACAACCAATGATCCCAATCATAGGTAAATATGATGACACTGGCCGCCATCCAGGGCCTGTTAATGTTGCTGGTTAGGGCACCCGACACTTGTCTTGAGAGAAGTCATCAGCTGATGCGGCAAGATAAAACAACAACCTGCACCCCAAAGCCACACGTCTAAATTTATCTTTGCCTTAGTTCTTGGATATGATGGTTGACACCAGGTGTTTCAAGAACAATCTGCACTCTAAAGCCATGAAGCACTTGCCCTGCTCCAAATGTGTGTCCTGGGACATGGCACCAGACAGCAGGTGTCTAATTATCAATCTGCACTCTTCAGTCAGCCTCTCAGCACCTACTGACAAACTTCTGTTTATTCCTCCTCAGATCTCCCTGATCTCCACCTAATCTGCCACTGACCCTGTCCCACCTCAGCACCGTTAGCTGACTGGCCCCAGAGACTGACTCCTCCACTCCCTATCCAGGAATCAGACCCAATCTGGCCGATATGTGTTACAAGAAGAGTCTACAAGACAGTAAGAGGCCTTGTTATCACAAAGTTGGTATTGATTTCTGGAGTTTGAAAGCTCTTCAGATCTACTTCTTTCACTACTGCTCCCATTAAAAATAAATTGAATACTGTCATACATCAGCCTCAGTGGATAGAAGTTCTGGAATTCTCTGAGAGCCAACAATGAAACTATCAGACAGCCACTATGAAACACAGTCATGTGTTTAGGGTCTATCTTAATAGACCTGGCCAAAGAAGGTGAGGTCAACAAGGTCAACTGTCTAACAGAGACGTCCTCAGTAAAACATTTTTGTGTCTGGAACATCTGATATATCTGCCATTTTGTTTCAGAACATAATCAGAAGGACTACAATGCGTAACTATGAACAATATGCTAGAACAGTGTAGTCACTGATGTGCAAAGTGATAACTGAGGTCAGTTTATCCTGTCAGAAATCTGTAAACCTCCATTTTCCCCTATAATCATTCAACAAAGTTCAACCACAAATGAAACTAATTAGACAAGAAAAAGTTCAAACAAAAAAAATGACATCCAAGTGCACAAATTTAAGAACATGTGAACTTTGCAATAAAAGTTAACGGAATTTAAAAGTTTTGTGTCAATCAGAATGGGATTCACTGACTTGAGTGTTAAGAATGCAATCCTTTAATTAATCATCACATGCTTTCTTCAACCAATGATTAGTCATGAATGTTTAACCATTCCCACACATTTGGTTACGGAGCAGATCTTACTGATTGGTGATAGTGGTTCATGCTGGAAGGTATAAACTGGCTACAGCGAGGTGAGGTGAATGGGGTTTAGCGTGGCACTTAAGAATATTTTGCTCATATGATGATGTGCATGCATGCATGTGTGTGTGGCTGTTTGTACTAGCCCAGACCTAAGCTGGTTTTATAGTGTTAGCCCATGGAGATACCATGCAGCAGTTACATATGAATATACTACTCAGACACAGCATACTGACATCAAACCAACCTGTCCTTGATGCCCCCATTAATGCCGAGCATCAGACAGGGACCAGGCACCATATTTTGGCGTCTTTTGGCATGATGAGGCTGAGGATCAGACACACAACCTCCTGCTCTCTGGTCAGATGCTCTAACCAGTAAATCACAGAGGCAATCAACTCGCCATGGAGTGAAGGAGTTTGGTTTTAGCAATGATCCAGCAAAATTACAGTGGAACATTGTACATGTTGGTCCTGAGCTGAACCAGAGTCTTAAGTGTCATGTGTTATCCACTATGCTTACCCCATCATCCTTCTGGCTACTAAATACACCAATCAAAATGAATTATGCTTAGGGACATTCTGCAGCAAAGTCAGGGAAAAACAGCCAGTATAAACTTGCCCATGCAATGATAACATGCAGCCATTGTATGAAAATTAGACATACCCTATCTCACAATTGATCTCCTGAAAATAGGCCTGATTTTCTCAGGAGAGTGACTGACATTTTCATTGAATCACATAAAAAGTAAACTGATTCCCATTCAATGATACAAGTTTTTCAAAAGAACCACTGAGATAGACACAGGGGAAAGTGTTTTCACACCAATGAACATTGCCTAGCATGTAATGCAATGTACTAGATCCTGAAACAGCTTCTGGTGCAACAAGTCCCAAGAGTGAACAGCTCACTGATAGATATACACTGCCACTTTATCTCAGGAACAACTTAACACAGAAGGCAATTCTATTTCAAACTACCTAGATAATAAACTAAATCTGTGGAACCATAATAACAGATTATCCCCAAGTTATAGTCAACAAACTAAGCAAGTCATTATGAAAAGCTTACACCGCTGATGGTAGTGTCGACAAACAGTGGATGGAACAGACAGTTTATTAGTCTTCATGGACCCACAGTACTACTTCAATAGAACGGCCTGAAATTGACTTGGAATAAAGCAGATGCAATTCAGATTGAGGAAGATGAACGCAATAGAAGTATCTTTGTTTCCCCATCAGTGGGAGGGGGTACTGTGCAGAGTGCTAGATGCCTCTTATCACAATCCCATCAGTGAGAGCATATCAAATCATAATACTGATCCAGGCTTGGATTGGAGGCAGTGGGGAGCATCATTATAAGGCAGAGATATTGCTATGAATAAATGATTGAGTCATAAACTTGAGGACATTACCACTGTAGTATAAGAGTCTGAATGTCGACATAGAGATAACTGCATAAGGGATTATTAAACACACCCTAGCTGATGTTCTAGGAACAGTCTGCATCAATTATTTCACACTACACTGATACATAAATTCACTTTGCATTATGACTTCCTAGTAGACTGGAGAACCTGTTTTGGAGTCAAACTTTTGGAGTCAAGGTTTTGGAGTGGGTTAAGTGGAGGATAAAAAAAAAACTCTTCATCCCTTCACATTTGCAACATACCCAGCCAACCCTGAAACATAGCTGTAGAAATGATGACACCTTCAAAGAGATTCCTTTGTCAAGCAAATCCTACTTCCAGAGACTTGTCAATGCTTCATAAATCTTGTGATGCGGGAGAAATGTGGAATGTCAAGTTGACTGTATTTTTCCTCAAATCGTCTCAGAAATGTTGAGTGAGTGAGTACAGATATGACAATTACAGCTGTTATTTATTGACTGAAAATGAAATCCCCTGAAAAGCAGATTTGCTCATATGGAAAATTGCAGACCTGTTAACCCTTTCCCTGAACCCTGACTTTAAGGAATTACAATTGTTATCCAACTCAAACTTGTGATGTGCAGCTGAGCTGGCATCAGTGTTAAAGGAAATCCTTGGTGACACAGGCTGTAGACATTTACCAAGGAACACAGAACATTGCTGACAAGCCAAAGATAACATTCAAGGTGAATCAAATCAAAAGCGATTGGCTACAATCAAGGTGGAATTTGAATAAAAGATCAGCTGATCCTGACATGACCGTGGTGGTGGTGGTGGTGTGTGTGTGTGTGTGGGGGGGGACAAAGCTTGTCTCTTCAGAGCTAGGCATCTTTGCATTATTCATTGCAGCAGTTGGTAGTTTCACAGATGAACCGTTGGTTGTACTTTTTGTCAATGTCAAAAACATAACAACCCACTAGCAGTGTTTTAGTAAGTTTAGCTTACTTAAAACTAGAGATCCCTACAATCTTGACCATTTAATCATCTAAGTATGACAAGAATACTTTGATCTTCACCCTTAATTTCAGTGAGTGAGTGGGTGGGTGAGTGAGTGATATTCCAGCAATATCTCATCAGTCTTAATTTCAAATGTCACAAAAGCATGTAACTATAACAACACGAAGGGTTTTTGAATATTAAATCCTATTCTAATCAACATTTTACTACTTCAGCAAACCATTTACAAACCCTAAACCACAGATAAAGACATGAAACAATGTCACCTGAATGTCCTATTGTACCCCCCCAAAAAGAAGGACAAGTATTCAACAGCTGGAGTAGATATATCTTGTAATATGGTGGGTATTCATTGAAATAACTTGTGCACAGACATGAAACAAACAGTGTGGCAACTACTTGAGGGCATGGCCTCTTGTGGCTGTCTGACAGAGACAAGTCAAGTATACATCACAATCTCTCTTCACCACATGCAGACTCTTAGGGTAAAGGCCTGCACAGGATTTAACACAAAATAACTGAATTATCAAAGGCTGCTTTTATCCCCTTGACATTTATCAATATACATACATTCATCTAACTTGCTTCTCTGCTTCTTATAAAGCTACATGAGCATGGACTGTGCGACACTTGCCACAATTTGCATGCATCTTACTCTTAAAATCCTTCATTTTAGTGGCAGCACACAATCAGAGATGTCGGATTGGCGCCATGCATGAAAAGGCCATCTATCAGACATGTTGGGAGAGACACCCACGAAGGCAGGCAGAAAATCCTACACCATTCACCACTTGGTCTTGAAAGGCGGCATAAGACAGTATTGCTTTACAGTCTTTCACAGGAAGATCTTTTGCTCTATTTGATGAAAATATTGGCTGAAATCTGTGGGGTCTGGCATGAATTATTCCTTTCGCATCATGTGTGATTCACAAAATCAATTGGAAATTTTGATGGTCTCACATTTAATGGAGAATAGAACCATTAGCAAGGTTTATTACCCCTTTTTGTTTGAATATATCACGACATAAAATGAGAATTTTCATGAAAAAGGCTGATGACCGGTCAGGTAATCATGCATGAATAATGTGAAAGGTTATGTGTACTGACACTTGCCAATTATTGTGTTTGTGACAGGAAAGCAGTCTCCAGCTGCAACATGCCGTACACCTCTTGGTACTTAATCTCTTCAAATGAGGATGTCAAATCAAACATCCTGCTTGGGATGATTGAGTAGACACTCCTAAAAAATTGCAATTCATTTCAGTTCACAGCTCAGATGTAGTCAACATATAAGGATAATCAAATTTAAGAAAATGTTCTTTTGGTGTGTTTACATTATAAGTTGACAAGAGAACATGTCCAGAAAACAACTGATCTGACACATGTTGTGGTCATGTTGCAAAAGGCAACTATGAGTTGTGACCCTATTCATAGATACAAATAGACAGTGAGTAAGCTAGTCTTTATTCTAGTCATTTTATGATGGAGGTGCATAACACTCTTCCATATGTACACCATTCAACATCTGATCATTTGGAGCATTCATTGTGAAAAGATACAACTATGACAATATATTGTTACTATAAATACAGGTTAATTAAGATATATTCCAAGTACATTTTTACACAAAAATGTCAATAATATCATAAGTGCATTTTGTTTTCAAAGAAATTAATTTTTATCAGTGTTCCAACTTAAGGGTGTCCTGGGGTTTGTTTTTATTCAATACATCCAAATCTCAGGTCCACTGACCTACACGACCAAAAACATCTCAATTGTACTAATAGTAATACTATAATTGGATAATTTCTTTCTACTCTGCTATAAAATTTGACATAAAAAAATTTTATTTGGAAAAAATGTCTTACTTTTAAATACTAAGAACAATTCAACCAGTTCAGATAGTTAAACAGTTATTTTAATCCAAGCTACCACAATTCAGACTTACAGGGTTATAATCCTGGTTGTAGTAAAATGGTTGTAGTCTCAGATTTGAACCCCATATCAAATCTGCTAAAACGAGACATGTAGTTTCCTGACATCATAGGTGTCCATATCCTGCATTCACAATTACTTCACTGATGTCCAGGGAAATAAATCCTTCATTTCCACCTCTGTATACTCAAATTCTGTTAGCCAGACTACCTCCCCAGCCTACTTACATTGTTTCCTCAACACTACACTTGCATGACAATCCACACTTACACGAACTCTGTTTCATGGAATAACAAAAACAGCTGCAATGTCTTTATTTTGATTCTCAGGGGCTTCACAACACCACTTCAAGTATAACACACACGCAAACCTAAAAACATTGGGAATAGATTAGCTGTAATGTAGCATTTAAAGAACAATTTAAACTTAAAATAATGTTAATGATTTTTCTGTCTTCTTTCGGAGAATCAGTGCTTGCATCCATTTGAGTTCTGTGGCATATTACATTTCTTCTCAATAAAAAAAACCTCATAAACTCCTACTGACGTACATAATTGTCATCTCTGCTGCCTGAACGTTACTCTGGAATTAAGCCAGTTCTGCATATAGCCATGAAATCCTTCACTCCTATTTAGGGCCTTTCTTAGTCATAGAGATCTGACGCAGAGGAAATATTAAAACTCATGCAAATAAGGAGGTAGACCCCTTTTATCTACTAATTTACGAAAATGGAGTTTTGTTTGTAGTTGGTCTCAAATGTGACTTGGAAGGAAGCCAATGGAAATAAGATAACCTAGAAAAGATATCATTTCCTCAAACTAGTCTAATGAATATCTGTGTTATCTAAATCAATTCTGAGATCAATTCTGATATATCTCATATGACTGCTCCACAGCATGTGCCTGGCTGGCTTGGTGACACTTACAATTCACCTCACATAGCACAATCAAGATGTGCGATCACAGGACCCTGGCACGCCAACCCAGCCTCATCAAAGATACTAAGTAAATCTCAAACTGTTAATGGCAATCCATCAGCCTCAAGTTGTGGCCAAAATGGTTTGTAGCTTAAATAAT
Source organism: Haliotis asinina (assembly GCF_037392515.1). Lineage (NCBI taxonomy): Eukaryota > Metazoa > Mollusca > Gastropoda > Lepetellida > Haliotidae > Haliotis > Haliotis asinina. The sequence goes on along the minus strand of NC_090294.1, from coordinate 8,821,436 downwards.
CACATTCTGATTTTCCAGACAAGTGACGGGGAAGGTTCCTGACTCTAACTGTGTCTCCTGCTCGGACTCTGCAAGTGCTGCGATCAACTGAAGAATTTCTAAACTTTGCAGCTCAAACTTAAGCAAGTTAGTGCATAAGCAATCAAACAAAATCCATTAACTTTGTGAATAATAATTACACAAGATTTATGGGGTTAACAGAGTGAAACTACTTTTCTTCTACATAGATGTGTGAATGAACACTACAGTTGACCACAGGTGATAGTTGATTTGTTCTTTGTATCAATGTAAACGACATTATGAAACAACTCAACCTGCACAGGCACATTGCTGCTTGCCAACTGCACAGGGGTCAGTGATATCACACGCTAGCAGCTTTAGTTACAGCAGGCACATTGTCAGTGATAAGGAAAATAAGCACTGCATTTGAAAGATATCAGTTTGAAAGAAGTACTAATGGATTATTACCTACCCTCAGGGAATCAGTGTTGTCAGCTCTGAGCTTATAACTGCAGTGGGACTTATATTATTATTCTCAAGGGGTGTATCAAGTTGCTAGGTCAAACATGAAAGAAGCAATCGTTGATATTTGGCAGAACATATCTTTTCACATAGACAAATACTAAGTTTATTTCCTAATGGTTTCATTTTACAGCATTTCTATGAACTGATATTATTAATGATACGCTTTTCCACATGTGTGACGTCTTTGCCCTACTGAATGCATAATATTCATTTTATCTATCTAAATGTGATCTTGAAGTGATCAGGGTCCAACGACTGTACACCCACTGTGCATGCTTACAGTGATAGTGTATTTTCTTGCAGTGATCGGTATCGTACAGTCTTTTCAAACATGCACATGGAGCATATAGAAGTGAAGATGACTGAAATACATCATTTGGATCTAAGCTTTATTGGTATAGAATCAGAAATTAAAGTCCCAGCTATTGTGCGAGAAAGGATGGAGACGGCACAGCACAGCACAGGTTAATGAAGAAATGACTTTCTCAGCACTTGTGCATGTGCTTCACGAACATCTGGCTGTCCCTTTCTCTGCACTCCTCCCTCGTAACAAACAGTGAACTCTGTGAATATTTTAATGATAGATTGTTAAACAACCTTTTTTAGTTTTAGGACAAAAATTCTTCAAAATACAGAGTTGATATGATGGTTTGATTACGATCAGTGTTTCATTGAGTATGCTATGTTTAACAGTTTCCGAGTTAGATTGCAATACATTGTCCTCATTTGAGCCAAACGGACTTTAGTCGTCATTAATAAAAGGTCAAACGATGCATAGCCTAACACAACCTTAGAAACATTTCTTAGAAGTGATAGAACTAAGAGTGTCATCATAATGTTTATTATCACATCATGATACAGTGATCTCAAACGCGCTTGCCTTTGACGTGGTGTTAGAGGTGGATGAAATGCAAGTCGCCTACAGCAGAGTCCGGCTGCCTTTAAACTTCGACAACTGAACATTTCACTGCAGGACAGTGGTCCCAGGGGGTGGTAATGGATCGAAATACAGGAAATGTCAACTCCACATGTCAACAAGAAGATATAATTGCTAAAAACACAGACAACTTCTGAAGGTCTCCAGAAATACATCCAACTGTATGTAGGTATTTACTGTGATGTACTTGAGAAGTACTTGAAAGACCAACTAAAGACAAGAATTTGGTGGTGGGGTAGCTGAGTAGTCACACTGAAGGAACAGAATGAATTCCCCATGTGGCAATAATGTGTGGAAACCGTTTCTGGTGTTTGTTACCATGATATAATTCCCTGAATATTGTTCAAAGCTGTAAAAATCCTAACTAACTAAAACATCAAAAGGTATTTCAGGTTTTGTCACCTTCATGCAACCACAGTGAGTGAGTGAGTGAGTGAGTGAGTGAGTGAGTGAGTGGGTGGGTGGGTGGGTGATTGGGTGAGTGAGTGAGTGAGTGAGTGAGTGAGTGAGTGAGGTCTGACCTGCACTATTCTAGGTATATGGCAACAGTCTGTAAATAATCATGTCTAGACCAGACAATCCTGTGATCAACAGCATAACCATCAATCTAAACAATCAGGATACAATGACATGTGTCAACCATGCCATTGCGCCTGACCACCCAATCATATTAGTTGCCTCTTTCAACAGGCTTATTGAAGGCCAATTCCAACCCAAATCCTCATGGGCACCACAGTGAAGAAAGTTGTAAGCGTTGGTCAAACCCTGAAAAAAATTTTGTGTTGACAAACCAGGAATCACAGCCATGGCCATCATTGGATCAAAACACAGAGGCAAGTTATTTGAAGGGACACACCTCAGTACTGCTATCCGTCCGTTACAGAAATATCACACTTAATTCTAACCATGCCTTCACTTGGATTCATCCTGGACAATGACTACATATGGGGATGTAGCTCTCAGACCTTGACAGATCGAACAAGTCTGACTGAACTTGCCAGTCAATCAATATGTAGATCCAATGGAGGGTGGGGGTATTTCTCCCCTACCTTGCAGCATCACACAATACATCATTCAGTAAGGGAGGATAGGTAGTCTGATGGTTAAAGTGTTCGATCATTGCATCAAAGACTTGGGTTCAATTCCACACATGGGTACAATGGGTAAAGCTCATCTCTGTTGTCCACCTATGAGATATTGCAGGAACATTGCTAAAACCATCACTATATGCAATTGCAAGTCTTTTATTTACTGGTGTACATTAATCACAACACACAAACATAATATGAAAGGGACTTGTATATTGACCTAATACCTGAAAATGCACCATTTATTTTAGAAAAGACAATACAAAAATGATATTTAATGGTATAATGTGAGCCTTGCTGTTGTAAATGTCCCTGGTGCATATTCCAGTGGTGAGGCATTGCCAGCAGTAACTCACAAATCAGGGCTGTAGACAATGATCAATGTCTCACTCACACTTGAGAGACAGATATAATCATGTAATCATCTGAATGCAACAGCAGAAGTAATGAAATCAGCAGGGTGACTGAGATTGCTTCACGTTAGCATTGCACAACTCTGTGACACACACCATGAAGCTGGCAATGACCTGGGTGCCCAACTTGTTGATACAGGGTAAACTCCCGTCACACAGTATTTCAAAGATAATGAAGCAGACAGACAGTGGAACGGAGCATGGTATGGAACAATGCCAGAGACAGATTGACCGGGATCAATCATGTTGGACATAGGCACCAAGTCATTGTTTCCTGAAAAAATACTCCTCTACCTTGAAGCTATTGTCTCTTTCCGACCACTCGGTCAATGTCATTTGTAAAAGTGTGTAGATAATGCTATATATTGTGTTGTCTGCACAGTCTTTACTAACAGGTTACAGATCCTACAAAATACTTCACAGAAGACTCATCAAAGCTTAAAGGAACTTTCAGCAGCACTGACCTAAGGTAAACCATTTTAATGCTGGTCACCATGAAAAGACCTTTTAACTATACAAATAACTTTCAACAGCGCTAACTAGGTTAACCTTTTTAATGTTGGTCACCATGAAAAGACCTCTATTGATAAACAACCTTCAACAGCACTAACTAAGCTAACCCTTTTGATGTTGGTCACCATGAAAAGACCTTTTAACTGTACAAACAACTTTCAACAGCACTAAGTTAACCTTTTTAATGCTAGTCACAATGAAAAGACCTTTAACTGTACAAAAAACTTTCAGCAGTGCTAACTAAGTTAACCCTTTTGATGTTGGTCACCATGAAAAGACCTTTTAACTGTACATATGGTTTAAACATATTTATTCATTTAATCATGACCGGATTGGCAAACAAGCATAGTACATGCTTTTATCAATGTCACTCCTAAACAATAATGCAATAATATATACATTAATTATAATTATAGTGACATACACATATAGCTAGATACAAAACATACTGTGAATATACAAGGAGCAGTATTGACAATATAATGTGTTACAAATAGCAAGCATTCATTGAAGCCAAATAGCAGAGATTTGTTGTTGTGATCTCAGTATAACAGCAAGGCACGACATGTACTATAAAACTAAGTTAGCAAAATTAAGAGAATACATTTAAACCTGAAATGTGCTGTCCACTATATATCAGGCCATCTCTTGTTTTCCCGGAATAACCACATTTGAGGTTTTTGTTTTGTAAGTAAGACCTCTTCCCAGGTTTTACTTTTGTAATTATCTTTTCCTAACTCTATATGAACATCAACATTTAAATGATATATTAGTGTTTGAAATCAATTGAGAAATATCGTTCAAGATTATGTTCCAAGTGCAAATGTTTTCCGTAGCAGGACTGGGACTGTAACTCTTAGATTTGTATTCAGTCTCTCTCTACCACATGGCCACCAGGCTGACAAGGCAATGTGGTTGAATTATCCATATTTAGTTACTGACATTAAATTGATTTTACTTGCACTTCAGTTATTACTATGTAGCTTCATTAAATGATCATCTTCATTGTAATCAACCATCCTTGATGGTATATGTATAGTAGAAAACACTTCTCCTCATTCATGGTATATGTATAGCAGAAAACACTTCTCCTCATTCATGGCATATGTATAGTAGAAAACACTTCTCCTCATTCATGGTATATGTATAGCAGAAAACACTTCTCCTCATTCATGGTATATGTATAGCAGAAAACACTTCTCCTCATTCATGGCATATGTATAGTAGAAAACACTTCTCATTCATGGTATATGTATAGCAGAAAACACTTCTCCTCATTCATGGTATATGTATAGCAGAAAACACTTCTCCTCATTCATGGTATACGTATAGCAGAAAACACTTCTCCTCATTCATGGTATATGTATTGTAGAAAACACTTCTCCTCATTCATGGTATATGTATATGGTATATGTATAGTAGAAAACACTTCTCCTAATTCATGGTATATGTATATGGTATATGTAAAGAAGAAAACACTTCTCCTCAGTTTTACATTGTCTACCAAAACTGAGGAGAAGTGTTTTCTCTAGATAATTACAATGTAGATGATCATTTAATGAAGCTACACAACAATTACTGAAATGCGCGTAAAATCAATTTAATGACAGAAACTATAAGTAGATAATTTAACACCGCCACCTTCGTCGGGCCGATTGACCGTGCGGTAGAGCGTCAGCCTTCGAATCTGAGACTTGCAGTTTCAATCGTGCTTGGGAAAACTTTTGTAATTTGAGCTTAAACTTAAAAGATATTTTACAATTCATTTCAAACACTCATGAAGCATTTGAATGTTGATGTCCATATAAACTTAGGAAATGTAAAACCTAGGAAGCGGTCTTACTAACGAAAAGTAGAACCTGGGAAGAAGTCTTTCTAGCGAAAAGTAAAACCTGTCCCTTTATATAAAACCTTAAATGCAGATATTCTGGGAAAACAAGAGATGACCCAATTCATAGTGAGAGGCACACTTTAGGTTTACATATGTTAGAGAAAACACTTCTCCTCAGTTTTGGAAGACAATGTATAATCACCAGGGTTGGGGAAATCCCTCCCCCACTGGGTTTACACTGTCTACCAAAACTGAGGAGAAGTGTTTTCTCCTATACAAACAACTTTCAAACTTTCAAAGTGGATAACCATTCAAGGATCTTTTAACCGGCAACTTACAATACTACCATCTAGGTTAAACCTTTTAATGCTAGTCACCATTAAAAGAACTTTTGACAGTACAAGCAACTTTCACACTACTATTTGACATTAACCCTTTTACTGCTGGCCAGCATTCAAGAAGAGACAACCGTAATTTCTGTTGTTTTTTCAGTTCACACAATGTGAAGCTATTATCAAGGGGCACATGCAGATGCTACCACTCTCTGCAAAGTCACAGAATGGTAACTCTCCCATCTCACCAGAGTATGGGAATAAGTTCAATGGCAAGAACCTAGATGATACAGGAGGTGTTAGTGAAAACTAGTTTTGCATGTAAAAGCACTGGTGAATTGTGATTTGTTGAAAAGATATGAATCAGTATGCAACATGAAGCAATATACCTGAAATATCAACACACCAAATCTTGCTTTTGCACATTTCACCTTTGTGCAAAATCCAACCACTGAGCCGAAAACTTATCGGTAAGCTGATAAATAGTTTAACTGATCTACAGTTTGAAACATTCTACCTCATCACAACTCCTCCAGCCATCAGACACCAGGAACCACATGTACTACCTCTTCTACGTTTGTGATAAAACACAAGCAAACAGAAACTGAAGCATTTGTTATTCCCTGCAATGCGTTTTGCAAGGGTATTAAAATGGACTCTGTCCATGTGTCTGTTCATCCATGTGTGCATCCATGCACTTTTGTCTTTTCCAGTGCAGAACTCTAAAACCATTCAGTAGTACTTTTAAACTGTTGTCTGTTTCTTCACCAAATTTTGTATATACGCATATCCAGTGGGGAACTGGTGCCTGGAATTCTGATTAAAATATTTTTTTGTGTCTCCATGACAACAAACTGGCTTCAACTGAAGTTGGTGGTACTGCTCTTTTCTGGAGCAGAACTTGAAACCTTTAATAACTCCCAAAACGTTTGACAAAGTCATACTTTGTAAACATGTTTATCCTACTGTGGGGGATATTCATGACTTTGTCTTCTTGTTATTCTATGTTTATGCATTTATAAGCAAAACATGTTCTGAGGTGTTTTTCATTTCCAGGTTTGATGTTGTAACTCTTTCGATCACAAGAAAAATTCAAGACAACCGGGAATTCCACATATCTGTTTTTTTCTAAAACTGAAAGACCTGGCTGGAAGTTTGAGTGAGACGCAAGTGGGATATGACATCTTATTGCCATACAACTGTACCTCACCATTGTCCATCAAATCTATTGGCAGCTATATATATGCTCATGTCATGCTGATACGTGCAGATTCAAATAAAACACAGACACTTACAGACAATGTGCAGACACATGCAGACAATGTGCAGACACTTACTCTCTAATCCTTATAATGGCCATCAGACTTCTGGCTTTGCATATTTGAGAATGTATATTACAATACCTACTGCATCTAAACATGTCTGACTGAATGTACAATAATATCATGTCCACAGATCTCTAGCCATGTATGATAACGGCAAGGTCAATGTCAAAGCAAACAGTTAGATCTTGATGGAGACAGACATTTCAGCCTAAGTTTCTCCTTGTAAGCAGTACCCACTTGATGTATATTAGATGTAATGCTTTCCAAACAGAATATCTAATTCCATTTAGTCTACATGGAATGATTAATGACAAAGCTTCAGTGGCGCTGCTCTTGTCTGGCCAGTAGACAATTATTGGTGGAATGAGGAGGCAGTGATTTCTAATGGGAGGTGGCAGACAGTTTATCAATGGAAAAAGAGGAACATAGCCACAATAAATCTCTGTGAGAATGACATAAACTGGCACCATTAGAATTGATTATTTTATTATTGGACTTTCTACTTATCTACTTTAAAAGATATAGAAGTTGGAACTTTTGAGTTTACTGACTGCGGCATAAAGAAACACCAAACAGATCCAAAGCAGTTCTAATTGCAAGATCAAAGACTATGGAACAATTTGCCAGGAACTGCAAGACTATACGTTTCAGTCTCATACAATAAAATTTCTGATTAAATCACATACTAAGTAGCATAGAGGCTATATTCAAGACTGATATATTTTATAGTTCTCTTTGTAAAACTCTAAATTCAGAGAAATTGATTGCAGTATGAAGTCAATACTTAGTTGGAGAAGGAACATCTCCTAAGCCAGACACAGAGTGGCTTCTCCTGCCAACTGGGACACCATTTTATTCTCCATTACTTCAAAATATCAAAACAGTTCATTTTTTTGTCTCCTTATATAAAATGTGTGGTTGTGAGTTGAGAGTTTTTTGAAAGTCTGAAATGTCAGGTCTAGTAAAGGAGTGCTCAGGGACATTACTGCAGAAAAATGTTTGAATAATACTATATAACATAGGCTACCTTTGAATAAAACATTTTGAATGAGAAATTTTGAGAGTTCATTACACATTTCATGCAAACAAGAGACACTTGAATTAAATGTTTTTGTATTGAGCTCTCTGGACTCCAGAGAAACAGTGTTTCTTTTTTCAGGCCAAAGGGTTACAGGCATGGAACACCAAGTGTACAACAAAAGTCATCAGTAGATGACATATCCCCCGGTCCCCACATATTTGAAAGGACAAATCATCTGACAGTTACTTGATGTTTTCTCAGATGAATAGTTTTCGAGTTGTGCTCTGGAAACGAACCCCATTCCTCAATTTTGAGACTAAGAAACCAGGAAAATGATAAATAAAAAAAATCTGTAAATAGCAAAAGGCACCACTTTAGGGTTTCCCCTACATATCAGCCAAGTTTTGCAGAAAGATATTTACAAGTTTTTGAGTTCTGCTCCAGAAATGAAGCCCATTCATCCATTTTGAGACCGAAACCATGGAAACCCAGAAAATTATAAATCACAAAAACCTGTAAACAGCAAAAGGCACCACACTGGGGTCTGCCACATATATCTATCAAGTTTTGCTGACATATGTTAGAAACTTTTTGAGATGTGTTCTGGAAAAGAAACACACCTCTCACGTTTGAGACAAAGTCTGAATCGTTTCCATGGAAACCGAGAAACTAAGTTTTGAGTTCTGCTCCAGAAACGAAGCCCATCCCTCCATTTTGAAACGAAGTCTGAAACATTTCCATGGAAACGGAGAAAACAATAAATCACAAAAACCTGTAAAGAGCAAAAGGCAACACTTTGGGATCTGCCACACATATCTACCAACTTTTGCTGACAGATATTACAAAGTTTTTGAGATTTTGAGATGTGCTCTGGAAATGAAACACACCTCTCACTTGTGATACAAAGTCTGAAACATTTCCATGGAAACCAAGAAAATGATAAATCACAAAAACCTGTACATAGCAAAAGGCACCACTTTAGGTTCTGATTGATATATCTACCACGTTTTGCAGAAAAATATTGAACAGTTTTTGAGTTGTGCTCCACAAACGAAGCCCACACCACCATCAGACTAACACCAAAATGTTCCATGGCAAAACAAAAAAAATATAAAACACAAAACTCTGTGCATAGAAAAAGGCACAACTATAGGTTGAGATTATTATATCTATCAAGTTTGGTCTAAAAATATTTAAGGTGTCCTCCAGAAACAAAATGATTATGGGCAGACAGACGGAAAGACAGACGGACGGATGGCCAGGCAGGCAGACAGACAAGGCGTCGACTATATCCCCCTGCATTACATGCTGGGGGGATAAAAAGCTATGGATTATTACTCACACAGTTTAAAGCTGGTTTCCAAAGAAAGAATTCATCATAAATACATTAGCCGCAGAATGTTTTGGTATTGTTGAAGGTATCCTAAGGGCTGGTGGAGGTTTCATCATTTTGGGAATGTTTCCACATGGTATCAGTATTCAAGCCATACATTCTCTCCCTGCACTTCACCATCACAGAAACTTGGAACTAGCTAGTATAAGATCTAAATGTCAAAGGATATTGTGTGCAGGGTCGAAGATTCATATAGTTTATCTGTTTGAAGCATGTTTAGTGATTCACTCGATGACAGATGCTGATATGACTTCCATTGAGCTTGGAATCCAAATCTAAGCCACAGTTTATCAAATAATGTTTGAAAACACATTGCATGTAGGACTGATCTGCTGATATAAGGTGAGTTTGTTCTCCCAAATGCTGTGATAATAGTGTTATAGTTATGTTAACAAGAAAATACACGGTCAACATATACTGACAGAGATATGGAATATATCTCTGCTCAGCAAGAGGATGATTAAGCAACTAGTATTTCCATGCATCTAGAATAAAGACCAGCACTGGCATTCTTGGAGCCTTGATGTGAGCCCATTCAGGTTTACTGAAAAGATTGGGCACTTTGGATCAGGGATAATGTGCATGTAACCTCTCCATAACTTGTAGCCATGTCTCAGCGTGTCAGTGTTAGCTATGATTAATGCACTGTAGTTTAAGTGTTAACCTGGCGGTAATGACTTTCTTCCACAGAAGCTGTTTTCTCTCGACAAGCTCACTCTACGGCGCCATCATAGACATGACAAATACTACAACATTCCCTCAGGTGTATTGGTAGAGAACTACTGTTGTCAACAATTGTAGTTTAAATGCAACATTTAGAAAATAATGATGACCCAAACAGTAGGTATGTGATGGTCAGCATGACAATACCCAAGGTCATGGACAGACACTGTAGAAATTCACCACATTCATCAATAGTACCATGAAGTACTATGTTTGTCTGGATAGCAAACTAAACAAGTATTGAGGAAAGTCTCTGCCATAATAAACCCCATGCATCCAGGCAGAATTTCTGCTGGAAATAAAAGACAACATTTATGCTTAAGAAACCATGTGACACACTGAAACCTTGGCAGTTGTGTCACTTTTACAAATGGAACATCATATTCTTTATTACAAGGGTTACTGCCCATAATAACAGCTTTATGTGAAACTGTCTTAAGTCTTTAAATCAGCATTAGAATCAAAGAAGATCCATGAACAAAATATCAAAGTGGCCTGGCCTAAACAAGAGCTGAAGGCTATATTCAAACTGGTAAGATCCATTAGCTACATGTAATAACAAATGTACAGCACATGAAGCAGAGGAGTATATCCCGAATCATAACAATCTGTCCTCAGCCATCTGGATAATGGGCTGAGATGAACAGTGCACACTCATACACAGTCAACTGTTCTTTATCTAGCACACAATCAGGACACTGAACATGTGTCTTGTGCAAGACAACCATAATTCTAAATCCAGCTGGCTTACCAAGATTTAGAATCTAGTAACTATGGCAACCTCTCCCATACAGAACTCATGTAAATGTAAAATTAGGTTTTAGGTGGTGTTTTTTCTCCATTGTAAAAAGTTTCAGATCTTTTTAATCTTTTAGATTTCAGTCAGGAAGAGAGAAAAAAGGTTATTTGTGCATCACCATTACCATTTTGACAATGTAACGCTGAGGTGAGTGTCTTGCTACAACTGCTGATGGAGTCGGAGAATGCAGCGTCGTCGTCCATCAGTCTGTTCTCTCTGGAGGATTACATAGGGATATTCAGTGCACTTCACGATACACATCAAACAAACTTGGTGATAACAGCAAGTTCATATGAAAACCTCAACATATTGTTGCATTCTTGACAGAAGGACAGTAAAATCTCACCAGCAAAGGTACTTCCAGGATGATCAATGAGACTTGCATAGGTTTATATTTTGTAGTGAAAAGGAGTCAACATCACAAACTAATTACACAAGCAAAAATCATCATGTCAAATTCTCCTGAAATGTCACATTAAAGATTAGGACCGAGACCTTTAAGACTGGGCTGGTATCATGTAAGCCTCTAAGGAAATCTGATTTGGTGTCTAACAGAATGGGGGCTGGGTGAGGGAGGTGTTTGGCAGCAGTGGGAATCCAATTAGTCAGTACATCTCCTGGAGAATAAGATGAGACTTGTGATTCCTTCTTCACACCTTCAGCCTTTTCAACCTGTTTCCATATAGTTAATTAGCCAGGTCTTTGATAAGAAAATGTTATTAGTCTGAAAGATAATACATTTGTCTTTTCAAATGGATTTCAGAACAACACCACGCAAGGACCAAAGGACAAAAAAATGACATTTGTCTGAAAATCTCAGAGGCAGAAGTGAAGATGTCAGTAAATATGACCAACAATAATCTTGCTACAGCTTGATGGGTCACAGAGTGAGAGGGGTTTAGGGGTTATAAGAGGCTATTTCAGTCCTGTATTTGATTGGAAGATTTAAGAGGCAGCAATACGCAGACGTCAACCAGCAGTCACATTCCAAGGAAATTAAATGTGGATGACAGATATTCCTACATGTCTCTTCACAGATTGCCTTTTCACAATAAACGCAAGTTTTTATTTACATAAGATTGACCTGATCCCTTGGAAGGAGAATAATAACCTTTTTCTTGGTCCCAAATTGGTAGCAATGCCAGGTGGATCAATTGGACAGATACATGCTTTGCTCTTGGTCCTGGAATTGAATTTACTCAAAACTGAAAATTGCATCTTTCTCGTAAAGTTTACTTTCCCTATGAGTATGTGAAAGGACAGCAGCTATAATGGATCAGAGCTCTCATTACGCCAGTAACCAGGAGAATGAGCATGGTGCCAGGCTGGTGTGAATACTGAAAGTCTTCATAAACCACACTGGGAATATTGGGAGCTCTTTTGTCAATATTCATTACAATCAGGTTAGCAAAGAACTCTTCACAGCAAATTCTCCATTTGGCAGATAATCTTTAATCTGCTGCCTCTGGAAAAACAACCTGTGAATGGAATTCAGGGATACAGGAAATTAAAGAGAAATGTGATATAACTTCGTTAGGGTGATAAAGAGGAGGCCATCATTTCGATTTTAATTGAAATTGGTGCAGAATAGACAGCGATTCACGGAGTGGCTTGGGCAGTGGATACAGTCTAATTTCATATGATCAATCCATCAGGAAAAGCATGTAGCCAGTTACCATGGGTTGCATGTTATTACAAGACTTTTTGCACTTCTTTTCCCAGCAAATAGGTTTCAACAGTGAACATTCTGTCGGAAGACATTGATTCAATGTTAATAGTCTCTTCAGCCTGTTTTTCTCCATTCCTTCTGAAAAAGAGGTGCCTTGTCAACTATGTCAACAAAACATGTCATTGATCATTTACTGAGGGGAAATATGACAAAACTCTCCACTCCTCATCCACTCAAAACTTGATGATGGATGGGTTATGGAACTTGAAGATGTGCTGGCAAAATAGCTTTTCAGATGATTTTTCATGTGAATTATGTATAACATTATATAACAAGACATGGCAGAAATTATTGTTGTTTCTTGGCTTTTTCTGCCAGGTAATTGGTAGGGAACTGATAACATTTCCTGCGTAATTACCACATAAATTTGACAACATGGTAATCAGCTAGCTGGTGCTCTTGAGGAAATGACAGTTGTGTATTTCTGAAGAACACGAAGACAACCCATTATGGAAAAGCACTACTTTTTCTTTCAAAGCTTCAATAGCTTTAGAAACTTTCTTCCAACCGACTATAAAACAGTTGTCAGGGATAACTTAAGAAACATCCCCTTGACAGACAGTAATTTCCTCCTAGCTATTTGATACACCTGAAAAATCTATCTCCTAATTTCCATACTGACATTTCATGCTCAAGATAATTTTCTGAAAAAAGAATTGATTCAATAATTTATAGTGAATATCCTTTGAGAAATTTCCTAGGCAATCACTTTCTCCTGACACCTTAACTGTTGTATATGTTTAACATGCTTTGTTCATAGGAAGAAATTCAGAAATTCAAACTGGCAGATTTCACACTTCTTGTAACATATTTTCTATGTATCTGATCGAGCTAGTTTTCCTCACATGCAACCAGCAATGAAATATTCAGCTAATTTGAACCCATGAGAGCTCACTGGGAGATATGGGTAATTTGCTCCAGCATTTCCTTCATAGAAATGCATGAAACAAGCACAGGAGGTGACCTTCAAGAAATTGGGGGCATGGCTGGGTGATTTCATGTCAGTATCTCTCAGTTTCCCCTCTAAATCAATACCACTTGAGACGGCTAGCTGCGATTTCTCACTCCTCTGTACTTAAGTCCACACGTACATCACTGGAAGACTTTAGCAGAAAATAAGATAATAACTTCCGTTAGTAGTTGACAGCCGGTTAGGATTTACTCAGACAGCTTCCTACGGAATCATCTTGCATTTCTTAGTGGTTATCTCTTTTAATATGAAAAATCTCACTCAACTGATATTGCAAATGGATGCAGTCCACAATCAAGATTTCCAGCCATGATTAGCTCCATTTATTTCTCAACTTTACAATTCAGATTACCTTCTCAACAGTTCTCTGCTTTACATGATGGCAAACAAATGAATACTAATACATGGCAGGTCAGGTGTCGCTTCCTATTATTTCTAGCGGCTCCTTGCACTGTCTTGTAATGACCAGCCTCATTCAGATCAATGTGTTTACTCATGTTCAACAATCTCTTCTCTCTTACCCACTGTCTCTGGATCCTCACTGATCTGAGCTAAAACTTCAAGATGGTTTTCGAGGACTATCAGGAAAAAGCAGGAAAAGTTCTCCATTTGCGTGCATCATGATGGTGGAAATAAAACACATCTTATCACTCAAAAATAAAAGAATATCCTAGCTCTGCCAGACGCATTATGCTCAAGCAATATTATGTATCAAAAGGAACTGTTAAATGTGGGAGATATTAACATCAATAAATCAGATTCAGTTCTATTGGCAATTCGTTGCAAATATTCCTCCCTTATCTGACACGCTCAGAGTGCTCAACCAGCTGTTCGAACATTGTAATGGTTGTGCATATGGTGTGGCACATACAAGTAGAGTTTCTGACACACAAAGTGCTCTAAGACACAAAAATGCCCTTATCGATAACATTTACGCTGATGAACTGACTCTTTTGCCGTAACAATGATGTATATACTGTGATACATTTCGCCATTTCATCTTACAAATATAACAGAATATATCCCTATTCATTGCCAGTTTCCATCAATTTGCTTTGACAGGTGATTTCATCCAACCAATATATTTTGAAACTTAAACTGCAGATTCCAATTCCAACACTACCAAAGTGCCTATCAAATGATATCCTTGAGCAGATAATGTTGGTGTATGTTTGAGTTTATTATGTTGAAGTACATTGTACTATGAAAACACATTTGTTTTATGTAAATGCTGCAATAGTTAATACATTAGAATATCATCATGGCTGATAGGAGAGGTGACATGGGGTTTGACATATGCTTAAAAGTATTTCACTCATATGATGACATGCTTGCACTACCTATGTGCTAACTCACTGAAATACCATGCCACAGTTAAGTATGAATAACCCACTCAGACACAGTATACAGACTCCCAGCCGATTAGTCCCTGTACCCATTCATGCTGAGCACCAGACAGGGACCAACAAGTACCATATTTGAATGTCTTTTGGTATGACATGGCTGGGGATTGAACCCAAGACCTTCCTTTCTCCAGGCAGATGTTTAACCACTGCACCACAGAGGTGGTCTCAAGTGTGATAGGTAAAGCAAGTCAGCAGTTAGACTGCAGGGTAATTCCTTGTTTTCATGTTAACATAGACTGACAAGATGCTTCACTGGTTTCTGACACTGAAAATGATTGGACAATACAGTTTAAAATGGCTTTTTAATTCTTATCTTCATTTGGGTCAGTTTGTGTTTAAGCTGAATACTGAATATATCTTGTTTATCTTAACTAAAAATTACTAAGAAAGATGCTTGTTAAGAACATTCACTGGCATGTTTGTTTGTTTTGTTTTGTGTTACACTCACTGTAAATAATCAAGTCTGCACCAGACTATGCCATACATAACATGCACCAACCAAGTCTGTGAGATTTACCACTCATGAGTTGCCATTCACAATCATTATTGAAAGCCGGTGGATTGTTTTTGCATGTTTCCATATCAACATGACCCAAGTTACTTCTATAAGTGGCATTTTAGAAGTTGGTATGATGATGATGAAGACTTGTATGGATAGATAACTTCTTTCTTGCAGGGGATGCAACATTTTGGTGTGTACTCTAACGATGTTATCATCTTTTGCTTGATACCAGAAGAAGAAACTGCAAGAAAGAAGTTGTCTATCCATAAAAGTCTTCATCCTCATTCCCCAAGCTGTCACAACAAACACTGAGTCAGCAGAATGGCAATAATAGTTGGACCATTGCTTAAAGCATCGATAAGAGAGTCATGGTCCTTTGTGACAAAAAGATTGGCAGCTGGATATGTGAACCAAATACCTTAAGAAAATACCCTTTGGCAAAGACGCTGTGCGAAAATGACACAGAGTCTCAACGTGTTGTTCAGAAATGAGAAAATATCATGACAAGAGTCCCTTCACATCAGAAAGAGGGTGCAACTCAAACACAACCAGAGACAAGTACAAGTAAAAAGGTTCTTCTGTGTAGAGCGAGACTTTCAATGACAATGTTCATACTGAAAGCAAATGTGTCTGTGAGGAGCTGGTGGTTTTGTACACACAAATCACAGAATGAAGTTTTGTCCAAAGCTTCTGTCAATACATGAGGAAGTCTATATGTAGCATTCAAATTAACCTACTGTTGTCCACAAATTAAAAATATCTCTGAAATAAAATGACAAATATAGGTCAATAAAAAGAACATGCCAATAGAACTTGATAATTCTGATTCATTCTTTGTGAGGGCCTGCCCAAGCAGAGTGACAAGTACAACGGTATGACATCACGTCAACGTTTCACACCATTACACTGTCATCGACAGACTGTGTATGACAACGAGACGTCCATCTCTCAGAATGTACTTGATCATATCATCTGCTGTTTTCAGGATGTGTTTGAGAATGCAATCTGCAGGTCTCAGGATGTGTATGATCGCATGATCTGCTGCTTGCAATATGTGTATGACCATATGATCTGCCACTCCCAGGATGTGTTTGATCATGTGATCTGCAGCTCTCAGGATGTAAGACTATGAGATGTTACTTTCCAAGCTGTGTATGACAATGAGACATCAATCTCTCAGGCTATGTATGATACTGAAACATACAACTTTTCGGCTGTGAATGATAGTTGGGATGTAACAGTCACATTGTGTATGACTATGAGAAATATTACTCTGACGCCATGAATGACAATTAGATGTGTAAACTCAGGTGTTGTTGATCATATCACTCTTGCATTGAGTATGAAAATGACACATTAAACCCTCAATTGTGCGTGCTAATGGGATATGTACTCTCAAGCTGAGTATGGCAATGCACACTGAATTTATGGCATCTGATTATGGAAACTGCTATTCTACAATAAGAACAGAAACATAATAGATCATAATAGCAAAACAAACAGTTCTGTGGTAACGTTCATGTTTCTGTTTCAAATATTTTCAAAGCTTTGCAAATAAAATAGGCACTTAAATTTCATCTGTCTCAAAATAAATGAAAATGCTACAGAATACAGGGATAAGTGTATTGTCCTTTCTAAATAATGCCCAAGTAGAGAAACACAGTGAGAAATAGGTCTATAGCAGGAACACACAAGACACTAAAGCCAGGTTACAGCATTGTACCTCATAGGTTCACGTCAGCATCTATGTAATTACATGTCCCTGCCCCATTTCACAAGTGAACAGGATCTTTTCAGCTTTGGATGCACCCACAATAAAAAGTATATGGTATTAATCTTGGGTCAAAATAGGTTGTATAAGTAGCTTTTAGAGTTATCTTACCACACATTTAGCAAAGTTTCCAAACTTGGTGCCCCTTTGGAAAAATACTATCCCATTCATAATATCTGACTGGACACATTTACTGACAGAATTACAGAAGGCTGGGTTGTACTGGTTCATGACATATTGTGTCTTGTATCCTGGACTGAAACCTCCACATACACCTGGCATGCCTACAAGACACAACTCGGTCAGCTGTGGAACATCAGACAACTGACCACAGTAGTGATAACAGGACAATCAGAGCTACTGGAACAATGTCGTGAAGCATGTCAATAATTTTGTCATGTGATACACCACTACACCAACACATCTGACTACAGCAAGAGCACGCTCTGAAAGAAGACTTCTTCTTCGACAGTATCCATGATCATGTGTACTGGGCCCCAGTTCTGGCCTGATCTGGATACTTATACAATGTTCTTGTCCAGCTCATACATTATGTAAACAGACTGCTATGCTTAACCTTGTTAACAGACTGCACTATTATGGGCTATATCACAAATTGCATATAGAATACAAGGTTATCAAGCGCACCTATATCAGTTACACATACTTTGTTTGAGTTATATTCGAACTACTTTGGTAACCCACATGAAGTGGGCGCTCTGTAAAGACAGGCAATGTAAAACATGACACATAGGACCATCTCAACACAGAAGTGATAGCTTCAAAGCTGTCCATATTCATATTTATTAAACTAAGACAAATTAAGAAAACTAAATTTGAAACACAACTGAAAAACTCTTTGTTGATTATTTTAGAAACAAATGATTGATAAAATCACCAAATCCATACAAGCTGACATCTGTGGGGTACATGTTTTAACAAAGAATAATGCAAGATTAAAAGATTCAACATAAGAAGTTCAAGGGGTGAAGGAATCTTCATATGGAAGCATTTCAAACTTCAAGAAGCAGATGAGGAGAAAAAGTCAAGTATCAGTCCAGAACTGACTCACTACACAACCGAGAGGTCTTAGGTAAAATATTCACAACATGTTGTTAAGATTGTGCTACGTAAGCTATACATGGTGAGGAATGCAGCCAGACCTACCAATATGATCCTGTATTCGAGGAAGTATCAGCGCTCTCTCCTCATCTCATTACTTAAACAACCACTTTATTCCTAGCACGAAACCTCTTATTTGTACAAACTAAATCAATTTAAAAGGTGTCCGCTAATGATGAAGGAACAACATAGTATTAGTTTACACTATGCAAGGATAACTGCATCAGCCTGGAAGGAACATGGCAGTGGTAGGGTCACTGTAAGGAGAAGTGCTTGTGTTATGTAACAAAACAGAAGGTTAGAGGCTATCATGAAGCCATGTGGAGTTTGTGTGTGCAGCAGTGGCCTGGAACAAACCCAACATTATCCTCCGTCAGACAGATAAAACATGCACACTCACACAACCACTGGTACCTCAGCTCATGGCAAACAAAAAACACACAAAATCAATCTGAAAGGGAAGTATGTGATTCCATTCCTAAGCAGGCTGTCTGCCACACTAACATTTATCTACCGGCTACAAAAAATTCAAACGTTGTTTAGATACCTTGAACTTAAAGATCTTATTTTCAAATCATTAGAATTTTAAAACCAAACTTTTCTGAAGGCTGTAGATGTTGATGAAGCAACTTTATATTCAAGTGAAAAAATAGATTTACAAACCTACAACATTGGATGTGTTATAAACTATACCACAGCATCGACTGTCAAACACATTTTGTGATTTGAACATATTGATCTTTTTGTTTGAAGGATGCCTTTGGTGACCATGAATAAATACTGCCAGGAATCCATGACACTTGGATGAAATGCCACCCAAAGATCTTCATCACTGACACACTAAATGGAACTGAATACCATTCTAAGCGGTGTTAAAACGAACTCATTCACTGAAAGTGAAAGTCCATTGTTATTCTTTATGACTTTTCTTTCATTGAAAATCAATTTGTCAAAGTTTAACAGTAAAAGCTACCAAGAAGTAAGTGAAGTTTGAAAAATCCACAGTTTGATCATAACTGCACAAGCAGCACTAATTTAAGCAAAATCAATTCAGATGTTCAAATAGACATTTTTTCATCTTTTTGTCTTACAAAGAGTGTTTGAAAGGGATTAATTGCAGGCCAGGCAAGCACTACATAACATAAAGGATGGCTACGTGTGTCTAAGTGGTTCATGACATGGTGCCTGTCAGACTAATTGCAATTAAAGTCATTAATTCTTTAACTTTTCTGGATGGCATATTCTTTGGATTCCCCAAAAACAAAAATAGGCTGACAAGTGTAAATTTGGATTTTTTATGGTAACATTAAAGCATTATCATTAAAAAATGGTGTCTAGATCCCCGATGATAGAAATAACACAGAAATGGTCTCACTTCTAATACACATCCTCAGATTATGGCTATGCATCATAGCATATGAAGCTCCTACAGACAATCCAGCTCCACAGCATTACATAATCAACAAAAAAAGTTTACTGGTGAAATCAATTAGGCTTTTAGGGTTCCCAGCTGTGAAATTCTCTGAGTAGAAGAAAAGCTTTCATTAACCTATCTATGTGAAACCTGGGGTGATACTGGCTCGCACTACAGAGATTCTGCCACAGGACTCAACACTAGCTTGCATTAGTTTCACTCACAGAAATATACACTTAGAACCTTGCTGACAACCAAGACATAGTTTTTTAATAGAAACTACACATCAAGTAACCTCTTCTGAGGAAACACATCTCCTAATGCGTACTTCAGTCTTTGTGACACAAAAAAAAACTTTCATTTTCACCACACAATGGCTATCATCGAAAGAAAAACATCTGTAAGGACTGAAAAACACATTCTTGGTTCTCAAACCTTTCAACATGAGTGAACACCCTTGAATGAAAGGATGTAATTTCTGCTTTCAGACTGAAAATTGAAAAACATCTTGAAAGTGCACTTAAACCCACGGAACCTCAATTTCTAAAAGTCATTGTCTGAAGTAAAGTGCAATGTTTTTCTGTTTTTAGGCCTCCTTATTATTTATCATCAACATATTTCTAAAAGCACTGGCTGAAAACTGACTTCCATTTATGCAGTTGACCATACATAAATGAGCAATTATCAAGTGTTCAAACTACATGCATTTGAAAGCATCATGGTGGTTTTACACTTAGGCCAAATAGATACCCCAGTATACAATGCCATGATGCCCTGTGATACACAAACCCCACTGACAAAATATTGAGGGAACCAAGCTATCAAACACTGGTTAGACACATCTGAGCATCAGGTGCAGTTGCTAACATGAGTACAACAAGGACAATGCCATACTCGATAGTTCCTGCCATGGCTGGCACCTTGCATGTTTAAGTGAGTTTGATGGATTTCAGAAAGCTGTTTATCACTGAATCAACTAGACAGGTGTTTGCATTACTTGCAAAAACAGAAGAAACCCAATTCCACCATTTCCAGACAGCCAACAAATTTACCTAAACTTGTATCATGAAACATTATGATGTCCCCTATGAAGTATGTGATCGACTTCAAACATTACCAGTACAGAGTAAGTTTGAAATGAAACACTATGCCTGCAGCTGTCTTATGAGTTTTGATCACCTGTTTAATAACTTCATTTATTGCTTGGGTAGACACATGGCCACCGCTCTTAAACTTTCAAACAGAATGTACCACTGCCTCTAGCTACTTCTAGTTTAATAACATCACTTTCATTTTAGTACCACATCTGCCTCATGCAGTGTGGCTTTGAAACAGAAAGTTGTGTACTTCAGAACTTTTGGTAAAATTACCTTGACATTTAACCACTGCCATAAACTGCTTTGATATCATGGAAATAAAGTTTCATGAAATTCCCACAAAAATTACCAAGTTGTTGTCATTGTACAAGTGTGCAATACAGCATGACATCTGCATGATGTCAATATTCTATTAACATGTGTTCAGCTTGACTATTTCTGGGAATCTTGCACTGCAAATACATTCTTCTCATGAAAACTGCTTTAAATGTGAAAAAAATATATATTTGGCATGGCCAAGCTTATTCTTTATGTATTTAAATTGACCATTACTGAGAATAACTTTGTTATAATTTGTTCATTGTACTAAATCAGCTTTTCAGAAGCACATTTATAACAAGTCTTTTAAGTATTATGTCAGATGTGTTTGGAAGATTAAGATATAGATTTATGTTAAGTGCTTTCGGAACTCAGGGGTTACTGGATATTTCATAGGTGGATATTTTACAATTGGAACCTCCACCTCCCATCAGTGGTAAGAGGTGATATTTCATGGCACTGAATACACCAAAACATGTACAGTGAGGAAGTGAGTGAACTGAGTTCTATGCTGCTTTTAGCAATATTCCAGCAATATCACGGTATCGGACACCAGTTTTGTGCTCATGTGGGGACTCCAACCCATGACTTCAGCAAACACTTTAACCAGTAGGCTAGGACACTGCCCATATGTACATATCCCAACACATATACTGTTTATCATCCATTCTAGTTTGAAAACAAATCAATAACAGATATAATTACTAACACCTGTGAGTGAAAATGATATCAATCAATCAATAAACTGCAAAACAAGTAATGAATATTCATTTTCAAGATAATGATTGCTCCCAAAACTATTTTCATCTGCTCATCCAGATCAATACTGATAACTGATATTTAGGATCAGATGATAATTTCAAATCATCAGTTAGATCATGTATTGTTAATGCTTTCAGATGATGTCTGACTCTTGAACTATCATTTTGCACATCAGCTTTCACCATTGTCAGGCATTCACAGTATCTGAAAATAATTATCCCCCCTATTATATGATCTTCTCATATAAATATCATCATATGTATCATTATTAATACATAGAAACTCTCCTCATTCATATGCAGTATGAGGATGAGATCAGCTATATAACAATCTGTTCCCAGTTGGCCTATGAAGCTCCACCTATTAAGCTTGTAGTTAAATGCCAGACTAGAAATGTTGTGTCTTAGAAGACAGAACCACCTGGGTCTCCAATGGGACATAATAAAGAAGTTGTCATCCATAAATATTCAGTTCTTCCTGTTTAGTTTCTCATATCAATCAAAGGATTCATGGGCACAGATGCTGTATTTATCACGACAACCCAACTGGTTGTGTAACGCTTAACTGGAAGAATTGAAATAGGATTGGCATTAAAGATCAAACGAGTGACCTCAATTTTTCATGTGTAAATGCAAACAAACTGGCCCCTTCACAACGAAAAAAAATCAATCCTATTAATTTCGATGGTTGATTGATTCTGAAGCAATGATTATTGATTTTAGTGGCAAGCAAATTGCAACATCTTGGCAGTGGGGCTTTCAACATATTTCTTGTAATGAATGTGTGGGTGAGTGAATGTTAAAACATTTCAGACTCACCAACATTCCAGCAGTTTGTACATGAATCAAGTCTGGACTCATTGACATTCCAGCAGTTTGTATAGAATCAAATCTAGACTCAATCTGTACTTTACTGAGAATGTGCTATCCCATATATAACCTTTGCTATAATGAGTAATAGTACACTATATGGCATGTTTAACCTAATAAACTATATATTACATTTTAACCTAATAAGGTATTTATTATATAACATAAGCATCAACTTGTTATGACATGAGAGAACAATCCGACATTACGACCACCCAATCCACATTCACATCTTGAGCTATTGGTTTGGGAACCAGTCCTGCAACACAACATACATGCCACTCACCTGAGAATGGGTCATACACTGGGGTGTAGAAGTAGGTCCTAGCGCAGGTCAACGGACCTTTTGGATCCACTGCTTGACACAACTGTAACACACAAAGGTCATAAGAACATAGACTGTCAGTGTAAGTCAGTAATACATGACAACGTTGGGACAATCCTGTGGAAACTAATCCAAATATATGACATACAACGCTGTTGGTGTTGATAAAAAATTGAAATACATGTAATTAACTGCATTCGACATACATGTAACATCAATGTAAAATGTAAAATATACTCTCAAAAAAAAGTAGGGGATCTTCATTTTTTTTATTTATGATTAAAAATATTCAGGAGATTTATCAGGGTTAATCACTGCTGATAGGATATTATTGAATGTTTTGAGAGTGTATCACCATTTGCACTTCTTTACAACCATAGTTATTTGGAATGAAGTTGCTTTTGAAGGATGATTGGTGTATGGCATGTAATTTGCACGTATATAATTTTCATTTTAAAACAAATGACTAGAAGCAAACATTAACAAATGTGTGATGCAAGATGAGTGTAAAAATTAATGTGACTTCTTGACCTTCTTAAAAAACCCCGTCAAAATCAAGAATGGGACCCCATGCTCTTGTATGGGGCTGCTACGTTGTGCACATGCACATCATGTGTTGTGTTTAGGGGTGGTAATAGAGGGAATTGGTGGTGCATTCATAAGATGTCTGTCCTTGAAACATTTGTTAAGATTAACACTTCCTATCCAAATTGCAAGTTAATTTATCGCCTACTTTTCTTGAAGAGTATATGTGCAGTTTCCACTGAAGTGTCTTTAGTCATCATTGAGTTTAAAACACTGTGATGCATGAAAACTGAAATCTCTTATCTACATCATGTAGGGATTGGTCATTTGAAATGATGGGAGATTGGTTTTTGGAGTGAATGATATTTAACTGACACATAACATGGCCTTCCCTCTTCTGATACATTCATGCCCCCAAAAGAAGACCGAGATACATATTAGTGACTACACTCTTTTTCTGTGTAGTTTTTCGTGATCCAAATAATTTGCCTTAATCCCCCACTGACTTCCTGGGCTGAGACACTGCTTTGTCAGGAAAACACCATGCACCATGGGAGGTGATATCATATTGTCATGGGATAGTAACTAGTTGTATGACAGGTTTCAAGAAATCACTTCACTGATAATAATTGATGTGGAGGCACCATCTTGATTAAACAATACCAAGGAAATATTAGGTCATGTGGGGCAGGTTGTCATTTGAACAGCATCAAGAGATCAGCCTAATATGACATAACTCAAACTGCATCTTATTGCAAGATGGAGAACTGTCTGCACCTTTGATCATTCAGCAAAGTATATTACATACAGACATTTATTCCCAGGAGAGTCTACACACTAGGGTATGTGGAGATAATGACTTTCATAAGAAACGTTAGTTTTTGCTGAATCATATGCCATCCTATTATCTGACAAAAGTTTTTTATGTCATAAGTGATTTATGTCATGTATTTTCCTTTGATGCAAGGTAATTTGATACACAGCGTAAAGAAAATATGTCACAGAAAACACAAAATTGAGGTATGTCACATGAGCAAGGATTGAAAAGCTTCATGTAACACTAAAATATAGAAACATTTCTAAAACCAAGTATGGTAATAAGATATCCTTGAAACCATTGAGTGGTCTGGAAAACAACAGAACTAATCCAAAGTGAAGGGATTTTGTGTGATTAAGCTTAGTTTTACACCACTTTTAGCAATATTCCAGCAAATTCATAGCGAGGAACACCAGAAATGGGCTTCACAAATAGTACCCGGGTGGAAATGTGAACCCAGGTCTTTGGCGTGATCAGTATCTGAGTGTCACAGCAGCTGCTGACTTCTACATTGTCAGCTGATTTTCACACTGCTACAGTAAATAATTGGTCTATAAACAGTTCTTGAAAGAGATCTGTCTTATTATCTTACATTTACAATAATGTTTACAACAATGTCTAAGGACATGATCTTTGAAGATTTTTTCATGACGACAAATGTATTTAAATTCTAGGTTACTATGGCAACAGTGGAGAGCATAGGAACCCTGATAAGAATTAAGTGCGTGAGTTTAGTTTTACACAGAACTCAGCAATATATGGCGATGGTTTGTAAATTATTGAGCCTGGACCAGACAATCCAGTGATCAACATTGTGAGTATCTATCTACATAACTGGGAAAGGATGACATTTGTCAATCAAGTCAGTGAGATTGACCACCCGATTCCTTTAGTCACTTGTTACGACAAGCTTGGGTTACTGAAGATCAATTATTATCAAACTTCATGAGTGACTCATATTTAATGATACACCCACAGTGAAATGTTTCCATGGCCCTCCCTCTACAGATACATTCATACCCCCCAAAAACTGTGACAAATTTTACATAGGTGGATACAAAATAAGTAGCTGTAGATAAGTGAGTGACTGAATGCTGTTTTATGCCTTGGTGAATACCATTCCAGCAATATCCCCGCACCCAGTAAATAACTGAGTCAACTAGGGGTGTATAGCATGAGCAGCAATAACAGATGTCAGGGAGCAGTTATTTTCTCAGATTAGATATCATCTTTATACCAGGAGAATGTCAGAGAACAGATTCAGTAAACTCTATTTTCTGTTATTAATGGCTTTCAGATTCATTGGTATACTTGGTACTATTTACATGCTGTAAAATCTTCAGACTACTGTACAAATAACTGCTCTGATAATTCTTTTCTTAAATCAATGTCTTCATTTTGCATTGATGAAATAATGTGTTGCATTCTTTCAAATCAGTTTTAAAAACATTAAATATGATGATTTTGTCAACATAATAATACAAATAGTTTTATACTGAACTTTTGTTTCTGATGGTGTCACTTCAAACTAATTACACTGAAATTCATTTGATGGCATAATCTAACCTGTTCCCTCACTTGTTTCAAAAGAAACCTCAAGATAATATATCTTGTCTAGCATCACATAACAAGTGAAAGACAAATGTAAAAGAATGATAAAAGGCATCTGACATGTCTAAGTATAACAGTGTTGGGTTTTCTGATCTTGTGCATCAGAAACCTGGACCCTTTGCAGTTCTATTTCTGAGAATGATTGATCGTTACTACATCCAGCAAAATAGAGACTAAGATTACCAGTGA
This sequence comes from Haliotis asinina, assembly GCF_037392515.1. NCBI lineage: Eukaryota > Metazoa > Mollusca > Gastropoda > Lepetellida > Haliotidae > Haliotis > Haliotis asinina. The sequence goes on along the minus strand of NC_090294.1, from coordinate 8,795,109 downwards.
ATATATTCTCCAACAAATGCTCTGAAAATGTTGAACAGAGAATAAATGATCCTAAGATTGACACTTATGTGGATATAAGAACTATACCAACTATGCTGTCTTTATCTAGCAAATGTTATGATGTATTGCTAAAATAAAAAGACCAGTAACACTTACAATAGTGTGAGTTGTCTCCCCTTTCATGGAACTCTTTTTGGATTTGTAGCCATCCATATCTTGTGCTTGAAGCAGTTCAGTCTTACTAGCATTGCTCCCAAACAATACAAAGGGTAACTTTCTGCTCCTGAAATGATACATCCCACATAAAGATAACTGATGTATCACATTAATGGCAATAAAGTATCAGCAGTGTGGCTTATTGTTGGCTGTGATCATTCATATGCTTATTCACAACCATGCTGATTATCTGGAACAAACAGTAATGGTAATGGGGAAATTTCCAGACTAACATGGCTTTGAAGGCAAATGTGGCTTTGTATTAATTCCACTGAAGACTAATGTGGCTCTGCACCAATCCAACTGAAGATTCATGCTGTTTTGTACTAATGCAGCTGTAAGCTAATGAGTCTTTGCACTAATTCAGCTCTAGACAGATATGGACTAATGCAGTTATAGACCAATGTTACTTTGTTTCCATGCAGCTGCAGATGAACGTTGCTATACAGCTGAAGAATCATTCTGCTTTGTACTAATGCAGTTGTAAACTAATGTGGCTTTGTAACTAATGCAGCTGCAGATGAACGTTGCTATACAGCTGAAGAATCAGGTTGCTTTGTACTAATGCAGTTGTAAACTAATGTAGCTTTGCAACTAATGCAGCTGCAGATGAATGTTGCTATACAGCTGAAGAATCAGGTTGCTTTGTACTAATGCAGCTGTAAACTAATGTGGCTTTGCAAATAATGCAGCTGCAGATGAACGTTGCTATACAGCTGGAGAATCAGGTTGCTTTGTACTAATGTGGCTTTGCAGCTAATGCAGGTATAACTAACATGGTTTTGAATTAATGGGATACAAACTGATGGGCTTAGCACTAATGGAGATGAAGAATAATGTGGCTTTGTACTAATGTCACTTTATACTAATGGTACTTAAGAGTAATGGTGCTTTGCACTAATGTGGATTTTGACTGATGGCGATTTATCCTAATGACATTGTGGACTAAAACAGCTTGGCCAGGAACTGTCATGTGTCAATTTTAATACATTCTAGTATTGAAAAGATAACATGAACATATTTTTACAAGATTAGGCTTTGGGTAGTGACTAGCAAACCTTACCTACAATCTCCACTGACTGCTCCTCGACCATGTTGAAAGTAGCTTCTGAGAGGCTAAAACATGAACAACATAAATATTACTCACAGTACAGGTAACTACCAGAAATATCGTGCCACTGATTCACATTTGTTGCTTAATACTGCACTTATCAATATTCCAGTGTGTATATGTACTGAGCAGCAAAAGAAACCCAAGTTTAAAAAAAATAATGAAATCTAACTAAAGTAAGCATTCACATTTTTGTCTTCTATTCAAAACTTGACGAAAAGTCAGTGTTGCATTGCTCTCGCTGTTCAGTATATTTGTGTCAGGATAACAAAATAGAGAGCATCAATCCAAACAACTGGATTACCAAGCAGACATGCATGTCCTCCAGATCAATACAGTTGTCTTTGTAACAAAGACGAGTTTCTTAGGATGAGTGTGTGAGTATGGTTTTACACCATTTTTAGCAATATTCCAGCAAAAATCACAGTGGGAGGCATCGGGAATGGGCTTCACACATTGTACCAATGTGGGGAATTGAACACAGACCTATGACATGATGAGCCAAAGTTTTAACCACTAGGCTACTCCACCGCCCCTTCTGTGGATGAATATTGCAACCTGGATCTTTAAGGGTACCAACTATATCAAATCAGAAAGAATGATGTCTACCAACATCAGTCCTTTGGAAATCATCCTTGTTTGTTTGTATGTATAAATTTGAACATCTACAATAACAGATCAAACAATTATATCAAATCATTTGTCATTATCTAATATTATTCTAATTTCTTAATATACATAGTACTATCATCATGCAACATGAATGCCTGAGAGTCTTGTATACCTCATCAAGTGTAGACAATGAAGGACTGACAACGTATCAACTGACTGATGACAGCTATTGGGTATACTGTATCAGGCATCCGCACAATGCAGGCTTTGTTCTTGCCAGACATTCGCTGAGATGACCATACATCTAGAATTGCTCCAGATTTTAAATATGATTTGCAATGTTTTGAGCATAGCACCCTACAAGTGTAATTTAATGGCAAAACTTCAAATCTGAAGCAATGCTCAATACATACCTCAAACACACGTTCCTCCGACAAGACTCCACTCTGCTGGGCTCTGAAGCATAAAAAGCATAAAAAGTTACTTGGAACTAGCAGATCATAGTACATTCATCACAAAGTTAGCAAATATTCCAGTCCTTCAGGGAATGGTTAATAGTCGGCAACAATGTCCTTAGAAATACACAAAACCCACTCACACGAGCTTAAAGTATATGACAAATACACTTAATTGAAGTAAGTGAGTCCAACAATATGCTGCTGGAGATAATATTACGCTGCAACAAGCACAGTATCATGTTTCATGGCTTTTGTCAGACAGAACAGTCTTGCAGTTCATGTAAAATGTTTGTGATGGACATACTAGTTTGCAGTTGATGGAAACAAGAAAATGGTGCTTTTTTCCTTCCATTTGTTCCCTGTTTTTTTTTAAGAATCTGAAAACCAATTACAGGATAAAAAAAGTCAGCCTAAATGAAAGAGCAACACTGCAGATATGTAAGTGAGTTTGAGAAATCCAATGATCTTGAAAAGAATCTTTGACATTTTAATATCAGTATCTCCATAATTATGAAACATCAAGACTTGACAGTCTTGTGTAGATCAGAGACACAAACACTGTCTGCCCCTGGAGTTGGGATGAGATCTTCAAGCAAAATAGATACATCCAGTCACAAAAAGAAGGAAGATGGGGTATTACTAAAATTCACATAGGAAACAATGTCTACAAAAAGAGTGGATTTCCTCAGAGACCACAGCCTACTATGCAGATGAAGATTACACAGGTTTTGTATTGATGGTTTTCATTGATAAGACATGTAGCATTTCACTCATTACACAAATCCTCAAAACATGTATTTATGCATTTAAATAAATGTAACTATTAACAGACAAAAGTGTGACTTCTTGGAAAACCTGTGGTGCATAAATAGCGCAATGTTCAAACTTGGTTTGTCTTGTTACTGATTCTAAGCATGAACATCAATAAACACAGAATTCCTGTCCGTACAAAAACATGACAGCATCAACAATTAACAGTGAACTGCTGCAACTAATGGTAATTTAGGCACGCACTTGTTTGTATCCAACAGAGCTACGTGCTGAATCTGAGACCAACAGTTTGACGACACTCACCTCTGGCCTAGTCATTTAGCAATCATGTAATTTGGTTGGGATATTTGGTCAGGTGAATTTTGACACGCAATTATTTTATATTGAATCAAACTGAAATTTACATAGACCTCAGCCAGCTATGTCTAGCCTCATGACTGCAAAGAAAAGAGCCATTATCATTGTTCGTTAAATTAAGTTAGATTCCTAGCCTCTCGTCAGCAGACATCGTTTATTCTGTAGGTTCAGTATCTTACTCCGTCAATAATTAGTGAAAAAACTTTCATTCTTTATTCTAACTTAGGCTATTTATTTTTTGCTTCTTTGAACTTGTGTTCTATTAAGCACTTCCAAACAAGCAGATCTCAAGTTGATGACAATGCTATGCAAAACCCAGCCCAAGAGGATGTCTATTTTTTGCATGTCTTTATAGTTTAACCATATTTACAATAAGAAATGAATTAATAGTTATCCAGCAGCATCATATCTTCATCATATGCAGGACTTCACAAAAAAATTTAGACAGATCTATCTTTACTAAAGTGTTTTTGTGCAAAAATTATTTAGCCTATTACACTATATCCCAAGGATGAAATTGAGACAGTCAGAGTCAAACAATGAAAACAAATATATCAAGATACACACAATTCAGTATATCGAGCATTAACATATCTCAAAACAATTACTACAAAGTCAAATCAAACCTTGCAGAATCATTTCAAAACAAGGCAATGTTATTTTTTTTATTCAATGTCTTGATGTAGGAAAATGACAACACACAAGAAATTCTTTGCCAGAGATTTACAAGTTCATGAAAAATGGGGTATAAAGTCAAGATTACTGCATTTACTCAGTATGTTGTGTTTGTCTTTGTTTGCACTTTTCCCAATAACTAAGGATAATTTCAAAGTACCAGCCCACTCAGACACCTATGCAGGATGTAACATTGAGATCACACCTTAGACACACTTAAAGCCAGCCAATCTTTGTTTTATCAAAGGCATGGTGACAACTAGTACTGTCTTTGAATGTGGTTAGGGACTGAACCACCAAACTTTCACGGTCTAATGTAGGTAACAAACAGCATCATCAATGAATTACTTTACACTAACATAACACAATATGCTGGTCAAGCTGTAGCCACTGTATTTGCTCAGGCTTAATGTATTTCTTCAGGATTACATAATGATTTACACAAGAATGTCAACACAGAAGTGTTCCAGATATCCTTTTATGTAATGGAATACGCATTCATAGCACATAGAGATATAGCCTGCTGTCAGAGAAAAGACACAACCATTCATTATTAAATAAGAATGAAGATTTTATCAAAATATTTCACATGGCCTACAAACAATGCCTGTCATCTACTTTTTCTCATTTTAAGATGCAAGTGTTCTCATGATCTTAGTTGCTGATAATACTTGAGTGCTTTCAGTATTTTCAACGTCCCTGAGATTAGTGTTCATAGATGGTTTCCAAACTAACAGGACATTGGGTCTGTCTGTCTGACCCACTCAAAATTCACTGGACCCATAGAATGAAAATTAAACACACATTTCAGGGTATCAGGCTAACTGCCCCCTAGACAACTGCCCCCCTGACAACTGCCCCCCGACAACTGCCCCCCATCCATTGTGCCCCCCGGATTAACAGCCCCCCGGACATCTGCCCCCCCATCATAACAAAACACACAGGCTAAATGTTATGATGTTATTTTAATTTATAGCGCCATATAATACCACAACACATCATCTTTGGATTCAATGCTAGTATCAATTCATTTGAAAGGACAGATTGTGGGATATGGCTCTTAAAAATTCCAAAATGTGCATGGAGTCATATACCTTCACAACACGTGCAAGTCTGTTGGCACTGTCATGCTAAGTTTTTCGTTTGAGGGGCAGTTCCTGGCCAGTCACCATCTGGGTCATCTGTACTTCATTCAGTGCCTGTTTTTTTGCAAGACATCAGTCTGAGGGACAAAAGCAAGGGCTGCTAACATGCGACATGAGATGGAGAGCTCTAAATCTTGGGAGTACTGCTCCTGACGTCCGTCAACTTGAACCCTAAGAAAGATGTTCTGAGACATGTGGTAGAAGTCTGGTGCATGATTAAGTGAAAGTTTTCACGGCAATTAATGATTTCAGCTCATCTAGCAAAGGCCACATTACTGAACAACCTTCTCCAAGATAACTTTCAATTACATGTATTAGTTGGTATGTAGTTATTATTGGGGGCACTTGTCCCAGGGGGCAATTAGCCTAGGGGGCAGTTGTCCAGGGGGCACAATGGACAGGGGCCAGATAGCCAGGTGGCAGTTGTCCAGGGGGCAGTTAGCCTAGACCCACATTACAGATTTAACATTTCTTACAACTGGCTTTGAAATTATTCACAAACATAAAATATATTTACATTAAACAAGTGTAACATGTCTCATATGACAAATTCAGTCAAAGTAATTGTGAAATAACAGATATATAACATTAAATTTATATATAGCTTGGATTACATGTACAACATTTTTTAATCTAACATGGGTTTACAGTTTAAAGAGGCAGAAAACTAACAAAATTAAAAAAATAAATAACAAATTCTTGGGTTGAAATTGTGAAATATATGGTTGAACACTGGAACCATCAGGTTCGTGAACGTGAGTGATGATGGGTGATGTTTTGAGCGTGACACTGGAGGTGAAGACAGCAGCCAGCACTGTGTGTGTGGATGTTGGAGGATTGTGGAAGCCTGTGTTAGCTGGTGTTGGCACTTTGGCTTTTCTAGTAGGGACAGGAAGGATTTAGATCTGTGACTTCATTAGGTCTTCATAAGCCAGTGGGATAATGTACTTCTGACTTCTGCTGGGCCAAGTGTCAGGATCTGGATGGATTCTGTCAATATGTGTAATCTGCAGTCTTTGATGGTGCTTGACAAGGTGGTCCCAGTGGATGGAGTGAGCTGGATGTGGTCAGAAATAGCTGGTGTATAGTCCAGTGCGCGAACTCATGACATACGCATTCACTTCTGGTCTTCATTCTATCTGGTATATGGTGCTTGGGTTGGAATGGTTTGGGAGGATCTTGTCTTGTCAAAGTATTACAAGATCAGTCTGTTTGGATTACTTCTGATGATTACTTGGGGTTTTTTTCATATTACATATGTTCATAGGTATTCATGAGTGAAATTTACTGCACATTCAGGATTATGGGGAAACTATAGGGAAACATATTTTACCAAAGCGGGATGTATAAGCTTGGCTTTGGAATGGCAGGTTAACACTTTAACACCTCAGGCAATTTGGTGTGTTATCTTGATGGCAGAACATGTATATGCAGGCACATTCCTGGAAGCTACTGCAGAAGATTGCTTCAGTGTGCTTAAGATGATCGAGGAGTACTTTGTGTCGAGCTTGATACGGAGATTTCAGTTTTTTTACTTTTTTCATAGTGTACTTGTCAACAATTTCTTCCTTGTGCTGTCACCGCTTTCTTTCTCTATATTGTTGAGCTCTCTCTCACTCACTTCCTCCTGAGGTCTGGCAAATTTGAGGCTTTTTTCAGGACACACTTGAGTCTTCAGTGAGGGTGTGAAAACATGACAACTGTCAACTTGGTGAGATCACCTGTCTTTAATGGGAGCGTCACAGGCCCTAAGATTCTTAATGACTAGTGTTGTCTGGTGATACAGCAGCCCTGTAGTGTTGAGATCTTTGTGGGCAGCGTGCGAGTTTGAGTACTTCATCTCTGTCAAGCATGTGTACAGAAAGAACAACAAACGCTTTAGCTTAAAGAGTATATGTATACAAACCCTTGTTTCCATGTATGTCTCTGAACCCATGAAGTGTGTATTTACCACTATTGTAACTATACATGTATTGCAGAGAGCTGAACTAACCACAAGAAACAAATATAATTAGGACCAGATGGCTGGTAGAAAGCAGTGGGTGTGTACACAATGGACTGTGTGCCACATTCTGTCTGGCAAACTCTGGAAACACACTTACTGGGAAATATGCACTGATGCAGAGTCGGAGGTTAGATTATTTCTGGACAGACAGAGAATGCAATGGATTGATCATTTTATAGACTGCACAAGTTAACAACTTTGTATTCTAGGCAGGGCTTCAGTAATTTCCAAATGCTGCAGTGCTTTATGATGCTTGGCTGTGTATTTGAACCTACAGTGATTTAACCAGCAAACGCATAGTCTACACAGATACCATATCCTCCAAGATGTGGCATCTTTGCAGCTTATGTCATCAAATCTTTTATAGTCATACTTCACAACTGCTAAATCAATATCATTATTAAAGGATATTTATATAGTGCATGTATCCATGCACCTAGTACATGCTCAAGGCGCTGGTATATTTTTTCCTCAATCATTGGGTATTTATTCTCAACAGCACATTGCGTTATCAATCTCAACTCCCCAGGGAGAATACAATTGCAGCAACTAAGCACACCTAGTTATTGCAGCTTGCTCATCCTTACAAGGTACGTATTCACAGCTGGGTGGACTGGGACACCTAGTCGCAGTACTTTGTCCAAGTACTATCAGATTCCAGATTTGTCAGAATTGTTGATGCCTTAAAGGTTGATTACATCTTTTCCCCACTGTTGTTTAGTATCACAAAAGCAATTTTCAAGCTATATGATGACAGTTTGTATATATAGTATTCCCAGAAATTATTGAGAATCATGTTGTGTCATGTAACTCATTACGTTTATTAACTTCTGGCGTTTTACTTACATAAACATGTTAAAACATCATCCTTTTACAGTCTCAGTCTTGTTTTAGTACTTTGTTAGACCAATGCATGCCTGAATATGCCTAGGCACACTACCCATCAAAGTTTGTAGGTAATCGTGTGACAGGGTATCCCAATATTGGACCACCTCGGCCTTCATATCTTCAATATTTCTCAGTCCCTTTTGGTTTATTCTGTCCTTCATGACTCCCCACACATTCTCAATTGGGTTTAGGTCTGGGCTGTAACTGGGCCAGTCTAAAACTTGAATATTTTCGCCTGACAACCACTATTTTGGGTCATTATCATGCTGGAAAATCCAATCATCTTCATACAATGTTTGTGCTGTCGGAAGAAGGTGACCATTTAGAATGTCAACGTATCTTTCTTTTGTCAAGTTTCCCATGAAAACACACAATGGCGTCACTCCGCGAGCCAATATGCCACCCCACATGTGAAACTTCGTTCTATGTTTTGGTCGCTGGTAGATAGGTTTGACAGTATCATTGGTCCAAAGTTTCACACAATTAGGGAAAAGCCAAACAGAACTTTCATCCGAAAAGAAAACATTATCCCAATCTTGATTTTCATGAGCCCGACACCAGTTTAAACGTTTTGCCTTTTGTGCATCATTCATCAACGGCGAGGGAATTCCACGTTTTTTCACCCAATTAAGTCTCTGTAATTCCTGCCTAACTGTTTCATTGCATACCTGAGGACTTCCTCTGCTAATCATTTCATTTCTGATGTTCTCAACACTTTTCAATTTGCCCCTACTCACAATCTGCCCAAGTCTTCGGCGATCCACAACACTGAATTTCCTAGGCCGACCTGCCCATGCTTTGTGCTCTATCCCAGTTCCTGTTTGAATATTCTTCAAAGTTCTGTATACTGTAGACAGAGGAATACCATGTCTACATGCTAACACTTTAGCATCAGCATCACCCCTTTCATCTAGAATGAGCTTTCTTTTCTCTCTTGATGTAAATTCTGCCATGTCAACACAGGAAGCCGTCTGCTCAGACAAGGGAGATAACTCTTGACGTAATGAGCTGCCTTCTAAGCCTTCAAGAGTTGTCTCCCTTATTTAGTATGCTTAGTGCATAGTGAACGCCCTTTTTCCAATCTTAGCATCATTAGAGAAAAAACAAAGATTTTCTCAATAATTTCTGGGAACACTGTAATTATGTCTTGACAAGACAATCCAAGGATTGACAACATGAACATCAGTCTACACAATACAGTAGGACAGAATGACAGTCATCAGCCAAGTCAGTCAGCCTGACTGCCTGATTTTGTTAGATGACCCTCATGAAAAGCATGGTTTGCTGAAAACAAATTCTAGCCCAGATCAAAAAAGGGTCTCTGTGGCTGAGTGGGTTAGATTGCTGACTATTTGTGCTGGTGAATAGATGCCTTATGCTGAGAATAGGCTCGAATCTTAAAAAGGAATCCTCCCAAAGTACAAGAAAGCGTAATCCCTAAAATAACAGATATATAACATTGAATTTATACATAGCTTGGACTACAGTGACAACATTTTTAAATCTAACATGGGTTTATAGTTTAAACAGGCAGAAAGCTAACAAAATTAAAGAAATAAATATCAAATTCTTGGGTTGAAATTGTGAAAAATATGGTTGAACACTGGAACCATCAGGTTGTAGACTTCCCCTAAACCATAGATGCTATTCATGAACACTGAGTGATGTGTGTGATGATGGAACCATCAGGTTGTAGACTTCCCCTAGACCATAGATGCAATTCATGAACACTGAGTGATGTGTGTGATGATGGAACCATCAGGTTGTAGACTTCCCCTAGACCATAGATGCTATTCATGAACACTGAGTGATGTGTGTGATGATGGAACCATCAGGTTGTAGACTTCCCCTAGACCATAGATGCTATTCATGAACACTGAGTGATGTGTGTGATGATGGAACCATCAGGTTGTAGACTTCCCCTAAACCATAGATGCTATTCATGAACACTGAGTGATGTGTGTGATGATGGAACCATCAGGTTGTAGACTTCCCCTAGACCATAGATGCTATTCATGAACACTGAGTGATGTGTGTGATGATGGAACCATCAGGTTGTAGACTTCCCCTAAACCATAGATGCTATTCATGAACACTGAGTGATGTGTGTGATGATGGAACCATCAGGTTATAGACTTCCCCTAAACCATAGATGCAAGTCGTGAACACTGAGTGATGATGTGTGAAGGTGTCCATCTTCAACCATGATAACAAAAAAGAAAGCTGAGTTGTCATTTTGGAATCTGCCATTCAGGAAATAGCCATACAGGGTTGCAGTACATGTAGGTTTAACAGACAATAGTGAATGTGAAAACAAAAGAAGCCATCAGATATGATGCTCCAAACAGAGGTAGTTGTTATGACTTGAAACCTACAACTGACCAATCAGGAGAGAGTAGTTTCCGTATATTTGGTCACATGGGATTTAACAAATGTGGTGAGCCATACAAAGATCCAGAGTATATAAAGGAATTTTGAGAGAAAAACACAAACATCTGAGATCTATTTTTTCATATTAAATGCTTATGCACCTGAAGAAATCCCTTTTTCATATAATATTGTGGTCAGGAACATAACCAAGATGAAATACAAAGAAAAATAACACATAAGTTCAAATGGACAATTTCAAAGCAAGCTCACAATCAACAAGAAACTGTGTGTGGGGCCTTGACTTCATTTATTAAGAAGTAATGGTCCAAATATTCCATAGCCGATGGTTGCCAAATACTTACATCTCAATGTCCATGGTGGCTGTCATGTTCTTCCACTGTCTCTCTAGTAGTGGCAAATGCTGAAGCAGACAAATCAGTGAAATATAAACTATCAGCAGCAACTGAATCCCAGGGGCCTGAAGTGTGACCATGCTCCAACAACTGTCAGCACCTGTCAGTAGGAGTTACTGTAAGTTAATAAAACAACGGATATATGTGGTCTTATGTATGTGCCCCATGATGGGTTTTATACAAGCTGGGAGGGGTGGGGGGAATGGTGTGGTGGGGTGGGGTAAGTGGTTTAAACTTGGTGCATAAAGCCACACAGACAAGTGATACTGCTGCATCTTGCCAACATGAATTGAAAAACATAAAAAATAGGACTATAATCCTGTGGGGCCTAACCTGGGGTCCTCCATGCAGGTGAACTATCTGACCTGTGACACCTGATATATAGTTAGATGGCAATAAAACTCACCAGCTTACACTAAAAGAGCTAAAACCAGTATATTCTTCATATTAAATAGCAGAAAACTTGCAATATCTTATTGTTTCCTGTAGGCATTTATTTGTTTTTGAGGGCATGAATACAAAAATCAGTTGACAGAGATGACATTCTCTGATAATTAGTACATGGTTACTAAAAAAGACCAGAACTGATCTAAGAAGCAGGTGACAGTATGTCAGAGTGGCAACAACACACAATGAGTAAGCATGGGTTTACACTATTTTTAGCAAAATTCCAGCAATATCATGGTGGAGGACACCAAATATGGGCTTCATGTGGGAAATGGCAAGCAGACACTTTAACCACTTGGCTACCTTTCCTCCAAGACACACAATAAACCAAGTGATACACAGCAACCACACAACCAATGTTACAGTTGACTTTCCCTGACATGAAGCCTTTTGGTTACTAGGAGTCTCTATCAGGGAAGTGGTCACCAACACAGGAGTCATCGAGGGGTTACACGTGCATTGTACACAAATGTCCACAGACAAAAATAATAATTTGAAAGTAAACAGAATTAACAATCAAAAGATTGAGTAAAAGTCAATGAAGTGTCATTAATATCTGTGTATGCTGCATATTTCAAAAGATAATGCTCCACTGACACATTTCAATCAACAAAGTTAATAAGGGTGTAGGACTCAGATGTGTGGCAGGCCTCTAATCTATGGTGGGTTTGATTGTTCAATTGTTACATGATGTCATCGCGTAATGACCTCATTACACGATGGGATCACAATCGCTAACTGTTCCTGATGTTATTCAACAGTCGTTCATGGTGATAGCAATCTAAGGAAAATCCTCAAAGCTAAGAAAGCGGAAACCACTGAAAATGGTGGATTTGTAACTGCGGTGCCTCCTACAAAGAAGAAACTTGTATCAAAAGAAACATTTCGGAATGACATGGAAAACTTATGTGAGATTAGAAAACCAGAAAACCAAAAATGCTGACATGGGAAGTGAAAAGATTCGCAAGATCCTCTCAGCAAGTGACAGAATGTTAAAGAAAATCTTCAAGAATTATTTCTTTGACGAAACATCACAAGCAATTTTTAAGAAAAGTGTCAATTTAGACACCTGCAACAGTGACGCTACACCTAAGAAGAAATGGTAATAATCATTGTTAAAAACCATGCACAGGACCATAGAAAATCCCCACCTGCTGCACAAGGACCAGTGATGTGTGATGCCATGGACTATTTCAGACGAAACCCCACAATTAACAAGGGCATCAGTGTTTTTACTAGCGGCTTCTGGAGACCAGGAACTGTGGCCAAGTGTACGAGGTGACAGACACTCTAAACTTGCACAGGGTCCATTTGAACAGACATCAGAACCGTGATGGACAGATTTAGATGTATAATACATAAAATGATTTTACACATTATTCACTCTTTAGTCTTTCTTCATGTACTGTTGAACATTAAAAGGAAAGTAAATGTATTCGATAATTAGCTTGGCCTAAAGTTTCTAAGTTCTCTTTGTTCTATGACAATGTAAAAACATTAGTATTATCGCTAACAGACTTTCGAAAATCATGGGCCAGGGGTATAAGTATGTTAGAAACACATAAATGAAATGCCATTAACCCATATTCTCCCGAGTTGCAATGTTCTAATGACGATGTGTAAGGAATCTGCTAAAGATAAGAGTTGGTATGGCACCTGGCCATGGATTTGAAAATCTGAAATGGATTTGAGGCCTGCCATGGATCTGAGTCTTTACCAGGGCATAGTTTTTCACAAATGACAGTTAACATTTTTTTGTCCACATACTGGTTCTCTGATGGCAGTGTAATGCAACGTTCTGACGTAACTGCATCCTATACTCAGGTTTCTTGTTGGTGGTACTGACCTCTGTGAGCTGCACCTCCAGGGCGACTGGGTCCATCTTACTGTACAGCTCATGTACTGCACCACTAACATCACACACCTGCAACACGCAGTACACACACACTTTACACACCCCTGCACCACCAGGGAAGTCTTGTACATACTACAGTCTTAAACAAGCTGCAAAGAACAAAAAACATCAAAAAATGGAATCTACACTTGAGGATCACTGTTATGGTGAAGGACAAGGCATCTGTACAATAGGTTGAACTTCCTGAAAAACTAAAAGCACCTGTCATGATGGTATGATCATAACAGAGTTGGCCTCTCTCACAACACATTCAGTTTGACTGACGAGCCAACTCTAAAGCAGGACAACCACATCAATGTAATCTAGAGCATCTTTTCAGAGTCAGATCCTCATCAGGTTACATAAAATGACAGTACTTAACAGATACAGTAAATTTCAGTAATAGAAAAATAGCTTATCAACTGCATGTGATATTTGAATGATGCAAGAAAGTTTCAGCTAATCCTATTAGTGTTACAAGTACTTCCTGTTGTAAGTCATTCTAGGACAATGAAGCAGTAGTTAATAACCAACATTATAATGCATTTGTCATCATAAAACCTGATACTACATTAGTTTCAAAGTGAAAAATATTCTAAAACCATTCTTTCCCATGATACTATATGATAATGTCAGCTGTCTTCCTGCTTTGTGGGTTCCTCTTATATTAAAGTTAACATGACCATGCAGATTAATATTTAGTCCCTTAAAAAATGGTGGCTGAGTGGGTTAGGCCGCTCACTTTGTGGCTACTGATTAGGTGCCTGACACTGAGAGTGTTGGTTTGAATCCAAGGAAAGACCTCAACCCAATAAAATTACTACAATCTGTACTTTACTAAGAAAGTGTAATTCCCAAAATAACAAGTGTTACTTTTGACATTCTAAATAGCATGGTGTATTCTTATTCATCCTGTAACAGTTATCAGTAATATACATGTACAAAATAAAAGACAAAATCTTTATAGAGCACAGAACAATGATTAATTTCAAGTAGGGAAGTCTATACTTGCAAAATCATTCTCAAAATGAGTTGGATTTGTTCTCAAATACATTCTCCAGGGTATTGGAGAAAAAAAAGGCCCCAGGTAACAAACACAATCTCAAGGTGGTGTGATAATGGGAATATAAAAGGCACCCTGGATGAGCAATGTAAGTTTTATATTACCGTATTTGAAAACAAAACTAACCACATTTGATTGTGAGAAAAAGATAGCAAACAAAATAGTCACATAAGCATTATTCTATTGAATGTTACCTCATGAATCATAGTGAAAAATCCTCCCCTGCAACAGAACATTGAAATACCTCAGATATTTGAAACATCCATCAATCATATTGCTAAGATATAGTATTGACTGGCAAATTAAATTACCCAGTGATATCAGGTCTATAAGAGTTGTCTCCCTGAATAGTCTTCACGAGATTCACCTGCTACACATTCTGAGTTTTAAGCTGGGAATTTAACCCAGGTCTTTGGTAAGCAACGGTTATAACTTAGCACAAGTCTACTACACCATCCTATAGTTAATGGACTTGTAGACAGTAATAGGCAATATTTTCCTTTCACACAACCTTGACCTTTACTGCATGACATCTGACATGAAATAACATAGAATAATTACGGTAAGAATCAAGGTCAATATGAAACAAATAATAACAAACGTGAACATGTATCAAGTAAGATATTTCATCACAATAACTGAGCATGGTCTTAAATGTTTGTTACTGCCATGGTCATAAACAAAAAGTTATTTATTTTCCTGTGCTAGACAAACTGACAGGTAATTTCTAATGCAAATTAGTTGAGAGAAGAGAGGCATGTGATTGTGATGCATGAACTTTGAGTTATACATATATTTGAGAGTACATATAGTTTCCTGTCTCACAGCTATGATAAAGTAGGCATATTTAAATGTTTATTTATTTAGATGTTGTGTATTTACCCTCCAAGTCCTTCCAAGGCATATGCCTGAACAATGGGCCATTTTTCCACAGCAAACTTGTCAAATTGGTGGATATGACCTGTAACATCAGACACACACATCAGAATACTTTCTTCATCAGTAACACTCATCACAGAAATAATATCAAGAGATGCTAAAATAACTGAAAAAAAACAACACTTCATTTCTTCAGAAAATATCAAATGAAATATATGCAAACAAGTTAATTATAAAACAATGTCTACTAAATATACAAAGAATTTTGAATTGCTGTAAGGAATCCCCACTCTAGGAGAGAGTCAAACAATGCTAGTGACCGGCCAGAGCTGCTGTAGGGAATCCCAACTCTAGGGAGTCAAACACTGCTGGTGACCTACCTGAGCTGCTGTAGGGAATCCCAACTCTTGGAGAGAGTCAAAAATGCTAGTGACCCATCTGAGCTGCTGTAAGGAAGCACCACTCTAGGAAGGAGTCAAACAATGCTAGTGACCCATCTGAGCTGCTGTAGGGAATCCCAACTCTAGGTGGGAGTCAAACAATGCTAGTGACCCACCTGAGCTGCTGTAGGGAATCCCAACTCTAGGTGGGAGTCAAACAATGCTGGTGACCCACCTGAGCTGCTTTTGGGAATCTCCACTGTAGGAAGGAGTCAAACAATACTGATGCTGTATCTAAGGTGCTGTATGGAATCCCAACCCTAGGGAGTCAAACAATGCTAGTGACCCAACTGAGTTGCTGTAGGGAAGTCCCACTCAAGGAGGGAGTCAAACACTGCTGGTGACCCACCTGAGCTGCTTTTGGGAATCCCAACTCTAAGAGGGAGTCAGACAATGGTGACAACCTATCTGAGCTGCTGCTGGGAATTCCCACTCTAGGAGGGAGTCAAACAATGCTTGTGACCCACCTGACCTGAGGGAGTCAGACAATGGTGACAACCTATCTGAGCTGCTGCCGGGAATTCCCACTCTATGAAGGAGTCAAACAATGCTTGTGACCCACCTGACCTGAGGGAGTCAGACAATGGTGACAACCTATCTGAGCTGCTTTGGGGAATCCCAACTCTAAGAGGGAGTCAGACAGTGGTGACAAACTATCTGAGCTGCTGCTGGGAATTCCCACTCTAGGAGGGAGTCAAACAATGCTTGTGACCCACCTGACCTGAGGGAGTCAGACAATGGTGACAACCTATCTGAGCTGCTGCTGGGAATCCCAACTCTAAGAGGGAGTCAGACAGTGGTGACAAACTATCTGAGCTGCTGCTGGGAATTCCCACTCTAGGAGGGAGTCAAACAATGCTTGTGACCCACCTGACCTGAGGGAGTCAGACAATGGTGACAACCTATCTGAGCTGCTGCTGGGAATCCCAACTCTAAGAGGGAGTCAGACAGTGGTGACAAACTATCTGAGCTGCTGCTGGGAATTCCCACTCTAGGAGGGAGTCAAACAATGCTTGTGACCCACCTGACCTGAGGGAGTCAGACAATGGTGACAACCTATCTGAGCTGCTGCTGGGAATCCCAACTCTAAGAGGGAGTCAGACAGTGGTGACAAACTATCTGAGCTGCTGCTGGGAATTCCCACTCTAGGAGGGAGTCAAACAATGCTTGTGACCCACCTGACCTGAGGGAGTCAGACAATGGTGACAACCTATCTGAGCTGCTGCTGGGAATCCCAACTCTAAGAGGGAGTCAGACAGTGGTGACAAACTATCTGAGCTGCTGCTGGGAATTCCCACTCTAGGAGGGAGTCAAACAATGCTTGTGACCCACCTGACCTGAGGGAGTCAGACAATGGTGACAACCTATCTGAGCTGCTGCTGGGAATCCCAACTCTAAGAGGGAGTCAGACAGTGGTGACAAACTATCTGAGCTGCTGCTGGGAATTCCCACTCTAGGAGGGAGTCAAACAATGCTTGTGACCCACCTGACCTGAGGGAGTCAGACAATGGTGACAACCTATCTGAGCTGCTGCTGGGAATCCCTACTCTAGGAGAGTGTCTCACAAAGCTTATCACCTACCTGAGCTGCTGTAAGGTATCCCCACTCGAGGAGAGTCTCGGACCATGTTTATGAAGGAACGGATCTTGAACTCTTCTGCTTCCTCTTCATCTTCATACTAGAAAACACAATAAATTCATAATGACAGTTACTATAAGAATATAGATAATTGCAATTTAACCTGAAGGATTTCAGCTTTCATCTAGCCACTTACACTTTCCACAGTTTACACAATATAGATATGAATTAAAAATACTGATATCCAACTAACCTCAGAGTCAGTCATGCAGTGGAAGCGGATGTTGTACCAGTGGCTGATGTACGGCAGCAGGTAGTGGTAGTTGATGGGATTACAGTAAACGTCCACACTTGACTTTCTTACCAGGATCACAATATCTGGATATACACAACTTGGGACATTAGAAATCAAGGCAGCTGAAACTGGATCGTCACAGGTTGTACACGAGAAAGGCTATCAATAATAGTACCAACAGATTGATAAAAGATGGTCAAAAGACTTATGATGGATGACATTAGAACATTGTTTGGGTGATAAACTCTGTTACAGCTATTCAGTGTGACATGTCATTGTTTTGTGTGAAAGCTGAGAACAAATGAATAGTTTCTGATGTGAGTGTGAAAAGTTGGAATTAGGCTGGACAGACCAGTCAGCATTTTAGAATATGAGAGTCAGTGGGTGAAGGTTGTACACCATGTTCAGTATTAGATAATATAAAGATACCGTGGAACTGGCAACCAGTGGGTGATAGCATGAACAACCTTCCACTTTATCATGCTACAATACCACAGTCAGACAGGCCAAAATGTCAGTACAGGTACATTTCTATGGTTCTGATTTTGTTGTTAACTCTCTCTATATCGATGATGGAGCATCACTATGAGTTTATTCATTTTAGCCTTCAGTATACATTTATATTATTAATGACCAACATAATATATAATACATATAGATGCATGAGATTCTTACCATCAATAATCTCCTCTTCAAAGCCAGACCTGTAAATAATATAGATGTTATGTATATATCAACATATATGAATAATTAAGCACCTAGTGTTTAGTGAGTTTAAATGAGTATTGACCTGACTTTCTTCGCATTAATTATTGCTGTAAGGATTCATTTATTGTAAGATGCACCACAATGTACTACATGTGTTCTGTCATCTTTTAATTATTTGAAACCTTATTATAAATGCTTTGAAGTTTGAAATCCTAGGAATTACTCACGGGAAATTTAATCAAACATGTCTTAAAATGATGAATACAATCAATTTTACTAATGAAAATAAACTAACATGATGGGAAAATAATTTGCTAGACTTCAAAAGCAACACCTTGAGCTTTAGGAATTCAGTGAGTGAGTGAGTATAGTTTTATGGCACATTCAGCAACCTTTTTTATTCCAGCTATACAGCAGCAGTAAATAATTGAGTTTGGACCAGACAATCCAGTGATCAACTCCATGAACACTGATTTTTGTAACTGGGAACTGATGACATGTGTTAACCAAGTCAGCAAGTCTGACCCCCTGATCCCATTAAGAATAGCATGAGTTTCTGAAGGCTAATATTCTAACCCTGGTCTTCACGGGTACTTAGGAATTCAGTTCCAATCTTGAGCTGTAGAACACAATGAATCCATGTTTAGAACATAATGGAGATATATGCATTAGATGTTGTGGATGTCATTCCTGGAGTTAATATCCCAGGATATAACTTCTAGTTTGTATCAGATTCTAGTATAGCTTGGAACTACTTCTAGGAATCCTTGTCACTTCATACTTACTTTTCAAATTCTGCTTTTCTCAATTCGAAGAATCCAAAGAGCAAGTAGTTTATCAACTCTCTCGTTCCATCATTGTAGCGACTGTCAATCCCTGTGTTATAAAGAGTATCGTAATGAGGATATTTCAGTGACAGCACATCAGCCACATACACTACATTCTATTGGTTATCTCTTCTATGACAGTGTAAGTACATTTTGTTCACTGCCTGAATCTGTACTATTCCATATGATATTGAGGCAGCCTCCATATATTCTGTTGAGGACAAGATAAGCATTGAACAATTGTGTGAATTTAGTTTCATGCCAGTTTTAGTAGTATTCTAGCAATATCACTGCAAGGGAGACACGAAATGCGTTTCAAACATTGTATTCATGTGGGGATTTGAAATCCATTTGTCGGCATGACGAGCAAACACTTAACCACTGCCCTATCCCATCATCCCAGATAGTGATTGAAATATGTTACATAACCTCCTTGTGACAGCATACCTGTGTCAACAGCTTGTACACTTGAGTTTTATCAAATGATAGTGAGTGCTTGAACATTTTTTAATGTCATTGTTAATTATTTGTCATTGTGAACTATTTCATGGGTATTAGAGTTTGGACCATGTAAACAAGGGTTCGAAGGTATGAGGAATGGACTACATCACTCGTGTATGGCAAGCAGAGCTGTTTATTGGCAATTATCTCGACTTGCACAGCAATGTCTACTACCCATAGGTCAAAATCGGTAACATGCCTTAGGTATATTTTTCTATGTTAAACTGGGCCATGTGTGATTTTACGCACGCTTCAGTTATTGTTATGTAGCTTCATTAAATGATCATCTGTATTGTAATAACCTATCAGTGATGGTATATATGTTAGAGAAAACACTTCTCCTCAGTTTTGGTAGACACTATAAAACCATTGGGGTTGGGAAATCCCTGCCCCTCCAGTTTTACATTGTCTACCAATATCTCGGAGGCATGTTTTCTCCTATACGTAGAATATGGACACGTCTACAGAATACTGTTGCTTAGTCTTATGCAAGTGTCATCGTCAAGGCTTGTGCATTTCATTCCAGGTCAGGCTGACCTAACCTCAAGTAACCTCAAGATGATGAGAATTTCAGGTTAACAGAGTAGCACTTGTTCATGTAATATGTTGTTTGAAAGTTAATTACTATATAAAAACTTGACAATGAATGACAGTGTGGATTTTGAATGTCTGATTGCACTGTTTCTAACGTGCAGTGTCTGTACTTGGTGACATTACCATTCAAATGCATATAAGAAATCAATGTTTCAGCTACCGGTCATCTTGATTTGTATAAATCATTTTTTTGTGATGAATGTAACGGTATGGACCAAAACATAGTACGTTCACAAACATAAAAGGTATACAGACACAATTGAGCACCATTTTGATTGTCTCATTCTTTCAGTCAAGACTCAAAGCATTTAGTGAGGGTGCTCGTCAAGATAAATTTGTTAACCATGTGTCAGTGAGTTTGATATGGAGATTTATCATGTGTTCAAGTTAAGTATCAAACTCGAACTTCGTTCTCCACATCAAACTCGCGAACACATGGTAACTTACAATATTCAGTAATGCAACTTATTGCAATGCAGGTTTTTGTACTGCAATACTTATTGGCAGCTTACATACTTGATGTACAATTATTGACACTGAACTTTTTTTTATTTTTCCACCCAACATAGTGGAACATACCAAATATGTTGTAATATGTATGGTTTCAAAAGCATACTGTAGCATATCAGTACACACATTACTGAATACTGAATTACATTCCACAAATTTTCTGATGGAACCAATTTGAGTAGAATTCATTCCCATTATTATGTTAAGATTGTTCTGATGCTACATTTTAAATCTCTCTGCAGTACCTGCTATACACAGTATAGCATCAGGAGCTGTTGATGAGTCACTAAGTCCTCTTAGTAAACTCTGAACATGGCGCAGTCGACTTGCACTGAAAACATAAATAAAGTTAAGAATGTGATTAATGTGCACAACCAATGCATGAATAAGTCACAAAACCAAGTTCTATGCATAGTCAACTTCTTTATTGCAATGAATGTCACATTTTGGTGAAGGTACTAATTTTGTTATCATGCAAATCACTTGACAACCAAGGTAATACCTACATTGAAACATCACAAACATTGCCATGAAGATGCAGACTATCCAAAGAACTTTCTTTCACCTTTACAACATCTAAAATGCCTCTCAAAGAAGAAATGAATGAAGGTATGAAGACATGAGAGTAGTCATATTACTGTTAACTTTCTTGCACTTAACACCTTGGTTTATCTGAGATAATAATGAGTGCACTTTATAAATGGCCATTATTTTTTACATTATTTCACTTCTTGATTTCAAAAGGCTCAGTGAATTAGCTTATGAACACAACTAAAATGTTGTACTTAGTAGTATCAAATATGTACTGGGGGCACTGGATTGTTTGACATATATTTCAGTTATTATGAATACCCCTATGTTTTTATTAAGACGGAAACTGACAAAGTGTCCTGGTATTCTTTATTCTTGCAGTAAAATACATAGCAATGTCTTTTTATAACAGTCTGAGATAGGATGTAATTTTCTAAAGAATATGAGTTCGTTTACTTAGTTTCACAAAGGAAATTTTCTGTGTACAGAAATGTTTTAACCTTGTTCAAAACATTAATGAACATATATCATTGACATGAATACAACCAGAAAAGAGTAAATTTCATTAATAATATTTCAAAATATATTAGAACAATCATTTTCACAAACAAATTTCATCCTTCACATTTGCTCTATAATTGTAATTACTTGGGTTTCAGGTGACATTTGCCTATGTAGGATTGTGTTGGCAAACAAGTGCTTCTTTTTAATCCAAATGTTCTATACAATATCGGACACAAGTGGCTTGTTCATGATAAATCATTATTCCAAATGTTTCTGGAATATCTAGGTCATAACAGATACAGCAACATGATATACTGAATCATCTCATATTTTCCAAACATATGCACTGACTTCATCATCTTAGATTTTAAAAGTAAATATTGCACTGGGTTCCTGCAAGACCTTGTGTGCTATCTTGGTTGTTTTTATTTCGAGTTCCCCCATCAATAAACACTAGAAATAACAAATAAATGTTTAAGATTTTTCGCTCAACAAAAGACACAGAGAACACAAGTTAATATTGACAAACATCAAACGACTAACATACGCAACAAGAAATCACACGAAAAGCATTATGATGATAGATTTATTTACTTATACGTCTTAATACATCAAGCAACAGTTCTACGATTTTCCAAGGAATCTATTTCCGTATGTAAAAACACTCCAAAATAACACATTTGGACTTCTGTTGGTCAGTCATTGGTTCGGGGTTTGTAGTGAATCATGGATTTCGGAAAATAGCGTTATTAGCAACGAGATTTACAGATGGTATTTCTTCAGAACTATTCATGCACATCAATGAAACTTTGAACTATACCTGACATATTGTGTGAATGACTCATATTTTATGTGTCGCCTGGCTGAAGAGGGTCTCTTAACTTGTCTTGATGCCATTTTACAGTGAGATGCGGTGTCTGAATTACAACTCAGTCGCCATTACAAAATATGCACTTCCGGTGAAAAAACACACACAGGAGTTGCTTCCCTTTGGTGTTTTCGTTCACTGTTCTCAATTAAAGTGGCACTGATGCGGAGCGAATAATGTTTCTCGCGAACGATCTGATTACGAAACCAAACTACAAATTGGTCAGCGCCCTCTCCCTTGACCGTGACGGACAAAGGGACTGGGCTCCGGTCCACATTAGCAGAATTTCTTCACCTAAACAGTCAGGAGACCGGATGCCCATTATTTACAAATATCCATGGTATTCCTTGTCTGATCGTAACAAAATATCCCACCAGAGTAGTGTTTTTCGGATGCTTGGATGGTATAGTGACTGATTCAATTTGATCTTATTTCCGTGTTTTGTACCTCGATATTTAATCACGCTATGTGAAAGTATGATGTCTACAGGCACGTAGCAAGCCATTTGTTTCAGTCTGAAAGATTGCAAAGCTTTATATTTAGATAGTTTTGAGTGTTGGCCCAACTGTGACAGCAAATATCATACGTAAATTTTGGTAGCTATGGTAGCTACCCTGGTTTATTATCTATGATAATAAAAACACACAGTTGATTTATTTGAACTCGTAAACTAAAAACGATGACTTTGATATTGGTAGAGAAATCCGAAAATGTTCTTACGTAAAAAAGAAAATCGATTACACCTATTTACCCAAGTACACAGCAAATGCCTGTATGTATTTCTTATGTAACAACGAAGTTCCTTTGGTATCCTCAAAATAGTTTCGGCCCATAAGTGTTTTCAGGCTGCATGCGACACAGAGATTACATATTCCTTGCTGTAACTCGCGTTTGATGGTGTAATCCTACACGTGTTATCTTGATGGCCAGTTAATGAATTTACAGGTATAATTAGTGGTAACACCACTCAGGTTACTCAACAAAGGTTCCCGTTTCGCGTTTCTCCTGTCTGGAGTAAATACTCAACACTATAAATTAAGGTCTGTAGTGGCAAATGTATTGTGTGTTATGTAATATGTGAATGTAAGTGATGCAAGAGGGTTTATCAACTGAGTTACAAAAACAAACATCGATCAAAGGATTAACCGATAACACACTTATCTTCTACAGCGGATTTGTCAAAAGGCAGTGTGTGTAGATGTACTCATCTTTACTGACTACACCCTGTCGTAAAGTTTGAGTGTAAAAACAACATCCTCCCTTCAAAGAATTAACCACCATTGCGTTGATTGATTGATTGCTCATTATTGATTGAGTAACTAAATTACTTAGAATGGCGGACATCATACAATTAGTTGCCAGGTGTGCTGACTTGGGTGACCAGTGAGAGGTTTATCGGGTTTTCACCACTTTCGCAAATTAGACTGTTGTAAGAGAGCAGGAGCAGGATTATTTACCAGCTGCAGATGAATGGAATATCGGTCTTTTTTGTGCATATTGATGGATACATTCCTTAACAAGGTAGTAGTCTGATATTGTTGCTATAAGATAAGTATGTTTTACATTCATAATTTGCATTTTGTTTTAATTTATTTGTTGTAGCATTCAGCAGAACCTATATGACAGAAAACACACACTAGATCGAGTGTATGTGTGAAACAGGATCCACATTGGTAGTCTATAGAATGTTTAAATGTTACAGTCATGTTAGAAATGTACTATAAGTATAAGCAGTCCGTGTGTTCTTTCATTAATTTTCAAAATCATACAAATATGACAATAAACTAATAAGGGTTATGATACCAAATATAGAGACGTACATTGGCTTCGTTATTTTTCCGTCCTAATAGTCTTTTACCATTTCTACCACTGGCAGGTGATTAACCTTCAAAGTGTTTAATTTGTTTTCATAATACATTTGTAATGAAGTAAAAATGACTTCACCTTAGTTGATCTGTCTATACTTAAACTCTCAATTGCGCATAAGGACTGCGCATAAGAGATCACGAACCAGTCACGAATTCTGGGATATCATCCGGGTACTCACAGGAGAAAAACAATAACTAAGGTTTAAACCAATCCACGGAAATTGCTCTGCATCAGTGCCCCTTTAATTAATTAAAGGTCACATGCAACGTAAAACACAACTTTGCAGATTCTGATACCTTTAGGTATCTACTTACCGAAACAAATCATGAAAAGTGCCAATTCAACCTATAAAGTTGAAAAAACGCTATGAAAAAGTAGCACGCGAAATCGGAGTTTTATCGTATTATATATGTATAACATCTATAACATCCATAACACCTGTATATCTAAAACATCTAAGTACGATAGTTTCACTAAATTTCCCCCAGCGCTGGGGGAAAAACTGGTTTCTACAGCTGCGCTGCGCTGCGCCATAACGCATGCGCAGTGAATGGGTTCGCGGAGCTTGAAACAGTATGTCTCTTCTTCACCTCACCTGAAGAAGAGACTAGAATCTGTCTCGAAACGTTGTGACCTTGTATAATAAAGAAGTTGAACCATAAAGCACTTTTAGTTTGATTCCTCCAACTTCTAAATGCCTTTGAAACATCTTAACTTGTTGATTGTAGTAAGCAGCCGCTGTCACAGAGAAAGCTCAATGTCTGGTTTATTGACACCTATATGTCTGCTTGCCTGTCTGCTAAAGACAATATACAACAGACAGCTTCAATCACTGACCACATGCAATTTGAACTTACTCGTAACACCTATCAGGCTATACGCCATAAACAAAATAAATTGATTTATGACTCATGCACCCGAGTCCAGTCTCTGCCACATTATGTAATTAAGCAGGTGTGATACTTGTACACATGACAAGTTTTTATGTCTGTGGGTTGCAAACAAACTATACATCCATTTTTTGGATTTGACGGAAACTGGTGCAAACTCTTGTCAGCTTCAAGTCCTGCTTTGTACTTGAACGAATGACCCTTTCCAGTCACGCAGTAGTTTACCGTCTCTGCTGAGATGATTTTGGATTTGATCGAACTCAAATTCAGAGAACGTGTATCTACAAAACCCAACATCTCTATATACATTCTCTGTGGATAACAACTTCTAGTGTAAATGATTTTGTTTGACAACGGTATATGAATCCATACTGAAACGATGCATCAAGTGCAATAAAAGTAGTTGTTATCCATAAAGAATCTTACTTTCTTGT
The DNA here is from genome assembly GCF_037392515.1 of Haliotis asinina. Classification (NCBI taxonomy): domain Eukaryota; kingdom Metazoa; phylum Mollusca; class Gastropoda; order Lepetellida; family Haliotidae; genus Haliotis; species Haliotis asinina. The sequence goes on along the minus strand of NC_090294.1, from coordinate 8,769,256 downwards.
GACCAGTCATACTTATAAATACACAATGAGCAATCAGCGTATCAGCAAATGAACCAGCCAATCGGAAGCCGTCGTTACACTTGAGTGTACAGTCACCTGCTATGACCGGGTTCGGTCTCCCGAAGACTCCGTTTCGAGGGAAGTAAGCCCAAGTACAAAATATTGCACTTTTGAATGGCGATTGTACGCTTATAATTTTGTTTATTTGTTTTTTAACAAGCAGCAATGTATGTTAGATGTCATGAATAAGTGATAATTGTGTTTTAATTATGTTTGATTTTAATCAATACCGTAATAATGATACAGTGATACAGCGCTTTTTTAGTAGATTTGTGATGAAACACAAATATGGAACCTAAACAGCGAATTCTGAAGAGAGAGAGAGAGAGAGAGAGAGAGAGAGAGAGAGAGAGACGGTTACAATCTACGGCGCTTTGAGTTTCACATCATCTATACTGTGAGATTCAGTTGCGTTGGTTTGGCTAAAGAAATGCGTTTTAGTTCGGTTTCGAAGAGTGAGAGTTCTTGTGTTGATTGGGAGTTTGTTCCATAAGAAAGGCACTGCATGCTGATGTAAAAGACCGTTCGACGCACGACTTGGTTCTGGAGCTTGGTACCACCAGGAAATGGTTGCCGGCTGACCGCAGACTGCGCCGAGGTTGGAATGGCTGGAGAAAACTTGAGATGTAGTCAGGAGCTAGATTGTGTAGAGATTTGAAAATGAGGAGCAGAATCTTGTGGATGGTTCGGTGAGTGAGTGAGTGCTGTCTCTGTGCTGTGTATGTCCCGGTATGCCGATTGTATTTCTTCATAACACTCAGGGCTTGCCATGTGTTGTTTCAGTTTTTTATGCCATAAAACGCTTAGTCAACTTTGACAAACGAGAAACACCGTTCGATAGTTCTTCAGTATTTCTTGGTCGAGATTGTAGAGTCATAGCAGCAGGAACAGTCATCTCTGATAATGAAGTGTTTACAAGGTGTGTAAAGAAAGGAATCACTACAGTCTGACATAGTTTTAGTAGCCATGTCGACATCGGATCCAGTGTGCACGACTTTGTAGGACTGTTCTTACTAAGTTGTCCGATTTTCCCTTCGCTCGTCGGAGGAAATAGCCACAGGGGATGTGATTCTGGTCGCTGAGCGACCCCTGCGTGAGAGAGTGAGTCTCTTGAGGGAGCCAGGTTGTGCAATGAATCTCTGATTTGTATGATCTTATCATCAAAGTATTTGTGGAATAGTTTGCAGAGTTCATCTAGGGATGGACGTGAAGGCAGAGCTCTACTTCTGTCTTTGAAGAGCAGATTGTTGGAGATACGAAAGATGGTCTTTTCTGGGATGATGCTTTTCCTAGTGCTTCTCTGTACTATGAACGCTTGGCGTGTTCTGTTAGGGCTGTGGCATGTTCCTTTCTGCGTTGTGCATTTTGTCGTGGATTTGAAGATGAGACTTGACAATAAGTAGCTCCAACTTTCGACGTTTGCAGTTGACATTACTGATGGTATCGTTATACCACAGAGCATCATTGTGGACGGAGATTGTGCAGTTCTTGAGAGGGGCGTGTGGCCATTTACAACATCTCTGCGTTGTTGTACAACTGGATACAGTCTGATAAACACAAAGTTCTCGAAATTGTCCAACACAGAGCAAATGTCAGAGCTGAAGTTCTTAATAGAGATTTTCTTCCATTTCCTGTTTAAAATAGACTTCCTGTCCCGTTTAGGAACCATGATGCTGGCGGTGAAGACCACCGCACAGCGGTCTGATTTCACAGAGTGGTCGTTCCCCATCCCCTCATCTCTCAGCCCTGTCTTGTGATCACTTCGTTCTGGGTGTGACCCTTTCTGTGGGCTGGCTTCCTGACATGCTGCACCAGATCACGGTCTTGTAAGGTGGTCTGACCCACCCTTTTCCCCTGGGAATCAAAATGGAAGTTAAAACCACCACACATTCAAAGTTTTCCAGGATGCAAACTTAGAGCGTCAAGGAAAGTGCAGAATCGATCAGAAGATACTGAATGGTGTTGGAGGTCCGTATGTAACAAGGAAATGTTACTCTCAGAGTCAAAGATGAACTTGAGAGACAACACTTCATACGATGTTTGTTGATGGTCAAATTTAAGATTGTTGTATTTCTGTATCCCATGAATCCACGAACTTATTATTCATGGGTTCCAACGTTTTGAGACAATTATTTCATTTCAACTTCGAACGTGTGGTCAACTCCAAGGAATTTATTCGCGTAAACACGTTATGTTCATTACTTTGAAATTTGTCGTCTTTGAGCGAGATGGCATATACGTGGATTTAGCCCTTTTTTATTTATGAGTATATATGCTTAAACAATTAAGTACCTGATATAACAAAGCTGTTTAACAAGCTTTATCTAGCCTCATGTAAGAATGTCGAGTTTTGATTGGTCCACGTGACTCTGATAAAATACCGTGTTTACTGTTCAGAACATGTCACGAACACATACAGTCAGTGATGAACATAACTTTCAACGACATAGCCAAAGTATGATTGCACCGATCATTCGAGAATTGTACGTCCAGGTTGGTTATTTTCTTTAGACGTGACGTGAAGTGAAGTAACTGACTGAGGGACTGGATTATCCGTGCACAAGGAGATTCGAACCCAAACTTCTTTCGGCTGACTCGTACCCACATATTGGACAACCCGTGCCCACTCGAACCTAAACAACTGAATGACCCGTACACCAAATATGCACCCGTACCCAATGTATATGACTTGAAGTGATTGTGCATCTATGAAATTATATGCATTCAGTGACCCGGAAACACTATTTGAGACAGATAATGTACTGGTAACTCGGTCCAATAACCTCTTGAGACACCAACCAACTTCCAACTTTAATTCTAAATTAAAAGACAGAAATGATCCAGATTCAATTACTTACTGACTGCCGTCATACAGCTGGAATATTGCCCTGCGGCGTAAACCTAAAGTCACTCACTCACTTTACACACAGGCGTATAGTAAATAATAACATAAGTGTGTATGAATCAAAAAGATGAAACCCACGTGTTGGGGGCGGGTGTCACCCATTTTCTTCTGTCTGTCTGTGTGTGTGTGTGTGTGTGTGTGTGTGTGTGTGTGTGTGTGTGTGTGTGTGTGTGTGTGTGTGTGTGTGTGTGTGTGTGTGTGTGTTGGGATGCAGCGATCAAATTTTTACACATGATCTCGAGGGGGATTATTTTGTACATTGTACACATTATACACAAAATCATCATCAAATTATGAACGGTCCCTATGAACCTGTTTCTGGTGTCCCCCGCCGTGATTGCAAAAATGCAACGTAAAACTAAACTCACTCACTACATATACATGTGCATATGCTCGCACCTCCGTTTTAGTACAATTTAGGCCTCGTGGGAAACATGAACTAGGGCTAATGATACTTTATCATTGTATTACCCTGTCATACAAAACCTTAAACAAATATATCTAAGAAGGACCATGCAAATTCCGAATATTTGCAAGTCTAGATTACCACTGTTTCAGGTTTCATTATATTTTGTCAGTCTTTTAATCATTTCTGAAACTTAATGTTAGTCTATCAATGTATGTATTGAAATAGCCATCAAAATGCGTCTTAGTGTGCATGGGCATATGGAAACGAACTCTACGCATAGCTTGAACCAAGTTTCAACTGTAAGGAGCTTACATTACGTCCCGTCATCGAGGTATGTAAACATGGCTGCCGATAGTTGTGAGGTCGAGTTCAACAGACTGAAAGTGTTGATCATGCCGCAACGAATTCAAAAACGTCGTTTGGAAACAATTAAAATAGCAGCTAAGAAGAGAGGCGTGAATACTGTGTGCGAATTGAGGTATGACTTTTGTAAATAATTGTCATAGATGCAGAGATAAATGAGACGTGTGTTGACAGAAACTCGTCTTTTGTTACATTTGACGTAATAACATGATGGCATGTTAACACGACACTTTATAATACGTATACCTGTGCTGACCAGAAACATTTCATAGTTTATCCTGATTTATCTGGAATCGTTGGCTTAGATATATCGTGGCAGTTTTACTTACTTAGAGAAAGATTGTGTGTCAAAACTCTACAAGCCGGAAGTGATTTTTGATGCTCATCCTAGCAGACGATTGTTTTCAGCACACTCAGATTCACGTAGCTGACTTGATCCACATGCTCACTTTCAAGTCAGGTCCTCCACTAACATACTATGAATGTAGGTCCTTAATGTACACCAAAGCAGAAATGAAATTATGTGATTATTGCTCATATAGTTAGATTCACAGCCTGTATAATACTTTTTGAAAATATAGCAACCACACATCCCAGTGTTTGCCCAGATGCAGAAAACCAGCGTACTTCCACAAATTATCTCAAATGCTCTGTGAATTTAACAGCTTGCATCATTGTTGCATCAACTGGACCCTAAGTTCAGATGACTTAAATTTGTAATTTGCTGTTGTTTAAGACTAATTACTATTACTTAGTGTTGGGTTTGCAAGTTAATTGCTCAGTGCTGATGAAATACCTGACCTGCTTCACCCTTTTTCACTTTTAGATGTTTATGAAACATTCACCAGAGACCATATAATGGATGTTACATGGTCTGAACGATCACAGTTGATGTCTTGTTGAAAGTTCAGTACTGAAATTGACTCCCTAAAATGACTCCCTAAAACATGTCCATGACTCCCTCTCATGGCACCAGGGCGTCATTGGGACTCCTAAATTTTGTCCTGGGCAAACACTGTCTTCCTACACTGAATGAGATGTCATTGCAGTTCGTCTAAAAATGTCAAAGACTAACTAATGACAAACTACTCAGTTTTTCAGTTAGATAAGCATTCAGTGTAAGATGGATGTGCATACAAGGCTGACAAAACAGAAAAAATGTGTATTGAACAATGTACAAGATGTGACCGGAAATTTGCCAGATACTAATTGAGATTTGGGGCATATTTGTCTTTCCTCATTCACTGAAACTACACCACGTACATAATACATCCAAACTATTGTCTTTAAAAGTTTCATAGAAGAAACCTGTAGTGTCTGAGCTCAAAATTAATGTGTTGTTCATATTCAGTGCTGAAGTGACCCATGTTGTGACTGAGTTTGAGACCATGGAGCAAGTTGTCAGAGCGTTGAAGATGGACAATGTTGCTTCACTTGGCAATGTGGAAACTGTCTCCCTTAGATGGCTCACTGATTGCTTCAAGGCAGGAAAAGTCATCCCAGTCACAGAAGAATATAGGCTCAAGCTTGAGATGTTGGTAATGACAAACATAACAATGTTACAGATACAGATACTGTATGGTGTAAAATTCAGTATGGTTGCATGTATGTCTTTCAGGATTGTCTTAACATGTGCACATTTCCTACTTTTAACCTTTGACTTGTTTTATCATTAGAAGACCAGCTTGATGTACAGAAATTATAGTTACTATCAGTTTTAGCAGAACAGTTGATTTGCTATTGTTTAAGAAGAAACTGAAATTGATGCCTCAGGTAAGTATTCAATTGAAGCTGTATATGTGTGACATGACACCACAGATTTTCATAGCAATTGTGATTTTGTGATGATCAAGATATATGTGAAATACATCAGCATGAGGAAAAGAACCACTCGAAAAATATATTCCAGTTAATTCAGCTGTTTGAGGAAACCCCCAAATGATATGCCTGAAGGACATGACTCGGCACATCCAATTGACCTGTACGCATACCATGACCGTATTTGATATGAGAAATGCTGATATGTTTCCTACAAGACATACCATGCTGTGTTTCATAGGAATCATCCCAAAATGGCAATGAAGCTGATGACAAGCACCCCAGTTTGCTGCCAGAGTGGGCGTGTCAGAGAGCCACACCTCTAGAACATTACAACCATCGTTTAACTGTGAGTATAAACTTTCAAACTGTTCTGACGAATCTTAGTGTATGTGTCAAAATGTCCATTAATCGTCCACTGTCATTTATTTGTCAGTATTAAAGTGATTTTGTTATGATCCCAATATTTTACCTGAATGCCCAGTAAAATCAAAATCATTTATGTGAAAGTTTGTGACTAAGCAATCTAACACCATTGTGTCAGAGTAGAACAGACCTACATTAATATTTCGAGTTATCTGAGGTTTGACATAACTGCAAAATGATGAAAAAGAAAACAGAAATGAATTATTGCTCACAGCTCAATACCATTGTTAATCTGCAACTTTAGCCACTAGTCCAAAGTTCAATAAAATACTTTTTGGTCCAGTCAGTTAATGATAGTCTGTATAAAGAAAGCTAAAATCTGCAGAAAATGATGTTAAGCACCATGTTTTACAAGCAGGCTAAAACATTTTCGGCACAGATTGCATTATGTCAATGGAATATGGCAACGTGATGTATGTTTTAGACTGATATCGAGACTCTACAGCTTCATTCCGAGTTAAGAGATCAGGAGCAAGACTACAGCCGAGCATTGGCATTCCGTCGTGCGTCATGTGTGCTCAAGTGTCTGCCCTTCAGAGTTACAGACATCTCACAAATCAGCAACATCAAGGATGTCGGGGACCATGTCAAGAGAGTTGTAAAGGTTGGAGGGCATCTGCTGTCAGTTACTGAAGTCTTTACCTTGTATTATGTTTTGTAGACTGTCATATTGGCTAGCGACCAGTTATCAACAACACCTGGCTGTAGCGCTTGTGAAGACAGTTTGATTTTAGCCAAATTAAGCTGAATATCTTTGTATGTGTCTTGCATAAAAGAAAACAGAAAACCAAGTTTGAGTACAATATATTATATATCAAATATTACATCTTCCATGGAACAAAACAATTTGACCTATATCCTGTAAGTTTAAACTGTAGTAATGAGGAATGTCATGAATGACATGAATACTTTTAATTTTACAGGACATCCTAGAAGATGGATTTTCGTCAGAGGTTGATGAGATGAATAACAATGCATGGTTTAACAAGATGAAGGTACTGAAGCTGTCTCCGGTGGTATGATTTTGACTGGAGGACTGATGAGTGATGGCCTAGTTGTTATGGTATTTTACCTGGCTGGTTGTGTGTTATCAGTGCACACCAATGAATTGTTGCCCTCTTGTGGTGGGGCATGGAGTTGGTCCACAGATGGTAACATCCTTACTTTGTCAGTCTGTAGTGGGTTACTCAGCATCCTGTGTAGGGGATCAGCATGTTTATATGTATCTGAGCCAAGTAAATCTCTGCTCATAGTCTGCAGCCCAGAAAAATCTGTTTGTAGATGGGTAAGTACGTTGGGTCAAGTCATCACACAGATGACATCCTAACCTTACCGGCATACAGATTGAGTTGTCCTCTGTGGTCATGAAATTAACCCATATGGAAATTAACCTCTAAGGTCATGGAGTTAACATCAAAGGTTATGGATTTAATGTCTGAGGTCATCAGATTTCTTTTTGGTCATGGAGTTAACATCTAAGGTAATATATTTATTGTCTATGATTGTGGAGTTAACCTCTGTGGTCATGAATTAACCTGTATGGCCATGGAGTTAATGTTTGTGGTCATGGGTTTAACCTCTGTGGCCATGGAGTTAGTGTTTCTGGTCATGGAGTTAACCTCTGTGGCCCTGGAGTTAACTTCTGCGCTCATGGAGTTAACCTATATGGTCATGGAGTTAACTTCTGTGGCCATGGAGTTATCCTGTATGATCATGGAGTTATCCTTTGTGCTTATGGAGCTAACCTCTATTGTCATGTGGATAAGGTGTCATGTGTTGGGTTGAGTGTGCTCTTATTGACTATGAAGCCCAGAGCGTGCTGTCTGTTGGTGTATGTAGCAGAGGGTATACTGTTCAGTTCTCATAATGGAACACTGTATTTACAAGCCCTGAAGTGCTCTGTCTTGAGTTGGTCATTGCACACATGCAAGGAAACAAGTTGGACAGAAAACACATCCAGTTCTACATCTTATTGTCTTAACTTGTAGGATGAGCTTTAGAAATGGATTCCTAACAGATAAACATGTTAAACTGAAATGACTTGTGAAGATTGTTTGCCAGTATGGGTATGATCTACTCCAGCTGTTTACTGGTGTTTTTGGAGTCGGCCCTTCAACAGCCAAGAAGTGGATCGAGAGAGGCTGGACATCCATTCAGGATGCGGCGGAGGCCGAGGATTTGTCCAAAGACTGGAGAGTCAGATGGGGTGAGTGTCTGAGACATTTGTCTTTGTGCAACATACTGAGGGAAAGACATAAAGGATCACCGAAAAAATCACCTTTATTATTTTCCAGTTTGTCATCACCATATTGCCACTCAAAGCTGATGAAACTGGAAAATATTAAAGGAATGCTTGAATATTCCGGTGATCCTATATTTCTTTCTCTCAGTATATTTCACACGTTTTCTAAACAAGTGAAAAGCTTCTTGACAACTTTGTGCATGATCTTGATAATTGTCCCTTCAGTACCAAAATAGGTATGTCAGTTGTAACCAAGTTTCAAGTGGCTCTTTGGCACATGAGTGGTTAACTGGGTAAAAACAGTTTTACACATACACAGAAAATAGGCCACAGCCACTGAAGGACCATTGTTTCCTGATTGGCTGACATAACAATGGGTGCGGCTTGTGTTGCATCATTGTGTTCATTTGTGACCACTCGCCCCTTTCCGTAACCTCCAAGAAGACTTCTTCCGCATTTCATGCTTGTTATACGTAAAAATGTGACAAACCAATCAAAACATTATTAATGGATGTAGTGCTTTGATGAAAAGTAATCTTGACTACTTACATTGTTTATGGCATTATGTTTTAAAAATCAAGAAAAATATAAACTGTCAAGTTGAAAGTACTAAGAATGTAGAATTGTCCTGCCTAATGCGAAGTTTGATGGTGAGAGATTCAAATATGTGTGTTTGTTGACATAACAACACTAGCTCTCACTGGTCCATCTCAGTGTTTGTGTACGTGCGTTTCCAACAGTTTCGGGAAATTTAATTATAAATCACTAGGAGTTTTAAAACAATAGTATTTCATCTGTATAACTAATCAATGTTAATCTTTGATGCAGGGCATACATTTTACATCTCTAGGAATATTTTAGCCTGATATTTTGGAGAGGTCATTCATATATTTTTAAGCAAATTCAGTTAAATTTCCACTTGGTGTATGACAGCAAAGTTACACAAATGTTCACTTTGAGAAATATTTTAAAGTCATTTTGGAGTTTCTGCTTTGTGATTTAATGTAGCTTGTTTTTGTTTGTTTTTTATTTTAAAAAAATCTGTTAGCATATTCGATAAAATAAATCTCATTTGTAATTATTAAACTCTTTGTAGAAATATCAATGAAAATATAAGGTGGGCATGTGGTAGTAATTACGTTAGAATATGTCTTTGACAAATGGGTTTTTCTCCTTCTTTTAGGTGTATCAAGGAGGTTTAATTAATTCTTTAAAATAAATAAGCAAAAACAAGAAACAGCAATACAATTTATCAGTACTATGGTGATATTAAGTACCATTGGAATCAAACAGGAATACATGTCCCCCTCTGAATCCGAGTCATTTTGCACCCAAGTAACCAGAACATTAATGTAGCATTAACAAAAACTCAAGTGTGTTAGTGATTTGTATTTAATTCTGCACTGAACAGTATTCCAGTTACTATTGTTGATTATCGGAGGGCTTGTGGTGAACGATTATCGATATTTCCATAATATGTACATCTGTCATGTAATCACAAATTTTAAGGGTTTTTTCCCTGGATTTTCTCATTAACGTGTATTTTATAACTAATGCTGTCATGCACTGAAATGCACAGGAAAGACTCTAGAATTGTATTTGAACAATAAAGTTGTTAAAATTTTACAATACACATAGCCTTACACTGTTGAGGGCATGTTTGTTTGTCGTTAATATTTATTAAATTTAGTGTTAGTTTACTTCATTCAATTGTGTTATACTAAGACAACAAAATTCTGATTAATCGAAAATTTGTTAATCAATAATTATTTTGAATCCAACTTTCAATCGATTTTCGATGATTTACACCAGTGGAACACCACTAGCAGTTGTATCACAACACTACTGACCGAAAGTGATGCAGATGTTAGATGCTTATCACTTAAGTAAAACATGGTGAAGGACAGGTATGGTTGTGACAAACCTAGACAACATAACTACAATGACGTGGAGTCAAACCTGTGAAAATTGGCATAGGTTGTGCCTAGTGGAAGCAGTAACACCAAGGTGCTTTTATGTGCTGCAGGGTTGGCATTCCATGAGGAACTGCAGACAAGGGTGGAAAGACCAGAGGCTGATAACTTTATGTTCATGGTGAGAGCTGAAGCCCAGAGGATCCTGCCAGGCACTACTGTTGAACTTACTGGCGGATTTAGAAGGTACAGTCGTCTGCATTGCTTTTGATAACAATCACTGGACTGACTGGTTCTGGCTCAGTTATTGGCAGCAGTCATAGCCTAGAGGTGAGGATCATTGATAGTCAATGATAGTCAAGACATTTTCCAGACGTTGATGTTGTATATTTTGGGTCAAAACAACTTGTTCAGAGCTCCAGATAAGGTGAGTATTTGTGTATTTTACTCAATAAAAATCACATTTACTCAATTAATTACAAATCTGGGAATTAAAAAAACACATGAAAATTACTGAAAATGCAATAGGTCTATAATACCTTGCATACTTTACTCAATTAACAAAAGTGGCTTGCGTATGATAATTCGTCGAGGCGCCTGAACTCTTCTACAGCTTTAGCAAATGTCAAATGCTTGTATATAAATATGCTATTACAGACAAAGCAACTGTCAGGAGTTTACTATAATAGTCGTGTCTCTAAAAATGGCTTCCAACTATTTGGCAATATTAGAGTTATTAAGAGCATAGGGCTAGTGAGAAACATTTTTATACACTTAAGAATGCTAATTACCCAATAAGGATAAGAACCCCTGTGTAAAAGTACTCAATTCTTTACACAAGTGGGAGTATACAAAATGCTAGCTACTCCTCAAAAAATGCAATTACTCATACATGAACAGACATGGGAGTAAATACCCAATTGCTTGAAATATTATATGGAGTTATGCTTGTTGTACACTATATTACTTTGTCATACATAAGCATATGTTTAGGAATAAGATGTCCCACTTGAGCAATATGTCAGTATCTCATGTGTATACCTGTGTCCAGGGGGAAGAAGACAGGCCACGATGTGGATCTACTCATCTCCCACCCACAGGAAGGAGCAGAGGTGGGGCTGTTGCCACGACTACTGAAACAGCTTGAAAATCGAGGACTCATTCTTTGTGGTAGTTATGAAAGGAACTCTTTTACTGAAGATGTTCTCCGACAGGATTTTAAACTCAGTCAAAGAGGACAGTTAGATCATTTTGAAAAGTGGCTTGGGATTTGTAAATTTCCAAAACAATTTGCAACCACCCAAAATGGACAAGATGTTGTACAGGAAGCAGCAGGTATGACTCCTAGTAGTAGCAAACTTTCTGGAAGTATGGAAGAGGATTATGAGCCTAAGGCAAAGCTACGGAAACTTGGTTGTATTGACAAATGTCCACGAAGTGTTGCTAGTGAGGAGAGAGACTGGCTTGCCAGGAGGGTGGACTTGATTGTGGCACCGTATAGTCAGTATTACTATGCTCTGGTAGGGTGGACAGGCAGCAAGCACTTCAACAGAGACCTGAGACTGTACGCAACAAGGGTGTTGGGGATGAAACTCATGTCTCATGGACTGTACAACATCAGCAAGGTATGATTAGTGTTGGTAATTGATATTACAGGGCATCATTGGTTTAACAGAGTATGGCAGATCGGAGTAGTGTTTGTACCACACATCCTCGATAATCTCCAGGGTATATGTTGCAATAAATTTCTACTGTACCCTGGATGCATCTACAAGCTTGACCAGATGATTTTATTACCTCCCTTTGCTGGCTTTTTATCCAATCAGGTGTCTGTGCAGGGATGTTGAACATACCAATCACAACTTTTGCTTCTCAAATTATCCAACAGATTAAACTGGGCAACACAAATGATGCAGAGGTACTCTAAAAGAGGTAGAGGGAGTTCTTGCTTCTATTTTTTTAAAGTTTCAGACCTGTCAATTTGTATGATTTCCTCCAAAATCCTTCATGACTGCGAGAGCTATCTTTGTTAACACTGACAAGCTCGGTTTCGTCAGCTGTGAGAATGTTTTTCCAGCAAAGGGAGGTCATGAAATTATCGGTTTGAGCCATAGATGCATCCGGGATACTTTTAGAGATTTATCACAACATATACCCTGAAGATTATCGAGAATGGGCATGGGTACAACAGGGCAATGGATCTAATTACATGTTTTTTGAGTAACGCAGGGTCGATAATACATTTTGGAAAAGCATGACACAGCAGGAATGCTATTGAAACAGGGTGCTTCATATAACAGTAATGTTGGTATATACAGTGAGACCTGCAAACCCCGCCTTACAGGCGATTTTCATTTAAAAAACAATGTCTTGTGTTATTAAAGTAACTGTCTATAATGGATATTCAGTTTCCATTTAGGAATGGGAAATTTTACAAAGGAACTGACTAAATTGACACAAAGTTGACTCACTTATCCACCGAAGCTTTGATCTTCCGCTGATTGTGTGAAGTGAGGCGCAAATGTCCCATGTGTTTTAACGCGAGACAAGGTCTGCTTATCCGAATTAAGGACGGATCAGCAGGGTATTGGTGGTGATTAGTAGCCGTGTTTGTCTTTCAATGAGTGAATTGTGATTGACAAATATGTACCAAATGACCATGCTGTTTTGGAAGTGATTGTAACCCATTTCAGCAACAAAGCCTGGATGACAGAAATCCTAGATATCCGGATATTCAGTTGTTCGGACAATTTTCACAAAAACGAATGTGTCCATCCGTATATCCAGTGTCTCACTGTAAACTGTAGTGTTGGTTTAGAAGAGTGGCTTCTGAAGTGACATTTGTGTATTGGTATTGCAGGACTGTGTGGTACCTGCTGGTAGTGAGAAGGAAGTATTTGACAACATGCAGATACCTTACAGGGAGCCAACACAGAGGAACTGCTGAGTCAGCTGATACAGCCTAAAGTCAGGGATTATTAAACTCAGGATTAATGAACATTCCCACACAAGTCCCATACATGGAAATTGTGAGGGTCTAAGGTCTCCCATTGTTACATCATATGAATTTCAGCAACACATTTTGCATCTATTCTCATTTTGCACGTGCAGGTCACATTGTTGTGTACATGTATAGCAGTTACTGAATATTATCATACAACCAAAGACTGTTTTTAGAATATTTGGAACTGAAATAACTTTTTTTGTACTATTATCAACATTGGTGCATCACAGTTCATTAGAATGCTTGTTATAATAATATATTGTGTAGCGATCAAGTAATTTATTGTGTGGTGATTCTACACTTTTTTAGCCATCAGTGTAGTCATGGTCAAATGCTGTCAGTTATTACTCGCCCATGGATATTGCACTAGTATAATACTGCTAGATGTGTGACGTCATAACGCTTTTCAGGCATGACATCACAATGATAGTGCCACTGTAGAAATGGTATTAGACCTTGCTTGACTCACGGAGAGCAATGAGTCATCACACTGTAGGCAATTTCACCACAGTTTCTAATAATTTGTGATGGAGAGTAATAAACAGAATACTAAACTCTCTTTCATGAAATACCATTTTTATTAAACTTGTGAAACATTTAGTATCAAACTTGCTTTTGCTCATTTGATACCAAATCATTAACTCATTTAATAAAGATGGTATCACCTGGAAGGTCGTTTAGTATCCTCTGTATATTTAATGGGTTTTGTCACAGTAATAATACAAAGACAGATCAGCCAGTGATATGCTAGTAATTGACATAGATATGGATCCCATTTTATAAAACTATCACAGTCTCATGAACCCTTGAAAATCCAGTTCAGATTTGATCCACAGCAACCCATGCTTGTCATAAGAGGTGACTGAAGGGTTAATGTGGTCAGGTTCAGTGACTTGGTTTACATCATTGTATTCCAGTTGTGTAGATCAATGTTCATCCTGTTGATCACTCGACCATACTCACATATTTACAGGCCAGGGGTTCAAGAAGTAACTTGTGCTGACTAATTTTCCACTTGCCCTGATTTTATGACACAATGTTTGATGTTAATGTTTACTGGACTAATTGTGAAAGAGTGATAAATTTCAAAGAATGATAGCTCTAAATTACTATTATTGCAAAATGTAATAGCTGCATTATGAGCAGTTATGAATTGAAATCCAAGTTTATTTGCAGTTTGAAACCATAAGTGGAAACTATCTAGTAGTCCATGGACAAGAAGGATACCATTATTTATTTGCCCAAAATGAAAACTGACTTGTCCCGGGTGTTAGCCAATGCGATTTTTTAACGCCTGCAGACTACCACCATATAGCTGGAATTTTGTTGAGTTTGGCATTAAACAACCATCCAACCAAGCAACCGCCGACTTTTGTTAACTATGGGATGTGCATCACCACAACCCTGAAGACCCTTTTATCATGGAGGGCTGAATGTGATGTCAAGGATAATGATTGTTCGTGGTCTATCTACACCATATCCTTGCTCAGAAGTTGTTAAGGTGAACAGTCTGACACTTGCTTTCCTTCTACACTGCACTGGTACTAAGAGTGTTCAAAGTAGGCAGTCATTCACATGCAACTTTGCAGTCACCGACTGTGTAATACCTGACTTTGCAGTCACCGACTGTCTAATACCTGGCTTTGCAGTCACCAACTGTGTAATACCTGTTGAAACTCCTTTGTTTAAATTAATTCAGAACCATTGAAAAGCAAGCATTATGGCAAGAAGCAGAAAAAGAAATAACACAAGTATCAGAGTTAATATGTGCTGCTTCAAAGTATGAGAAATACCTGTATATATGTTTATAGTGAGTGTGATTTGTGTTGTTATATACCTCATGTTCATATGTATATGAGACATCTGTGATAGTGTGTTTCTTCTGTGATAGTGTGTTTCTTCAGTGATAGTGTGTTTCTTCTGTGATGGTGCCTTTCTTCTGTGATGGTGTGTTTCTTCGTCTTGAAGATGCGATGATGATCATATTTATGGAGAAGCATGTACAATGTAAATGATCACAAACATTCCCCCCAACCTCCAATCCAGATGCATGGCTTAATGGAGATGTGCTCTTGGGATTAAAAGTGTGTATTCCGTCTGGGTTATTATTGAATAGTTGCAGTCAGAAGTATCCTTTTTTGGCAAATGTCTTCTATATCTACGTTCATCTTGTTTAAATGATTACCAGTAATATATCCAGAGTAGACATGGTCTTCAGACAGTGCTTGAAAGAGGCAGCTAACAGGGTATGGTTTGGCTCCTTTACCTGGTTGACAGTCATTGTATCCCAGTTGCATAGATCGATGCTCATGCTATTGATCACTGGATTGTTTGGTCCAGACTTAACTATTTACAGACCGTTGCCATATAGATTGAATATTGCTGAGTGAGGCGAAAAACTCACTCATTCTTAAAATGGCAGTATCAGGGCGTGTGATGAACAGGGGAGATAAGTCTATTCATGTACAACTTCTTTATTGCAATAATATTAACACTGTTATCTTACAAGTGAGTTAATTGTTCACTTAGTAATCTTCATAAGACGCTAATTCCTGTATCGGACGTACGGTTTACAGTTAGCTGACGTCACTGTATTAGCTAACATACGTTTTGACTATAAATACTGCATAGGAAAGAGTGGTTGGATATGGTGGTGCTAAGCAGGCAACCCTGTTCAGATTTCATAACATAATGAACTGAATAAAGATAAAATGAGATAATTTCATATCAGTGTGGAAACTGGTTTATCAAATACTCCAGCGGTGATGAGCCGCTGGTGAGTCTGTAGTCCTTCCATGGAATGTGTCACTGGGTCCGTCAATTTCCCATTCTGAAATAATGGAAGTAAACCATTCTCAGTTGAGTGAGTTGAGTTTTTCATCGCTTTTAGCAATAATCCAGCTCAATATCACGGCACGAAATGGACTAATGCCCATGTGGGCAATCGATCCCTGGCGTTCACCCGTGACGAACCAACGCTTTAACCTCTAGGCTACCCCTACGTCACATGAAAAGAGAACAGAAATATAGTGTGCGGATATACAAAAGACTCGATCGCGAGGCCCTTAAAACACGAACATGTAGCACCTGGACATCAGATCTGAAGTATCTGTAGGTGCAGGCAGTTATCTCCCGACAACTTTTTCGCGTCTGACATGTTCGGGGTGTTCGGGTGGCCATGTGGGTACAGTTTTCACTCCTCACAACGTAAACCTTGCTTCAATTCCAAGCACGTCCGGTGTCAGCCGTGTTCATATTGCAGTAGTGCTATAAGCGGCACTGGAAACAATAACCATGCTACAGAGCTTCAGTACTATCGGCTTCAGTATCAGTTCCCATATAATGATATCTGGTCCACCCATACCATCTCCTATGTATTCGCCTACGTCCCCTGATATTATTGTGGAGTTTCTCCTGCACTGTCCCATCTTGTCATATCGTGGAGCAACGTTGACGCCATCCCACCAAACCATTCGTGACCAACTCGTGCTATTCACCTACGGAATGCCACCAAACCCGTGATCCTCGTGATGCCGTTATCGTATTGGTGCTGTACCTAAGGGAGTTTATATTCAAGTTATATCATGGTGTGTCTGCTTAAAGTGGAAGGAAGGGCCAAAGTAGCCCAATGCAGGTCCCTGGCGTTGGAGGAACCACCAGTGTAGGTACGGAGTCGGCAGTAGTGGGATTCATAAGTTGCTAGTGTGCCTTAGAGGTAGCACAGTACAACGAATTGCAGCGCTGTAGACGACTGATAATTTTGTGCCCCAAAGGGTTATTAAGCTCAATGTTATATTTCTTGTCCAAACACGAAACATGCATGGAAATATAACAGACGTTACACAACACTCACTCACGCATGCACTTACGCACTCACCCACCCACCCACTCGCTCACTCACCTGTTGCGGTTCATTGGTCTGGCCCAGTCTCGAGAATCGCCTCACAAAGGGAAAGAGCAGCCTCTCATCTCGCACTGGCTCACAGGAGTGTTCTGACAACAGCCAGATATATTTTACCCATTTATTGCCAACATTTGTCAGTCAAGTGACATGCATCCTAGGTTGCTATTGTTAACGAACATCAACAAAAGACTTGACTGACCGTAGCGGCCGCGCTGAACTAAATCAGTCATGACAACGAGAACATGCAAATATGTTTATGTAGATTTATAGATTTAATATTTTGAGAAAAGGTATATATTTTGAATATTAATATATTCAGGATGGCCGCGTTGTGTCTGCTGATGCCAGTCTAAACAACTCACTTGTCGCCAGGCTTGCCAGCAAACCCACTGAAAACGCCACCAGACATCCAATCGGGGCATAGTACAGGTAGGAGATGTTGTAGAGGGAGTTGCCACCAATGTCGACGACGTTACCAGGCACCGAATTAGGGAAACTACAAAATGATACATTTGACACCATTAAAGTGACTGAGTTTAGTTTTACGCCGCTTTTAGCAACATTGGCTCGCCGCTTTAGACACTAGGTTACGTCATCGCCCCGACACCGCCAAATTAGGATATAGTATTCCACGATGAGACATCTATTTAACGTTTCAGACATTTTAGCCAACTGAACACACATGCCATTCTGCAGCGTAGTTTATTTAAAGTAACATTGTGTTTACCAGCAACTCTAGCTTTTTCTCACTTTTTTTTTCAATCAGAATACCTGAACATGAACGCTTACATGTATGGGTAATTGTTTAAAAATGCGTTTCTTTAGCTGTCCATTATAAATGGTTCCCTGCACTTTTGGAAATTACATATCAATTTAGATAAATAACTATGTAATAGCATGTCAGTGTTGCCAAGTGACGTTTTATATCAAAGTATAGACCATTTAACAGACCTATGCCGTAGATTTACACGGCTCTAAAGAGATTTTATTCCGTAGAGTTGAAGTGAGATTGACCATCAATATTTAGATACGTACTCCTCAAAAGCTGAATAAGTTTTACGTTTTTGTAAAAATGATACTCAGTTTCATTATGTTGATGACTGTAAATATGCAGCCCACAAAAAGGAATTACCGGTGAAAAGTGACGAGAACGAAAGATTTTTTTATGAAATTTGGTCAAGTGATTTTATCATTTGCAAGAAGTTACGATTAAATCTGTTAAAGTTAAAGGTCACACGCAACGTAAAACACAACTTTGCAGATTCTGATTGCTTTCGGTATGCTTTTACCGAAACAAACCATCAAAAATGTCGTGAGCAGTAGTCTAAACTTGGTTGTGCACACAAAGAAGTAAATAATCTACTTGTTACTTTTTAAAAAAAACTTGTTGATTGTGATAAGCAGACTCAATGTCTGGTATGCTGATATTTATTTGTCTGCTTGTCTGTCTGCTAATGACAATATGCAATGCACAACTTTAGTCACTGACCACATGCAATTAACAGCTATCGGGCATAAACAAAGAGCCGGCTGAGCGTGTCGGCAAATGAATCAGTGGCCAATGAAAAAGCTGCGTTACACTTGAGTGCACGCCCACCTGCTCTGACTGGGTTCGGTATCGCGGCAGCTTCGTTCCGAGGGAGGTACAAAATATTGCACTTTTGATTTGCGATTATACGCCTATAATTGTGTTTATTTCTTTTTTCTTAATCAGCAATGCATTTTATATATTATGAATAAGTGATAACTGTTTTAATTATTTTTGATGTTTTGGTTGCATGTGACCTTTTAAAACCCCGTTTGAATCTGTTCCGTGTAATGTATAGCTCAATGATACAGAGGGAAGGGAAGTTTCACCTTGTGGTGATATCTGCGTGGTTGGTGTTGTTTCTGAACGGGTCAGGGATGTACAGGCTTGTTACATTGGTTGTATCCAGAACACGACAGGAGTTACCAGGCGCTGGTGGAAGTAGTACAGGTCTACGCCCGTACATGACGCCGCCGAGACCTATCCACAAGTTCAGCATCAGAGACACAACCATGCCTACCGCTGCGCCCTGTGGATGAATGAGAATGCTTTTACGCCGCATTTGAAATATTCCAACAATGCCATTGCGGCTGACACTAGAAATGAGACTCACATAATAATATGCGGAATCGAACCGGGGTCTTCGGCATGACGGGCGAGCGCTCTAACCACTCGGCCACCCCCCACCGTCCCGATGGGTACATGTTTGTCAAATATCTGTCTGATGTATACATCGGACATACAACATACTTGCCTACTTTACGTGAATATACACCATGGCGGTGGGCCGGCCACACATGAACTTTGAAGGTGATTCGATGAGACAACTTGAGACAGAGCTTCCATTCATCACATTATATAAGACACTTAAAGGTCAGCCTCTAACCGTTATATTTCCCCACGGGATGGCAGCACCCAGGAGGAATACGCCCAGTATAGGACCCGAACAAGCTCCAGAAATTGCCATTGCGGCCTGTAATAACGAACATATAATCACATTGAGAAGTTACGCACTCTGACTTACGACTCACGGGAACGAAACAACTTCAAATTTCTTCATTTACATTCATATCAGAAGTCTTTATCAATTGGTACACATTTCCGGTCAATAATGTACACTGAGATTGTGGATTCGAACTGGATGACTGAGTGAGTGAGTTAAGGTTTTATACACACAGACAATATTTCAGCCATATAGTGACTAAAACAAGCTATAGATTTATAATGATTAAAATATGTTATGAACACCTGTCAACGAAGGTCAATAAAACAACTTAGTCTAGATTATCATAGATATGTAGGTAAAACTAGTAAAACTAGTAATTAAATCTAAAACAGTTTAACTGTAGAGGACGACACAATATGAAAACAGGCTGTGGATCACCAACAACTGAAGGCCGAACTGGGACTCCGTTAGAAAGGTACAAGAATCTGTCCTTCATTGTGAAAGTGTAATCCCAAATATAACATGTACCAAACAGCAAAAGAAACGAAATGTTCGAGAAAAAAAAAAGAAATCTCATAAAATTATATATTCATGTCTATGTCCTCTGTTTAAAAACCAGTCAAAAGGCCACAGTAGCGTTTCTTTCGCTGTTCTGCATATGTTACATCTGACTAGTTTTCTATAAGTGGCATTGTGTATTCAATGTATAGACGTTGTTTGTTTGTTTGTTTATTTGTTCATATCGAAGGTGCTGACCTGGATGACAGTGCCGGGCATGCTCCAGGCACCGAAGGACAAACACACACTAACACCTCCATAGAAGAACACTGAAAGGCGCAAATAATAATATCATGCAATCAATTACTATAAAATAATAGCCAGCGTCATCGCTGCGAAAAACCAATCCAATAAACGTGCTATAAGTATGCAAATGAGTTTACCAATCTGGAACATAAGTTGAATCTCCATGTATCGTGTCAGTGTCCGATTTCTTCTTTAACTAAAGACGAACATTCCCAGAAAGAATTCATGGATGTGTCCCTGTATGTGAGCGATTATACAGACAAGTAATGTAATACATCATTTGGCACTATATTACATATGGAATGGTTTACTCAAACACTATACCAATACGCTGTTTCAATAGTTACGTTATTGAGCTACATTACTTTTGTATTGCTGTTGCGCTTGGATTTGGGCAATATGGCAACTCTTGTCACATGTAAAGTCACGTGAGGAAAGGTCACGTGAGTTGCTGAGGAACATGCATAATGGCCGAAGATCAGATAACAGAGCTATGTTCCTGATGAATGTGTGCGTGCGCGCTTGTGTGTATGTGCGCGCGTCAGTGCGTGCGTGCGTGTGTGTGTGCGTGACTATCGCTAGAATTCAAGAACATATTGTAGTTCTAGTGAAGACGTAGAATCCCCTTTAGCTTGAATCTTAAACATATTGCGTTTCCCTTCAATGTACGTAGATTCCTGTAAATTTAAATCTTACCTGAAATCTTAGCAATTAAGATCTTCCTGTTTTCGGTAGTGTTGTACCGGTCAAACACAGGTAGTAGTAGATCCTCGATGGTGTTGGCGGCAAGGCCGTTGACGAGGGATGACACAGAACTTGCAAGGATATCCAGTACAGTTAATAGTGAGTGAGTGAGTTTAGTTTTACGCCGCATTCAGCAATATTCCAGCTATATGGCGGCGGTCTGTAAATAATCGAGTCTGGACCAGACAATCCAGTGATCAACAACCTGAGCATCGATCTGCGCAATTGGGAACCGATGACATGTCAACCAAGTCAGCGAGCCTGACCATCCGATCCCGTTAGTCGCCTCTTACGACAAGCATAGTCGCCTTTTGTGGCAAGCATGGGTTGCTGAAGGCCTATTCTAGTACAGTTAATAAACATGAACCGAGTGTTCATAGGAGTTATAACATCTAAACGACAGGGAGCTAATGAGAAATATCAGTGAAATCACACACAAAATGATGTCAATCCTGTCATCCGGATATTCTGTGCCCAGAACCAACCAACATAGCCGATGATCGATGCCGCTGCGGGCCCCTATGGAAACAACTCCAGAACAGATACATCACAACCATGCATGGCATTTATGGCAAACTGGCACTCATATAAATGACCGGTTCAACTGGGTGCTTGAGTACATACCTAGGTGTGTGAAAAGCGAACGCCTTAACCTTTAGGGTACCCCACCCTACCGCCACCTCCATGGTTTTAATGAATTTCAAAATATTCAAATAATTACCTGAGTGCAGTACTGAATATTGTCGCTAAGAAAAGGCCCGACATACCCGGGAGGCCATTGAACATTTCCATCATAAAATAGGGGACGAGCTGAAATATAATTGATAGAAAGTTTAAACAAATGCTGTATCGTGACATAAGAGGGTATAGAAACACTGATATATCGACGGAATGGTATCACGTTTAGAATATCATAACCAACACACACACACACACACACACACACACACACACACACACACACACACACACACACACACACACACACACACACATACATACACACACACACACACACACACACACCACTCCCCTCCCCCCCCCCCAATCCACAACAGTACGTGGGTCATAAGATGACGTATGCACGTAGGTCAATATTTTAGACTCCATTAAACTGAGACATGTAAATATGTTGACATGATGGCCGGTGATGTAGACATGTTGTTCTGGAATGTAATTCTTTGGACGTGAAGAAATAGGGCATGGTGAATTCGATAACATGGTAATATACGCAACCAAACACGCCTCACATTTTCAAGAAAGCCACGTGTCAAGTAAAAGTATCACCTGGTTTCTGTTCTGGAGGTATCCAGCCTTGAACGGGTCACATCCTTGAACAGTATAGAAGCTGTAGGCCACGAGTCCGAGGAAACTGACACTCGTAATATACACACCAACTGCAATCCCCATGAAGGCGTAGGCACTGTAACGGTTAAGGAAACTACGCATCGGAACACGCTCAAGACTGAAGGAGGAGAGCTAGGTGATCATCAACACCAACAACTGCTGACATCGTCACAGCCTTCCGACTCCGGATGCGGATGTGTGAGGATACGGATCTATTCCTGAATCTGTCCGCCTTCGAACAAATACGTGTACGTATGAGAGAGAGAAAAAACATTTACACTTTCAAACCCACAGAAAAAAGGTTCTAACAAACCTAGTAATACAATCAGAGCGGCACGGGATTCGAACCCGCAAACGATGGTCTCTGACATTCAAGGGACGCAGCTCAACACATGGAAATGCGTTGACGTCTGGGCCACATATCACATCAATCGTGATTGATACAGTTTATGTGTCAGAAACTCACATCTTGGCCTGTCTGACGCCAGGTAGAGCTCCCATTCTCTGTACAGCGGACTGATCGAATGTATACGCTATGAACTGTATGCCTCCTCCTACCACCAGCGCCCAGAAAGAATGACGTACACGCGGATCCACACTGAAACTGAGACAAAAAGGCGAAATGACCGATGGTAACACCTTAATTGACAAAATGCAGCAGAGTTCTGGTTGAGATCTTTATGCTGTCCATCCTTCCACCAGATCTCCTTTACCGAATGTCCATGTATACTGAGAGGTCTTACTCAACAGGTGGGACACGCCCTCCCTCGACAGCTAGGTCCCAGGTCATTCTCGTCCCACCGACGGCATACACACCCTGAAACAAAAACATATCTCTGGCTACTTCAGCCTACATGGTGCAACATATGAAATTTGGTTTGTCTACGTACCGGGCGGACATCTGTCTAAATGTGCAACAAATGAAATTTAGACAATCTATGTACCGGGTGGACATCTGTCTACATGGTGCAGTATATAGAATTTAGTTAATCTATGTTCCGCGCGGACACCTGTCAACATGGTGCATGGAATTTGGTTAATCTTTGTACCGGGTGGACACCTTTTACGTGTATATTTGTTATTGTTCAAACTGTAGGATGGTGGTCCATGAATATTCGAGTCTAAACCTGACAATGTGACTAACATTTCACACATCATACCCGTATGAGGAATCGAACCCGCAACAACGTGTAACCATTGGGCTATCTCACCGCTCATGAATAAATGGGCATAAAGGGTAACAAGCTTAAAGTTAAGATATACGTTGGAGATTGCTCCCAGTGCAGGTATAGTTTAGGTGTCTATATCCAGGCTATACCTTCTGTAGCCTACACGTCATACAATGCCACCGGCAGACATTACTACTTTCCATAATCCGAAAACCGGAAATTGTAATGTAAGTAGGTAACGGTATGAATATCACTGAAATGGACATCAAGTGTTCATTGACACTGTACAGGATGATATATTACCTTAAACAATGTTGCATATAGCCCAACAACCATGACGAGGGCCTGAAACACGTCCACAGCGACCACGCCTTTAAGTCCACCCTGTGTAAATGCAGAACATAGACGGACGCAAATGTAGCAATAAAATAATGATCTAAAGAACAGTGAATAGCCATCACTCTGTGTTATTTTTCATATGATCAATGATGATGCATAATAATCAGTGATAATGTATAGTAATGAGTGATAATGTATAATAATCAGTGATAATGTATAATAATTAGTGATAATGTATGATAATCAATGATAATGTATAATAATCCATGACCATGTATATCAGTGATAATGTATAGTACTGACTGGTAATGTACAGTACTGAGTGATAATGTATAATAATCAGTGATGATGGATACTAATCAACTCACAATGGCGGTATAGAGCGTTGCAATGGCCCCCACTAGCAGCACCGACACCCACCATGGAAGATCAGCAACTGCGGAGACACAAACGTCTATTTTATTTTATTTGTTCATAACTCTTGCTTATCCAGCGAAGCACATTCCATTAGATGTTAAAGAAAATATTAGTTAAAATTTCTTAATTGATCACTTAACACTAGTGACGTCACAAGGTGTCACCATGAATTTATATAATTATAAATTTAAATATTAATTTCAGCAAGGCTTAAGGTGCCCATTGTTTTCTATATTATAAACAACATTCACATCGTGCGTATGGATTTCAGTAGCCGATACTTTCATTCCTAGGTAATAGTAAGGGTGGGATTTTTTGACTGTTCGTGTACCTGTTCTTATTGAAATTGCAGGTGGTATCAAAATCACAGCTGTGTAGAGGATCTGAAACGGTAAACCTGTTTTAAAACTTTTTTGAAATCATACCGAATGGAATCCAATAAATATGTCCGTAAAGAATACAGGTTTTGAGTACACAATCACACAATTACTCTCTCTCTCTCTCTTTCTCTCTCTCTCTTTCTTTCTCTCTCTCTCTCTCTCTCTCTCTCTCACACACACACACACACACACTGTTTCAATTCTCCACCTTCAACAAATACTTACATTCTGCCACATCCCCACCACACAGATACAGCGCCTCAGTACCACGGATCCAAACCGCAGGTGGAAATACTGAATTGATAACGATAAAAGTTAAATCTGTCCCCATTTTTGCCAGGAGTGAGCGGTTGTCGGATAGACATAATCTGTTTCAACAACAGTTCTTCCAACATTCTATTTCACGAGAGGCAGTTAACCGTCGTTATTTACATATCCTCGAGTATATACAAAACGCAACGCTTGAGAATACCAAGTAATGTCAGCCGGAAGAGATTCCGCAGGGCAGTAAAGGTCCACAGTGACAATGATCAGAGCAGAAAACCAACACCGGGTGTTCACCGATAGCAGGAATCATGCAGAGGTGGGTGTTTGTTCCCAGCAATACACCCCCACACCTAAAACTGGACCAGAAAGCCAGTAACCGCTAGTCTGAACCAGACAATCAAGTTAACCAATAGTTTGTTGATCATCTTGAATCCGAAAACGTTTCAGTATGTATTCTGAATAATAGTTCTTTTTCAAATCAACGGCCATGAATTACCAGTGTATGAGGGTTATTACACCCATCCTGGAGGGGGGCCTCCCAAACCGATGCATAAATTTACGCGTTAAAACACTTTCCACATGCGTAAGAAAACTCTGCCCAAAGAGTCAATTATAAGTTACTGTCTTTATCACGAACATATGTTATAGGTTATTGTCATTAATGATACCAGGTGTTCACGAATGGTTAGCGTATCCTGCCCCACCGGAAACACCGGTCATGAACAAAGACATGGGAACCCATAGTTTTATTGCCACAGTACTTCGGACATACGTTTTGTTGCTGATGCGTCAAATCTGGAAATGTTCTCAGAATATTAACTTCTGTTTGAATGTTATAGTGATCCGTCATACCTCATACAAGCTGGACAGCCGCAGTGAATGCATCAGTGGGACCACCATGAACATTGAGATGCCCATCCCAATAGTGCAGCCTAAACCAAGATGCACAATCATGTACCCAGAGGAGAAGCTTTCAGCTGGCATTCCCACAAAAGACGTCGATGACATGTACGTCACTATCAACGACAGCGTCACCGGGATGACGCTGAGACGCCGTCCCCCCAACAAATACTCCTCCCGGGTAATCTTCCTCCTCCCCTTGACGGCGTAATACAGTCCTATCCCCACAGACAGGGACAACATTCCACAGATGACGGCATAGTCAGCGGCAGAGATGGACACCTTCGCCATGGACGATGTTTTGTTCAGGGCTAATTTGGCTACCATCAGCACAGCTGTCTGTATATAATGCAAAATAAACATGCTAGTTTAAACATCACGCACATGTTCCTTTTGTCATCCAAATTACAAACACTTTCATATTGCCTTCTTGTTAATGTAGAACGTTGCTAACAATACAATATGCAGATAAAACATTCAAATGTCATGAATGTTCAGTGATCCTTGATCCTTGCATGGATTGACTTCAACTGACCAAGTGTTCAGGAATGTAGTGTTTATAAGCATGTGTGTTAGTATTCAGGGAACACGACAATGGGGTGTCACATACAAGGTTGTGCAGACTTGAGTGTTACTAGGAAATGACAGTGTCAAACGTCCTTAAACTTTAAACGTTGGATGTTGAAAATTCAGTTTCGTTATTTATTTCGTCATTAAGAGATCATACAAAAAGTCGTCACATATTACGTCATATTCAGGCTGTATTGAAGTTAGACACTATATGTTAGGATATTAGAGAGGACTAGAGAGCATGAAGGGAAATAAAACTGCTGGCACCAGTGTTGCCAACCTTCTAATGTGTACTAGTAATGTAATAATTATGGAAAGTAACAACATAGCTGTCGTGACGTACATTCAATCAATTCACCAACATCGAGAGAATTATGCAGTTTTGCTTCTGTGTTGATAAGTCCCAACTCAACGAATACGTTTGAATTGTGTTGTTTATTATAACAATTCTTGTGCGATCGAACCCGGATATTGTTTACTAGACGCTCTGGGTCAGGCGTGTAGAAAGACAGTTGTTTACTCTAAGCCCGATAGGTTGCAAAACTTTATGTTCAAATTTAGGACTTGCCAAATTTTTAACAATAATAGGCACGTTTGGGTTTTTTTGGTTGTTGTTGTCTTTGTTGTTGTTTTTTCATAATGGTAACTATGCTCCTGTGGACGTGTGAGTGAGTGAATATGGCTTCATGCCGCTTTTAACAATATTCCAACAATATCACGGCAGGATGGCGCCAGTAATGTGCCTCACATAGTGTACCCATGTGAGAAATCGAACCCTTGTCCTCGGCGCGACGAGCCACCTTAACACTTTAACCACTAGCCCACCCCAATGCCATTTCAGATATACATTTCAACAGTTGCTCTCAACTGGAGCTTGTCCACCAGCATTGGTCACAAACAAGTCTGCCTGTAACATGTAAAATGTGTGCGTATGTTTAACACTTTATTTAGGCTTAAGACAAGACAGACAGCCAGCACTAAATGCAGAAAACAATTAACAAATTAAAAATACATAACAAAGCATAAATATCAACAATGTCAAAAGTAAATGATATCAGTATTACTACAGTGCAAACTTCAGTGAAGAAACATTAATGTCTGAGCACCGACTACGCAGGTATCTGTTTTTCCTGGTCTTAGACCGGAAGTGACGTAGTTGACTGGCGTAGTCCTCGTGTAGCATGGGAGTGTAGGTGTTTGGTTGACACTGTCGCTGAAAGGAGAACAAGTGATTTCGTAAATAACAATGCTTCTGCAACTGTTTGTAATTCAGGTGAAATAAACTTTACTGATATATCAATAGGTTTCCAAAATACCCCATGACAAAACAAAAAATGAGAAAACTTGTTTATGAGTTGACTCCTCGTTCCAGGTGAAGTCAACGTGGGACTCGAGTTTAATGACAATGGTCTTAGACCGGAAGTGACGTAGTTGACACGACAGTAACTATGATTGTCGCTTTGCAAAATGTGAACGCACCTGATGTTCTCCAAAGAATGCCTTGTACCCGCCATCCAATAAGTACAGTTCCGGGTAGAAGAGGAACGGGTAGCGGTCGCTGTTCAATTTCCGGTCTAAACTCCGCAGATGACGCAATCTGGGGTTTGAAAAAGATTTGCTCAGATGAGGAACATGTCGGTATGAACTGTGTGTCACAGCGCAAAACTGTTTCAATGCCAAGGTTAGGTAGAAATATGGGACATGCTATATTACCTTAGTAGTTCCGGTATATCAAATATAATAGCGTTTAGAAAGAGACCAGAGACATGTACACAAGGACGACTTACAGTTTGGGTGCTCTCTCTGAGGAGAATTCACAGTGGAAGATCAGGATGTTCCGTTGAGTCGACTCCTTCTCTCGTAGGCTGGTGACTAATTCCGAGATTTGAACCTCGTTGTGGAGATTGATAGCGCCCTGTAAGAATGACGATCTCAGGGATAACAAGATGGACACAATGTCCTCTGGACGTTATTTGGATATTTATGATCTTTACAGTCGACATATTACAGCATAAGAGTGTAAAAATGTCAAAAACTAACTTGTATTTACCTCTATATGGCCACCCTCATATTCATATGGGTAACGACAATCGATGATCTGGTACCCGGAAATGACGTCATCATATTTCCCTGTCAGTAGTTGACTGACTGTGCGAGGAGACACTGACTTGAGATCCTTGTGTCGGCCTGTGATGGTCGGGAGTCCGTGACACTGTGGAGAAGAAATAATGACTTTATTACACAATCAAATGTGACCAACAGAAATAAATGAGCGTCAGATCTCGTGAACCATTTCAGAGTGACCCAGTTCAGTAAAGATTCTGATTTTCATACGAAGATTATTACCTTTGAGCCATCGCCAATCAGATTGATTTCCGTTTCCATTTTATCCACAGCTGATTTCATGGAGTCGGGGGATTCCAAAAAGTATTGCTCTTCACGACACATGACGTCATCACATCTATATCTCTTAGCAGCGGGGCTTTCATCCTCATCACGTGGCCGTTTTGGTGAGAATAAAGATTTTCTGACTGAACTGAAGTCTGTGATTGTTCCATTCGACAGAAAACATTTGAGTGGGGATCCCTGAAAATAAAGAAGGCGAAAACGTTCATAATTAGAATAGATTTCGTTTCATTTTTGTTGAAGGTAGCAAATATTCCCGCCATAATTCCCGCCAGGACCAGAAAATCCAGTGATTGCTCACATGAGGAACGATATAGTCGGGTTAAGATAACGCTCAGTCCATCATGACACCGACAGATCACAGATCCCTGTAATCGCCTCTAGAGTCAAGCATGGGTTCCAGGAGTCTAATTTAACCCTCAGAGTACTCAGAATCCTATGTTAGGAATTACTGTGATGCTTTCTCAATGTACATTGTTGGCTTTGTTCTTGGTAAACATAAGGATGTGTATTGTGTGTTTACACATATCTACCAACTCTAAATAATGTTTTCTTGGTCTGTGGAAATGGCAACACAGTTTCGACGTTTACCTCACTATCACTTCCTTGAGATTCGAAACCGCTGTCACGTGAGTCATCGTCATCATCGAAAGTGAGGCTGCGAGGCAAGACGCCAGCATCTTCAGGAATAGAAAGACGACCAGACGTCACGTCATCAGGACTATCAAGGGAAAGTGTGTTCATCAGGGACATTGCAGATGGAGTCATTTTAAACTGAAACCAGATATTGACATTATTATAAATAGAGTCCAAATTTACATGATGCCATTCAAAAAGTAGGGCATATTGGATTTACAAAATTGAAAAAATGCTAAGGAATCAAGGGAAATGGGACAATTTAGTCTGTTTCTTTGGAAATAATTGATCTGTATCAATATATTTATTACTTTTCCTCATATACAGTGTCCTGAATTGTGATATGCTCACAAAATGGAATATTCCCTACATTTTGAATGGTATCTTAAGAGATGATATTGTGCAACAATGTACGCGGGACTACAAACAATAACAGGTGGTTCACATCTGAATCTTTGATAGGTGTTGATGGAAGTAACCATGATTCTGGATGTAGATAAACCATTACAACGTCTTGTAAGCTGAATCCTTACCCGTGGTGTCTATGTCTTCCTGTTTTACACAGTGTTCGGTTTCTTGTAGTGACTGCCCTGTGTGTTCTACAACAGTATCTACTTAATGATGCCCTCTACAGTATCCAAACTGTATACATACCTACACACCATCAATGGCCTGATTACAAACACAAACTAATTAACATCTACTGCATACTACCGTTAAAACATCAGTCTAATGACGGTACAATGAATCAAACACCCTCTGTAACACTGAAACAACAAATCCCGACTAAAACGGAGCAATTATAGGAAGCTCGCACCTTGTGAGTTACCAGCGCTCTAGCTTGGGGAAGAACGATGATGGCTTGTGTGTCCAGTGTTTCTACGCGGGGATGAGGGGAGATTATCCCCCGAGTGATAATCCAGGCGGGGCATCAAATACACCGATAATGGAAGTTGAAGTAAATGCACGAAGGATATAGTAGATAATTAGCAGAAATTAGGTACACACGTTGAAACAATAGGACGTCTCGTTGGGTTGTTTGTGTTGGAAGACAGTGGTGGTGTTGGATAAGACAGAGGGAAGGCACAAGGGACAATGCTTGTTAAACGTTCCATGGACTGGGGCAGAGTACGAGTCCTTCAGCAGTAATAACATCAATTGAAGAGAATTACTGCGTTCGTTTACCATTAAATTGTAGCATTAGAAAAAAATATTGTTTCACATAATAATATATAGAACAAATAGGACATGGTGCATGGTGGCTTCACTGATATATATCCTATATTTCAGTACTGACAAAGTCACGGGTCTATAGTACAGTCCACTATTAATACAATATAAAACTTCATGGAACATACACATGCTTTACATACCCAGCGTATTTATTGATTTTTATTTCATATATCCAGTCATTCCTGCAAGACAGGGCACAATTTTTAAATATTGATATATCCTTGTAATAATATGACGGGATATACTTTTCTCTATGTGATAAACGTAATGGACAAACAACTGGTATTCATCCTCCTTCAGTTCTAAGTTACAAGTTGCAAATTCTTTCATCCCGGTTGATGTATGTATAACGGCCAGTTGCAACGAAACAAACATAGGGTGAGCTACGGATACGAGCCAACGCTACGAGCTAATTGTCTAAGCGAAGTGTATTACTTAAGTCTTCTGTATTGAAATGAATTTTGAAAAGCTTGTAACAAAAGCACTTACGTGATGATGATATAGATTCGGTCCACATGACAGCACATAGGTGTCGTTCTATCTTTGTGTCAGTGCCATGGTAAAATTGCATCGTGAGTTAACTATTTTATTACATCAAACATTACCAAAACCGACTTTAGAGAGCTGTAGTCTCAGCCCTGTAATCCAGTTTTTCCATTACTGCCATGTATGATCTTCGTGTTATGACATATTTGGGGTTTTCTGAAGCCATATCTAATTCTTAACAAGTATTTGACAACATTGATGGAAGAGTAAACTTTCCAGATTCGCCATAAACCATAACACTGGTCGTATTTAATTTTATTCCAAGACATTTCTTGTATGTACATACAAGTGTACTTCATTTATCAAGTCGGTGTTTTGTATGCTCCATACTTCCGAGCACTGCTCTTATATTCACATCAAATAATAGGTCTGGAGCGAGAGTTCGCTATTTCATTTATGAACACTGAGAACATTTTCCATTTTAAAAAATCACATTGAATATTAATTCAAAATATGGCATCAAGATATCTGCTGAACTTTTAAAGAATTCATGGAGGGTATTGTCTGTTCCCGGAGCTTTATTACATATTAGGTGGTGAATAGTATCAAGAATTCCATCTCTGCTTATAGGTGAAGCTAGAGACTCCTTGATAAACAGCATGTCTGGAACTGTTCCAATATTTGACATCAATATTATTTGTTGTACGCTGACCACTTTAGCTTTTACGTTCTAACTGGAATTGTTTGGGATCATGAACACTATTCGCTAAGAGATTTCGTCTACCTTATAAACACACCTGTAGCGTTACAATTGTGTCTTGCAATATGATTCTCGCGACTATTCTCAGTGGTTTTACTGTTTGTCTGAAATGGTTTAGGGATCTACACCTCTCCTTTTTTTCAAAAGACCCCACTCGGCATCAAACCATTAAAAAGTATTTCCTTTCCTGGCATTATGTCGTATTTCCCCACTTTGTTTTATTTCCATATTTGAAGCAGCTAGACATACGGAGTCTGCTAAGTAGTTTACGAACTTGTCAATATCAATCATTGCTGAGTCAACTGATCTATCAAGTAGCTCCTGGATGGAGTTGAAAAAATGTCTCTAAATGTTTGTTGTTTGTTGGTATCCAAAACAAACCCGAAAGATTTGGCATTATCTTCTTGTCCAGCAAATGTTTATGAAGCGCACGCCATATTAATGTAACTGTGAGGTGTGGGGATTCAGAGCGAGACTAACAATGTCAGACAGAGATGACGAAGCTAGAATGCAGACAACAATGCTAGTGCCATTAACACACAGAAAGGTAAAGTCCCCAGCATTTGCTTCCCTACCACACCTCCCATCCAGAATGTGGATATTCAGAACTGAGCATAAACCTGGAAGACATTTCCCCAAATCACTAACGCAATTATCAATGGAGAATCGTTCAAGACTGAATGAATCAACTATGAAGTCCCACATGGAATCACTATGCTTCTCTGTGTACTCCATTATGTCATCTTCTACAAAATCACATTTATTTCCTGTTCTAGCATTAACATCACCGACACTACTGCAGAAACTTAGCCATGTTCTATCAGGTTTAACAAGTTGTCTTGGAAGACAGAGATACCATTTTCACAATGGGCACTCATCTTGTCATATCAAGTTGAACCCTCTGGATGGATGTAGGCATATGTGTAGTGTGAAACATGATCATATCCCAATAAGTTTTTATCAAGTAAAATGAAAACAGCTTTTCTGAAACATTGCACCATTAACAAGTACCAAAATCCACCAGAGTACCTGCTCCATGTGGACTATGTACATCCTAACTATATATTAGGTAGTCTTGAAGGTATTTTATTAGTCTATATTAACACACCAAGTTTCACACCATCAATGTCGGAAGAAGGTATACAATTACAGAAGTCAATATCTGTAAGTTTCTGATAAAACCCGGAAATGTTCCAGAATATGACGGTAATCATCAGCACTCTGTTCCTAGGGGTCACAGGTATCATGATGAAGAGTCTGACAGTCACTGCATGGCAACATGTAGCCCTGACCCCACCCTTATTGTGAGTTTCCCCGGTCAGAAGTGTGAGTGCTGGATCTGAGCTGGCGTCTGGATCGCTCATCTTGACTCTGGTCTGCCTGTCTCTTCTCAGACTGAGACCGTAGGTTCTCCTTGATCCCCATGTAGTAGCATCGTGTGTCGGAGTCTTCTTTGTCTCTGCAATTCCTTTCTTTGAAAGTTTGTCAAGTCATTGGCAATTTATATTCCTTTCTCTTTCAGGGCGCGTCTCAGCTTCACTGTCCGCCATTTGTCTTCCAAATGACAACACGTCTTATCACTGGCCTTGTTTTATTTGAAGATTTCTTGGAGATTTCTCAATGTCCCTGGCAACGAGAGAGCGCAGGTCTTTGGATTTCCTGACATCATTCAGAATACCCATACCTTTGACCTATTTTCTCTATAGATTTCGTTCTCACTCTATGCAATATTGCACATGGCCATATAGTTGCTCCTATTTCTTTGCTCCTGGTCCTCTTCACGGTCCTCGATATCACCAATATGTGTGTCGAGCTTACCAGTTTTATTAATCAATTCACCCATGTCCTGTTTCATTATCAGGCGTTCTACAATATTAAGTTTACCTTTCAAATCTGTAATATCGGATTTAATAGATTTTATGCCCACTTGGACGGAATACTGTAAACCGGAAATATTCTGTGTATATTTTGCGAATTTTGCGTTTCTCTTCCACAGAGTCTATCTCTCCACACAATCTCTTTTCTGACTCTGCAATCTGTCGTGACATCGCTGTCTTCATTTCCTCTAGGTCCCGAGAGATTGTTCCACATCTCCAGCTTAGTGGCTCATTAAGGGTGCACCTATTACACTCGACAAGGTACATACTTTAAGTGATGCATGTTTTCACCGTGTAGATACTGACGCCACATCTTCAGGAAGATCACAGATTTCACCTTGTAGCCATAAAGAGACTGGTGGGAATCAAGTTGAGTTCAAACTCCGTCATCCAAAATACTAAGAGTAATCCTGTGCATATCACAAAACTCAATAGCGTGCCACACAGTAGCTTTCTTAATCACTTTTAGGCTCTTGGGAGGCACGAAAGTTCAAATCCTGGCTCTCCACAGGTCGACAGAGATACACATCGTACTGTATGAACACGGTTAGCGGATGGAACCAATTGAAAAGGTGCTCTTAGAAGAAGCGGAGAGAAATGTTCCAACTTGCCATCAAAAGTTGTGACCAGGATCCGCAGTAACCTCATGGAACCGAATTCTTTGAGACATTGTGATGATTCACAGTTCATTCTATCGACCTGAACGAATACATGATAACCTCAATGCCACATTCTTGTGTTCTTTCTTAGATATTATTTAATATATCATTGCGAATTTTCCACTTTGGTTCAGTGTGTTATCGTATATTATTAATAGGAAATATCGCAGATAGGTATAACTAGGAAAAGGAATGATGTTCGATGTGAAAATAGTATCAGCGATCGATAATATTCTACAGTACATAAACCTCTGTGATAGAATAAAAACATTTACTGACAATACACAAAGTTTATTGGCTTTTCTAAATAATGTTCAGGAAGCTGTTTTCTTAAAAAATCCTTGTTTATCATGTCACCATTCACTAGTCATGTGAAACTGATTCAGTCCTTTCAGACATCAGATGATAGATCAGTACGTCGTTAACAATCATCGATCTCTGTGATCTCTATCAATATCCAGTCCCACACAGCAGACACACGTGCACATACACGAGAGCGATACTGTATAGGTGGAACGTCATTTACTGCGACAGCAAACAGGATTCACCCACTCCCTTGCCTTAAATACACCAAAGAAAAATCCAAAAACATACGGAATCTCTATTGTAGGGGAATCGTTGTGGAAGCCAGTGATTAAAGCGTTCGCACCTCACACCGACATTCCCCACACGAGTACAATCTGCGACGCCCATTTCTAGTGTCCTCTGCCATGGTAGTAATCTCACAGGGTGGACGTGTCCTGCCACATCAGTCACAAACACAAGCAAGACATTTGTAAACCTTAAAACCATAGTGGCAAAAGAAGTGGGTGGATATATTTTGACTTTATTTTGGATTTATGCCACAGACAACCAGCACTATATGCAGAAAACAATCAACAAATTAAAGATACATACTGGAAGTACTCGTACACTGTATTGCTACTTTTGTTTTTTGCTGATTTATTTTAAAAGAATTGAACCTCTTTGATACAAAGAAGGACAAAACCTCTTTGGTAAAGACATATTCTGACCCAGTTATCACCAGATACTTATATTGCGGAACAGGGTATAATAATCACAAATGGTATTTGTTTTATTGAATATGCAAATAATATTTATAACAAAAAAAATCCCAAGCTGCATTAAATCCCATATTCTCTTCCCACAGTGGTTACTTGTCATATTTTCCTACGTAACCTCTGTTCTAATACGTCCCTTTCATGGTGCGAGTGTTCAAGACTCGTGATTGGAGGCAATCAGATTTAGTACTGCAATCAGCGACCTTGTTTCAAAAGTGATCGTTCGAAAGATCTCGGTAATTTCCGGATACATCGTGAAAACTGGAACCTCTTCCCGAGCGCGATACTCAAATGTTTATTCTAGACGGAAATCAGTCAGTTCATTTTTGTCTCTCCACATTGCTTGCATTGTCGATGTAACACGTGTTCTGATTGGACAGACGAAAAAGGGAAATAAATCTGCTGCCATTTTTCCCGCTAGGGGATTTTATGAGAACCACGAAATATGGCCGTATTAGAACAGAGGTTCGTAGGAAGATATGACAAGTAACCTTCGTGGGAGGAGAATGTAAATCTGAAAGCATACACGCAAAAATGAATTTTCGCAAACTGAATATTCGCGTAACCCAGCTGTCATACCCAAGGGGAATTTTAAGTGAATTTGATGAAAATGTTTCAGAATGACCTAAAATGGGCAGACTGAAATATTCCCAGAGATGTGAAATATACGTCCATTGTTAAAGACTAAAGTTAATTAGTTACCTACAAATACAATAGTATTGTTTTGCGACTCGGAGCGATTTATGATAACGTTTCCTAAAATTGGTGGAAGCGCTCGTGCAATTACCGCAACGAGTCCGAAAGATCGCCAGGAAAAAACCGTTTGGCTCAAATGCGGACCGATGAATTGCAATGTAACACGAAAACCAATGCGCATAACACACTAGTACTCAATGAAACGCTGATCTTAATTAAAACATCATACCAAGTCTGTTAGGTTATACACGTGAGTGTATTTGAATCCCTCACCGTCAATCGCATGCTTTTAATTTAAAAATTCACATTAGACAGCACAATTCTGTTAGCGAAGTTCTTAGTACTTTCAGTATGACCATACATTTCTCTTGATTTTTAAAATAATAACTTAAAGGCATTATGTAAGGGATTATTTTGATCAAAGCACTGACTGATTTGTCGTATTT
The DNA here is from genome assembly GCF_037392515.1 of Haliotis asinina. Classification (NCBI taxonomy): domain Eukaryota; kingdom Metazoa; phylum Mollusca; class Gastropoda; order Lepetellida; family Haliotidae; genus Haliotis; species Haliotis asinina. The sequence goes on along the minus strand of NC_090294.1, from coordinate 8,732,541 downwards.
TCGCACATAGCAGGCATGGAGTAGGGGACGAGTCGTCTTGGAGCTTGCGGAAAGGGGCGAGTGGAGACAAATGTTACAGGTGCCATCTCCAAAACGAGGCTCAAATCTCGGAATCAGTCACCAGCCTGCGAGAGAGGGAGTCGAATCAACGGAACATCTTATTTTCCACTGTGGATTCACCTCAGAGAGAGCACCCAAACTTAAGTTGTCTGTGTGTACATATCTCTAGTCTCTGTAAATAAAGTTGGTTATACTGGAACTATACTAAGATATTATAGCATGTCCCATATTTTAACCGAACCTCGGCATTGGAACGATGCACAGGCCACACCGACATATTTCTCAGCTGATGTAATCTTTGTTACACCCAGATTACGCCATCTGCGGAGTTTCGACGGGAAGCTGAACTGAGTACACTGTGATTAAAGCGTTCACACCTCACACCGAAGATCTGGATTTCATCCCCCAAACGAGTACAATCTGCGACGCCCATTTCTAGTGTCCTCCGCCATTATAGTAATCTCACAAGGTGGACGTGTCCTGCCACATCCGTCACAAACACAAGCGAAAGCAAGACATTTGTAAAATTTCAAAAATATAGTGATAGAAGAAGTGGGTGGATATATTTTGACTTTATTTTGGATTTATGCCACAGAAAACCAGCACTATATGCAGAAAACAATCAACAAATTAAAGATACATAACAGTGTAGAAATATCAACAATATCATCGTGATCGTTTAGTGATGTCAGCCTTATAAGTGTGAAAACGTCAGTGCTGAAACATCAATTTGTGAGCACCGACTACTCAGGTATCTGTTTTTCACGGTTTTGTTCGACTTGGACTTAGACCGGAAGTGACGTAGTTGACTGGCGTAGTCCTCGTGTAGCATGGGAATGTAGGTGTTTGGTTGACATTGTCGCTGAAAGAAGAACAATCAGCTTTGTCAGTAACTTGACTTATCTCTGTAAAACACACATCTGCAGCATACTTGGTGTATTAATATGATATAAAACAATAGCTATGGCAATTCGATGTTTAGTCTTCGCCAGGTTGCGCTCGTTTCAGAAGTATCCAAGGTTGAAGTAGATCGCAATTACTGACAACAATATTGACATTTGTCTACAACTGTGAAAGTACCTGATGTTGTTCATAGAAAGCCTTGTAACCGCCATCCAGCAAGTACACTTCCGGGTAGAAGAGGAACGGGTATCGGTCGCTGTTCAACTTCCTGTCTAAACTCCTCAGATGGCGCAATCTGGGTTTAAGAGAGATTCGATCAGATGAGGAACACGTCGGTATAAGCTGTGCTTCACAACGCCAAAGTGTTTCAAAGTCAAGATTCGAGTCAGTTAACAAAATTAAGGGTGAGAGACCAGAGACCTTTCAAACCATGTACACAAGGACGACTTACAGTTTGGGAGCTCTCTCTGAGGAGAATTCACAGTGGAAGATCAGGATGTTCCGTTGAGTCGACTCCCTCCCTCGTAGGCTGGTGACTAATTCCGAGATTTGAGCCTCGTTGTGGAGACTGATGGCACCCTGAAAGAATGATGATACTGGTGATGACAAGATGGACGACATGTCTTCTGGACGTTATTGTGAATGTTTATGATCTTTACAGACGACATATTACAGTATAAGTGTATAAAATGTTAAAAGCTAACTTGTATTTACCTCTATATGGCCACCCTCATATTCATATGGGTATCGACAGTCGATGATCTGGTACCCGGAAATGACGTCATCATATGTCCCTGTCAGTAGTTGACTGACTGTACGAGGAGACACTGACTTGAGATCCTTGTGTCGGCCAGTGATGGTCGGGAGTCCGTGACACTGTGGAGAAGAAATAGTGACTTTATTACACAATCAAATGTGACCAACAGAAATAAATGAGCGTCAGATCTCGTGAACCATTTCAGAGTGACCCAGTTCAGTAAAGATTCTGATTTTCATACGTAGATTATTACCTTTGAGCCATCGCCAATCAGATTGATTTCCGTTTCCATTTTATCCACAGCTGATTTCATGGAGTCGGGGGATTCCAAAAAGTATTGCTCTTCACGACACATGACGTCATCACATCTATATCTCTTAGCAGCGGGGCTTTCATCCTCATCACGTGGCCGTTTGGGTGAGAATAAAGATTTTCTGACTGAACTGAAGTCTGTGATTGTTCTATTCGACAGAAAACAGTTGAATGGGGATCCCTGAAAATAAAGAAGGCGAAAACGTTCATAATTAGAATAGATTTCGTTTCATTTTTGTTGAAGGTAGCAAATATTCCCGCCATAATTCCCGCCAGGACCAGAATATCCAGTGATTGCTCACATGAGGAACGATATAGTCGGGTTAAGATAACGCTCAGTCCATCATGACACCGACAGATCACAGATCCCTGTAATCGCCTCTAGAGTCAAGCATGGGTTCCAGAAGTCTAATTTAACCCTCAGAATCCTGAGAATCCTATGTTAGGAACTACTGTGATGCTTTCTCAATGTACATTGTTGGCTTTATTCTTGGTAAACATAAGGATGTGTATTGTGTGTTTACACATATCTACCAACTCTAAATACATGTTTTTTTGGTCTGTGGAAATGGCAACACAGTTTGGACGTTTACCTCACTATCACTTCCTTGAGATTCGAAACCGCTGTCACGTGAGTCATCGTCATCATCGAAAGTGAGGCTGCGAGGCAAGACGCCAGCATCTTCAGGAATAGAAAGACGACCAGACGTCACGTCATCAGGACTATCAAGGGAAAGTGTGTTCATCAGGGACATTGCAGATGTCATTTTAAACTGAAACCAGATATTGACATTATTATAAATAGAGTCCAAATTTACATGATGCCATTCAAAAAGTAGGGCATATTGGATTTACAAAATTGAAAAAATGCTAAGGAATCAAGGGAAATGGGACAATTTAGTCTGTTTCTTTGGAAATAATTGATCTGTATCAATATATTTATTACTTTTTATCATATACAGTGTCCTGACTTGTGATATGCTCACAAAATGGAATAATCCCTACAGTTTGAATGGTATATTGGAAGGTGATACTGTGCAACAATGTACGCTGGACTACAAATAATAACAGGTGGTTCACATCTGAATCTTTGGTAGGTGTTGATGGAAGTAACCGTGATTCTGGATGTAGATAAACCATTACAACGTCTTGTAAGCTGAATCCTTACCCGTGGTGTCTATGTCTTCCTGTTTTACACAGTGTACGGTTTCTTGTAGTGACTGCCCTGTGTGTTCTATTACAGTAGCTAGATAATGATGTCCTCTGCAGTCCCACAAACTGTATATATACCTACGAACCATCAATGACCTGATTACATACACAAACTAATTAACAACTACTGAAAACTACCGTTAACACATCAGTCTAATGACGGTATTATGAATCAAACACCCTCTGTAACACTGAAACAACACATTCCGGCTAAAACGGAGCAATTATAGGAAGTTCGCACCTTGTGAGTTACCAGCGCTCTAGCTTGGGGAAGAACGATGATGGCTTGTGTGTCCAGTGTTTCTACGCGGGGATGAGGGGAGATTATCCCCCGAGTGATAATCCAGGCGGGGCATCAAATATACCGATAATGGAAGTTGAAGTAAATGCACGAAGGATACAGTAGATAATTAGCAGAAATTAGGTACACACGTTGGAACAATAGGACGTCTCGTTGGGTTGTTTGTGTTGGAAGACAGTGGTGGTGTTGGATAAGACAGAGGGAAGGCACAAGGGACAATGCTTGTTAAACGTTCCATGGACTGGGGCAGAGTACGAGTCCTTCAGCAGTAATAACATCAATGTAAGAGAATTACTGCGTTGTTTTACCATTAAATTGTAGCATTAGAAAAAAGATATTGTTTCACATCATAATATATAGAACAAATAGGACATGGTGCATGGTGGCTTCACTGATATATATCCTATATTTCAGTACTGACAAAGTCACGGGTCTATAGTACAGTCCATTATTAATACAATATAAAACTTCATGGAACATACACATACTTTACATACCCAGCGTATTTATTGATTTTTATTTCATATATCCAGTCATTCCTGCAAGACAGGGCACAATATATAAATATTGATATATCCTTGTAATAATATGACGGGATATACTTTTCTCTATGTGATAAACGTAATGGACAAACAACTGGTATTCATCCTCCATCAGTTCTAAGTTACAAGTTGCAAATTCTTTCATCCCGGTTGATGTATGTATAACGGCCAGTTGCAACGAAACAAACATAGGGTGAGCTACGGATACGAGCCAACGCTACGAGCTAATTGTCTAAGCGAAGTGTATTACTTAAGTCTTCTGTATTGAAATGAATTTTGAAAAGCTTGTAACAAAAGCACTTACGTGATGATGATATAGATTTGGTCCATGACAGCACATAGGTGTCGTTCTATCTTTGTGTCAGTGCCATGGTAAAATTGCATCGTGAGTTAACTATTTTATTACACCAAACATTACCAAAACCGACTTTAGAGAGCTGTAGTCTCAGCCCTGTAATCCAGTTTGTCCATTATTGCCATGTATGATCTTCGTGTTTTGACATGTTTGGGGTTTTCTGAAGCCATATCTAATTCTTAACAAGTATTTGACAACATTGATGGAAGAGTAAACTTTCCAGATTCGCCATAAACCATAACACTGGTCGTATTTAATTTTATTCCAAGACATTTCTTGTATGTACATACAAGTGTACTTCATTTATCAAGTCGGTGTTTTGTATGCTCCATACTTCCGAGCACTGCTCTTATATTCACATCAAATAATAGGTCTGGAGCGAGAGTTCGCTATTTCATTTATGAACACTGAGAACATTTTCCATTTTAAAAAATCACATTGAATATTAATTCAAAATATGGCATCAAGATATCTGCTGAACTTTTAAAGAATTCATGGAGGGTATTGTCTGTTCCCGGAGCTTTATTACATATTAGGTGGTGAATAGTATCAAGAATTCCATCTCTGCTTATAGGTGAAGCTAGAGACTCCTTGATAAACAGCATGTCTGGAACTGTTCCAATATTTGACATCAATATTATTTGTTGTACGCTGACCACTTTAGCTTTTACGTTCTAACTGGAATTGTTTGGGATCATGAACACTATTCGCTAAGAGATTTCGTCTACCTTATAAACACACCTGTAGCGTTACAATTGTGTCTTGCAATATGATTCTCGCGACTATTCTCAGTGGTTTTACTGTTTGTCTGAAATGGTTTAGGGATCTACACCTCTCCTTTTTTTCAAAAGACCCCACTCGGCATCAAACCATTAAAAAGTATTTCCTTTCCTGGCATTATGTCGTATTTCCCCACTTTGTTTTATTTCCATATTTGAAGCAGCTAGACATACGGAGTCTGCTAAGTAGTTTACGAACTTGTCAATATCAATCATTGCTGAGTCAACTGATCTATCAAGTAGCTCCTGGATGGAGTTGAAAAAATGTCTCTAAATGTTTGTTGTTTGTTGGTATCCAAAACAAACCCGAAAGATTTGGCATTATCTTCTTGTCCAGCAAATGTTTATGAAGCGCACGCCATATTAATGTAACTGTGAGGTGTGGGGATTCAGAGCGAGACTAACAATGTCAGACAGAGATGACGAAGCTAGAATGCAGACAACAATGCTAGTGCCATTAACACACAGAAAGGTAAAGTCCCCAGCATTTGCTTCCCTACCACACCTCCCATCCAGAATGTGGATATTCAGAACTGAGCATAAACCTGGAAGACATTTCCCCAAATCACTAACGCAATTATCAATGGAGAATCGTTCAAGACTGAATGAATCAACTATGAAGTCCCACATGGAATCACTATGCTTCTCTGTGTACTCCATTATGTCATCTTCTACAAAATCACATTTATTTCCTGTTCTAGCATTAACATCACCGACACTACTGCAGAAACTTAGCCATGTTCTATCAGGTTTAACAAGTTGTCTTGGAAGACAGAGATACCATTTTCACAATGGGCACTCATCTTGTCATATCAAGTTGAACCCTCTGGATGGATGTAGGCATATGTGTAGTGTGAAACATGATCATATCCCAATAAGTTTTTATCAAGTAAAATGAAAACAGCTTTTCTGAAACATTGCACCATTAACAAGTACCAAAATCCACCAGAGTACCTGCTCCATGTGGACTATGTACATCCTAACTATATATTAGGTAGTCTTGAAGGTATTTTATTAGTCTATATTAACACACCAAGTTTCACACCATCAATGTCGGAAGAAGGTATACAATTACAGAAGTCAATATCTGTAAGTTTCTGATAAAACCCGGAAATGTTCCAGAATATGACGGTAATCATCAGCACTCTGTTCCTAGGGGTCACAGGTATCATGATGAAGAGTCTGACAGTCACTGCATGGCAACATGTAGCCCTGACCCCACCCTTATTGTGAGTTTCCCCGGTCAGAAGTGTGAGTGCTGGATCTGAGCTGGCGTCTGGATCGCTCATCTTGACTCTGGTCTGCCTGTCTCTTCTCAGACTGAGACCGTAGGTTCTCCTTGATCCCCATGTAGTAGCATCGTGTGTCGGAGTCTTCTTTGTCTCTGCAATTCCTTTCTTTGAAAGTTTGTCAAGTCATTGGCAATTTATATTCCTTTCTCTTTCAGGGCGCGTCTCAGCTTCACTGTCCGCCATTTGTCTTCCAAATGACAACACGTCTTATCACTGGCCTTGTTTTATTTGAAGATTTCTTGGAGATTTCTCAATGTCCCTGGCAACGAGAGAGCGCAGGTCTTTGGATTTCCTGACATCATTCAGAATACCCATACCTTTGACCTATTTTCTCTATAGATTTCGTTCTCACTCTATGCAATATTGCACATGGCCATATAGTTGCTCCTATTTCTTTGCTCCTGGTCCTCTTCACGGTCCTCGATATCACCAATATGTGTGTCGAGCTTACCAGTTTTATTAATCAATTCACCCATGTCCTGTTTCATTATCAGGCGTTCTACAATATTAAGTTTACCTTTCAAATCTGTAATATCGGATTTAATAGATTTTATGCCCACTTGGACGGAATACTGTAAACCGGAAATATTCTGTGTATATTTTGCGAATTTTGCGTTTCTCTTCCACAGAGTCTATCTCTCCACACAATCTCTTTTCTGACTCTGCAATCTGTCGTGACATCGCTGTCTTCATTTCCTCTAGGTCCCGAGAGATTGTTCCACATCTCCAGCTTAGTGGCTCATTAAGGGTGCACCTATTACACTCGACAAGGTACATACTTTAAGTGATGCATGTTTTCACCGTGTAGATACTGACGCCACATCTTCAGGAAGATCACAGATTTCACCTTGTAGCCATAAAGAGACTGGTGGGAATCAAGTTGAGTTCAAACTCCGTCATCCAAAATACTAAGAGTAATCCTGTGCATATCACAAAACTCAATAGCGTGCCACACAGTAGCTTTCTTAATCACTTTTAGGCTCTTGGGAGGCACGAAAGTTCAAATCCTGGCTCTCCACAGGTCGACAGAGATACACATCGTACTGTATGAACACGGTTAGCGGATGGAACCAATTGAAAAGGTGCTCTTAGAAGAAGCGGAGAGAAATGTTCCAACTTGCCATCAAAAGTTGTGACCAGGATCCGCAGTAACCTCATGGAACCGAATTCTTTGAGACATTGTGATGATTCACAGTTCATTCTATCGACCTGAACGAATACATGATAACCTCAATGCCACATTCTTGTGTTCTTTCTTAGATATTATTTAATATATCATTGCGAATTTTCCACTTTGGTTCAGTGTGTTATCGTATATTATTAATAGGAAATATCGCAGATAGGTATAACTAGGAAAAGGAATGATGTTCGATGTGAAAATAGTATCAGCGATCGATAATATTCTACAGTACATAAACCTCTGTGATAGAATAAAAACATTTACTGACAATACACAAAGTTTATTGGCTTTTCTAAATAATGTTCAGGAAGCTGTTTTCTTAAAAAATCCTTGTTTATCATGTCACCATTCACTAGTCATGTGAAACTGATTCAGTCCTTTCAGACATCAGATGATAGATCAGTACGTCGTTAACAATCATCGATCTCTGTGATCTCTATCAATATCCAGTCCCACACAGCAGACACACGTGCACATACACGAGAGCGATACTGTATAGGTGGAACGTCATTTACTGCGACAGCAAACAGGATTCACCCACTCCCTTGCCTTAAATACACCAAAGAAAAATCCAAAAACATACGGAATCTCTATTGTAGGGGAATCGTTGTGGAAGCCAGTGATTAAAGCGTTCGCACCTCACACCGACATTCCCCACACGAGTACAATCTGCGACGCCCATTTCTAGTGTCCTCTGCCATGGTAGTAATCTCACAGGGTGGACGTGTCCTGCCACATCAGTCACAAACACAAGCAAGACATTTGTAAACCTTAAAACCATAGTGGCAAAAGAAGTGGGTGGATATATTTTGACTTTATTTTGGATTTATGCCACAGACAACCAGCACTATATGCAGAAAACAATCAACAAATTAAAGATACATACTGGAAGTACTCGTACACTGTATTGCTACTTTTGTTTTTTGCTGATTTATTTTAAAAGAATTGAACCTCTTTGATACAAAGAAGGACAAAACCTCTTTGGTAAAGACATATTCTGACCCAGTTATCACCAGATACTTATATTGCGGAACAGGGTATAATAATCACAAATGGTATTTGTTTTATTGAATATGCAAATAATATTTATAACAAAAAAAATCCCAAGCTGCATTAAATCCCATATTCTCTTCCCACAGTGGTTACTTGTCATATTTTCCTACGTAACCTCTGTTCTAATACGTCCCTTTCATGGTGCGAGTGTTCAAGACTCGTGATTGGAGGCAATCAGATTTAGTACTGCAATCAGCGACCTTGTTTCAAAAGTGATCGTTCGAAAGATCTCGGTAATTTCCGGATACATCGTGAAAACTGGAACCTCTTCCCGAGCGCGATACTCAAATGTTTATTCTAGACGGAAATCAGTCAGTTCATTTTTGTCTCTCCACATTGCTTGCATTGTCGATGTAACACGTGTTCTGATTGGACAGACGAAAAAGGGAAATAAATCTGCTGCCATTTTTCCCGCTAGGGGATTTTATGAGAACCACGAAATATGGCCGTATTAGAACAGAGGTTCGTAGGAAGATATGACAAGTAACCTTCGTGGGAGGAGAATGTAAATCTGAAAGCATACACGCAAAAATGAATTTTCGCAAACTGAATATTCGCGTAACCCAGCTGTCATACCCAAGGGGAATTTTAAGTGAATTTGATGAAAATGTTTCAGAATGACCTAAAATGGGCAGACTGAAATATTCCCAGAGATGTGAAATATACGTCCATTGTTAAAGACTAAAGTTAATTAGTTACCTACAAATACAATAGTATTGTTTTGCGACTCGGAGCGATTTATGATAACGTTTCCTAAAATTGGTGGAAGCGCTCGTGCAATTACCGCAACGAGTCCGAAAGATCGCCAGGAAAAAACCGTTTGGCTCAAATGCGGACCGATGAATTGCAATGTAACACGAAAACCAATGCGCATAACACACTAGTACTCAATGAAACGCTGATCTTAATTAAAACATCATACCAAGTCTGTTAGGTTATACACGTGAGTGTATTTGAATCCCTCACCGTCAATCGCATGCTTTTAATTTAAAAATTCACATTAGACAGCACAATTCTGTTAGCGAAGTTCTTAGTACTTTCAGTATGACCATACATTTCTCTTGATTTTTAAAATAATAACTTAAAGGCATTATGTAAGGGATTATTTTGATCAAAGCACTGACTGATTTGTCGTATTTTCGCACATAGCAGGCATGGAGTAGGGGACGAGTCGTCTTGGAGCTTGCGGAAAGGGGCGAGTGGAGACAAATGTTACAGGTGCCATCTCCAAAACGAGGCTCAAATCTCGGAATCAGTCACCAGCCTGCGAGAGAGGGAGTCGAATCAACGGAACATCTTATTTTCCACTGTGGATTCACCTCAGAGAGAGCACCCAAACTTAAGTTGTCTGTGTGTACATATCTCTAGTCTCTGTAAATAAAGTTGGTTATACTGGAACTATACTAAGATATTATAGCATGTCCCATATTTTAACCGAACCTCGGCATTGGAACGATGCACAGGCCACACCGACATATTTCTCAGCTGATGTAATCTTTGTTACACCCAGATTACGCCATCTGCGGAGTTTCGACGGGAAGCTGAACTGAGTACACTGTGATTAAAGCGTTCACACCTCACACCGAAGATCTGGATTTCATCCCCCAAACGAGTACAATCTGCGACGCCCATTTCTAGTGTCCTCCGCCATTATAGTAATCTCACAAGGTGGACGTGTCCTGCCACATCCGTCACAAACACAAGCGAAAGCAAGACATTTGTAAAATTTCAAAAATATAGTGATAGAAGAAGTGGGTGGATATATTTTGACTTTATTTTGGATTTATGCCACAGAAAACCAGCACTATATGCAGAAAACAATCAACAAATTAAAGATACATAACAGTGTAGAAATATCAACAATATCATCGTGATCGTTTAGTGATGTCAGCCTTATAAGTGTGAAAACGTCAGTGCTGAAACATCAATTTGTGAGCACCGACTACTCAGGTATCTGTTTTTCACGGTTTTGTTCGACTTGGACTTAGACCGGAAGTGACGTAGTTGACTGGCGTAGTCCTCGTGTAGCATGGGAATGTAGGTGTTTGGTTGACATTGTCGCTGAAAGAAGAACAATCAGCTTTGTCAGTAACTTGACTTATCTCTGTAAAACACACATCTGCAGCATACTTGGTGTATTAATATGATATAAAACAATAGCTATGGCAATTCGATGTTTAGTCTTCGCCAGGTTGCGCTCGTTTCAGAAGTATCCAAGGTTGAAGTAGATCGCAATTACTGACAACAATATTGACATTTGTCTACAACTGTGAAAGTACCTGATGTTGTTCATAGAAAGCCTTGTAACCGCCATCCAGCAAGTACACTTCCGGGTAGAAGAGGAACGGGTATCGGTCGCTGTTCAACTTCCTGTCTAAACTCCTCAGATGGCGCAATCTGGGTTTAAGAGAGATTCGATCAGATGAGGAACACGTCGGTATAAGCTGTGCTTCACAACGCCAAAGTGTTTCAAAGTCAAGATTCGAGTCAGTTAACAAAATTAAGGGTGAGAGACCAGAGACCTTTCAAACCATGTACACAAGGACGACTTACAGTTTGGGAGCTCTCTCTGAGGAGAATTCACAGTGGAAGATCAGGATGTTCCGTTGAGTCGACTCCCTCCCTCGTAGGCTGGTGACTAATTCCGAGATTTGAGCCTCGTTGTGGAGACTGATGGCACCCTGAAAGAATGACGATACTGGTGATGACAAGATGGACGACATGTCTTCTGGACGTTATTGTGAATGTTTATGATCTTTACAGACGACATATTACAGTATAAGTGTATAAAATGTTAAAAGCTAACTTGTATTTACCTCTATATGGCCACCCTCATATTCATATGGGTATCGACAGTCGATGATCTGGTACCCGGAAATGACGTCATCATATGTCCCTGTCAGTAGTTGACTGACTGTACGAGGAGACACTGACTTGAGATCCTTGTGTCGGCCAGTGATGGTCGGGAGTCCGTGACACTGTGGAGAAGAAATAGTGACTTTATTACACAATCAAATGTGACCAACAGAAATAAATGAGCGTCAGATCTCGTGAACCATTTCAGAGTGACCCAGTTCAGTAAAGATTCTGATTTTCATACGTAGATTATTACCTTTGAGCCATCGCCAATCAGATTGATTTCCGTTTCCATTTTATCCACAGCTGATTTCATGGAGTCGGGGGATTCCAAAAAGTATTGCTCTTCACGACACATGACGTCATCACATCTATATCTCTTAGCAGCGGGGCTTTCATCCTCATCACGTGGCCGTTTGGGTGAGAATAAAGATTTTCTGACTGAACTGAAGTCTGTGATTGTTCTATTCGACAGAAAACAGTTGAATGGGGATCCCTGAAAATAAAGAAGGCGAAAACGTTCATAATTAGAATAGATTTCGTTTCATTTTTGTTGAAGGTAGCAAATATTCCCGCCATAATTCCCGCCAGGACCAGAATATCCAGTGATTGCTCACATGAGGAACGATATAGTCGGGTTAAGATAACGCTCAGTCCATCATGACACCGACAGATCACAGATCCCTGTAATCGCCTCTAGAGTCAAGCATGGGTTCCAGAAGTCTAATTTAACCCTCAGAATCCTGAGAATCCTATGTTAGGAACTACTGTGATGCTTTCTCAATGTACATTGTTGGCTTTATTCTTGGTAAACATAAGGATGTGTATTGTGTGTTTACACATATCTACCAACTCTAAATACATGTTTTTTTGGTCTGTGGAAATGGCAACACAGTTTGGACGTTTACCTCACTATCACTTCCTTGAGATTCGAAACCGCTGTCACGTGAGTCATCGTCATCATCGAAAGTGAGGCTGCGAGGCAAGACGCCAGCATCTTCAGGAATAGAAAGACGACCAGACGTCACGTCATCAGGACTATCAAGGGAAAGTGTGTTCATCAGGGACATTGCAGATGTCATTTTAAACTGAAACCAGATATTGACATTATTATAAATAGAGTCCAAATTTACATGATGCCATTCAAAAAGTAGGGCATATTGGATTTACAAAATTGAAAAAATGCTAAGGAATCAAGGGAAATGGGACAATTTAGTCTGTTTCTTTGGAAATAATTGATCTGTATCAATATATTTATTACTTTTTATCATATACAGTGTCCTGACTTGTGATATGCTCACAAAATGGAATAATCCCTACAGTTTGAATGGTATATTGGAAGGTGATACTGTGCAACAATGTACGCTGGACTACAAATAATAACAGGTGGTTCACATCTGAATCTTTGGTAGGTGTTGATGGAAGTAACCGTGATTCTGGATGTAGATAAACCATTACAACGTCTTGTAAGCTGAATCCTTACCCGTGGTGTCTATGTCTTCCTGTTTTACACAGTGTACGGTTTCTTGTAGTGACTGCCCTGTGTGTTCTATAACAGTAGCTAGATAATGATGTCCTCTGCAGTCCCACAAACTGTATATATACCTACGAACCATCAATGACCTGATTACATACACAAACTAATTAACAACTACTGAAAACTACCGTTAACACATCAGTCTAATGACGGTATTATGAATCAAACACCCTCTGTAACACTGAAACAACACATTCCGGCTAAAACGGAGCAATTATAGGAAGTTCGCACCTTGTGAGTTACCAGCGCTCTAGCTTGGGGAAGAACGATGATGGCTTGTGTGTCCAGTGTTTCTACGCGGGGATGAGGGGAGATTATCCCCCGAGTGATAATCCAGGCGGGGCATCAAATATACCGATAATGGAAGTTGAAGTAAATGCACGAAGGATACAGTAGATAATTAGCAGAAATTAGGTACACACGTTGGAACAATAGGACGTCTCGTTGGGTTGTTTGTGTTGGAAGACAGTGGTGGTGTTGGATAAGACAGAGGGAAGGCACAAGGGACAATGCTTGTTAAACGTTCCATGGACTGGGGCAGAGTACGAGTCCTTCAGCAGTAATAACATCAATGTAAGAGAATTACTGCGTTGTTTTACCATTAAATTGTAGCATTAGAAAAAAGATATTGTTTCACATCATAATATATAGAACAAATAGGACATGGTGCATGGTGGCTTCACTGATATATATCCTATATTTCAGTACTGACAAAGTCACGGGTCTATAGTACAGTCCATTATTAATACAATATAAAACTTCATGGAACATACACATACTTTACATACCCAGCGTATTTATTGATTTTTATTTCATATATCCAGTCATTCCTGCAAGACAGGGCACAATATATAAATATTGATATATCCTTGTAATAATATGACGGGATATACTTTTCTCTATGTGATAAACGTAATGGACAAACAACTGGTATTCATCCTCCATCAGTTCTAAGTTACAAGTTGCAAATTCTTTCATCCCGGTTGATGTATGTATAACGGCCAGTTGCAACGAAACAAACATAGGGTGAGCTACGGATACGAGCCAACGCTACGAGCTAATTGTCTAAGCGAAGTGTATTACTTAAGTCTTCTGTATTGAAATGAATTTTGAAAAGCTTGTAACAAAAGCACTTACGTGATGATGATATAGATTTGGTCCATGACAGCACATAGGTGTCGTTCTATCTTTGTGTCAGTGCCATGGTAAAATTGCATCGTGAGTTAACTATTTTATTACACCAAACATTACCAAAACCGACTTTAGAGAGCTGTAGTCTCAGCCCTGTAATCCAGTTTGTCCATTATTGCCATGTATGATCTTCGTGTTTTGACATGTTTGGGGTTTTCTGAAGCCATATCTAATTCTTAACAAGTATTTGACAACATTGATGGAAGAGTAAACTTTCCAGATTCGCCATAAACCATAACACTGGTCGTATTTAATTTTATTCCAAGACATTTCTTGTATGTACATACAAGTGTACTTCATTTATCAAGTCGGTGTTTTGTATGCTCCATACTTCCGAGCACTGCTCTTATATTCACATCAAATAATAGGTCTGGAGCGAGAGTTCGCCTATTTCATTTATGAACACTGAGAACAAAAAAAAGAAGCCACAGATAACCTTGTCCCACGCCAAAACATCTAGTAAAACTTTGCTAGATGCCCCTATTATTCCAGACACATACTTTTTCATTCTCATTAATATTATATCATAACGTGTTCATTTTCTTGTTTAAACCATACGATTTTAGTAAGTTCTATGACTTATTTTTTTCTACTGTATCAAATGCTTTGGCAAAGTCAACAAAAAATATGCATAAAATTTACCTCCCTTGGTACTTAAGTATTTTTTTTTATCATAGCCTGTAAAGTGAAAATATGGTCGATTGTAGAATATCCTTCTTTGAATCCCGTTTGCTCTTCACTAATTTTATCCAGACTATATCCCCAGAAAACTAATCTCTTGTTTATAATATATGTGAATACTCTACCGAATATTCTCAGAGTGATACCTCTTTAATTCTTCACATCCTGTGAGCTGCCTTGTTTATATATGAGGACAATGACCCACAGGGATCATGTTCCTGGAATTTTTCCATTTTAAAAAATCACATTGAATATTAATTCAAAATATGGCAACAAGATATCTGCTGAACTTTTAAAGAATTCATGGAGGGCATTGTCTATTCCCGGAGCTTTATTACATTTTATGTGGTGAATACTATCAAAAATTCCATCTCTGCTTATAGGTGAAGCTAGAGACTCCTTGATAAACAGCATGTCTGGAACTGTTCCAATATTTGACATCAATATTATTTGTTGTACGCTGACCACTTTAGCTTTTACGTTGTGACTAGATTTGTTTGGGATCATGAACACTATTCGCTAAGTGATTTCGTCTACCTTATAAACACACCTGTAGTGTTATAATTGTGTCTCGCATTATGATTCTCGCAAACATTCTCAGTGGTTTTACTGTTTGTCTGAAATGGTTTAGGGATCTGCATCTCTCTTTTTTTTTCAGAAGACCCCACTCGGCATCAAACCATTTACAAGTATTTCCTTTCCTGGCATTATGTCTAATTTCCCCAGTTTGTTTTATGTTCATACTTGACTCAGCTAGACATGTGGAGTCTGCTTGTCAAGTACTGCTTGACAAGTATTAGATGAGCCACGACCTGACAAATGAACCCAATTTGCATATATGGGAACGCCCCTCAGTACATTCCATTTGAAACAAGAGGGAAACAGGTTGTCGTCTAAATATTAAAATGTTCTATTTCCTCGTGCGAATCGTGTCTTGCTTAACGAAATCTCTCTACGAGACACGTGATGAACAGTAGCGGTATTGATTTCACGCCAGCGTCAGCGTGCATTGCACGTGCGTAGTCCCCGACCTACCTCATGTACCTGTAGCGGTCGAGTGTATTCGTCTATATTCCCTGCCCAGCCTACTTGTCACAAACGCGTTTAATGCGCAGGCTCATCTAATGCGTGTCAAGCAGTAGTTTAACAATATCGTATCAATATCAATCATTGCTGAGTCAACAGATCTATCAAGAAGCTCCTGGATGGAGTTTAAAAAATAATATCTCTACATGTTTGTTGTTTGTTGGTACCGGAAAGATTTGGCATTATCTTCTTGTCCAGCAAATGTACAAGGACGTTTGTGAAGCGCACGCCATATTAATGTAACTGTGAGGTGTGGGGATTCAGAGCGAGACTAACAATGTGAAACAGTGATGACGAAGCTAGAATGCAGACAATGATGCTAGCGCCGTTAACACACAGAAAGGTAAAGTCTCCAGCATTTCCTTCCCTACCACATCTCCCATTTAGAATGTGGATATTCAAAACTGAGCATAAACCTGGAAGACATTTCCCCAAATCACTAACGCAATTATCAATGGAGAATCGTTCAAGACTGAATGAATCAACTATGAAGTCCCACATGGAATCACTATGCTTCTCTGTGTACTCCATTATGTCATCTTCTACAAAATCACATTTATGTCCTGTTCTAGCATTAAAATCACCGCCACTTACTGCAGAAACTTAGCCATGTTCTATCAGGTTTAATAAGTTGTCTTGGAGATAGAGATACCATTTTCACAATGGGCACTCATCTTGTCATATCAAGTTGAACCCTCTGGATGGATGTAGGCATATGTGTAGTGTGAATCATGATCATATCCCAAGAAGTTTTTATCAAGTAAAATGAAAACAGCCTTTTCTGAAATATTGCACCATTAACAAGTACCAAAATCCACCAGAGTACCTGCCCCATGTTGACTATGTACATCCTAACTATATATTAGGTAGTCTTGAAAGTATTTTATTAGTCTATATTAACACACCAAGTCTCTGAAATCCAAACAATGTCGGGAGGAGGTATACAATTTCAGAAGTCAATATCTGTAAGTTTCTGATAAAACCCGGAAATGTTCCAGAATATGATGCTAATCATCAGCACGCTGTTCCTAGGGGTCACAGGTATCATGATGAAGAGTCTGACAGTCACTGCATGGCAACATGTAGCCCTGACCCCATCCCTATTGTGAGTTTCCCCGGTCAGAAGTGTGGGTGCGGGATCTGAGCTGGCGTCTGGATCGCTCATCCTGATTCTGGTCTCCCCGTCTCTTCTCAGACTGAGACCGTAGGTTCTCCTTGTTCCCCATGCAGTTGCATCGTGTGTCGGAGTCTTCTTAATCTCTACAATCCTTTTCCGGGATCTTGAAAGTTTGTCAAGTCATTGGCAAGTCATATTCCTTTCTCTTTCAGGGCGCGTCTCAGCTTCACTGTCCGCCATTTGTCTTCAAAATGACAACACGTGTTATCACTAGCCTTGTTTTATTCGAAGATTTCCTGGAGATTTCTGAGTGTCCCTGGCAACGAGTGGTCGTAGGTCTTTGGATTTCCTGACATCATTCAGTATATCCATACCTTTGACCTATTTTCTGTATAGATTTCGTTCTCACTCTATGCAATATTGCACATGGCTATATAGCTCCTATTTCTTTGCTCCTGGTCCTCTTCACGGTCCTCGATATCACCAATATGTGTGTCGAGCTTACCAGTTTTATTAATCAATTCATTCATGTCCTGTTTCATTATCAGGCGTTCTACAATATTAAGTTTACCTTTCAAATCTGTAATATCGGATTTAATAGATTTTATGCCCACTTGGACGGAATACTGTAAACCGGAAATATTCTGTGTATATTTTGCGAATTTTGCGTTTCTCTTCCCCAGAGTGTATCTCTCCACACAATCTCTTTTCTGACTCTGCAATCTGTCGTGACATCGCTGTCTTCATTTCCTCTAGGTCCCTAGAGGTTGTTCCACATCTCCAGCTTAGTGGCTCATTAAGGGTGCACCTATTACACTCGACAAGGTACATACTTTAAGTGATACATGTTTTCACCGTGTAGATACTGACGCCACATCTTCAGGAAGATCACAGATTTCACCTTGTAGCCATACAGGTGGGAATCAAGTTGAGTTCAAACTCCGTCATCCAAAATGCTAAGAGTAATCCTGTGCATATCACAAAACTCAATAGCGTGCCACACAGTAGCTTTCTTCATCACTTTTAGGCTCTTGGGAGGCACGAAAGTTCAAATCCTGGCTCTCCACAGGTCGACAGAGATACACATCGAACTGTATGAACACGGTTAGCGGATGGAACCAATTGAAAAGGTGCTCTTAGAAGAAGCGGAGAGAAATGTTCCAACTTGCCATCAAAAGTTGTGACCAGGATCCGCAGTAACCTCATAGACGAATTCTTTGAGACATTGTGATGATTCACAGTTCATCCTATCGACCTTAATGAATGCATGATAACCTCAATGCCACATTCTTGTGTTCTTTCTTAGATATTATTTAATATATCATTGCGAATTTTCCACTTTGGTTCAGTATGTTATCGTATATTATTAATAGGAAATATCGTAGATAGGTATAACTAGGAAAAGGAATGATGTTCGATATGAAAATAGTATCAGCGATCGATAATATTCTACAGTACATAAACCTCTGTGATAGAATAAAAACATTTACTGACAATACACACAGTTTATTGGCTTTTCTAAATAATGTCCAGGAAGCTGTTTTCTTAAAAATTCCTTGTTTAACATGTCACCATTCACTAGTCATGTGAAACTGATTCAATCCTTTCAGACATCAGATGATAGATCAGTACGATCATCGATATCTGTGACATCTATCAATATCCAGTCCCACACAATGGACACACGTGCACATACACGAGATCGATAATGTAGAGGTGGAACGCCATTTACTGCGACAGCAAACAGGATTCACCCACTCCCCTACCTTAAATACACCAAAGAAAAATCCAAAAACATACGGAATCTCTATTGTAGGGGGATCGTTGTGGAAGCCATTGATTAAAGCGTTCGCACCTCACACCGAAGACCTGGATTTCATTCCCCACACGAGTACAATCTGCGATGCTCCTTTCTAGTGTCCTCCGCCATGGTACTAATCTCACAGGGTGGACGTGTCCTGCCACATCAGTCACTAATAAAACCAAGACATTTGTAAACCTTAAAAACATAGTGGCAGAAGAAGTGGGTGGATATATTTTGACTTTATTTTGGATTTATGCCACAGACAACCAGCACTATATGCAGAAAACAATCAACAAATTAAAGATACATACTCGAAGTACTCGTACACTGTATTGCTACTTTTGTTTTTTTGCTGATTTATTTTAAAAGAATTGAACCTCTTTGATACAAAGAAGGACAAAACCTCTTTGGTAAAGACATATTCTGACCCAGTTATCACCAGATACTTATATTGCGGAACAGGGTATAATAATCACAAATGGTATTTGTTTTATTGAATATGCAAATAACATTTATAACAAAAAAAATCCAAAGCTGCATTAAATCCCATATTCTCTTCCCACAGTGGTTACTTGTCATATTTTCCTACGTAACCTCTGTTCTAATACGTCCCTTTCATGGTGCGAGTGTTCAAGACTCGTGATTGGAGGCAATCAGATTTAGTACTGCAATCAGCGACCTTGTTTCAAAAGTGATCGTTCGAAAGATCTCGGTAATTTCCGGATACATCGTGAAAAATAGAACCTCTTCCCGAGCGCGATACTCAAATGTTTATTCTAGACGGAAATCAGTCAGTTCATTTTTGTCTCTCCACATTGCTTGCATTGTCGATGTAACACGTGTTCTGATTGGACAGACGAAAAAGGGAAATAAATCTGCTGCCATTTTTCCCGCTAGGGGATTTTATGAGAACCACGAAATATGGCCGTATTAGAACAGAGGTTCGTAGGAAGATATGACAAGTAACCTTCGTGGGAGGAGAATGTAAATCTGAAAGCATACACGCAAAAATGAATTTTCGCAAACTGAATATTCGCGTAACCCAGCTGTCATACCCAAGGGGAATTTTAAGTGAATTTGATGAAAATGTTTCAGAATGACCCAAAATGGGCAGACTGAAATATTCCCAGAGATGTGAAATATACGTCCAATGTTAAAGACTAAAGTTAATTAGTTACCTACAAATATAATAGTATTGTTTTGCGACTCGGAGCGATTTATGATAACGTTTCCTAAAATTGGTGGAAGCGCTCGTGCAATTACCGCAACGAGTCCGAAAGATCGCCAGGAAAAAACCGTTTGGCTCAAATGCGGACCGATGAATAGCAATGTAACACCAAAACCAATGCGCATAACACACTAGTACTCAATGAAACGCTGATCTTAATTAAAACATCATACCAACTCTGTTACGTTATACTCGTGAGTGTATTTGAATCCCTCACCGTTAATCGCATGCTTTTAATTTAAAAATTCACATTAGACAGCACAATTCTGTTAGCGAAATTCTTAGTACTTTCAATATGACCATATATTTCTCTTGATTTTAAAAATAATAACATAAAGGCATTATATAAGGGATTATTTTGATCAAAGCACTGACTGATTTGTCGTATTTTCGCACATAGCAGGCATGGAGTAGGGGACGAGTCGTCTTGGAGCTTGCGGAAAGGGGCGAGTGGAGACAAATGTTACAGGTGCCATCTCCAAAACGAGGCTCAAATCTCGGAATTAATCACCAGCCTGCGAGAGAGGGAGTCGAATCAACGGAACATCTTATCTTCCACTGTGGATTCACCTCAGAGAGAGCACCCAAACTTAAGTTGTCTGTGTGTACATATCTCTAGTCTCTGTAAATAAAGTTGGTTATACTGGAACTATACTAAGATATTATAGCATGTCCCATATTTTAACCGAACCTCGGCATTGGAACGATGCACAGGCCACACCGACATATTCCTCAGCTGATGTAATCTTTCTTACACCCAGATTACGCCATCTGCGGAGTTTCGACCGGAAGCTGAACTGAGTACACTGTGATTAAAGCGTTCACTCCTCACACCGAAGATCTGGATTTCATCCCCCAAACGAGTACAATCTGCGACGCCCATTTCTAGTGTCCTTCGCCATTATAGTAATCTCACAAGGTGGACGTGTCCTGCCACATCCGTCACAAACACAAGCGAAAGCAAGACATTTGTAAAATTTCAAAAATATAGTGATAGAAGAAGTGGGTGGATATATTTTGACTTTATTTTGGATTTATGCCACAGAAAACCAGCACTATATGCAGAAAACAATCAACAAATTAAAGATACATAACAATGTAGAAATATCAACAATATCATCGTGATCGTTTAGTGATGTCAGCCTTATAAGTGTGAAAACTTCAGTGCTGAAACATCAATTTGTGAGCACCGACTACTCAGGTATCTGTTTTTCACGGTTTTGTTCGACTTGGACTTAGACCGGAAGTGACGTAGTTGACTGGCGTAGTCCTCGTGTAGCATGGGAATGTAGGTGTTTGGTTGACATTGCCGCTGAAAGAAGAACAATCAGCTTTGTCAGTAACTTGGTTTATCTCTGTAAAACACACATCTGCAGCATACTTGGTGTATTAATATGATATAAAACAATAGCTATGGCGATTCTATGTTTAGTCTTCGCCAGGTTGCGCTCGTTTCAGAAGTATCCAATGTTGGAGTAGATCACAATTACTGACAACAATATTGACATTTGTCTACAACTGTGAAAGTACCTGATGTTTTTCATAGAAAGCCTTGTAACCGCCATCCAGCAAGTACACTTCCGGGTAGAAGAGGAACGGGTATCGGTCGCTGTTCAACTTCCGGTCTAAACTCCTCAGATGGCGTAATCTGGGTTTAAGAGAGATTCGATCAAATGAGGAACACGTCGGTATAAGCTGTGCGTCACAGTGCCAAATTGTTTTCAAAGCCAAGATTCGAGTCAGTTAACAAAATTGAGAGTGAGATACCAGAGACCTTTCAAACCATGTACACAAGGACGACTTACAGTTTGGGAGATCTCTCTGAGGAGAATTCACAGTGGAAGATCAGGAGTTGAGTCGACTCCCTCCCTCGTAGGCTGGTGACTAATTCCGAGATTTGAGCCTCGTTGTGGAGATTGATGGCACCCTGAAAGAATGACGATACTGGTGATGACAAGATGGACGACATGTCTTCTGGACGTTATTGTGAATGTTTATGATCTTTACAGACGACATATTACAGCATAAGAGTATAAAATGACAAAAACTAACTTGTATTTACCTCTATATGGCCACCCTCATATTCATATGGGTATCGACAGTCGATGATCTGGTACCCGGAAATGACGTCATCATATTTCCCTGTCAGTAGTTGACTGACTGTGCGAGGAGACACTGACTTGAGATCCTTGTGTCGGCCTGTGATGGTCGGGAGTCCGTGACACTGTGGAGAAGAAATAATGACTTTATTACACAATCAAATGTGACCAACAGAAATAAATGAGCGTCAGATCTCGTGAACCATTTCAGAGTGACCCAGTTCAGTAAAGATTCTGATTTTCATACGTAGATTATTACCTTTGAGCCATCGCCAATCAGATTGATTTCCGTTTCCATTTTATCCACAGCTGATTTCATGGAGTCGGGGGATTCCAAAAAGTATTGCTCTTCATGACACATGACGTCATCACATCTATATCTCTTAGCAGCGGGGCTTTCATCCTCATCACGTGGCCGTTTTGGTGAGAATAAAGATTTTCTGACTGAACTGAAGTCTGTGATTGTTCCATTCGACAGAAAACAGTTGAATGGGGATCCCTGAAAATAAAGAAGGCGAAAACGTTCATAATTAGAATAGATTTCGTTTCATTTTTGTTGAAGGTAGCAAATATTCCCGCCATAATTCCCGCCAGGACCAGAAAATCCAGTGATTGCTCACATGAGGAACGATATAGTCGGGTTAAGACAACGCTCAGTCCATCATGACACCGACAGATCACAGATCCCTGTAATCGCCTCTAGAGTCAAGCATGGGTTCCAGGAGTCTAATGTAACCCTCAGAGTCCTCAGAATCCTATGTTAGGAACTACTGTGATGCTTTCTCAATGTACATTGTTGGCTTTGTTCTTGGTAAACATAAGGATGTGTATTGTGTGTTTACACATATCTACCAACTCTAAATAATGTTTTCTTGGTCTTTGGAAATGGCAACACAGTTTCGACGTTTACCTCACTATCACTTCCTTGAGATTCGAAACCGCTGTCACGTGAGTCATCGTCATCATCGAAAGTGAGGCTGCGAGGCAAGACGCCAGCATCTTCAGGAACAGAAAGACGACCAGACGTCACGTCATCAGGACTATCAAGGGAAAGTGTGTTCATCAGGGACATTGCAGATGGAGTCATTTTAAACTGAAACCAGATATTGACATTATTATAAATAGAGTCCAAATTTACATGATGCCATTCAAAAAGTAGGGCATATTGGATTTACAAAATTGAAAAAATGCTAAGGAATCAAGGGAAATGGGACAATTTAGTCTGTTCCTTTGAAAATAATTGATCTGTATGAATACATATTGCTTTTTCTCATATACATTGTCCTGACTTGTGGTATGCTCACAAAATGGAATATTCCCTACAGTTTGAATGGTATATTGGAAGGTGATACTGTGCAACAATGTACGCTAGACTACAAATAATAATAGGTAGTTCACATCTGAATCTTTGATAGGTGTTGATGGAAGAAACCGTGATTCTGGATGTAGATAAACCATTACAACGTCTTGTAAGCTGAATACTTACCCGTGGTGTCTATGCCTTCCTGTTTTACACAGTGTACGGTTTCTTGTAGTGACTGCCCTGTGTGTTCTATAACAGTATCTAGTTAATGATGCCCTCTACAGTCCCACAAACTGTATATATACCTACACACCATCAATGACCTGATTACATACACAAACTAATTAACAACTACTGCATACTACCGTTAAAACTGCAGTCTAATGACGGTATAATGAATCAAACACCCTCTGTAACCCTGAAACAACAAATCCCGACTAAAACGGAGCAATTATAGGAAGCTCGCACCTTGTGAGTTCCCAGCGCTCTAGCTTGGGGAAGAACGATGATGGCTTGTGTGTCCAGTGTTTCTACGCGGGGATGAGGGGAGATTATCCTCCGAGTGATAATCCAGGCGGGGCATCAAATAAACCGATAATAGAAATTGGAATAAATGTATGGAGGATATAGTAGATAACTAGTAGACATTAGGCACACAAGGAACAATAGGACGACTCGCTGTGTTGTTTGTGTAGGAAGACCGTCGGAAAACACAGAAGGCGAACACATGTTAGGATTGGGTCGTGTAACAGTATTAACACATATTTAAGGCAATTACTGCGTTGTTGCTGTGAAAGCAATCTGGTGTTTTTTTCAAATAGGATATCGTGAAATTTACGTTTCATGTCATAAAAATGATTCATTCCCAATTACATAATGTATACCCTTGCTTAGAACATAGTCAATGGTAGCTTCGATAGCGTTTGTTTAAACAATGATATACATACTGACACAGGCTATAGTAAATCTGTGTGTCATTCAAAGCACACATCCAGTGAGGCAGAAAGTTGTTTATGTCTCTGTACGACATTTCCCATATATAATACATAATAAGCGGAGAGCCAGTCAGTACAGGAACGAACAAACGAATGTATTATCAGAATACTCCTTCTTAAAGGTATTCAAGATTGTTGACCACCCATAACCTGACAGGCAGAAACCGGTCACTGATTCACCGTTCCGAGAATGGAACGGATATGTCAACCACCTAACTCTGGGAAATGAGTTTCGCTGTCTTTTAAGATGTGAAGCCAGTCTCCAGTATCGACGTATTCACAATCGGATAGCAAATCTGTTCAAATTCTCAAAAAGAGAGAAAAGACTTCCTTTGAAAAGAACTTTGTATGCTGTTTAAACACGTTACCATTGCAGTTTAATACCATATCCTGTCATCTTGATATCAGTTGTTAAGTCATATCCATCGCTGGATACAATTGCTAAAACAAAAAAACCCAGACATTTGTTTTGTATCTTTTATCATTTTTTTCATTTATTTTATTTTCAAGATATTTAAAGGTGTTACATGAGGCATACATGATATATATGGATATGGCCCTCTTAGTCATTTCACGAAGTAGCTAATATCGCAATCTGATTGTGATATATGTGCATTGTACAGGACATGAACAATATAAACAATAGTAACAATCAAATAACATTTTACTAAGAAAATAAAAACGTAAACTATAAATAACAGTGATTCATTCTTTCACACATTTACACCAATGCATACATAAATAATAAGTGATTAAATCCGTTTTGGTTTGTTTGTTTCTTCTTCTTCTTTTATTAAGTATTATGTCACTTCAAGTACATCGTGTGCCCACTGAAGAAGGTCACATCTGCCTTCTTCCGCACGCTCCTACAAAATAATTGCAGTGAGCTGTCCGATATTATTGTTCAACGTGACAGAATTATTGCCCAGTCACCTAGGCGATTTACTTTGGTCTTGAAATCACCATCCACTTTGTTCTTTGAATTCTCTTACACAAATAATCATACCGAGCCACAGGTATTTTGTCAAGTCATCTATATATCTTTATTTTCCAATCAAACAACGAGTTTTAATCTTTAATTGGTGTTATTAGCTGTGTAGCTGGGTAACCTAAAACCTAATTAAATACAAATTGAACCACTGTCTTCAGCCAAGCTTAGTCCAACGCCGCTAAATACACTATGCGCTGATACTGCTGACTTTGTTAAGCTATCTGTATTTGCAGTTACACATTGTCACATGTGCACCTATGCACCATGAAGCACCCATCACCCATTTGTACACACACAGCATTTATTTCAACTTCTGTTATCTGTTTATCTGATGCCCCGCCTGGATTATCACTAGGGGGATAATCTCCCCTCATCACCGTATAGAAACACTGAACACACAAGTCATCACTGCTCCTCCCCAAGCTAGAGCACTGGTAACTCACTGTGAACTTCCTATAATTGCTCCGTTTTAGTCGGGATTTGTTGTTTCAGAGTTAAAGAGGGTGTTTGATTCATTACACGGTTACTAGACTGAAGTCCTAACGGTGGTATTCAGTAGGTGTTAATTAATTTGTGTATGTAATCAGATCATTGATGGTGTGTAGGTATGTATTGCGTGTCCCCCCCAAAAGTGAACCGCTTTTTGACACGTATGTTCTCATCAATGGATTAACCGAATTTATTTCAACGTTTCACAGAGTAACCCTAAGGTAGCATCAACGAGTCTACAAAATATCTAAGAGATTGGTTTCAGATGGTGCGAGCGTTGTCGAATTCAAAACAACCAGTCAAAAAATGTAATATCAAGGGGAAATTCAATTATTTCAGTCTATGCTTCCATCTGCCTCCACAACTAGACGACACTGTACGTTTCTTTCAAGCAGAAATGCATTTACTTACTTCTCCCACCGATATCTCCTCCCACGACGTAATTATCCTGTCCTTTAACCCCCGCGCGGTCACTCCTCGGTAAGCTTTCTCCTTTAGAAAGTCCCATATGGCATTGCATTTTTTGACAGACTGGTTTGAATTCGACAATACTCGCATGATTTGTAAGCAGTGATATTTTGTAAACGTTGATGATACCCCAAAGTTACTCTGCGAATTATTACAATAAATTCAGTTTCTCTACCACCGAGAAAATACTTGTCAAAAATCGGTTCACCTTTTGAAGACACCCGATATAAGTCTTTGAGACTGCGTAGGACATCATTATGTACCTACTGTTGTATGAACAGGGATAACTTACAACTTGTTAGAGTCTTAGAGTCTCCCTGATAAAACACACAGGGCAGTCACTACAAGAAACCTTACACTGTGTAAAACAGAAAGACATAGACACCACGGGTAAGGATTCAGCTTACAAGACGTTGTAGTGGTTTACTTACAACCAGGCTCATGGTAACTTCCATCGACACCTTCCACGTATGTAGATGCCAACCAGTTATTACTGTATGTAGTCCAGTGTACATTGATGCACAGTGATATCTCTTTTGTATCTTAATATGAAATGTAGGGAATATTCCATTCCACGAGCATACCACAAGTCAGGCCAATGTATATGAGAAAAAGTAATATATATGTCAATAGAGATGAAACACTGGGCTCAATAACAATGTCAATATTTGTTTTCAGTTTCAAATGACTTCTTCTGCAAAGTCCCGACGAACATATTTTCCCTTGATAGACCTGATCACGTGACACCTATATGGTGGTCTATCTATTCCTGAAGATGTCAGCGTCACAAGATAAACGCAGATGTTTATAAGGGCGGTAATTATTCTAATTTCTTTGTATGTAATTGCTGTTGCTGTGGTTTGCAACTTTAACCCGCTGATTTACACAACCGTTTGAATAAGCTCACAACACATTTGGCACTACTATATGCTGATGACACCGTCCACATGTCCTCAGACTTGTCTGATTTGCAAATATGTTAGATTCTTGTAATAATTATTTGAAAAAAATGGAAGCTTAAAATTAACACAAAATTCTTATTTTCGGTGGATCCCCCAAAAGAATATATGCTGCTCGTAAGCTGCACTTTGCAGCCTGTGGGTATAAAGTTCAGTTCAGATAGTCTCGCTTCTCAGTCTCACTTTCGATGATGACGATGACTCACGTGACAGCGGTTTCGAATGTCACGAGAGATACCGAGGTAAAAGTCCCCAATCATCAAGTCTGTGGTATTTGATTAATACGGCGATATTAACAGATTAAGAACTAAACAGATCATGTACGGCGCATTTTCATTGAATCAATCGCTTGATTGTCTGGAGGCCACGTCAAGCAACCATTATAAAACAAAAGTTCCTATTCCAGTATATAAGTATGAGAATATTTTCCATCTCCATTTGCAGAGATCCCGATTCGAGTGTTTTCCATCGAGCAGAACAATCACCGACTTCGGTTCAGTCAGAAAATCTTTATTCTCACCCAAACAGTCATGATGAGGATGAAAGAACTGCGGTGAAGAGATCTAGACATGTTGACGTCATGGAGGATGATGGGAAGCCAAAAATATCGGATTTTCCCGAATCCATGAATTCAGCTGTGGCTAAAATGGAGACGGACATCAATCTGATTGGGATGGCTCAGAGGTAATAATTTATGCATGTATGTATTACACATACTTCTCGTGCACTCTATTCGTAGTCCTTCCAAGACACTGAAGTTGTATTGTAATGGTCCACGGCATCTGACGCTCATTTCTTTGGTTTGCCTTATTTGATTGTATAATAAAGTCATTATCATAGGTCGACACAAAGATATCAAGTCAGTGTCTCCAAGCACAGTCAGTCAACTACTGACAGGGAAATATGATTACGTCATTTCGGGGTACCAGATCATCGACTCTCCCTTATGATACGATACGATATGATATAGGATATTTATATAGCACACATATCCATGGATGTCAGTCTCAACAATACATCGTATTTCAATGTCAACTCCCTGGGAAGTATACAACTCCTGCTGCCACTTGGCGCACCGAGTTCATTGAGGCTCTCTCATCCTAACGAGGTACCCATTCACAGTTGGGTGGACTGGAACACATAGTCACAGTACTTTGTCCAAGTTCTCTGCACGTTGCTGTACCCGCAACTAGGTGTTTGCATGTATGCATGTGCCCACCATCTGGTCATATACCAACGGATTCGTGGTTTCTTTTAAGTGCACAGGGTTGTGTACTGTGGTGCGGTCATATAGAGGTAGATACAAGTTAGTTTTTCACATTGTATACTCTCGTGGTAATATCGCGTCTGTAAGATCATAAATATTCATAATAACGCTCAGAGGACATGTCGTCCATCTTGTCATCCATGAGATCATCATTCTTACAGGGCCATTCGTGACTAACTGTTATTCCGGGACAAGCGGAACAGCGACTCCTGCCCCTCTGGAAGGATGTCATATTGGCGTAGGAACATCAGAACTACCTCAAACAGGAACGATAACTCTATTCCTATTTGGTACATTATATAACCGAAGTACTCGTACACTGTATTGCTACTTTTTTCTGATTTATTTTAAAAAAGGGAGAAAAAACATATTTGGTAAAGACGTATATATATATATATATATATATATATGTATATGTATATATATATATATATGGTAAAGACGTATATATATATATGCGGAACAGGGTATAATAATCATAAATGGTATTTGTTTTACTGAATATGGAAATAATATTTAAAACAAAAAAAAAACCAAGATGCACTAAATCCCAAAGCAGACACGCAAAGACACGCAAAAATGACTTTACAATTTTCGCAAACTGAATTTTCGTTTAACTTTGCTGTCATACCCAAGGGGAATTTTAAGTGAATTTGCTGAAAATGTTTAAGAATGACCTAAAATGGGCAGACTGAAATATTCCCAGAGACGTGAAATATATGTCCAGTGTTAAAGATTAAAGTTAATTAGTTACCTACAAGTATAATATTATTGTTTTGCGACTGGAAGCGATTTATGATAACGCTTCCTAAATCTGTTGGAAGCGCTCGTGCAATAACCGCAACGAGCCCGAAGGATCGCCAGGAAAAAACCGTTTGGCTCAAAAGCGGACCGATGAATTGCAATGTAACACCAAAACGAATGCGCATAACATACTAGTACTCAATGAAACGCTGATCATAATTCAAACATCATACCAACTCATCATCATAAGGGATTATTTTGATCAAAGCACTGATTGATTTGTCGTATTTTCGCACATAGCAGGCATGGAGCTTGCGGAAAGGGGCGAGTGGTGACAGATGTTACAAGTGCCATCTCCAAAACGAGGCTCAAATCTCGGAATTAGTCACCAGCCTGCGAGAGACGGAGTCGCATCAACGGAACATCCTATCATCCAATGGGGATTATCTGAAGACAGAACACCCAAACTTAAGTTGTCTATGTGTACATGTCTCTAGTCTCTATAAATAAACTTGGTTATACCGGAACTATACTAAGATATTATAGCATGTCCCATATTTTAACCGAACCTTGGCATTGAAAGAGTTTGGTGCTGCGATGCACAGGACACACCGACATATTCCTCAGCTGATGCAATCTTTCTTACACCCATTCTCTTCTCACAGAGTTTCTCCTATCATATCTTCCTACGTAACCCCTGTTCTAATACGGCCCTTTCATGGTGCGAGTGTTCAAGACTCGCGATTGGAGGCGTTCAGATTTAGTTGTGCAATCAGAGACGTTGTTTCAAGAGTGATCATTTGCCTGATCTCGGTAATTTCCGAATGCATCGAGAAAACTTGCCACTACCAGTTTTTGTTTCTACAAACACATCCTGGCCATTGATCCCCGCACTCTCTATTGCCAGTTTCTGATTTTCAGTTAAGCATGAAATATCGAATCTTTCCTTCGTACTTTGATGGACTAACTCCATGGGGGCCACCATATTGGAGCTAAGTCTATTTAACGCGTGTTTTGATTGGATAGTATCAAGGGAGACAATTCCTGTTGCGAAATTTTGCCGCAATTTCTCGATGGCCGGGAAATATGGCCGTATTAGAACAGAGGTTACGTAGGAAGATATGACAGGAGTAACCTCTGTGGGAAGAGAATGTCTTACACCCAGGCTACGCCATCTGCGGTGTTTCGACCGGAAGCTGAACAGCGATAGCTACCCGTTCCTGTTTTTTATCATGGGGCAGTTTGGAAACCTATACTTTACGTTATGTTACTGCGAGACATTCCTTACTAATATGTCAAGAAGTTGTAGAAATCACTTGTTCTCCCTTCAGCGACAGTGTCAACCAAACACCTCCATTCCTATGCTGCACGACGACTGCGCCAGTCAACTACGTCACTTCCGGTCAAGTCGAACAAAACCGCGAAAAACAAATACCTGCGTAGTCGGTGCTTAGACATAGATATGTCACCACTGAAGTTTGCACGGTAGTAATACTGACATCATTTGGAGTTTCACTGTCATGTATCTAATTTGTTGATTCTGCATTTAGTATCTATCTTGTCTTAAACCACAATAAAGGTTTGAATATACGGACACAGTTGCCTGTTAACGGTTAAAGGTTTACAACTGACTTGCCTGTGCTTGTGTTTGTGACCAATGGTGCAGGACATGCTCAACTTGCGAGCCCCTGTTGAAATCTATATCCGAGATGGCGGTGGTGTTGGCTAGTGGTTAAAGTGTTGGCTCATCGTGCCGAAGACCCGGGTTCAATTCTATACACGGGTACAACATGTGAAGCCCATTGCTGGTGTCCTATTCACAACAATTTTTGACTGGCCTGCTTCTGACATTATTTGTTCTGAATCAAGCACCATGTCCCAGTTTGCTTTATTGTCAGTGCATTCTCTAATGCGCGCAACACGGCCATTGTCAGGCTATTCTGAGAAATCGTGAATGTGTTATATATGAATATAACACATATGAATATCTACTGAAGCAGGGAAAACTTTGAAATCCATGACTTTACATAGTCATGGAAACATTGAGGAAAGTATCTTTATATTATATCATAATGAGTCTTCATCATCATTTCCTCTTAAATGTTTTAATTTTCTGCCATGACATGAAAAATTGGTTTGTCAAAATAACATTAAAGGTGTCTGTAAATGTCAGTGGATATTTCATTAGTTTTTATATATATTCCTGTTACATTGGTCATATATATACAACTCAAAATGCCGATTTCTTCACGTTACTTTGATTATTTTCTCGTAATTTAAATTTGCCTTTCGAATTGTCGAGTGTTTAAAAAAGAAATAAATAGAATTAAATATGAAAGTGAAAAAGCTGAAATATTAAAACAATAACCCAATAAATCATGATTTGACATTTCCATTCGTTAAAAACACATGCTGTCAGTGTCTCACCATTAGTACGTTGACAACAGTGGTACCAACAGTGTCATGCCCTCTATTCCTCTCTGACCTGAGGAGGTCCAGGTTAGAATATTGCTTGTCGTAAAAAGCGACTAGCGGGATGGGTTGTCAGGCTTGCTGACTTGTTTGACACAGGTCATCGGTTGCCATCAATGTAGATCGATGTTCATGCTGTTGATCCTTGTATTTTCTGGTCCAGGCTCGATTATTTACAGACCACCGCCATATAGCAGGAATATTGCTGAGCTCGGCTTAAAAATAAACCCACTCACTCAGTCAGCCTGTTCCTCTCTAACATCCTAACATATGGTGTCTAACCTCACTACTGGCAGAATGTGACGTAATATGTGACGACCTATCGGATGATCTCTTACTGATAAAAATACATAACGAAACTGAATTTTCAACATTCAACGTTTAAAGTTTGACATTGGACACTGTCAGTTCCTAATAACACAACACCTCGTAGGTGTCTCTACACTACCGTGAATATTACCGCACTTGCGTTATATATAAACACTACATCACTGAACACTGGTTCAGTTGAAGACAACCCATGCAAGGATCAAGGATCACTGAACTTGAAACTGTTCACTCTCGGGAACCACCTTGTGTTGAACATTCATGACATTTGAACGTTTCATCTGCATATTGTATTGTTAGCAATGTTCACATTACAAGGAGGCGATATGAAAATATCTGTAATTTGGATGACAATAGGAACATATGCGTGATGCTTAAAGTCGCATGTTTATTGTTTTATATTCAAACAAGCTGTGCTAACGTTAGTCAAAACATTCTTGAACCAAACACCGTCCATGGCGAAGGTGTCCGTCTCTGCTGCTGACTATGCTGTCATCTGTGGAATGTTGTCCCTGTCTGTGGGGATAGGACTGTATTACGCCGTCAAGGGGAGGAGGAACATTACCCGGGAGGAGTACCTGTTGTGGGGACGGCGTCTCAGCGTCATCCCGGTGACGTTGTCGTTGATAGTGACGTACATGTCATCGATGTCTTTTGTGGGAATACCAGCTGAAAGCTACTCCTCTGGGTATCTGCTTGTGTATCTGGGTTTAGGCTGCACTATTGGGATGGGCATCTCAATGTTCATGGTGGTCCCACTGATGCATTCGCTGCGGCTGTCCAGCTTGTATGAGATATGACCGATCACCATAACATTCAAACAGAAAACAAACAGAAAAGTTAACATTTCCAGATTTAACGCATCGGTGACAGACCGATGTATTTTGGACATGAGCCATACGTTCCCATGTCTTTGTTCATGACCGGTGCCTCCGGTGGGCAGGATAGGCCCACCTTTCGCAAACACCTGGTGTTAGAGTTGTTTGACAGTGACTTATAACACATGTTCATGATAAAGTCAGATTTATGCATCGGTTTGGGACCCCCCCCCCCCCCCCCCCCCCGGAATAGCTGTAATATACCTCATACATTGGTAATTGATGGTCATCGAATTGAAAACAAAACACCATTATAAAAATACATATTTTCGGATTCAAGATGATCCGCAGACTACTCGATCACTTGATTGTCTGGTTCTGACCCGCAGTTTAGGAGGATTATAGGTGGATGTGGCATCAAACACTCGCTTCTTTATGTATACGGTGTGTGAGATTAGTGCTGCCGGCGATGCAAGTCACCCTTACGTTGGTGCTGGTTTTCTGTTTTCACCGTTCTCTAGACCTATCTAGCCCTGCGGAATATCTTAGCAGATAATCATTATTTGTTATTCTCAAGCGTTGCGTTTTTGTATATAGTCGGGAATTAACAATAGCTGACGGACATTGTCTCTCATGATACAGAAAGCTGAAAGGACCGTTGTCAAAACAGATTATGTCTATCTGATAACCGCTCACTCCTGGCAAAGATGGAGATAGTTTTAACTGTGTTCCTTTGTCTTTTCAGTATTTCCACCTGCGGTTTGGATCCGTGGTACTGAGGCGCTGTATCTGTGTGGTGGGGATGTGGCAGAACGTAAGTAATTGTTAAAGGTGCTCTCTCTCTCTCTCTCTCTCTCTCTCGCTCTCCCCCTCGTGTGTGTGTGTGTGTGTGTGTGTGTGTGTGTGTGTGTGTGTGTGTGTGTGTGTGTGTGTGTGTGTGTGTGTGTGTGTGTGTGTGTGTGTGATATCTATTTCTAACTAACATCTTTGGCAAAACCTCGTCAAATGCATGAAATTGAAATGACGGACTTACTGAATGGTAAATGTTTCCTGGAAACTTGTGATTCCATTGTGCCCACTCTCTATCATAAATGTGTATTCTTTACCGATTCATCGGATTCCTGTAGGTTTGATTAAAAAAACAAATAAAATAGATATACCGTTTCAGATCCTCTACACAGCTGTGATTTTGTTACCACCTACGGTTTCGATAAGAACAGGTAAACTAACAGTTTAAAAATCACACCCCTTCAGTTACCTAGAAATGAAGGTATCGTGTACTGAAATCCATACACACGATGTGATTGTTGTTGATAATATAGAGACAGTGTACAGCATTGCTGAAATGTATATAACATAAAGTTCATGTTAACACCCGGTCTCATCGCTAGTGTTTAGTGACCTATTCAAATGCTGTCACTGCTATTTTTTTAGCATCCAATGGAATGTGTTTCACTGGATAAGTGAGAGTTCTGTGAAAGAATATAAAAAATGAAATAAAATAAACGTTTGTATCTCTGCAGTTGCTGATCTTCCATGGTGGGTGTCGGTGCTGCTAGTGGGGGCCATTGCAACGCTCTATACCGCCATTGTGAGTTGATTAGTATACACCATCACAGGTTATTATACATTATCACTCAGTACTGTACATTACCAGTCAGTACTATACATTATCACTGATATACATGGTCATGGATTATTATACATTATCATTGATTATCATACATTATCACTGATTATTATGCATTATCGCTGATTATTATATATTATCACTCATTATTATACATTTTCACTCAGTATTATACATCATCGATATCACTGATAGTGGAAAACTTAATTTTATTCCCCGTTCTGTAGATCTTTGCTATATCTCTGTGTTCTATATTTACACAGGGTGGACTTAAAGGCGTGGTCGCTGTGGACGTGTTTCAGGCCCTCGTCATGGTTGTTGGGCTATATGCAACATTGTTTAAGGTAATATATCATCCTGTACAGTGTCAGTGAACACCTGGTGTCCATTTCAGTGATATTCATACCGTTATCTCCTTGCCTTTCAATTTAGGCCCATCTCATTCATTCACTCACTTTCGTTTCTGGGTACTTGTCCCCCGGAAGAGTACATACCTTGGAAATATTTTAATATTTCCCTCAACATGACCTTGGATTTCTCACCTGGTGGAGTTTAAGGGGTTGTGGTGGTCAGGGCTGTTGAGTAGACTGAATATCAGTCACATGGTCAGGTTCAGACTCCACTGTTCATAGACCGCCATCCTACTGCTGGAAAATGTCTGAGTGCGGCGTTGAACAATAACAAACAAATATAGACGTAAAAGGTTAAGAAAATAAAACTAATACTAATTCACTCTCTCACTCATTCACATTAGTGCATACATAAACAA
Organism: Haliotis asinina; assembly: GCF_037392515.1. Taxonomy (NCBI): domain Eukaryota; kingdom Metazoa; phylum Mollusca; class Gastropoda; order Lepetellida; family Haliotidae; genus Haliotis; species Haliotis asinina. The sequence continues at coordinate 8,696,964 of NC_090294.1, read as the reverse complement.
TAAGTGATTAAACCTGGGGTTTATTTTTCATTAACAACTAGTAAGTGTTATGTCTCTCAAAGTACACCGTGTGCCGACAGAAGCATGTCACACCAACTTTCTTCTGCACTCTCCAAAACAAATAATTATATTGAGCTGTCCGATATTATTGTTAACGTCACAGATTTATTGCCAAGTCACTTATATTACTTAATTTTCCAGTCAAACAACGAGATTTAATTTTCAGTGGTTGTTAATAACTGTGTAACTATATTTATGCATTGCCTAATTCAATACAAATTGAACCACTGTCTTCAACCTTGCTTGGTCCAGTGTGTTGGGACAAACATCGCCTCTGAGACATTGTGCCCTGATACTGCTGACAACATTGTTAACCAATCTCTATAGGCAATTACACATTGTCATGAGTGTTGCATAAAACACCCATCACCCATTTGTACATACACAGCATTTATTTCAACTTCTGTTATCTGTTTATCTGATGCCCCGCCTGGATTATCACTCAGGGGATAATCTCCCCTCATCCCCGTAGAGAAACACTGGACACACAAGCCATCACTGCTCCTCCCCAAGCTAGAGCGCTAGTAACTCACAAGGTGCGAGCTTCCTATAATTGCTCCGTTTTAGTCGGAATTTGTTATTTCAAGGTTACAGAGGGTGTTTGGTTCATTATACCGTCATTAGACTGCAGTTTTAACGGTAGTATGCAGTAGTTGTTAATTAGTTTGTGTATGTAATCAGGTCATCGATGGTGTGTAGGTATGGGGGACTAAGAGGACATCATTATCTAGTTATACTGTTGTAGAACAGACAGGGCTGTCACTACAAGAAACCGTTCACTGTGTAAAACAGAAAGACATAGACACCACGGTTAAGGATTCAGGAGCTTGCAACACGTTGTAATGGTTTACGTGCAACCAGACTCATGATAACTTAACACCTACCAAGGATGCAGATGAACATTACATTAGTCTTTTTAGTCTGCGTGCAACATCAGTAACATTTCTGTTGTACCTTACTATCACGAATTTAGGCCCACGTAATAAAAATGCCAGTATCTTTTTCAGTTGAAAATGACCCCTTCGGCAATGTCCCTGACGAGTACACTGTGCCTTGGTAGAACCGATCACGTGACATCTGGTCGTCTTTCTGTTCCTGAAGATGCTGGTGTCTTGCCTCGCTTTCGATGATGACGATGACTCTCGCGTGACAGCGGTTTCGAATCTCACGAGAGTGATACGGAGGTAATAGTCCACAGAGCAGGTAATTGCCACTTACAGAAAACATCCTAATATTTACAAATCTGATCCTGGAAACTCCCGGTTTGATTAGGCCCCAGGAACCCGTGCTTGTCCCATAGGGCAATGAAAGGGAAGAGTGATCCGACTTATTGTCATGGTGGAATCAGTGTCACCATATCCCAACGGCGTGTATTGTTTCACAGTTTATCAATCACTGAATTTTATGGTCCAGCGGTCACTATTTGCCGCCTTCAACACAAATGAAACGAAACCTATTAAAATTATGAATGTTTTCGCCTTCTCCATTTACACGGATCCCCACTCAAATGTTTTCTGTCGAATAGAACAATCATAGACTTCAGTTCAGTCAGAAAATCTTTATTCTCACCAAAACGGCCACGTGATGAGGATGAAAGCCCCGCTGCTAAGAGATATAGATGTGATGACGTCATGTGTCGTGAAGAGCAATACTCTTTGGAATCCCCCGACTCCATGAAATCAGCTGTCGACAGAATGGAAGCTGGAATCAATCTGATTGGCGATGGCTCAAGGGTAATAATTTATGCATATATGAAACATTCATTTAGCACTAAAGTTTTGCTGAAATGGTCCACGGTATGTAGCGCTCAGTTATTTCTGTTTGTCATACCTGATTGTATAATGGAATTATTATTTGTTCTCCAGAGTCACGGACTCCCGACCATCACAGGTCGACACAAGGATCTCAAGTCAGTGTCTCCACGCACAGTCAGTCAACTACTGACAGGGGAATGTGATGACGTCATTTCCGGGTACCAGATCATCGATTGTCGTTACCCATATGAATATGAAGGCGGCCATATAGAGGTAGATATCTGAAACTGTAGTGATGTAATATTTGTAAAGATCATACATATTCTTAACAAACTTTACCCGTGAAGATAATTGTTAGAATGTATTTTCAGTAACCCATGCTTGTTCTAAAATCCGATTAACGGGATTGTTTGGTCAGGCTTGGTGACGGTTGACGCATGTCCCCAATTGCACAGATCGTGCTGTTAATCACTGGCTTGTTTGGTCCAGATTCGACTATTTACACACAAACGCCATATAGCTGGAATATTGCTGAGTACTGCGTGAAACTCAACTCATTCACTCCCAATAATGTTTAGTAGATATTCTGAACATGTTATCATCCCCAAGATCATTGTTCGTACAGGGTGCTATCAATCTCCACAACGAGGCTCAAATCTCGGGATTAGTCACCAGCCTATAAGAGAGCGAGTTGAATCGACGTAATGTCTTGATCTTCCACTGCGAATTCTCCTCAGAGACAGAGCCCAAACTGTAAGGCACCCTTATGTACATGTCTCTGGTCTTTGTTAAATTTGTTAAACTGACCCCAACCTCGGCAATGAAACAATGTTATCCTGATGCACAGTTAATACCGACATGTTCCTAGATTGATGCAAAATTTCTTCGACCCAGATTGCGCCATCTGCGGCGTTTAGACCGTAAGTTGAACCGTTCCTCTTCCACCCGTAAGTGCACTTACTGGATGGCGGTTACACGGCTTTCGATGAACAACATCGGGTACTTTCACAACTATAGACAAATGTCAATATTGTTGTCAGTAAAGTAATTATAATTGACTCACTGAGTCACTACGAATGCAACATGGCGGGGGATAGACTTAGAATCGTCAAATCTAGTTTGTTTTCATTTTTCCTAATGGATACATTCCCATGCTGCATGAGGAATACGTCAGACAACTACGTCACTTCCGGTTTAAGTCCAAGTCGAAAAACCGGAAAAACAAATACCTGCGTAGTCGGTGCTTAGACACAGATGTGTCACCACTGAAGTTTGCACTATAGTAATACTGACATCATTTGGAGTTGACTTTTATTGATATTGTTGATACATACGAGGGGATGTCAATAAGTTTTGAGCCTTGCATAGAAAAACACAAAATATTGGTATGAACCACATTTATTTTTCAACATAGTCCCCTTGTGAGTCAAGGCACTTGTTCCATCTTTTCTTTTATGTATCTTTTATTTGTTGGAAGTGTTCTGCATTTTAGGGACGGTTGTTTTTATTGTCTAAAACCGATTAAACTTGAAAAGTACGCAATAGTTCTTCTTTTCCAAAGATTTGATTATGCCGGCAGTGTATAGTAAGGGTTTTCGAGTCGTAGAAATACTAAACACGGTAAAGAGGTGACCTTGAGCTATTATAACTATCGTGCTGAATATTCCAAAGCAGAAGGCCATTGGTCAGGTTTTCTTTGGCGCCCAGGATTTATTTTTACCAAATGATTTACAGCCTGCACTACAATGTGGCCGCAAAGTGACGGGCCTTTAACTGGCAACTATGAACACGAAATGTTCGGACGTAAGAAACGTTCATTAAAAACACTTTGACTAGGTCAAGTATGTCCATTGCCTATAATTACTGACTTAAATTGTTTTCAGTGCAAACGCTCTTAGTTGCGATTTGATTATGCAAACTTCAAAATCCATATATAATTGAGGCAACGAATCCGAATATCTGGTTTGTTGCTGAGAGCATGGAGACCCTTCCATATTCTAAAAATACCACAGCTGCCAGATTCAGAGGACAAGACTCTGGAAGTTGTCCCCTTCACAAATACACCGAACGGGACCCGAACATAGTGGGCGCAATACAGCAATACGAGTTACTGAGGGAAAGGGTTTGAGGAGTTGAGGAATTGTTTTATATTGGCCCAGTTGCTGATGCACAGGCAAACTGTAGCGCAAAACGGGTTGCGCAACATAGAGAAAATGACCGGTCTTCTCGCATGTAAGAGGACTCGTCATTTTCTCCATGCAGCGCTACCCATTTGCGATACAGTTTGCCTGTGGCTCATGATTTTGGCCACTGTTTGATTTGTTGGCAAATCATAATGAGCAAAAAGATTTAACAACACGTATAAACACATGGAAAGAATCATTGTACCCCCCACCCCACCCTTCTGAATTTTAAACCCCATATTGCCGTATTTATATCACTACTCTCTTTGTTGGTATGATTATTTTGATCTTGGAGGTGGGTATACAGCATTCACTGAATCTCAAGACTTCATCAGTTCATGTAATGTAAAGTTGTGTATATAAACAGGTGGGAAACCTAACAAGCAAAACCTTTTCGGCAGCAGATCATTAGGCAAATTGTGCAGAGAAATGGAGACAAACTCAATGGGATGTTTAATAACTGTTGTAATTTTATTAACCTTTAGCAAAAATGTGCACTTTTTACTAAAATATTGAAGTTTTTGTATACATCGTGTCTCATAAAACTACAATTGCCATGTAAATAAGGCAATAGAGACATTAAAAGTATAAGTCATCTTTGACCTAATGCTAAGGAAAGTTTTCCTTATGTTAAGGAGTTCCCAAACATAAATGTTTCCAAGTTCAAAGTAGCTCTGAATGTTGAAGAACTCTGACTGGAACATGACTAAACTGTACAGGATAGTTAACAAATAGTCAAACTAAATGTTAAAATGTCTTAATCACCTCTGGTGATAAATCAGTTACTCAAACAAAACTTCAAAACAAATTTTGTGGCAAGCATTCAGAAAACAGGCTGTGCTGAGCAGATGCCAGTGAAATTGAAGAGGAATTTCCTCAAACTGCCTTATTTATAAAAATGTTTTGAAATAAATGCAAATGCAATGTTTGTGCAGTATGATGCCAATTTGATGTTTCTTGTGAAATGAAATGATGTAAGATATATTATTCATCCTTCTTCTTCTTCTTCTTTTTCTTCTTTGGCATCTGCTCCTCCACTTCTTCCTCCTCCTCGACCTCCATGCTTTCATCAACATGCTTCTTTTTCTTCTTCTTCTTCTTGGGGACCTGCTCCTCCTCTTGTGTGGTGTCCAGATCTCCAGTTGTGTTGGCGCCAATAGATTCTTCAAGTTTCCTCTTTTCCTTCTTCCTCTTCTTCTTCTCCTTCTTTGCCAGCTTGGCCTGAACAACCACAGCCTGCAATTGAAGGAAACTGTGGTTCCCAAAAGAGTCGGTAACACAAAATGCATACTAAAAGTACCATCCAGTAAATCCTGACACAAATCCTGCCACAGACCAGCACCAAATCCTGCCACAGACCAGCACCAAATCCTGCTACTCACAGGCAATAAATCCTGCCACAGACAGCATCAAATTCTGTCACACACAGGCACTAATTCCTGCCACTGACAGGAACAAAATCCTGAAACAGGCACGAACTCCTACCACCAAACCCAGCCACACACAGGCACTTAATCCTGTCACTAAATCCAGCCACATAGTGGCACTAAACCCTGCCTCACACAGGCAGTTTATCAATCTGTTAAAAACCCACAATAGTACGTCCTATCTTTCCACCCAAGTCATCCTATATCCCTTCCTTCAGGGACTCACCTCCTCCACAGCTTGTTTCATAACATCAACATTCTTGGCGGGTGTTGTGCCGCTCTCATAGAAAGTCAACCTGTCCTCCACCTGCTGCCGTAGATGCTCCCCAAAGACAGTCGTCGGGTATTCTGTGAAAAATGCAACAGATTTTCCTTTAACTTAACCCTGGGATCCATATAACCCTATAAATATATATTTAGGACACTGAATATTAGGTAAATCATGTTGTGCTCTGCAAGCTTGTGCGGGTATATCACATGCTTGATGTAGAATGACCACGACACAAAGATCCAAGCAGCTCCAAATACAGGTCCTTAAGAGTGAGTGACAACATATGTCCCATAAGGGAGTGTAGCAATAGAGTTCCCATAAGAGTTAACTGAGTGAGTTTGCTTTTACACTGCACACAGCAATATTCCAGCTATATGGCATGGGTCTGTAAATAATCGTAGTCTCGACCAGACAATCCAGTGATCAACAGCATGAGCATCAATCTGTGCAAGTGGAACTGATGACGTGTATCAACCAAGTAAGCGAGTCTGACCACGTAATCCGTCTTATGACAAGCATAGTCACCTTTTGTGGCAAGCATGGGTTGCTGAAGGCCAATTCTACCCAGGACCTAGGTCCCATAAGAATGTCCTATTAATAAACGCTTATATAAATAACAGGTTAGTTAATACATTTGAAACATGACGATAATTTTGATGAGATTAGTTGTACATAATATCATCATTAGACTGTGCCCTGGCTGCATGAAAAAAAACCCACTTCCCGACTGTCAACTTTCATTTTCCTGATCTTGTTAGCGACACTTCCATGGGATCTCTAATATGTGCTCTGATCTTGCTTTGTTTAACACTACTACATATTGTCCGAAACACAATGTTTCTAAGTATTACTTGTTCAAATGTATTCCTCGCTGTATTGTGTGAGGTGTGTTAAAATGGTTTATTTCTCACCAGAGAAACAGTCAATCCTGGAAGCAATGGAACACTTGTTGGCCAGGTAGCGAGATATTCTGCCCTTGTTCTTTGAGCCAGCGCGACCAATGAAAGTGGAGTGAAAGATAAGTCCGTACTTTGGAGTGTTTCCTCGAGTCTTCAAAGCTCTGAAACCAAACCCTCAGCATTAAAGCCTTACAGCGGTTCATCTTCATGTCACTGATGTATTAAAAAACTCCCCAAGATTTGACCAGGATTGATAGGCACATTTCACTTTACATATATTCTGCCCTGAAATCCTTACTTGGTGACAGACAAGTGGCTCTGTAACTCATAGCAAGACAGAAATGTAGCATCGGGAGCATATTGCTTCCCCACAAAACCCATTAGAGAGACCCTGAAACTCCACTGATGTCCCTTGTGATACGATAGACCCTACCTGAAGAGCGCCTTCTCTGCTCCCAGAATCTGCACAGTAGAAGCAGGGTACTTAGCCAGGTTGGTCAGACTGCCGGAGTGGGCAATCAGACGGGCACCAACCTGAACAGCAGAACAAATACTGAATCATGTCATGTCAAGTAAAGACAAATGGGGTCATTGTGTTGAAGACTACTGCACTTAAATAGTGAGGTTATGCTTGTCAAGACTAATGCTGATCTTACTATCATAACTATGGTGTCAGGAAGTTAGAGTGAGTTTAGTTTTACGCAACTTTTAACAATATTCCAGCAATATCAGGGCAGGGACACCCAAAGTGGGCTTCACACACTGTACCAGATCTTTGGCATGACAAGCAAATGCTTTAACCACTAGGCTACCCAAAACTGTCCCAATTATACATCAAAGCAAAGTCACGGTCACATGTGATTTGCTTAAAACTGACAGCTTCAGGCTGCAAAACTGTACTATAAAACCCTGACAGACTTAGTGTCACTGCCCAAAGACGACATTAAAAGCTGCTGCATGGACTTGGCCATATGGACATATAACTAAAGTATCAAAATGGTTCATTTGCAGGAATCTGACCAATTGTGATCTTTAGTATGAAAAGCTCTGAAATTGTTCAAAGTGGTACATTATGTAGAATCATGTCCATTCAAAAGACTGTTAGACAAATCATGAAAATGTGCTATTGCCATTTGTCTCTTCTACAATCAGTGCATACCTGTTCACCGATGAGAGTGGCAAGATTTGGTGCCACCGAATTCATTTTGGTCTTCAAGTACTCCGACAGCTGTTTTCTGTATTCTGTCAATCCAATCACTCGCGTTGCAAACATGCTGATGTTCATTAGATCAATAGGGGATATGTCCATTCCTGGAAACGTGAAACAAAGTAAGTGAAGAATCTGTACCAACCCTTCCTATGTTTGGAAATATACTGCACAGCAAAAGAAATTCAAGTCTGGCTTTTGACAAGTTTAAAACATGAAGACATACCATGAATGCTTACTTGATGAAATTTCATTTTTCGAAACTTGCATTTCTTTTGCTGTTCAGTATATTTCATTTATTATTAATGTATGACTCATTAGTATTCTAACTGTATGAAGGCAGTCTATAAATAACTGAGCAAAATCAGACAAACTTGCAATAAACATTATGAAAATGAAGATCAAGGTAAGATGACACCCAATCAGAGTTTGATCACAAACAAACCACTCAGTCACCAACTCCGACATTACAACAAACAGTATGCTGGCTACCCATTCTAAACAGAATGATCAATCACAGCATGTATTCTAGAACACATGAAACTAATCATGCTGGCTTCCAATGCAGTACAAACAGAAGGTCCTACCACTTCATTGATGACCTTTACTTCCATAATTACACACAGACCAATCATCATACCTTTAATGAATGTCACCAAATTATAAAAAGTTCACCTCTGGCTAAGTATAGACAATTTTGTTTAGTTTTGCCTTACTCCGTGGCACTGAAGAAACAAACAAAGCCATGACCTTTCTAACTGATGGAAAACACTGACATCTCAACTCACCCATGGATGACCTTGCTGCATCAAATATGGCCTTGACCTTTCCAGCATCCATGACAATCTCTTCCAGGTCATCACTCTTCTCTTCTGTCAAATCTTTGCGACTCTGAATGAGCTTTACGACTCTGGCATACGTGTAGTTGTCTGGTATGACCTTCACCAGCTCTGGGAAATGGTACGAGTACCATTCTCTGTAAACAGCAATTTGTAATGTAATTTGCACAGCTACTCTTATCCCCTTCCAAAATTATTTAATTATTTTTAACTACCTTAATTATAAATAACAAAGTCAAAGGAGGATAAACATGTTACATAGACAGAACAGACATGATTGCTTAAAGGCAGCAGTCATGACTGTGGCACTAAACCAACATATACTGCAGACTGCAATAATTAAAATCAAGGGGTTCCCTTGTACAAAACGATCTCAGCTCTAATTTGACCTTAACTCCATTACATTAACATAGCATTAAGGTAGTCTTACTGCTAAGGTTGTTTTGTACACCTGCATCCAAATAAGTTGAATAACCAGAAGAATACAGTTCCAATCAGCATCATGGTATACACTGTATGTCCAGTTCAAGCTACCCGCCTTAACTGTAAATGGGAATGTCGACTGACAGGCCAACTAACTAGGGTCTCAAAATGAAAAGTTGACTCTACTGTAGCCATGTTACAGACAATCTCAATATATGTTGATAATACTACTATACCGTTAAAAAAATGTAGGGGATATTCCATTTTGCGATCATACCACTAGCCAATGCATATGAGAAAAAGTAATATACAGTGTATATCCATACAGATGAAACGCTTCCCAAAAAATGGAATATATTGTCATATTTTCCCTTAACTTCCCTTTTTGTTTCCTCCTTGGCATCGTCATTTGCATTTTATCAATCTTGTAAATCCAATATCTTCTACTTTTAATAATGGTATATTTTCGAAGACTACTAACTTGATCCTCATGGAGAAGGTGTTAATGTCTTTATCCAGCTGGTCGAGGAGACTAATGCTCTGTATAATCATGTTATCCACACGGTTCACGTTGAACTTGACCTTGGCCCTGGAGTAGCTGTGACCAAGGCCAAGCTGAGCTTTGGATGCTGACTTGTCTGTCAAACCTTTGACAAGACTGGGAAAGTGGACACGTATTCCTGTGATAATAAACAAACATGGATGGTTCACAATGATGCACATAGTCAAATTATTTTTTCACTGAAATTCACTGCATAATTCATCTGAAACAAAGGTAATATGTTCTCAAAGTTTGCACTACACATAAGAAATTAAGAGCTGCTGATCACAAGGATGCTGGAGATGTCTGCAAGTGATTTCAAGAGACAAAAAATGAAAATTTATCTGTATGAGAATATTTCAATGCAGATAAAAGTGATCTTTTCATACATTAACACCTCAAAGAATCCAAATTGACCGGTGAAGAAATCAAACATGGGACACATTCACCAAAAAACAACCTATGGACACAACATTTTAACAAACTGATTATGATGTTGAACTGCAATCAACTCTGGACGGCACAAATCATGATTATTTCTAGCTGTGATCCACTGTTATAATGATAAACAATCACCCCGTGACCACACCCTGTACTTGGTAATATCTCAGATCCAGAGCTGGCTACTAGGGACCTATTCAAACAATCCCAATCTCAATGCACTGTGATAGTAGAATTAAAAGTTTGACTCAGAAACCTACCTCTAATGATTTCAGGCACCACACCGACATGCTGACAAACAATGCCAAGTTCCTCTGAAATAGCCGCACCAATCTTGGCATCACCAACACCAACGGTTACTTTCTCCTTCTTGCCAGCTTTTGGAACGTTTGTTTCAAGGAACAGACGTAGGTCCTCGTGCAGCAGCCCTATCGTATATTGTACAGAGAGAGGTTATAGTGGAGATACTGCACATGTAGAAGTGTAACATCGTATAAACAGAGCGAAAAATTGTAGTGGACATTAGAAGAATATAAACTGTGGATATGTGTGTAGAAAGTATAGCAATATTTTGCAAGTACAGAGTATAATAAGAGCACTGTATATGTGGAATATAAACAGTGAACTGAGAGTAAAAGTGGCGACATATACTGAGGAAGTACAGTAACAGCATTGTGTATGTAGAGTATAAATGGTGAACAGACAGTACAAAGTGCTTCGTGGAGACAGAAATTGAGGATGTACAGAAAGAACATGGTATATATAGAGTATAAATGAAGAGCGAAGAGTAATGCAAACAGTGAACACAAAGTTGGGACATTGTACACAGTGAGAGAGCACATAGACGTTGAGATGTTGTAGTTAAAACAGTGAGGACTATGCATATGTAGAGAATATAGATTTATACATTATTTTAGACTACAAATGTATCTGCTTTATACAAATAAAACCACTGGACACAGTGATCTAATCACATAAACAACTCAGTAGATATTGTACAAATATCTGAACTTCTATTTTAGTGGCATTTACAGAGAAATGAGATAATACTGTTAGATTAAAAAACTATTAAGTCAGATGTTGCAAAAATGACCCCCAGCAAGTTATAACTGAAGTATGACTCAATGTAGACTAACTAGCAGGTCATCTTGACCCCCATATTTAAAACTTTAGAGAAAACTCTGAGGGGCAGTTATCATGAATACCTGGTAACAAAATGAGGGGACATTTTTGAGTAATTTATGCAACCCATGCTGTTAGATGCAAATGGAGGTAAGTCTCACCTTCAGAGATGCTATTTATGTTATCAAGAGCATTGGTTCCACTTTTGAATGGGGAGAAGGCCACAAGTTTTATGATGGAGTTGAACTTGCTCAGATCGGTGACACTTTGCTCCACCTGTGGCTGCAACATCGCCACCTCTTCGAACTCCCGTACACGGAACAGGGCATACCCCGAGGCATGCTCAAACAGAGTGTATAGACTCTGTGCCTGCAATGAAAGTAGAGATTACAGGTGAGATTAAGTAAGTGGGTGAAGGTAGATCTATGGTTTTCCTGTCAGACAAGCATGTAAATACAGAAGTAACCCAATGGTTAGAGTAACCAATGATTTAATGGTTAGAGTAGAAAGGTTATTTTTACACCTAATTTCTGATCATTCAATCCTATAAATTCACTATCAACACATGAACTAAATATTGTGTACTGGGTGCTCTTGGCAGGCGTTATGGTGTTAACATCTAATTGTATAAGGACCTTGTCCTTGTTTGTCCAGAACTGTTCATGTTCATTCGCTGCTCATATGTATATGTGTCAATGTCAATTGTATACTCTTCTTGTAAGCTAAATGTGCTGGAATAAATTTTAAAAAGTCTTCTACAACATAGAGAAAGTCAAAGTTTCGAACAGCAGTTAGTGTATTACTGCTAGAGAGATGAGTGTTTAGCATGAAATTTATTGCTTTTTAAAATTGTTTTCATTTCTGAAATGAGGTCCAAATACTTCACAATGTTTTCACATTCATCAAACTCAAACTAGGATGATATATTATACAAGGTGAAAGCTTACTGAAAGTTTTCACCAAGAAACACATGATGTGATTCCATATTGTAACCTTTGTTCTTCTCCGAAGATTATTGGGATTTAGGCCGTCATCTGGGTAAGACTTCTGCCCTTAATCCATCCACCCTTGGACACACAGATGCATGTGTACACACATACACAACATGAAAATATTTCTTAAATGGGATATTTCTTGCAGCATGTTCAGATACAACAGGATTGGGGAAACCTAATGATCAGTCTGTAATAGGCTAAATGGGATGTTATAGGCTGCTCTGTATATTTAGCTATAAGCAGATGAGCATATAATTTTGATATTTATCAAATATTTCATTTGAGAATATTAATTACGTAATAAAGGAATTTGAAAATTGCAAATTAATTTTAAGTCAGTACCATTGATTTACAGGATCCTTCCTATATGCATATAAATTGACAACAGATGCAAAAAAATAGACTAGCACATCCACAAGGACGCAGAGAAAGTCCAAATATTTTTTTTGTAAATATTGATCAAGTAACAATAAGTCACCACCGAGTGATCAGACAATCCACTAGCCGGGTTATATTATTATCTGCAGTTTAATTACTGTGATGATCATGATAAACATGCCATAAATGTAACTGAAGTGCAACAGATATTATAATATTATTATAACATAGTATTAATAATAATATTTAAGTGTCTGGGACCCCCATTTTGTAGTACAGGACCCCAGAAAATTAAGAGCACGAGTCCCAGGAACCCCAAATACAGGACTCAAGGTAAATTCCTGCAAAAACAGTTTTGACAATTAACAAATGATTTCAGCAATAATCAAGCTATATGGCGTCTATATAGGCGCCTACCTATATAACTGAGTCTAGATCAGACAATCCAGTGATCAACATCATCAGCATCATCTGTGCAACTGTGTCAACCAAGTCAGCATGTCCAACCACCCAATCCCATTAGGTGGCTCTTACAACAAGCAGAGTGACCATATGTGGCAAGTATGGGTTGCTGAAGACATATTCTACCCTGGATCTTCACGGGTCAAAAATTAATGACGTACAGTATTAGTTGTCAAAAATCCATGCAAAATTTTATTCTTAATGAAATATCTTTTCCTGAATGTGACATATTTTTTTCAATCTGAAAAAAAGGTCCACATACTTTTCATCTTTATGATCATATAAAACCATTTTGTGTGGAAACTGATAATTAGCAATATTTTCAAATATAACCCGATCAAACTCTAGCAAAATAGGCAGATCGGTAGGTTTCCCCAAGCAAATGTAAAATTCATACTTATCAGATGAAGAATATATATTCAGTATATTCCATCAATTTGCTCCATTATTTCTTAACAGAATGAAATAAAAGTTATCTTGATGATAGATCAGCTATATACTGATGTATTCTGCTTGTTTACAGTGGTCGATCTTGTTTCTCTGAAACGAGGTCAACTGAAACGAGGTCAACAGGAAGACCAATTATTGCCATTTCTGAAGTTTTTATGTTATCAACCTAATTTGACATAAACTTGGTAATATTGTGTTTCAAACCTTCACATACTAAAGATATTTCTTAAGTGGAATTTGTTTTTGAAAAAAGACATTTAAAAGAACAAAACTTGCTCTCATTGTGAATGTTGACGGATTCTGATACATGCTGATGGGAATATGGAGATGTCACTGATCAAACCCGACATTTTGAGTAGTTGTTTGCAATTTTGGAAATGTTTGTTTTCACGGGTAAACAACGTAAAGATCAAGGTGAAAATTGACAATTATATTTTGTCAGTATCATCTGCATGGTATCTGTCCAGTCCATAAAAGGGAAATTTGGGTCAAATAAAAGTTGAGTGATTGACTGTTGGCATTATGTGTATGTTCAGACAAATTAAAATCTGCACTTTTCGTGGACTGAATTCTCAAGTCATACAGATTCACAACACAGTCAGGGTGATTTTCATTCAATTCTCATCGTTTATGAAATTTCATGTCAACACAGTTGGTCACGTGACATACCCCGACGTGATTGGGTCTCGTTTTCCGAAGGAATGATGTTTGTAACGTCTACAACGTTAAATATAAGCGAGTATGATTAACAATCGACAAGGCCTGCAGTCGATATACAAGGCCACACTACCGCGATTTCAGGTTTCCCCCCGAGAGGATTCCAGTTTCGGGAATGTCAAGGCAGCTACCGTTGTTTTCTGTAAAAGTACACTTCCATGTCTTGTAAGATTGATGTCAAAGAAATATCCCATGATTTGTCAACCTACAAAGGAAAAAGATAAAACCCAATTTTCATAAGGCAAATACAAAACCACGTGTACCCACCATCTTGTGAATCGAATCGTCTATATACACGACGTCGTGTACATTGTGGTACAATATACACGACTGGATAATTTCCTTCCCCGCTTTGCAAGACGCGCTGTGATTGGTAGATTGCTCGTACACCGGTTACAAGCCCTTGTGCCGCCGGAGGACAAGCACTAGATTGAACTGGGACCTGTCTCGTATTCTATTATCGCAATATTATATTTGTGGTTCTCGAATGTCTACTTAAATAAATTATCAGTCATATATTATTCCCAGTCAAGACATTCCGTCATGTTGTCCATTAGTAGAGGCGACGGATGTATTCAGGCATTCCGTAGATATTTTTACGCGAATGCCAAGTTCACTCAGAGAGAGAGAGAGAGATTGAGAGAGAGAGAATGCCAAGTTCACTCAGAGAGAGAGAGAGAGAGCTTCGTAGACTGTGTGAATAGACATGTCCTTCGAACCTATTTCATGATTCATATTCCAAACGCATTCGGAACGAGAATATATATATATGATTTACACACAGAGAACGTGTGTGTGTGTGTGTGCGTGTGTGTGTGTGTCCAAATGATACGCTTTGTTCAAGACGGCTACAGCGCCCCTAGCTGCGTGTAGAAGCAGGCCGTTATAAAGGCATCGAACTTGCAGAAAGAACATGTCTCCACTACCCTCGTAAAGTTTTGATTATAGAAGGTAAGTAGTACGTATAAGCTATCCATAATCTGTCACACAGACCCAAAATATATAAATATGTCCAAGAAAACCAACGGAAGTGTAGAATATGTGGCAAGTCTATATTTTCACAGTTTCATAATATGTCTTGTGTCTGGGGGTTTGTGGCGGGCGCATGGCATTTTTTCTTAAACATATTTCATTCATGAAAATATACAAGTCATGAATGGACGAACGTCGCTCCCATATTAAAATATAGAGATACAAGCAAGTATAGAATGAGCTGACACAATAATGATACAGTTGCTATATATCAGCATGTTAATCAGCTGCGACACATACAGTACTTTGTCCAAGTTTACTGCACATTCCTGTACCCGTAACTAAGTGTTTGCAAGTATTTCACTGTCCATCACCTGGTCATCTGCCAACGGATTCGTGTATTCTTTTAAGCGTACAGGGTCGTGTACTGTACACTAGGGGTTGTGACAACACGTAAAGCGTCGGTATAGTTAGGTCTCGATACCGACACCTCAAACATGCTAGATCACGAGCCTGGTGCCTCGGCCAGTTCGCCCACCACGTACACGCTGTTACCATAAATGTGTTCATGCTGAATCCCTCTAAATAGAAGAATGATTTTTGTTATAATTACATGTATTAATTACATGTGGAGAAATAATGTAGAACATTATCCATGACAATTAGAGACGGATGGGCTGTCCTTGATATGTATGTCAAAGCTATCGGCATTCAAATCACTTTAACGGAGAATGGATAACTTGACATAGTCTTGATGTATCAAAAGAAACAGTTTTCGTATTAAGTCTGATTAACGTTCTGTGTTTTAATCAGGTAAGTATCATCTGGCATATGTCGGCGTTTTACATTTAACTTTTTGCAGTTATGAAATTCACCTGAGGTTATATAATCATTAGTATTTGGTATTGTAGGTAGGAGGTTAAAGATATTGAGGCGAAAGATTATTTATTCATTTTATAAAATCAAAATTAATGTCTTTATGAGTTATGCATGGCGGAATGTCGCAGGTAAAGCAGAAACATGGTCTATTTCTTGCAACATGTCCGATGTCATGTCCTGCAATTACGACTCTCTCTGCGAGTCCCTAGATTCAGAATTCATGGTCTATAGAGTATGGAATGGGAATAGGGGGACTGTATCTTCAATGGCATCTTGTACTAAACATACCAGGTTCCCACCGTCAAACTTAAATCACATTGACAGTTTGTTAACAGTCCGGGGGTCACTTTCCCTCTCGATCCCAATTCCTTACACTTCTCCTGTCATCATGGTAATCTAAGCACATCTGCCCACCATACCTGTTTCTCTATCAATTCCAGGTATCGGCAACTGTAATGCATGCACGATATGAGGATTGGAAATATTCTCTGTAAATACCACATGTGACACTAGTTGATTTGGAACCAGATAGACTGTGATACGTTACTTTGTTGACCGAATATGTCAGCACATTGTCATCATCAATTAAGACATAATATAAACAGGCGTCCAGACTTCCGTGGTCTAACAAAGCATGATCACGTAGGCACACATATAGGGCCCAAACAGGACATTTTCTGACCACTTGACATCTTGGCGTGACAAAGACTGGAAGTTCACAAGTCAACAAGGCAGAGAAATTGAACACGATGTCCAAGGAATTTGATGCAGTGAAAGGTAACTTTTGCACTATATGTTCTCTAATGATATATTGTTATTTGTTCGGAGTGCCACGTAAATAACAAACAAAACCAATCTTAATTGTCGTAACCTTCTTGTTAAATGGACATATTTTGAAAATACATGTATGTAAGCATTATGATTTTGGATTTGATTATTCAAGATTGAATCGAAGTATTTACTGCTTCATTCTGAGACCTTACTGGATTAGTGGAATCAATATTTAAACATTATCCCATGATTTACCAAGAGCAAGTGAAAGAAGAAATGCATATTCCTATAAACGAGTTATTTTCATTTAAATCCGGACTGTGCTAGAGGTGTTTATATGAGTTTTGAAGTTTTGATCAATAATGAAATTAAAGATCAATTAAGGGAAGAGCACATGAGGATAATGTGCACACCGAATTAAACTGGACCTCAGAATATCAAACGTCAGTGATGAAGTCAGTACCCCATCAAATCTGTGGTTAGCCGTGCTCTAAGAATATACTGAACGATAATTGCAATGATGTATAGTAATTGTATTCGCATAATAAGCAGTTCTAGATAAGCAGACAGCACATGTCATCGGCAGCACGTCATTTACACTATGTTGAATCATCTTCAGGTCTTTGTCTTATTGTCACCTCAATTCCACAAGATTGATAGAAATTAATGACAGTCTTTGCAAATGATTTTAGATGCTACCCTAAACTAGTTCCCATATGCTTCCGCTCAAAATAGATTTGGAGACACTTGATAGTTACTGGACCTCAATCTGCTCATACCGCCGACAGTGGGAAGGGGAGGTGGTGCGTGCAATAAACATTCCTGTCACACTCGCTTCCAGCACTAATGGAATCTTTGTGTTGATGTGAAATTCCAAGACACTATCCCTCTACAGATCTGTTTAGTCCCTGATAATTAATAAACTTTCAGGGCTCCCTGTCATTATGTCAAATTTTCGTTTATTATGAACTGTTTTCTTTCTGTAAAATATGTTCATTTCAGAGACTACTAGTTAGTCTAAGATATCAACTGCAGTTGGTCCGTTGGCAGAAGACACGACATTTATGTGGTACAGAACAAGGGTATGTGTTACATTTGATATTTAGTACTGTATCAGGGTCACCACCTCGTTAGGTATGTGGTATAGTACAAGGGTAAAATCCACTGCTGTACGTAGGTATATTGTACAATACAAGGTTAACAACAGAAATTACATGGTAATCCACTACTGTTGTTACCTGGCCCACTAACACTGTATATACTAATTTATTACCCACGTGGTACTTCGTAAGGGTGTTTCATAACAAAGTGTTATGACACATATATGTGTCATAACACCTTCGAGTGATTTGATTGGCTAATACGTGAACTTTGACATTGCTGGTACTACTTTCATCACTCGTTCCATTCATGATTTTCATTCACGTTTTCACGCCTGAGAGGATGTAAAACGAAAACACCTCCATGGAATTAGATAACATTTATTTCATTTATTGTAGTTACTAGCATTATTTTCAATTCTATGATAACTCAAGTTTCTGTAATAAAAACGAAAATAAAACATTCTATAAAAATACGTAAACAAATACGTCTAGTAGGCCTCTCATGAGTGTAAACAAATATGGCGTCGCCCGTAAAAGTTATTGATTTCGTCAAAACTGACGGAATGTTGAATGCCTCCTGCGTGTAGTTGTCAGGACTGCACAGTAACACACAACATCAAAAGACGAGCGGCGCTCTTCTATCTCTATCACTGCCACTGTCAGCCGCATCCATTCGCGTCCTCCCGCACAAACATAGTCTCACTGCCATGCCTACCGTGGTTTCTTATGTAGGGGTCAAAAGCACTTCGAAGAATCTGAACACAATAGGCTTGAAATCGTCTTCGTTCGAGGTTGTAGGGTGTGTTTTCAGACCCAGTATTCGGCGGAGTCTTCAACATAAACATCGAATCTCGACAAGTGGGAATTCCAAGCCGAGATGAGAAAGCGTCACTGGCATCCTGCGCAAAGCGTCGCCGAATTATTTACAGTAACTCGTCCTCCGATGAAGAACATTAAGCTAAACTTTTTGAGACATACAGTTCCCTGTTATTCACATTCATCTTTGCTGTTGTGTTTGCCGCTCCTAAAAAAATGCTCCCTAGAATCTTCTTCTTAGGGAACACTTCTCAACATAACGACTAGCCCGACAGTGATGGCCGACTGACGTTCAGGCAAGATTTAGGTCACGTAGTGAAGTTCAAAATAAACTCCCGTTCAAAAGAAAGTACACGGGGAAGAAAACTTGAAATAGCAGACAAACAACACAACGCTGAGACATAATTGAAAATGTGTATTGAAGCGCAATTTCAAACAGACATAATGACATAAGAATGAACCATTTAGAACCGAAAATGTTCCAGTGACGTTAAGTCAAACAAACATGGGGTCAAAATTACACTTTTCAAAACTGCTGATGAGAAAGTCATTGTCAACAAAACAGACGACATGAAGTCCTAACAATAGGTAAAAAAAACTCAATATCTTGTGTGGCCCCCACTGGCATCAATACACGCCAGGACACGTCTCCTCATGGAAGCCGCATGATGACGTAATCAGGAATTCTGGCCCATTCGTCGTGGACAGCCTGTTCCAGTTGTTGAACGTTGTGTGGTTGCCGTTGACGACGTCGAAGTTGCCTCCCGAGGTGATCCTGTAAATGTTCGATGGGGTTGAGGTCAGGTGAACGAGATGGCCATGGCAAAACATCGACATTTTGGCGGTTGAGAAAGTCTGTGATAAGCCTGGCGGTGTGTGGTCGCGCGTTGTCATGTTGGAATAGCGTTCCTTGGTGCTGTTGTACGAAGGACAATACCACAGGTCGCAACACCTCATCCCTGTATCTCTGCGCTGTCAAATTTCCACGAATAGTCACTAGACGAGTCTTCTGGTCGTTGCAAATGGCTCCCCAAACCATCACACCTTCTCCACCAAACGGATGAACTTGTATGCAGTTTGGCGAGAACGTTCTCCTCAATGTCTGTAGACCCTCGTCCTGCCATCCAAATGAAACAGATTGAACTTGCTTTCATCACTGAAGAGTACACGAGCCCAGTTGCGACGTTGCCAGCGACGTACCGTCATGATCAACTATAACCGGTTCCTCCGATGTTGGAAGGTCAAAGCCATCCCGCGGAAAGGTCGATATGCCCGGATGCCAGCTGCGCGAAGTCTCCTCATCACCGTGAACCTGCTGATGCGGTGTCCCAATGCTGTTGCAGCTGATGACGTCACAGTCAACGTCCGGTTCCGGGGATGCAAAACCCGTAGGTGCCGATCTTCTTGCGGTGTGGTCAGCCTCGGACGGCCACTTCAGGGTCGATCAGCTGTCTGACCTGTCAACTGAACCCGTCTAAACAGTCTGATAATGGTCTGTCTTGTGCAGCCGAAGGTCCTGGCAATATGACTGTTAGAAATTATTTCACGAGGGACATAAACTTGATATGAAAGGGGGAGCTCGTTTAATATCCTGTAAGTATCCACGACAGTATTATGTCTCCATAGCCACAAGAAGAAATCAGGTATCTACCGGGAATTTAAGCCCCGTCCTTAAATACAGAGAAGCACTGTTCCAGAGATGAAATATTATTAGGGCTTAGATTCGAACATGCACAATATTTTAATAAAAGTTTAAAAAATGGATTTTTAAAAACTCTTTAATCTTGAAATTTGTCTATAAAATAAATCAGAATTGAAAATCATGAAAAGGTTTATCCCAGTGGGTAAATGTGAACGTGAATAACAAAGATGACAGTCTAATTAATGCAATGACTGACATCGGAGACAATGACTGGTCCCTAAAGAGTGAGCAACCAATCTTTGCTACGAAATGTCTGGCCCAGGCTCAATTATTTACAGACCGCCGCCTTATAGCTAGAATATTGCTGAGTACGGCGTAAAACCAAACTCACTCACCCCAAACTCTACAGAGTGTTTAGAGCGCCAGAATCTCGCATTTGGAAAGGGAAGTAACTTGACACACCCAAGAAATAAATCCCATGGGCTTAAAGACCGAAAAAAATCCCGTGTTTTACCCCATGTGCATAATATCGAGTGGGCCCAAATACGGGAATCCCCGGTAGTGCAGTGCATGGGTATCTACTGCAGTAGATATCTGATGCAGTTAAATGCGGCAATATCTACTGACCAGGAATCTGTAATTGTATACGTATCTCAAACAGTAAGCATTAATGTAGATACAAGAACAGAACAAGGATGGCATTTATGCATATACTGTTGTTGTTGGCTTTGAGGTACACATACAATCCCTGGCACACGTCTCATACGGTAGAAGGGTATCCGCTAGTGAAAGTGGCGGTTTCTAGGCCCACATGTCCATTTCCATGACACCAAAGTGAATTAAAACGAGAACACATTTTCCTACTCGCAATAAAAATGTAGACGCATGTCAAAAATACAAACATTTTTTCTCCAGCGTGTGATACCGAAGTGGCTGACCTCTGCATTGGAGCTCAGTACAGTACGTACTTGGATCTTCAAGCCGCCATTGGAAAATATTGCAAAGGCAATAATGTGCAACTAATTAAAGGTATTTTAACATACAAAGCATTAAACTAAATTCAGTAGTGATGAACAAGAAAATCCAATCGCTATTTTAAGTCGGCCTGTAATATGGAATAATTATATGTAGATAACTGAAATGTTAGGTCTTATTTCCAACTGTAGAATTTATGATCTGTTCATGTTGAATATGTCTTTATATCTTTCAGCCAACAGTCGCTCAGTCACTGCAGCAAACGTGAATGTTTCCACAAACAGGCGAAAATATCCCGAGAAGTTTCTCTACAGTGCAATATCATACAGATGCAAACATTCCGGCCCAATAAGAACAACCGGGTCTGGAGTCCGACCCAAACAAAGGTTCCATGTATTACCATTTAATTTTGTTATTAAAGTGAGTGAGTGAGTGAGTTTATTTTTACGCCGCACTCAGCAATATTCCCGTTATATGGCGGCGGTCTGTAAATAATCGAGTCTGGACCAGACAATCTAGTGATCAACCACATGAGCATCGATCTGCGCAACTGGTAACCGATGACATGTTTCAACCAAATCACTGAGCCTGACCACCCGATCCCGTTAGTCGCCTCTTACGACAAGCATCGTCACCTTTTGTGGCAAGCTTGGGTTGCTGAAGGCCTATTCTACCCCGGGACCTTCACGGGTTGCTGAAGGCCTATTCTACCCCGGGACCTTCACGGGTCTTGTTATTAAAGATATTTATTATTAAAGATATTTACCTTAAATTGACGATGGTATGTAGAAGGGTTGTCACTTTAAAGTTTGTGTGTGGTTCCTTTCTTACCAGATTAAAATGAATATAAAAAAAAGATTAAACAGTTGTATCAGAAAAAGAAGATATCACTCATTTATGACTCTGCGTTTACAGATCTTACAAGATGGACTGCCCCTTTAAATTGTCCGACGTAGGGAATCGCGACTTGGATGCTCTTGAGGTAAAAAGTGAAAGAACATAACCACGAGGCATCAGAGGCTATATTCAAGTCCTATCCAGAGGTACGCTATTGTTATCATGGTACAGCTTAATGACTGGTTCCCTACTTTCAAAACTGGTACTGTGAAATACACGAAGAAAGTCTATGACGTCACGTGTAGTTCCGCTTTGAATCTGTACTGAAATGCCGGAAATGGCATGTGTGGCATCTTTCTGCTTAAAAGTTGTTGATATATCATCCATTATTTATTTCGTCCACAGCAAAGAAGACTGACTGAAGAAGAAAAGAGAATAGCCAGTACGATGTTACACATCAACATCCCTGCTTCGAAAGTAGGTACATACTTCAGACCTCTTTCCGGGAAACACCTACAAGCCAAAGACATTCAGAACATTAAGGACAGAGGGGACCAAGAGCATACAAGGCTGCTAAGTGCCATCAATGCTATACTGGAAGATGATGCAGAAGCGATAGTATCATTAGTTGTCAACGATGATGACATCATAGACTTAATTTACCTTCAGCCGTCCTCTATGAAGGCAAACTACTCAAAGTATCCGGGGGTACTTATACTTGATACACGTAGAAAGTCAACAACAAAAATATGCATTTGACATCTCTAATGGTGGTCGATGGTAATGGCTGTGGTCAAGTGGTAGCTCATGGATTGATGTCTTCTGAGAAGAAGGGTTTGATGACTCAGTTTTTGGATATGTTTGTCGTAAACAATGCCATCAGCAGTACAGGAGCTGAAGTCATTCTCATCGACAAGGATTTCAGTGAAATTGGGACCATTGACGAAACCATGCCTGGCGTTGCAATCCAGCTCTGCATCTTGCACATCCACTGTGCTATGATAAGGTGTCTAAATTAAGAGGAAATAGATGAACAGTATAAGATCAAAATTAGAAATACCCTGCAGGAAATCACTTACGCGAGTTCACAGGAAGCGTATGATAAACTGAAGGAGAATTTGAAGGAGCAAAGTGTATGTACTTCAGGCTTTTACAAATATTTTGAAGATAATTGGGATCAATGTCAAAACAGATGGGCAGTATACGTCCGCCAAACACTGCCCAACTTTGGCAATAAAACCACAAATTACCTGGAAAGTTTTCATCAAAAACTGAAGGGCAGGCTTTCGAAGAACACTGCATTGGACAGATGCCTAAAGTTCCTATATGAGTACAGTGTATTTAAAAGTTACCAAACTTCTACAAAGGCCATCGTATCCATGACCTCTCAGTCATATAATCTAAAGGAACGATCGCCAATTGTTGACAGACTGTTTTCACTAAGCACAGTTTATGCTGCAAACCATATGGCCAAAGAACGGAACAAAGTGAAGAAGCGTGTTACCATTGCCAAAGTAAAAGATGGCGATAAGGACGGGGATTGTTCAGTGAACGTGGCAGAGACAGAATCATACAATGTTTCTTTAACGGATAATGGGATTGCCTGCTCATGCTCATTTTCCAAGACGATGCTGATGATTTGCTGGCATGCATTCATGGTCATCCTAGAAAAGGACATCGTTTTACAACAGTCATGGATAGAAGAGCAATGGCACAAAATACCAAATCCTTGCACTATTTAATCGTTTAGAAGAAGTCCTCAGACCTCCTCGACGTCACTGGCACTGTCATGCTCCACCTCCTCCCTAGAACCTGAACAAGTGCTCACAACAAGAATAAAGTCGTCTTGGGGCACAGAACTTGCCACAGAAACAATGCCAATACCAGGTACATAGCGACCATGGCCATTCTAAAAGGAATTGCCGGGACGGTATCACCATCAACAAATTCAGAATTTTCAGAGAAGTTAGATCAGATGACCTTCCTGCAGAACGCTTGGGGCCCGGGTGAAACTGTCATCACCACAAAGTCTGCTTTCACACAACATCCTTGGGATAAACATGTCTCTCACGAACATGATGCCTCAAGTATGACAACTTCTGCATCAAGTGAGTCTTTGTCGCATACATCGGATACAGTAGAAGTAATTGACCCCAACTGCAGGAAGATCCATCTCCGACAGCGTCTCCAGTTGCGAAAAACAGTCACCAAGCAAGCACCTGAAAGGAAGACAGCTCTTGGGCTGAATAGGAAGACATCACGCAAAGAAGACTCTACAACTAAAAGGAAGGAGCTGAAGATGGAAAACATGCGACCATGAACAGCTATCTCAACTTTAGCCCAGAGGATAAGCAAAGAGCAGCTGCAGAAGCTTTTCAAGGCCGCATGAAATTCCAAATATATCAAAGTTACGGATGGTTCATTCAAGATGAGCATGGCCTACAACAACCCGGTCCTTTCCCTTGAGGAAATTGAAGAGGTGTACCCCAACAATGACTTTGAGTAAGATGTTGTTGCAATTTTTCTTAACGGTTTGAAGAAAGACTTTGACAACATCTCCAACACTGAAGAAAAAACAGATGTAGCTCATGTTATGGCACTGGTTTTGGCATATGCGTACATGGAAAATCTAAACATTGATGAAACGATACCAACTATCCATGATTCTCCAAAATCTTTGGATCCTGAAATGATAGATGAGAGCTGTCCAGTCCTCCCCCCGCAAGAAATCTTCCGAATAGGAAATAATTCAATCGCTTTGGGTGACATGAAGGTCCTGCAAAAAGAAGGATGGTTAAATGACAGGGTTTGTACATTACATTTATATCATTTACTTAAATGATTTACTTATATATTACTTATCCAATACTTCTATAGGGATGATTATACTGTATGTATATACTTTTATAAACGATAAATATGATTATTTCATATACTGTTACAATTGTTTTGGCACAGTACGAACAAAAACATACGCAGATATTTTGTTTGACATTTTGTATGTCATCCATACTTTGGTTGCAGATGATACATGCAGTTCTGGGATATCTTTCACAGGAAGCAAACACATCCTGTCCCCATGAAGTGTTTATCTTGCCCTCCTTTCTAGCTGTGAAATGGGATAAGGGAGGACAAGGGAGATGTCAGCTGGATGTTATATATCCGTATATATAGTATAGAATCAAAACGCTATATTGCTATGTAGTGGAAGCTTAAGTTCATGGTTGTGGTAAACAAATGCTCTGACAGTAATGAGTTTTGACTTTGATATAGGTACCGCTTGCAGAATACCACTGGGTACTTATGGTTGCCAATATGAAAACGGATGATATAAGTATTCTGGATTCCATAAAGTCAACAGTGAGAGCTACGAGATACATTTCACACTGGCGGTAAGTGCTAACAATTTGACCTCTTCCGTTACATCCACCTAAAATGGTCTTACAACGTGATATAAGTATACCTGTGAAGGTTCCTGCCTCCCTGTACACTGACGTTCTATACACAATATGGTATGTACCTGTCCCAATGACATAACGGCCATCATCTTTGTTGGGTAATGCTGGGTAATGCTGGTCAGGCTGAACACGTCGGTAGTTAAGCCCTCCGCGATGGATTGCGAGTGAAGTGGACATTTAATTGCAAGTGAAGCCTCAATTCGACAAGACAGACCGAACAATACCCGATACTTACGACTACGCCAATATCACTCGTCAATTATTCGTCAACTATTTGTGATGACTATAGTCGTTAGGCAACTTTTCTTAGGTTTATTACATTAAGTAGGTGTCCACTTACCTAAAATTCTTTCTATTTGCCAGACTAATCATCTAGGCGCTTTTGTCGCTAAATTAATACAGTGCCGTGATTCCGCAGAGGAGTACCTCTTTACTCATATGTGTTGTACATGCATACTTAAAGAAAAAAAAACAGATACACAGTTTTGCTGGTGGGCTTAATAGATGCCTCGGACATTTGCCATATCTGTACCAGGTTATGTTCTTGGGAACAGTCTGTAGAACACAACCAAAATGTGGACAGGACACAAATCACATTATATTTAGGGGCATATCATGTCCAGTTCCTGATATTTTACCCACAGCAATCATTTATGTGTTTTATACAAAAATATATATCATCGTAAATGTACTGAATGTGAAACGCTACTGTATTATGTGAGTGTCTACATTATGCATACCTTTCAAAATATATATATTACAGGGAGTTCATGAAAAATCGATATCCCGGGGATGCATGCTGGACAGAAAAATAAGTGCCCAGTAGCTGTGGCGTATTTGCTATGGTAAAGTGGTTCCTAAAAAAAAGGGCGGCAATAGAGAAAACGGCTGTAATAAAAACACTCTTAGCACATCCACTGAGGAGTCTATAATTCAGTACACAATTAATGAACAGAGTAATATGTTATAATTATGTGAAGTGGCTAACTAAAGTGAGTGGAATCTTGAAGCACACCTTGATTATTTGTCAAAATGCTTCAGAATGCTGTGGCGGTACTCAGTGGCATGCCGTGTTGTGTATTCCGACAGTGTCACAGCCAGTGCTTCAGGGGAATTGCAGCTGCTACACTTGTGAAGAAAATGAAGGACAATCGAGACACTCTTTGCGACCTACCATTTTGTAGTGATCCCCAAAACAGGCAGAAGATAAATCAGTGGGTCCTCTGCGGTGGTTGTGACCGTTGGTGCCATTTCGTTTGTGCTGGAATTGAAGAGAAACTGAAAGGCCGATACATGTGTTCACCTTGCTCTATAGTATGAAGCCCGTCTTGTTTACATTCGTTACTGGTGAATGACTGGGTGTTTTATATACAATATGTGACTACAGAACATCTGTTACTCAGACATACATGTAGTTCTATTATTATTTGGTGCTGGTGCTATTTAAGTGATAACCCTACTGTGTGTGACGGCTTTCAAACGTACATCGGGGGCTATACTGTCGCAAAGTTTGTTATATCGCGACGCGTTTGCAGACCATGAAATATGCGAAGGTGTAAACAACTATATGCCTTTGCAAATGTTCAAATACAGTAGGGATATCACTGAAATCACACGTCATGAATCTTACATGATTGGAACTCATTTCACCTGTAT
This sequence comes from Haliotis asinina, assembly GCF_037392515.1. Classification (NCBI taxonomy): domain Eukaryota; kingdom Metazoa; phylum Mollusca; class Gastropoda; order Lepetellida; family Haliotidae; genus Haliotis; species Haliotis asinina. The sequence continues at coordinate 8,669,686 of NC_090294.1, read as the reverse complement.
GATATTCTAGCAATATGAGCGACATTCCACCAGTACGATATTCCACTTGTATGAGTGTCATTCCACCTGTATCGGTGCTGTCCCACCTGCATGAGTGTCATTCTACCAGTATGAACCTTGGTTTGTAGCTGGTGTGATATATAGGTTTTGGTATCCTACTCTCAGAAGTTATTGAACAGCTCACATTGACAGAAAGAGACACCCCTCACGGCAGTGAAAATGAATAAAATTGAGTATAGAGCAGTAATTAAGTTTTTAGTTCTTGAAGGAAACTCTGCGAAGAACATTGAAGAAAGGCTTTCAGCAGTTTTTGGGAAATCTTCCCCTTCATCTGCTACCATCAAACGATGGGTCAATGAATTTAAGCATGGTAGAGAGAGTCTTAAAGATGACCCCCGTCCAGGTTCCCCAACAACAAGCACTAGTCAGGTAAACATTGACAGACTGCATAGACGTGTGCTGGAAAATCGTCGAATCACACTCCATGAGTTAGAGGAGACCACAGGCATTTCGCACAGATCCATCGAGACAATTCTTCATGAACATCTCGTCATGTCTAAGGTGTGCGCTAGATGGGTGCCAAGAATGCTTACCGGTGAAATGAAGCAAACAAGGGTCACCATAAGCAACTCCATGCTAACCAGATACAACAAGAATCCAGAGGATTTTCACTTTACGCTAGTAACCTGTGATGAAACCTCGGTCCACCACTATGATCCTGAGAGCAAACAAGAATCCATGGAATGGAAACATGTCACTTCTCCCAGGACCAAAAAGTTCAAAGCTTCCAGATCAGTGCAGAAGGTAATGGCGACAGTCTTCTGGGATAGCAAAGGCATCATCCACATAGATTACTTACCAAAAGGAAGAACAATGAATGGGGAATATTACGCTAGCTTGTTGAGGCAAGTGCGAAAGTCAGTCAAGGAGAAGGGCAAGATCAGACATGGTATTCTTCTACATCAAGACAATGCTCCAGTACAACCTCTCGCGTTGCAGTCGCTGCCGTCCAGGAATGCGGGTACGAAATCTTGCCGCATCCCCCTTACTCTCCAGACCTGGCACCAAGTGATTACCATCTGTTCCCAAATCTCAAGAAACACTTGCGTGGTCGTAGATTTCAGGATGATAATGAGCTTATTGCTGCTACTGAGGCTTGGTTTGAGGACCAAAATGGCGCCTTCTATAGAGATGGCATCAGCGACTGGCAGAAAAGATGGAACAAAAGTGTCTTCATTCACAAGGGGACTATGTTGAAAAATAAATGTGGTTCATACCAATATTTTGTGGTTTTCTATGCAAGGCTCAAAACTTATTGACATCCCCTCTTATACGGGGGTAACCGCTGCTTTGTAGCGTTTCATCTCTAAACATATGTAACTGCTGACCAGCTGCTTTGCAGAGCTTATTGCCTTCCTAAGGCCAAATACTACATTTAATACGAGAAAAAAGTGTTTGTTACAGACATGTGATTCTTCAAATGCATTTAGAAGTTGAATTTATTTCTCATGACGCTTCGGGGCTTACTGTTTGTTCAGTTCAAAATTTTCTACCGGGGTATCGTACCCCCTATTACCCACCCTACCCGGATATCCGTTATGCTAATTCCTGGCATCAAGTTTGTAAGAAATGGCAATATATTCTCCAGTTCGGAGGCTAAAATTTAGAGCTTTTCAAAATCTTAACAATATCTTAACAACATCTTAACCAATTCTTTGAAGGGCATTTAGAAGTGAAAACATAAGAATGAAGAATTTTATGGATATCAACTTCTTTATCTGAAAACACAACGTTTCGGAGTTATTGCTTACTCTTTCATCAGGTGATTGAGAATGGGGTACAGAGCTATATTTATATGTACAGGTAAAACAATAACAAAGTAACAAGTGGAATGAACTAACGAAAGCTGGAAGCCAGTATAAACAAGCACTGGTAGGAAGCCGACAGTTATGATAACAATGATGGAAGCCAATGGTAATACATTGCAGATGATAGGATATGTTTACATAACACAGATAGGGGATAAGAATGGGAGCCAATGGTAATACATTACGCATGATTGGATGATGTTTACATAACACATGATTGGGGATTAAGGATGATGTACATGATTTACATGAGGGTTGATGATGTGCAAACACAAGTTGATAAGGACGTACACGGGTAGATTGGCTATACATGAATTACATAGATAGAATGTACACAGACAGATGAGATTAATTTATCAATAAGTCCCAGGCACTTGGTAGGTACACTCCTTGGTCACGGTTGATTGCTGGTTTCTGTCTCCGGATCTCGATGGCCTCTTGTAGTTTCTTTTGGCGCCAGTTGTTGTTGTTGGTAGATAGTATCCTAGTGTCCTCCCATCGAATTGAATGTCCAGGGTTCTTGAGAATGTGTTCAGAGATGGCCTATTTCTGGTCGAATTTGCTGACGGAGGTCTGGTGTTCCTTCATTCTGGTGTTGATTGGTCTCAGCGTTTCTCCAATGTATAGGTCGCCACAGTTGCAAGGGATCTGGTAGATGCATCCTCTCAGGTTAGGGTATTCACAGCTGGGTCCTTTACCGTTGGCTTTTAGGTAGGTCTTGATAGTCTTGCCACTGAGAAGGTGACATCGATGCTGGCTTTGGTCTTGATGAGGCGTGATATCTGATGAGTGATGGGGCCAAGGTAGGGTATGGTTACTCTGTTGGGTGATGGAGAAGGCTTGAGGCAGGGTTCTCTGTCCTTGAGGGTCTTGTTGATGGTGGCTGTGACGAGTTGGGGAGGGTAACCGTTGAGTGTGGTGAATGTCTTTCTGAGGTGGTCCAGTTCATTGTTTGGGGCATCAGGATGGCAGAGGGCTTTGGCACGTCTGGCAAGGGTGGCGATGATAGCTTGCTCGATCTGAGGATGGTGGCAGGAGTTGTAGTGGATGTACTGGTCGGTGTGCGTCGGCTTGCGGTGTACTGAGGTTCTAAGTCCATCGTCTGTGGTGTGGAGGGATACATCAAGGAAAGGCAGGTGTTGGTTGGTCTCAGTCTCCATGGTGAACTTGATTCTTTGGTGTTGGTGGTTGAGGAGCTCGCTGGGGTCGTTGTCATTGGCAATGGTGGTGAAGGTGTCGTCGACTTTGCGGTACCAACAGAGGGGCTGGAACGGAGCTGTGGAGAGGGCTGCTTCCTCGAAGGAGGTCATGAAGATTTCTGTAATGAGAGGAGAAAGAGGTGGGCCATGGGGAGACCATGGATCTGCTTGTATATCTCACCATTAAATGTGAAGTGGGTGTCAAAGCAGCTGCGAGCGAGGTTGATGATGCTGTCTATGGTGAGGTGGGTGTCCAAGTCATCTATCCGGTTGGCTAACTTGCTGCGAAGGATGTCCAGGACTTCTTCTAGTGGGATGTTGGTCAAGAGGTCCACGACGTAGTAGCTGACCACAGTGCCTGTGAAGGTGGATTCTTTCAGCTGACAAAGGATGAAGAGTCGCTGATGTAGGACTTGCCATCTTTGCCAAATGGAGCGAGGAGACGTGAGGGGAACTGGGCGGTGTTGTAGAAACTAAAATTACTAAAATTAAAAAATTCATATTGACAATATAAAGCTCTCAGAATTAGCAAACACAAAGTTATCACATCGTGTCCAGCGAAATAGACACGATGTGATAACGCATTTATCAAGCTGAATGTTTTCACTAAATCAAAACAAAACAACACGCATCGAATCGACTTATGTTTATGTACGTGAGATGCCATTGTTCACACGGATTACTAAAGGCTTTTCTCACATTGCGTCGTCACCGAGGCGTAGCGGGATTACACGACTTTTATACTCCCGCTCGCGGATCGTGATGGATGTGCATGGTATTTTATCAGAGTCACGTGGACGAATCAAAACTCGGCATTCTTACATGAGGCTAGATAATAAGAAATATCTGAAGGCTGAAAATTTACGACAAAATATTATGGTTTGTATTCAAGATAGTTCCTTGCCATCAATACATTAAAGTTTGGAATTGTATTTAAACTTGTTTTATTAATTCATTTCGGTAGATGATTCAATTACTAATCAGTTTGAGATGAAATCACAACATATTGCATGTGTTAACTACGGAAGGGCGGGTCCATTGTTTATTTAGCATTCAGTGGGCATCAAATATAATGTATGCATAGCATAACAACGATTGGGAAAGGCAGGGGCCATGGGCCATTTTCCACATTTTAATGAAAAATGGTCCATTAAAATTTAAAAGTTTACTCTTGATACAAGGGCAGTGGCCCATTCTGAATTCTGAAAATGGTTAATAATCCAGACAATGACCCATTGTCAAAGTTCTCTTTTCCAATCCCTGCATAACAACACTTGGGTTGTCAGATGGGATAACTAGTTTTTGAAAAGAACATATATCTCATTAGTTCAAAATTCGTACTTGAAACAAAGGCGTAGGTAATGTTCAGAACACAAGGAAAACGTTTTCTTGGTTTGGAGGTTTGGGTTTTTTTTCCTGACCAATAGTAGACAACAAGAAAAAAATGAAAAAAAAACATATGGCAGCGGTGGGATTCGAACCCACGCCCCCGAAGAGACTGGTGCCTTAAACCAGCGCCTTAGACCGCTCGGCCACGCTACCTCCATCTTACTAGTGAGGCATATCTTGTTTATCAACCTCACAGAGGCCGGGCGTGCGGCACGTGATGTCTTCTACAGTATGGTTCAAAATTATTGAGAATAGCTAAAGCATTTCATATTATTAAACGAGAACAAATCAGATAAAATTGAATGTATTGTGAAAGTGAACTGACCTTTTCATGTTGTGTAGGTAACAATTTAATATTTTATCAAGTCTCCTTGAGCTTCACGGCACAGTCTAAGACGGGTAGGCATACTTCCTATCAGAGAGGTTAGTGTCTCGTGAGTTATGCTGTCCCAGTATCGGACCACTTCTCTCTTCGTGTCTTCAATTTTTGTCAACCCCTTTTGATTCGCACATTCCTTCATCATCCCCCAAATGTTCTCAATGGGATTTAAGTCAGGACTATATGCAGGAAATGGTAATGCAGTCACATTTTTCTCCTGAAACCACTGCTTGGCATGTTTTGCGGTGTGTTTAGGATCATTATCTTGCTGCAAAATCCAGTCATTTCCATAAAACACATGTGCACTTGGAAGGAGCAAATTATCTAATATGTTAGTGTAGCGTTGACTTGTCAGATTTCCCTCAAACACACACAGCGGGGTCGTTCCTAATAAGGAAATCCCTCCCAATACATGAAACTTTGGGCTGTATTTAGGTCGTCGATACAACGGTGCTGACGCAGACTTTGTCCATATTTTCACATTATTGGGATATACCCATATTGAGCTTTCATCAGTAAAAATCACATTTTCCCAGTGAAAGTTTTCATGTGCCAAACACCACTCAACACGCCTGTCTTTATGTTCTTGTTTCATGAGAGGAGAAGGAATTCCAGTCTTTTTCTCCCATCCAAGATCAATCAAATTTCTTCTAACTGTAGATTTTGATACAACGGTTGATCCCCTTTCTATCAATTCATACCTGATGTTGGAGATGCTTGTCCTTTGCTTTTTAGACGCTAAAATTCCCAGCCGGACGCGATCTGAGAAGTCCAATTTTCTGGGACTCCCTGCTCCTTTCTGCTGCCCAAAATCCTTTCCCTCTTTAAAATTCCTCCTAATCCTATACACAGTAGAAAGAGGAGTTCCTGTTCTCTCTGCCAATGTATTTACATCATCAATATTCCTTGATTACACAACTCAAAAATCAACCTTCTTTTATCTTCAGCAGACAGTGTTGACAGTGCTGAGGAAAATGATTCAGGGGAGGTGACTCTAATTATACTATACTCAGTAGGCCAAGATGAGTTACCTCCCTTATACCATTACTTAGTTTTAAGTATCAGTGAATCAGTTGAGGTGTTAGGATAGCTCAAAGTAAGAAAAAAAATTCTCAATAATTATGAACCAGACTATATATACATGAAATATATAAATATGAAGTCAGAGTCGCTGTTAAACATCCTACACCGGCGTTCTCACACGATTGCACTGCACCATATGGTTAGAGTAAGGTGCCCAGTTTTCTCTGCGCACTTTCTGCCAGAAGAACCAGTTTTATTGCAATGTGGGCCACGAGATGCACCTTGAGCTCATCAGTAACCTTGAGCGTTTCTGTAACAAGTATTAATTAACTTGAATCCTACGTTTGTTTATTCGATGTTTGTCAAAAAATATATAGTAACTGTATATCGTATGTACGTATAACTGACCTCAGGAATAGATAGGCCTCGTATGGAAACCGCCGAATATTTTCTATCCGCATTTTCATTTTTTTAACGCAATAAGAGCACGACCTTATAGTTTTCCCACGGATTGGTTACATTATATTTATCAACCATTTCATTAATATGTAATAACTGATAGCTGTGACGAGGCGTTGACTGCATCGCCTCGCATATTGTGTGCCAGTGATATAAATGAATCATCCGAAAATGACAAATCTGCCTCGTCCCCCACATATTTGAAAGAACAAATCACCTGACAGTTATTTAAAATCAAACTTGATTGTTGAAACGATATTGAACGGTTTTGAGTTTTGCCCTGGACACAAAATGGAAATCATGAAAAATAAAAAATATCCAAAATCTGTAAACAGCAAAAGGCACCACTTTAGGTTCTGTTTGACCAGGCATCGAGGAACTAACAGGTAGAAAATCTAGATTATTCCTGGTTTGATATATCCGCCAAATGTTGATACTATGTCCGAATCGTTTCCATGGAAACGGGGGAAAGCAAAACTGCCAAAAATAGCAAAATATTATTTTCATATACATGAATACCATTTTTGCGTAAAATATTGACAGACTTGTGTAATGCATGAAAAGGAGTGGCTACTATAATTTGGTTACTATACATCTTGAAAACAGGTAATGTGCGACCACGTCAGCATTATTCACGAAAAAATACAAGACCTGTGTATAACTGTACACGTGGTTATGACCACATGTGATGGCAGAATTACCATACATTTGAAGAGCGAGTGAGTATGGTATTACGTCCTCTTTTAACAATCTTCTGGCATATCACTGCGGGAACTATTGTGAAATATAGTGACTCTCGTTGAAACAAAATATTATGGCAGCGGTGGGATTCGAACCCACGCCTCCTGGGAGACTGGTGCCTAAAACCAGCGCCTTAGACCGCTCGGCCACGCTACCTCACAACTTATTCAAGTCACAATGATCTCACCTTTAACGAAGGAAGCTGTCGTTCATCACTGTTCATCAGGATGAATGAATGAATGGGTTCAGCTTTATACATCGGACTCGGCAATATTCCAGCAATAAGGTAGCGGTCTGTACATAATCGATCCTGGACCAGACAATCCAACGTGTATCAACGCAACTGGGACATGATGACATGTATCAACCAAGTCAGCTAGACTAACCAACCGATCTTGTTAGCCGCATGGATAGACAAGTCAGCGTTGATCCTGATCTTCACGGATTCATCAGGATGAAGACAATGCACAGATGATCCAGTACTCCATTCGATATAACTAGCGTAAAATCCCCGCTTCCTTCGTGAGATGATGACAGTCAATGAATACAAAGTCAATCCATACATTGGCTGATATATTTTTTTTTAAAAATATCAAAATAAACTACTTCTTCGTTTGGCACGCTAGAAGTTGGGTGGATGAAAGATGAGGACTGTTTTATGAATATACCACTTCTTTATTTTGTATAGCGTCGCCTATACAAAGTAAAGAAGCTGTATATCCATAAAATTGTCCTCATCCTCTTACAAGAATGTGGAGACTGTCTTATGGAAGTAGTCATTCACCTTAAATAGAACTTCCACCAAGCAGATGTACCATATCGAAGCTAGGACTTTGTCCATGGTACGCAGACAACGTTTCGGGTGTATTTCCAAAGTTGTCTCCAGTTGAGACGACCAAAGCTTTAAATCTACGAGATAACAATCATTACTTAGTGGTAAAATTCGGTGGTGTCAGTTCAATAACATGAAAATGGAAAACATTAAAAAGTAAAAGTTTATTAACCTGAATGAAATGAAATAAAACTTAATATGGCAGCGGTGGGATTCGAACCCACGCCTCCTGAGAGACTGGTGCCTAAAACCAGCGCCTTAGACCGCTCGGCCACGCTACCTTACGGCTCGGGAACGTTTCATTGATATCACGTGAAATAACCTCCCTTTGTGTTGAGAAGTTTAATCGGTTAGATGAATTGAAAAGCGAAAGTGAGTTGTGATTGGTTCGCTCAACTTCCCAGCGTAGACACCTGATTCGATTAAAAGCCAGCCAAGGGAGGTAATAAAATTATCGGGCCGACCCGTAGATGGGCCCAGGGTATAGTGGAGACATCGGAACGTATACCCTGGAGGTGTCGAGGATGGTGAAATAACTGAAGCTGTCAATCGTCAACGTTCATCGGGAAGAACACAACAATACACGTGATCAAATATTCCATGATGCGCGAAATTCGATTGATGGGAACATTTCTAATCCTTTCATGAGATAATGGAGAATACATCGTCAATCCCTACTTTGACTGTTATAGAAAAATAAATAAATACACTATTTATTAAACGCAAATACTAGTAGTCGTATGGTCAAAAATGAATTCCAGTAGGGAGTTTCTTCCCTCGGGATCTTACAAGAACCAGAGACTATATAATATATATATTATATGGTCTCTGCAAGAACTTAGTGACTATGACAGTGTGTCATTCGCCAGATATAAAGGTTGCAACCAGTTGAAGACACTGGGTAGCTTGGATATGGTATCTGTACCCAGTAAAGTTGGAATTTGAAAGGCACGGTTTTCACTGAAAACGGATTAATATGAACGTGCTGTAAGCAGTTCATTGTAGTGTTTCAGACAATCTAACTACGGTTGGTTTTCCCCTTACGAAGACTTTGTAAAGTGTTCATTTCAACAGAGACCATATAATATTATATGGCCTCTGATTTCAAAAGTTTCATGTTGAAGAAAAATGGACGAACAGCAGCCCTCCTCCCCTGACGAGACATAGTACATGTAATTATTATTGACTGAGAAATTCGGCGCGACAGTTTAACAAAATATGAAAATGAAAATCAGTGGCAAGTAAAGATTAGTGACCTCACGGAGCAATAAAACATATAATGGCAGCGGTGGGATTCGAACCCACGCCTCCTGAGAGACTGGTGCCTAAAACCAGCGCCTTAGACCGCTCGGCCACGCTACCTGACTACTGATGACAGCTTGAATAGATCGCACACTCTCAAATATCACTGATAACCTCCCCCGCATTAATACGCAAGCTCTTTCTCAGTGTCTGTATCTATGACTCGACTAAGAAACTGTATAGGCGAATCGTATCACTGCAAGGAGCCTAGTTCCAATCGCTATTTCCGAATGTCCGAGATTCCACGAAGTGTGCCGATTGCAAGTGCCGCCATCTTTGTGGGAAAAATCCGCCATGTTTGAGGTCAAATAGAAACTAAAACTACCTACATCCTAATTTCCTTGCGGGATGCCATGATACCAGAGAAGCAATGGTGAATTGCTGTTCAGTAAGAGGATGTTCAAACAGATCAAATCGGGACGGCAAGTCCTATCATTCCATACCGGCTGTTATCGTGAACCAGGGAGATCGAACGCGGGAATTATCCGAACAACGACGAGCCCAGTGGATAGCTAAACTCGGCAGGGAGAACTACACTCCAACTAAGTACACCAAGATATGTTCGGATCATTTCGTGTCAGGTTAGGATATATGTGTGCCAGTATGTTTAGTTCGCATTCCGAGGCTGAAAAGGCCTCTTGTTTCCAGGCGGATTTTAATTTCATATAATTCTTAAAATAGGAAAGCACCCACGTTATTGGGGCAATGAATATAGCTTGGAACTGATTATTGTTGCGCAACATAGCCTTTCCTTATGTTCAGATAAAGGAAAAGGTTGGAATGGGTCTATTAAACAATCGATCACCCGGATTCCCATTCTACTCTTACTACATTAACGCGAGATCATTGCGAATTATCCTGAATATTACTCAACATACAAAACCATGAGCCATATGTTGATATGTGTGGACTCGGCTAGAGTGCAGTTTACCGGGCGCGCGACCCGGGACTGCTGAGCGCTCGCTAATGAGCGCGCTATAGTGATCTACTGAACTGTCTCACTTTACCGCGCTGATGTATCCTTAGGGTTAGGGACCCCCCTTCTAGATCCTTAGGGTTAGGGACCCCCCTTCTAGATCCTTAGGGTTAGGGACCCCCCCTTCTAGATCCTTAGGGTTAGGGACCCCCCTTCTAGATCCTTAGGGTTAGTGAGTAAAGGTTAGGGTTGGCTTACCTTAGATGCGATCATATCCATATATCCATCCACGAATCGAAAGTCAAACGATAAACGTCATTATATATCATAGCTTCGCTGGATTGGCTGCACAACATCTTGAAAACAATGCCTAGGTGTGGCTTCTCGCTTTGATGAATGGGTAGGCGGGGCCTAGGTGGACTCCTTATGGAACTTATTCTGCTCCACATCATTCATTATTTTGTTTACTGTATGCCGTATAGTATGGATGTCCAGTCGCAAGTACCAGCTTCTAAAAACCTTTCGCGGAAATTAGTCGGATAAATATAACCATGAATCACATCACTTCTAACTTCCATGGCAAACGTAGGACTTATTATTTTCCCTTATACTTTCAACATGGACTTGGAGAAAATTTGTGTATTTACGTGTAATACGTCAAAACATTACCATAGTCAAGCAGCTAAAATAATCTAGAGTTGCTTACATACGAATGCGATGAATTTCTTCTTCTTTTTTAAGTCTTGAAGGAATTTCAGCGAGCGTACTTGTATTAAGGTAGCAGTCACTGTTCTTTGAGTTGGTAGATACAGACAACCGATACAAATGACTATATTTTGTTTCTGAGTCTCTCAGTTACCCCTATCGTCTTAATTTCAGGTAAACCATCTACACTGTACGATATCTCCAGTCCAGACTGGATTCCGTCCCTCCATATGGGTACAGGGTTGTCCTTAAAGGATGCCCAGTCTCTCAGTAGATACCGCAAGGGGCAGAGAGCTCAAAGGAAAAGAGTTCTGGCTGCGGCAGAAATGCTAGTGGAGATGTCACGGCGTGGTCGGGACGAAGATGGGCGTAGCACCCAGGAATTTGTGGGCGGGGCACAATCAGCACAGTGTAATTCAGTCAAATACGAACGTACGACAGTCAAAACTGAGACACCAGAGGGAATGTTCCCTAACCGGTCATTAGATGGTGAGGCCTTAAAAGGCAGCCTTTAGAGATGCTCACCACATATCTACCTGACGCTTAACTATGATGATGACAGGACACATTGTCAATACAGAACATTATGCCAACATGTTTGTGTCTGTGCCAGCAAGATGAAGGGGCTTTTGTTGGATGCACCAGACCCTGAAATTGGGTCTTCAACTATTTGTGAGCATCCGTTGTCTTGTGTTGAACACTTTTGGAGAGATGAAATTCTGAAAATACAGACAGTCGCTTTTACGTCTTGTGCCATCCAACTGTCTAGGTGATAGCGTATCCCATGGCATCTACTGCTCTTTTCACGTGTGGGAGACATTAGACGTGATATTCACTGCAATGTGAATAAGGGGCAGGGGTAGCCCAGTGGTTACAGGTAAAAGGCGCCATTTTGCTGATGTTTGTTAACGTATCAGTCTGGATATTCGGATCAAGATTTCAAATGCGAGACGAGCCCTGATTTTATTTCGGGTTTGTTTGCACCACCCATTTGCTCATGTGTATAACATGTGGTACACGTTGTGCATTAACTGAAAAAAACGTTAATAGAGGCGTTTGCTCACTGTGATTGAATCTTTCCACGCACTTTGTTTAATTTAACTGCCTTGCTTACTTTGACGTTAACAATGAGTGACTACTCACCCATTACTTGTTAGTTGTGAGACATTTATACTTGGAAAAAAACGTTAAAAGCGTTAGTAAAATGTTCGTTGGTGATGAAAGTGGTTATGTTTTTTTTGTGTATCTGAAATTACAGCTGATGGTCACAGAGGGATATGAAGGGTATAGAATATAATTTACATTACAAGTGTCACTGAGGATCTGTAAGAATTATGCCACGCAATACAGGGGCGTGAGCAGCTTTACAATGGTCATTTAATAACCTTTCAGCCAACAGTGGGATGGGGTGGGTGTGCGCACTCCAGAACACCCACACGGACAGCCACACTCTGGATCAGTCTATGTCTTTTATCATTTCTTTATCACACGCAGTTATTTTTCGTTACGCAGTTGACTCCTTCTGTTGATGTAAGATCGAGTGAGGAACAACCAACGCGGTTAAACACATTGATCTAACAGACTTATCACCGGCCCGACATCCTAAGATTCTCAAAACTACACCCTAGATACTCGCACTAACTACGACTCTAGAACCATCAGCTGTATCCGCCCCTGAAATTTATATTCAAGAGTGAGGCTCTTCTCAAGTCTAAATTTGTCCGAGACTAGACCCCAGTCACAGTTACACTGCCCTATCATTACCGCTGGGGTGATGTTCATGTTTTCAACTTCTCGTGGGATGCTGAGACACTATATACTGGACATGTCTAGATATACGTGTTATGCAAGATATCATGGAAAGAGTGGATCAGGTTGTGTGTGTACCAGAAGTTACTTGTGATATGGTTTTGTGCAACCGCTAAGAACGAGTGCTGATCTCAGATCCGACATTGACAATAGTTCCTTCTCATTTTGTCAAAACATAGGTTGATATTTTACAAGTCCATCCTAATGCATTTCATAACACATCTCACGTAAAATCCAAAGAACAAAAATACTGAAAAAAACAACGCGTACTGGCTAGCGACACACCTGGCTGTAACGTGTGTGAAATACTACGAAAGTAGATATCAAGCTCTCTTCCCAAGCTACAGCGAAGCAGTCGTTAGCTTGTCATTAATTAAGGACAATCGGTAAGCAGACACTTCTTTAATGTTGTGTAACTCGAAGCAGTTCTTAAAGTTAGGACAGTCCTTACAAGGCAGGCTAGCGATTGTCTTTAAGGTGTGCCCCTGACCGGCCTTTAAACAGTCTTTAACTGGTCATAAACCATGTCAACCTTTCAAAATGGCAATTTATCTCTACGTGGGGAATGGGAAGAAGAGGAGAAACCATAACGTGAACCATGTGTTCCACGACAGTAATAACCCTTCAGATACGTTGAATGATGGTGAAATACAAGCAAGATTCAGACTCCACAGACTACTGATTTTTGAACTGTGTGATTTAACCAGAGATGATGTTGCACGTCCTACATGTCAGTCAAATGCGCTAAGTGTGTCACTACAAGTGATGACAACGCTGCGTTATTATGCAACTGGCAGTTTCTTGTCCGTTTTACACAGATGTACAAGGTTTGTCCAAAATGGCTGCTTCAAGATGTGTTCACGATGTCTCAACACCATTGTGCAAACATGCTACTGAGTATTTTCATTTTCCAAAGACACAAGTTGAAAAAAAGGAAATGAAAGCTGATTTTCACCAAACAGCTGACTTTCCAAAAGTGCTTGGATCTATAGACGGTTCCATTATCCCAATCAAAGCGCCAACAAAAGATGAACATTTGTTTGTGTCTAGGAAAAGATACCATGGCATAAATGTGCAAATTGTGAATGAGACTCAGTTGCAAATCATAGTTGCACAATGGCCTGGCACCACTCACGATTCTCATATTTGGAATATGTGCAGCCTGAACCAGTCATTTGAACAAGGCTTGGTTGGAGATGGCTGGTTGCTTTTGAGTCAGTGAGTATGCATGTGCTCCATGGGTGATGACTCCTGTGTTGAATCCTACCTCACCAAACGAACAAAGGTACAACATCGCTCAGTATAAAATCCGAAACACAAATCTGAAGGCGTTTGCTATTTGAACCTTCCAAATGTTGCAAAATAATAGTTGCAACGACAATGGTGCGCAGTATGTGCATATCGAATGGCCTACCACTCCATGAAGAACTTGATGACAATGAAGACGATGACAGCGACGATGAGGATTTCTTGGTTCCTGGGCATCAACAACGAAGAAATGGTTTTATGTTCGTAACAAGTTAATTGAACCAATCTTCAATCAATATTGTGCTGTGGTCAATGAACAAACTGTTGGTAGTGTTCCATGTGAACTCATACAGTTTCTCAACTTCATTAAAAGTACTATCCAAACAGATGGAACAGTACAAAGTGTCAAACGTAACTGTGCTAGCACGGCCAGTAGTACGCTGAGTTGTAGTATTGTCTGCCATTGCACAATGTTTGCTATAAAACAAGGTGATTCACAGGGAATCCCATTGCCTTTAACCTTGCCTTAAGCTGTCCATATTCCGAGTTACGCTTGTTTAATGAACGCCAAATGCACACCTAAGTATTGTTCGGCGCATGCTTTATGATACACTACTTAATTTTTCTAACGTCGTTCGCAAAGCGTTCGTTAACCATGCGTTAACGACTGCTTCGAGTTACAAGCCCCTGGTACGCGCCGATAACTGGTCGCTAGCCCGTGTACACCGACGTCCGATTTACTTACCCAAGAGCCCACGTTCGCAAAGCGTTCGTTAACCATGCGTTAACGACTGCTTCGAGTTACAAGCCCCTGGTACGCGCCGATAACTGGTCGCTAGCCCGTGTACACCGACGTCCGATTTACTTACCCAAGAGCCCACGTTCGCAAAGCGTTCGTTAACCATGCGTTAACGACTGCTTCGAGTTACAAGCCCCTGGTACATGGCGATAACTGGTCGCTAGCCCGTGTACACCGACGTCGGATTTACTTACCCAAGAGCCCACGTTCGCAAAGCGTTCGTTAACCATGCGTTAACGACTGCTTCGAGTTACAAGCCCCTGGTACATGGCGATAACTGGTCGCTAGCCCGTGTACACCGACGTCGGATTTACTTACCCAAGAGCCCACGTTCGCAAAGCGTTCGTTAACCATGCGTTAACGACTGCTTCGAGTTACAAGCCCCTGGTACATGGCGATAACTGGTCGCTAGCCCGTGTACACCGACGTCCGATTTACTTACCCAAGAGCCCACGTTCGCAAAGCGTTCGTTAACCATGCGTTAACGACTGCTTCGAGTTACAAGCCCCTGGTGCACGGCGATAACTGGTCGCTAGCCCGCGTACACCGACGTCCGATTTACTTACCCAAGAGCCCACGTTCGCAAAGCGTTCGTTAACCATGCGTTAACGACTGCTTCGAGTTACAAGCCCCTGGTGCACGGCGATAACTGGTCGCTAGCCCGCGTACACCGACGTCCGATTTACTTACCCAAGAGCCCACGTTCGCAAAGCGTTCGTTAACCATGCGTTAACGACTGCTTCGAGTTACAAGCCCCTGGTACGCGCCGATAACTGGTCCCTAGCCCGTGTACACCGACGTCGGATTTACTTACCCAAGAGCCCACGTTCGCAAAGCGTTCGTTAACCATGCGTTAACAACTGCTTCGAGTTACAAGCCCCTGGTACATGGCGATAACTGGTCGCTAGCCCGTGTACACCGACGTCCGATTTACTTACCCAAGAGCCCACGTTCGCAAAGCGTTCGTTAACCATGCGTTAACGACTGCTTCGAGTTACAAGCCCCTGGTGCACGGCGATAACTGGTCGCTAGCCCGCGTACACCGACGTCCGATTTACTTACCCAAGAGCCCACGTTCGCAAAGCGTTCGTTAACCATGCGTTAACGACTGCTTCGAGTTACAAGCCCCTGGTGCACGGCGATAACTGGTCACTAGCCCGCGTACACCGACGTCCGATTTACTTACCCAAGAGCCCACGTTCGCAAAGCGTTCGTTAACCATGCGTTAACGACTGCTTCGAGTTACAAGCCCCTGGTACGCGCCGATAACTGGTCCCTAGCCCGTGTACACCGACGTCGGATTTACTTACCCAAGAGCCCACGTTCGCAAAGCGTTCGTTAACCATGCGTTAACGACTGCTTCGAGTTACAAGCCCCTGGTACGCGCCGATAACTGGTCCCTAGCCCGTGTACACCGACGTCCGATTTACTTACCCAAGAGCCCACGTTCGCAAAGCGTTCGTTAACCATGCGTTAACGACTGCTTCGAGTTACAAGCCCCTGGTACGCGCCGATAACTGGTCCCTAGCCCGCGTACACCGACGTCCGATTTACTTACCCAAGAGCCCACGTTCGCAAAGCGTTCGTTAACCATGCGTTAACGACTGCTTCGAGTTACAAGCCCCTGGTACATGGCGATAACTGGTCGCTAGCCCGTGTACACCGACGTCGGATTTACTTACCCAAGAGCCCACGTTCGCAAAGCGTTCGTTAACCGTGCGTTAACGACTGCTTCGAGTTACAAGCCCCAGGTGCACGGCGATAACTGGTCGCTAGCCCGTGTACACCGACGTCGGATTTACTTACCCAAGAGCCCACGTTCGCAAAGCGTTCGTTAACCATGCGTTAACGACTGCTTCGAGTTACAAGCCCCTGGTACGCGCCGATAACTGGTCCCTAGCCCGTGTACACCGACGTCGGATTTACTTACCCAAGAGCCCACGGGCTTTCAACCAACAGTGCAGATCGATGATGTGTTTTGCAGACAACCTGATGAATGATATCTGCATATTCATGTGGTGAAGAAGCTGAAAACACTTGAACTGTGCGGTCGAATAGCTGTTAAATCTGACTGAAAACAAACTTTCCTCACGCATGCAGATAGCCGAAGTTAGCCGAATGCATAAGCGGTACATGCCGAGAAAAGTTTTCCAAGTTGCGAACCTGGTCAAGCTCCATATCAGCGCGTGACAATTTTGGTTGCCCGCTGCGGGTGAGTCTGTGAGGAGCTTGTAATTTTGTACACAAAGGGACACAACCTACTTCCTGATCTCGTGGCCAAGCAGAAGAACTATTAATTGTAGTTATAAAATGTAACCTGCAATGACGTGACGATCATCGACAAAGATGATTTGGAAGGTAATGGTAATAGTTGTTACAGTTAGCTGAAACTGCCATGTTAGGGTGAGAGTTCCTCCTTTCAACCATCCCAAATAATATTTACGAATTGACATTTACTAGAATTATTCACAAAACCTAACACACAGACTCGTAAAAATTACTGAAAGCCGCAAAATTAAGAAAAATATGAGGGGATGAACCTCTAAGTGTTTTCTCTGTTAATCTGCGGGAGAAAGAATGCCGGGGAAGGGAAGGAACTGTTTCCCTTCAACCCAGTCGATAAGACGACAACAGCGCTAATCTGAGTCCGGAACAGTGGATGTAGCGGTTTTCGAAGACTGCAGGAGTGACACGTTGTAGCGTGTCAGTACATTTGACATTATAACTTATATGCCACTGACTGAATTTGTGCATAGTTTACCTGTATATTTCAGATGCTGCACGTATCTCTGCACTGACAGACCATTTAATAAATATTAATATTATTATCATATGGTCTCTGTTGCAATGTTGTTCTTTTTGTTTGGTTAAACTTAATGGAAAAAAAATATGTACAACATTTGAAGATTACTATAAGGATTTGTCATTAAGAAAAATAGCCACGGATGAAATTTACATATGTTTGTTTATGAACTTGTGTTGGTCTTAAAAAGTAAAATGGTAATCTATGCTAAGCCCACAATGTCGAGCACAGAATACAAGAGAGTCTCTCATAGGAATTAACAGTAAAGAAAAGTGACACTACCATTTAACCACTGTGTCAAAATTAATTGATATACAACGCAGTATGTTTGAAAAATACTGGCTGGTACACAGTATGTTTAAGAAACAAAAAAATTAAGATTTACGTCTTATTGGTAAGGTACATGGGTAGTACAGATATGTTGCAGTTTCAAAAACATGGTGATTTTCATCCTGCAAGCAAAGTTGATAAATGTGTCTTGTCTTAAGTGAAGGTTTGAAATTAAGAACTTATTTCTGTTAGCAAAAACCTATTTGTGACCAGTTTCCTGTATATGTAATGTGAGATTATGTCTTCTTTATCTTTTCAGTTGTAGTTGAGGAACCTCTTCCAAAAGTAGCAAATGTTTGTGCTACGGTCTCTTCTCATGATGGGCCGTATCACATGGAGGGTGCACCACTGTCCATCTCGCATGTGGGCATGGGTAAAGAGGCGCAGAGAATGGTGGTCACTTATGTACAGGACTCTGTGTTACAATGACCACAATTCGTGTAACTCAGCAACGGACACTATGATGGAACCAATGTTTTGGTGTGTGGATCATTTTGCAAAGTATATGGGGCCAGTAAGTCCATTTCTCTGTGTCTATCCATGTGAGTAGATCATCCATCAGAGGAAATCATCTGTTCGTCCATCTGTGTAAATATGGTTTGTAATATTTCTCCTAACATTTCAGATTATGGTAACAATGGTTGTGTTCCTTACAACAATGGTTGTGGCCATCTTCTATGTCTGTCTCCTGCCACATATTTACTATGAGTCAATGGCAGCAACTCTGTTTCACCTCGTGTTCGGGCACTGGCTGCTTCTTATGATTGTCTTCAACTACATCATGGCGTGTTTCACCAGCCCAGGACACCCTCCTGATGTAAGTACACCTGTCCCAGACACCCTCCTGATGTAAGTACACCTGTCCCAGACACCCTCCTGATGTAAGTACACCTGTCCCAGACACCCTCCTGAAGTAAGTGCATGTCTCCAGACACCATCCTTATGTAAGTACATGTGTCCAGACACCGTCCTGATGTAAGTACATGTGTCCAGACACCCTCTTGATGCAAGTACACATGTATCTAGACACCCTCCTGATGAAAGCACACTGTCCCTAGCTACCCTCCAAATTAAAGTACTCCTGTCCCAGACATCCTCCTGATGTAAGTACACCTCTCAGACACCCTCATGATCCGTGAATGTCCATGGTAGAATAGGTTCAAAGTTCGAATGGTTTGTGCAGTGTCCACTTTCACTGTTTGGTAAGCTGTGTTCAGACTGGTCAGTCACAAAGGTTACCTGACGCAATCTCCTACAAGGGTTTGTTAGATTCAGGAGAGGAGTGTAACGAATAATACTGAGACTAAGTGTACTGAGACTTCACTCCCCATGTACACTTCTGATGAAAGTACACCTGTCCCAGACACTCTTCCAATGTAAGTACACCTGTGTCCAGACACCCTCTTGATGTAAGTACACCTGACCCATACAACCTCAAGATGTAAGTGCACCTGAGTCCAGACATCTTCCTGATGTAAGTACACCTGACCCAAACACACTCCTAATATAAGTACACCTATCCCAGACACCCTTCTGATGTAATTATACCTATCCCAGACACCCTTCTGATGTAAGTATACCTGACCTAGACACACTTATAATGTAAGTATACCTGTGTCCAGACATACTCCTGATTTAAGTACACCTGTCTCATACGCCCTTTTGATGTATGTGCACCTGTGTCCAGATACAATCCTGATGTAAGTACACCTGTTCCAAACACCCTTCCGATGTAAGTGGACCTGTGTCCAGACACACTCCTAACGTCACAAGCCACACTCCACACTCCACACTCCACACTCCACACTCCACCCTCCACCCTCCACCCTCCACCCTCCACACTATCAGCATCCAATACCCTCTTGCTTTGAGTTCAGTTTGCCTGTAATGTTTTCTAAATATTTATGAAATATGCTTTTGAGGTAATATTTAATAATTAAGCACACCAGCCAATTGACAGTATGACAAGGATGCTGCTTACTGACAAAATTCTCTCTCTGCAGAACCTGCCGGAAGTTGTCTCCATCTGCAAGAAATGCATTTCCCCCAAACCTCCTCGCACACACCATTGTAGTGTCTGTCGCCAGTGTGTGCTGAAGATGGATCATCACTGTCGTATCCTTTTTCTTAGTGAATATATTGAATATCAACACATACCAGGATCAGGGACAGCAGATATTGTTAGATCTGTACTCAGATCTTGCAGTTCCATTGGTTAATATATACCACATGATGAAACCAATTACATCAAAGTTCACTTTCAAATCACATGAATGACTGTTACAGCAAATATTAACCTGTCAGATGATGAATATTGACACTTGTACCTACAGTTCATGGTTAATGGGCTACGGTATTGAAACCATGGACAGGGTAAGGATTCATGAACTGTGAAGTAAACATAAGTATAAATAGAACAAATGATTCATCTTGACATGATCAATATCAAGATATATAATTTCAATTCCTTGGGTCACTCTTCCTATGATCAATGTGGTACAGCTGAATTACAATGTTGGCAGCAAACAATATAGCCTACCATAACAAATACATGTACAGCAGATAGTACATTGTACACTTTAAGAGAAAGTCCAGTCAGACTAAGGAAGTAATTTCAAATCCTTGGTCCATTTCCTCTGGAACTTTGTCATGTGGTACAATGTTGGGAAACAGTATACAAATAATTGTTCTTGATGTGTCAGCATAAGAAAACATAGACCCAGACAATATATGATGCAGTCTGAGCAGACCATCTCCGCCATATTGTTCTTTGAGTCCTGTTTTTCAATATTGGATCTGAATCTGTATTAGCTTTTAGGCCAACTGAACCACATTCATGTACTTTTGTATATGCCTTATTGAAATGAATATAAATATTTATGAAAAAAATAAATGCAGGTTTCTCAACATATGTCCAACTAGCTGTCTCACATAAGGTAGGGTCAAATTGCTTGGGTCAATCTTATACCAGATGTATTCTGTTCAATATTTCTTGGAGACCATCTTTAAGTAATATATCTCTCAGGGTTGTCATTGCACACATCGTTGCCTTCAGCAACCCATGCTTTTTATAAAAGGAGACTGTGCTTGTCATGAGAGGCAACTAAAGGGATCGGGCAGTTAGGCTCGCTGACGTGGTTGACACTTGATGTTCATGATGTTGATCACTGGATTTTCTGGTCCAGACTCGATTTACAAACCGCCACCATAAAGCTGGAATATTGCTGAGTGAGGCGTAAAACTAAATTCACTCACTCACCATATTGTGTGTATACAATTCTGATTCTTCCTACCCCACGTATACATTCTCCCCCAGCTAGTTTTCCTCAACCCTTGGCAGCATGGCTAAACAACTGTGTTGGCTTCTACAACCACCGCTATTTCTTCATGTTCTGTGTATACATGTGGACAGGTACCATCTATGTCAGCAGTGTTGGCTACACCCTCTTCAAACAGCACTTCTACGGCAGCAAGGTTAGCATTCTCCCACTCCTTCACTCAGTCAGCAATACTCCCAATATATAACAAGGTATTTTAAAATTCTGATTCACCATTATACTGATAATCTCAGACAATACCTACAAACCTACCTTTGTTGATTCATAGTTTAATCTTTTATTAGTTTGATTTCAATCCTTAGTGTATATTCTTAAAATTCTGCTCTAGTCTCTTTCTAACTGGTAATGAAATTGAAAATGTATCTGAAATAAAATTGACAGAAATAAGACAGGGTTTGCTTTTTTTAGCAGTGAATCCAGATTGTCAAGGAAATTTTTTCAGTGTATTACGTATTACAATACATATCATACCAGGTGATATCATACAATACTCCACAATCAAATTGGATGTTTACAAGGCATAGAGTAGCATGACTTGGCAACAGTTAGCTGTGATTGTTCTGACAGAATGTTTCTGTTTCAGGACATTGTGTTCCCTGGATTAGTGAATCCTCTAAATCTTGCCTGGGATGTATGGAGTTCCAAAAAGGTAATGTCTTACTATATGTGCAGGTAACACTTCAGGTTTTTATTTCCTTAGTGCATCTGGCTCGGTCTTCATTTAAACATGGCTGCACAACATAAATCTTCCATTATGTACCACTGGCAATGTGTACCACCTCCATTGTGTACCACCTCCATTGTGTACCACCTCCATTGTGTATCACCTCCATTGTGTACCTCCAACATGAAGTACCTGCATTAAGTACCTGCATTTTGTCCCATCTTGGTGGCAGTGGGGTAGTCTAGTGGTTAACGCACAGCTCGTCACTCCAAAGACCCAGGTTCAATTCCTAACATGGATACAATGTGTAAAGCTCATTTCTGGTGTCCCTATCCATGATACTGCTGGAATATAAGTGGCATAAAACTAAACTCTCACAAATCGACATTTCCTTGTAGATTTTTCACACAGTCATCAAGCTAAATGCCTAACAACAGTGTATGATTTTACATCGAAATGTCACTGTGATCAGTTATGAAGAAGTTGTCATCCGTAAAGTCGTTTGCTTAATTTTTGAGTTATCAACTTCTAAATGCTGATCAAACAATCCAGAGAAGGTCTTTTCTCCTATAAAACCTGAAGTATTTATTGTGATTTTATGCCTCTGACTAGACAATCAGAATTTTGCATTTTATTTCATCACTGAATGTTGTTTGTGTGGAAGCAGGTGACACCAGAAGCTGTGGCACCTGTGACAGGGGTGAACATGTTAACTAGCAGTTTGGATGAGTTTGAGCCTGAACTGAAGGGACAGTGGATCCACAATGCTATAATCTTTGAGTTCCTGCTGTGTACGGGTGTGTGTGTTGCTCTTGGGCTCCTCACTATCTGGCACGCACTCATGATCAGCAAGGCAGAAACCAGCATCGAGGTTCACATCAACAAGAAGGAGAGGAAGAGGCTGAAGAAGAAGGGCATGGTAGTGAACACTTTATCTGTTATCTAGTGTTAGGGCATGGTAGTGAAGACTTTATCAGTTGTCTAGTGTTACAGCATGGTAGTGAAGACTTTATCAGTTGTCTAGTGTTACAGCATGGTAGTGAAGACTTTATCAGTTGTCTAGTGTTACAACATAGTAGTGAAGACTTCATCTGTTATCTAGTGTTACAGCATGGTAGTGAAGACTTTATCTGTTGTCTGGTGTTACAGCATGGTAGTGAAGACTTAAAATGTTGTCTAGTGTTAAGGCATGGTAGTGAAGACTTTATATGTTGTCTAGTGTTACAGCATGGTAGTGAAGACTTTATCAGTTGTCTAGTGTTACAACATAGTAGTGAAGACTTCATCTGTTGTCTGGTGTTACAGCATGGTAGTGAAGACTTAAAATGTTGTCTAGTGTTAAGGCATGGTAGTGAAGACTTTATATGTTGTCAAGTAGTGGGACATGGTAGTGAAGACATAATATGTTGTCAAGTAGTGTTGGGGCATGGTATTTTATTGAAAGCTGGGATCTTTTCTTATTCACTTTTTTTTTTCTAATTGGAGTTACTTTTAAATTATGTATTGGGGCATGTAGAAAATGTGGTTACCCACAATTGCCTTCCCTGCTTTACCAATCTTTCTCGGCCCCACCCCTCCCCATACACATTGCATCAATGTTGCTGTAACATGAGAAAACTATCTTTGCTCACTATCACACTGTCATTATTTATTCTAATAACCCATAGCCATGGTGAGGTTCACCCCCAGTAAGGTTCACCCCCACTGAGCATACTCATTGCCTGTCTTGTGTTATCACCTTAATGCTGTGCATCAGGCAGGGGAACAAGAAGTACCATTTTTTAGTCATTTGGTATGACACACCCAGGATGGATTTATTTCGCAGCCAGACACTCTGTCCACTAGACCATGGGAGGGGTCTATAAGTAACAAACTCTTGATATGGTAAAATTTTTTAACTTATCCTATCTCACGTTATGCATCTCTCTTCCTCTCTTCGACCCAGTGTGGAAACGTGCTGTCAGCTAAGTTGAATCAAATCTTCTTGGTCTCTGACCACCCAACCACTGCCCCTGCAATAGACACCTGTCAATCATCCTGTACGCGCAGCCACTCATGTGACCTCCTCTACTTGTCATTCTCTTTCTTGTCGCACCACAGGCTGGACGTGTGGTTTTGCAAGAGAAATGATAGCTTGATTTAGTGATTGACGATGGGTGTTTCTGAGAGAAGAACACTTCTTAAACACAAGCGTTGTGGTGATTATAACTGTATTGGCTTGTGTGAGAGGTCATCTAGATGTAGTTTGTGTATGGGATTAGATGACAATGAATTTGATCTGTACTGGTGGGCGAATAAGAGGAAGACGTCAGATAGAGATAGGTGCAGGGCAGAAGACGGTTCTTCAGTGGCTAAGAAGGCAAAAAAGACACCGCCCTAAGTTGGAGGCACGACGTTCTGCATCTACGTCGGCAGATGAAGACCTTTTACAGGAGGCATCAGATTCTTATCTTAGTGAGGATCTCACACAGTTATTTCATCTGTCGACTTCGGGGAGTTTAAAGGATGCTAGTGTAGTTTCGTCACCACCACGCATGGTAGTGCTTTCTCAACCACCAGTCATTTCCCGCCCGATGTCGGTCGTTACGATTCCAGATCACTAAACGATTCAGCAGATGGATCGGCATTCTTTTACCGCTTCAAATGTGCTTCGATTGTCTACACGAGATCATGACATCCCAGGGCGTTTGAGTGAGTACAAAGAGAATCGTTTGAGAGCGTTTTCCCCTCCTCTGCTTCTTAGCGATTTGATTCATGCGGAAGCGTTTCAACAACATGATGTGATGTTTGCTCAACCTTCTTGGAATCGATGCGGCGATTCGCAGTGCTACAGCGTCCGACGGCATGTTTCGATTCACTGATGGCAAGTAGTACTTTGTTTACGGGTGTGCCAAGTGGAATCACCACTTCGATTCCTCAGAGTGGTTTCGGTTCCATGACGATGCATAGGGTAATGACTCAACATGCTGGGTTGAGTGGAAGCGGTTTCAGGAGTTTGGGGTGGGGGGTGCACCTCTTGTTTCTATGTCAGTTCCACATGTGCTCCTCAGCGGTGAGGGCGCCTTTAGTTACCTGTTCGATGGGGTGTTCCGGTGTTACGGGAGCAATGTATGGTGTACCACATTCAACTGCTGCACCTAGCTTACCTGTTTCATGGGTTCCGGGAACGGAAGCAATTACGTCACAGCCCATGGATTTTGTATTGCGATTTGATATGATTTGTATTGCGAGTTGCTGCGGCACTTCGATGTCTGGATCCGGTGACTTCCGTCTCGTTACCTGTTACGATGTCACAGACTACAGCGTCTCATGAGTTGGCTAGACTGCGACGATCGGCTACACTGTCTCCATTGTCAGATGGTGCTTTGAGTTCTGGTGGAAGTTTGATGCGGGTGATACGTCCTCACTGCTTGAGTGGATTGCTGACAAATTACAATTGCAGCGTAGTACGTCTTCGGATGATACATTGTCTGCTTTTATCATGAAGTCTGGCGTTGCGGTCATAATAGAAACCTCTCAGAAGCAGACCATCACAACTTATGTGTCAAATGCATAGGATTTGTGATAGGTCTAACAGATGTGCGTATTGTGAATTGTAAGACGACGAGTTTTCTCTGTATCGACAGGCAGGTAGATGGTCGTCTGATAGAGATCATTGGTGAGCAGAAGTTTGTCAGTCTGCTCCTAAGAGCTGAGGAAAGAATGACACAAATTAGTTGCTAGACGATCATCTGCGAAATCAGCAGGTGAAGCCTTTTTGAATGAGGCCTCGGACTCATACCTGACTGAGAATTTGAGAAGATTGTTTCGTCCAAGTAATTTGGAGGTCTTGCGGGACGTGGGCGAATTGTCGTCGCAACCATGTATAGTGGTTTTATCACAACCACAACCTTCATTGCAACTGGTGTCTATTGTGACGATACCGCAGTATTCATCGATTCACCCTACCGATCCATTGACTCATGAACTCTCTAGTGATTCGGTCTACCACTCAAGACTCACGATGTGGTTGCAGCTCAGCCGATTGAGTCTGATTTGGAGATTCCATTAAGGGTGGAATCAATTTGGCGTTTTACCATTTTCACGTGAATGCTTCGATTCACTCTGAAGTGATGCACTCTCAACAACAGCTTCGTTTGGATGCGGCGCTCACCCAACCACTCATGGTCGATTCGGAGATTCACTCTAATGCAGCACTTCCACTACAACAGGGCAGTCTCGGTTCAGTGCTTCCTCAACCATATCGCTCCAGTGCTGCGCTGTATTCTGAAGCACCGCTGTCTCAAAAGCTGTATGGGTTCGATGCGGCGCTTTTGAATGGTGTCTATAGCTATTATCAACCTGGAGATTTTATGATCAGTTTGGATTTGAAGGACGTCTACTTACACATTCAGATTTGCCCAACACATCGGAAGTTTCTGCAATTCATGTTCAAGGGCATTCACTAACAATGGCTTGAGCTTCCGTTTGGAATTTCTTCAGCCCCGTGGCTATTCACACGGGTCACGAGGCCAATCACTGCAGGGGGATTGTGTTCAAGACTTACATGGACAATTGCATCCAGGCTCGGAACGACGAAGGCATTCTGCTACTTCACATGGAGTTTGCGATGCGGCTTCTTCGCCACTCAGGCTAGTTGGTGAATCTATAGAGGTCGGAACTGATCCCTACCCGCCGTCTGCAGTTCATCAGGGCGGTATTCGACACTCAGGTCAGCAGATTTTTTGTGCCGAGGGAGAGGTTCAGCAAGGTGTTACATCTGATTCCCCTTGCCTTGTCTCAGCCCAGGATGCTCAGGCAATGGCAGGAGTTTTGTGGGTTACTGTCGTCCGCTGAGGCTCTCACTCTCAGGGGTCAACTTCAGTTTTGACCCATGCAAATGTTTCTTGCTCCTCATATCAGAAAGGGAGACCTGTCCGCAGTGATCATGTTACCCAGGGAGTTTCATTCTCATCTACTATGGTGGATGCAAGAATCTAACGTTTACGGCAGAGTTTGTTTAGAGCCGTTGGAACTCAGGGCAGTGATTTTGGCGATCACTCATTGGTGAGAGCAACTCAGAGGTTTGCCTCTCATGATAATGTCAGACAATGCAGCGGTTGTTTGGTACATCGGTAAGATGGGATCGACGGGGTCAAGTCAATCACATTCCAGAGGTAAGAATGTCATCGCGGACTCTCTGTCATGACCGAAGCGTCCATCCCCAACGGAATGGAAGCTGCATCCAGGGGTGTTAATTGTTGTTTGCCTCCCGCTGACGGAGATGACTATAGATCTGTTCGCCACCAGATTCAATCATCAACTACCGCTGTTTGTGTCTCCGATTCCGTATCCGTTAGCCTTTGGACTAGACGCCCTCGCAATTCTGTGGGACAGTCTTGACGCTTAAGCATTTCCGCCAGCAGCCCTTCTTCCACGTGAACTTCTCAAGTTACGTTCGACTCGGCAGATGACACTGCTTTTGGTTGCACCCTTTTGGCCGACAAGGATTTGTCCGTTGTCTTGGCTCATCTTACATCGAATGAATATGAACCATTGACAGAAAAAGAATTTGAGCATGTCACTTTCAAGACCTTCTTCCTTCTGGCCTTGGCTACAGCTATATATCCGAGTTACATGCGTTGGATGTTTCGCGGGTATGCTTTGAAGGTCTCGACATGCTAGAGTGTTCCTAGGCTTAAGGTGGGATTTCCTTGCCAAGAACCAGTTACTGGGACAGCCAGATCGTACCTTCAGTATTCCTCCACTGTCATCTATCCTGGGTCCAGAAGACACCGAAGATTTATCCTTGTGCCCAGTTCGGGCAATGAGGATATACTTAGGGGCTCTTCATCCCGCTTTTGACAGTTTCCAAAGCAGAAGTATCGCATACAACCTTGGCTTTCTGGTGTGAGATCCACGATTCTGCGAGCGTATGCCTTTGCAAAGTTGCCACCACCTTTGTCCGCAAAGCCTCAAGAGACATGTGCACTCGCTTCCACCATGGCACTCCGTAGGAACTGTTCACTGCTAGCCATTATGGTAGACTGCTTTTGGAAGTCAGATACTGTGTTTGCCACTCATTACCTACGGGGTGTATCAGTCACGGACGTCAGGCCTTCATTAATTCGGTCCATTGGTCCTGGCGCAGCAGGTGTCGTCGACCCATCCACGCAGATAAGCATCTCCACGTTCTCGGTCTTGCTGTGTACATAATAACGATATCGATGTTATCCATATCTTATGTACTTTGTTCAAATGGGCTAGATTGTTCTCACCTAGGAAACTAGGGCATGGTATACTGTCATACCAATGGCTGGATAGACTGTGCGGGCAGTCTTGTGCACATGCAGAGATGATTGACACTCCACTTACTGACCTCTACTCTCTGAGCAATCACATCAGTGAAGCGTTGAATTCCGATTACCTAACGGTTTTCAAAGCATTCGCTCCTAGGTCCTTTCTCACCTTGGTAAGAAGGGAGATCGGTACAGAACGTTAAACTAGTTGAGCATCCGGGCTACTCCTCCTTTCACCGCTGTCCAGCATGTGTCTGTGGGGAATAGTTTCAAAGCAGGGATGTGCCAGATCACTGGGGTCACCTGATAAATCACTGGGTGGCGGCGTTAATTCCTTGCCAGACTGTGTCCTTTTGCTTAGCAAAAGTTGCGGCTGAAACCACAATTACTCGGGAGCACCCACTCCCTACAGTTTTTGTGCTGTGTAAGCCAAGGGGTTTCCAAAGCAACCCATCACAAGTATGGAGTAGCATATCGGGAGTTGGTGCTTCTCCTGGCCTCCTCCTGGAATGCATCCTCGCCTGTGCAGTTTGTCAAAGGGTAATCTGCGGCCCTCCAGCCAACTGTGGGATAATGCATAATGTGAGATAGGATAAGTTTAAAAATTTGGAAATTTGAACTATAAATTTTATATTTATATGCTTATCCTATCTCACACGATGGATGCCCACCCTTCCTTCCCCGCATCACAGATTATTTGTAGCTCCAAGAAGAGAATGACAAGTAGAGGACATCACGTGATCCGCTGTGAGTACAGGATGATTGACAGGTGTCTATTGCAGGGGCAGGGGTTGGGTGGTCAGAGGCCAAAATTTGATTAAACTTAGCTGACAGCACGTTTCCAAACTGGGTCAAAGAGAGCAAGAGAGATGTATAACATGAGACAGTATAAGTATATAAATATACAAATTATAGTTAAAATTTCCCACTTTGAGGATCTCTGTTATGTCCACAGCTGACAGTGGAACATTGAATAATTGTCCCAACCCAACCAGCTGCTGTTGATAGTGACACAGTTCTCTTTCTCTTCATAATTTATTATCAGAAGCTGACATTCATATCACCTAATGTTGCAGATTTTTAAGAATCCTTATGACTTTGGATTTATACAGAACTGGAAGATCTTCCTTGGAATAGAAAAGGGCAGGTAAGGTGTTTCCGTTGCGAAGGTTCCTAATACAGTAGAACATGGATATAACGAACTCTACGGGACCAAGGGAGTTAGTTCGCTATATCCGTTGTTCGTTATTCACGTTTGACCGCCATATTGGCTTATAGAGATGAAGAGACACGTATATACATGGGCTACAGTGGGCGTGGCAAACTGGTGGCTGACTGACGTCACAATCTTATCTTCTGTAGGTCTTACGGCTACAACAATTTCATTGTCAGCGTTGATGAAGACATCCAGTCGCGATTCTTAATAATGGAACTGAGTGTTGATTTCGGAATGCCAAAGTCAAGAGCAATGTTTGTCTTCGATCTTACTCCTGATTCTACATCCTGGATTATCTGAAGCTTTGTGTCAAAGGTGATAGCTTTACGTTTGCCTGCCATAGAGACGAGAGCGAACTGAAGATCTGTGTATCAGTCAAGCTTTTAAACACGATGTGTTTCTTTTGTTAATTAATTGATGACTATCAAACAATGTTGATTCACCGCCAACGAGGTTAAACAATGTTGATTCACCGCCAATGAGGTTAAACAATGTTGATTCACCGCCCACAAGGTTGATGTATACCGCTAAGTCGCTGAGTTGACACTGAGCTGACACTGAGTGAGTTCGCTACTCACGTCGTTAATTGGGCTTGGGGTCAGGAAATCAGTTCGCTATAACAGTTAATTCTCTACTCACGAGTTCGTTATTCACGTATAATTTTAATGATATTATAAAGGGACCATTGACGGGACTTTTAAATTTGTTCGCTATATCCGTTTGTTCGCTATATCCATGTTCTACTGTACTCAGTTAAGGAATACTACAACCTGTTTGGTTGTACTGCTGAATGTGGTATGCCCCTGGAAATATGTCATACTGAGGAACAGGGGTGTCAATACCTTTGCATTCCAAGTTATGACAGCTAGAGAACAAGACGACATAGCACTACATCTGTTTTAGGTGTATGTTAGATATGGGAATTACAAAGTGCAAAGATGGTTATATTCTTATGTGAGAATACAAACTAATTCAGTTCCATTCCATTACACTTGGTATGTAACCATAATCACCACTGTTCGCCATCTTGTAGTTCCAGGTCTTTCTGGCGACACATCCTCTTCCCATCATGCCACACACCAACAGGAAATGGTCTCACATGGAGAACTGCCACGTATCAGCTGAACAAAGAAGAAAATGGCCTCCGGCTGTTATGACCCTGGCATACTGGATAGTAACTCTCTCACAAACTTGTCGTGGTTGACTTGACTCACTATGGTCATGGCCAGATACAGAAAGTTATGCGATAAGTGTTCTCAATATTATCTTCACACTGCTGTGCAGGACATTCACTGAATTCATGGGAGATTAACAACAACATTTTCATGGGACTTCCACAGCATAATCATTAAACATTTATAGGACTCAGACTTGAGTCATCACAAGACTTGGCAAAAACATTTACAACACCATTGAAGACATCTGAGCACCATTGAAGATTCAGTGTACAATTAGTCTTCAGCAACCCATGCTTGTCGTAAGAGGAGACTAACGGGATTTGGTGTTCAGGCTTACTGACTTGGTTGACACGTCTTTGTATCCCAGTTGTGATTGATGCTTATGATGTTAAAACTCTGGATTGTCTGGTCCAGACACCATTATTTACAGACCATCATCAAAAAGCTTGAATGTTACCAAGTTTGGCATTAAAAACAACAACTGTAAACAGCACTAAATCAAATTCAAAACTGTTTTCAAGGACATTCACAAGATATATCCATATGATACCCACATGACTTTCAACAAACATACTGAGGATATTGGTAAAACATCTATAGAACATTCACAAGATACCCAAACGACTTTCTCGAGACAGCCAAAGGATATTCACCCCACAAACATGCAGAACATCAGTGGGACATTCAAATGATCGTGTGTTCTTTGTTGGACTCCCCATTCAACTCAGGCGTTTGGCTTCCAGTCTACTGCAGACACTTTTCTTGCACGACGTCAGTGCTGGAAATCTGTGCGACTTGTAAACCATGTTTCTGCATGACTGAGACTTTGTGTGACCGTGTCTAGCATTCCACCCACAATTACAAAATACATAGGTCTCTTACTCAGAAACTATACCTTGCTCTGTGAAGGTCAGAGGTCATTCCATACGAGTGTGCATCAGTGTAACTGGGCCATGAGTGAAATGAATGTGTTGGAAGATATTCAGATCTTGTACGTTCTTTCAGCTGCAGATACTGCACAGAAATGACAAGGTGCAATGAAGATCCACAATGATAGAGATGTGCTATATTTTGTATTCAGAACACCCTTATAACATTCATTATCAAGATAGAGAAATCATATGCTTCTCTGAAAGTTTGGCTTTCAGGCAAAACATTACGGGTAACTGGAGGTTTTCATTATCAATATACATGTATTCTAGAACTCTTGTTCTGTGATTTCGTAATACGACGGACATTTTGGGGTCCACTCTTTAATATGAAATATGGTAAGCAGGTCTACATCCTTATGTTTATGTGAGACAGATGTTAGTACTGGGTTTCATGAGGCAACACAGGCAACACTCTCTTTTATGTGTATGTTTCAGGGTACTTCTTACCCAAAATATAGGAGATTAGTAATACCTGGAACAATTTCACTCTCTGATCTTTTACTACAAAATGATACCTCCCTAAAGATCGAAGCATACCACCTCCATTGCATGTCACATAAGATTTCTAATGAGCCAATGAGTATGGAGACTGACTTCTCTGACATTCAGACATTAAACAAACTCGAACAAAATATTCTGTAAGTATTATGTAAAGATTCGCCATTGCAGTTGTGATATTTCATACATTAACTCCTATCTGCCATACACCAATAGGAGTGTCCCATCAAAGATTACGAAATATTAGTATTCTGTGGGGTTTTTTTTTATTTATTCAGATCTCATTGAATCAAAATGACTAAACTTTGGAGCCTACTGGATCAAGAATCCATAGAACCTTTATTTTGTCATCATGGTTGAATTTCACTCATCATGTCATGTAAGTGGCCAAAAGTACAATATTGGATAAAACACAAAGTGTATTTGTTTATTGGCCATCTGATGAAATCAATTTATTTCTCAATGATTTATATAACTAAAATATGGAAAACCGGCCATATTGTTTCAGTAACCCTATTTTCACTGAAATTATACATACTGATTTGTTATTTGTTATCTTTATTTGCTTGTCATACTTCATGACAATGAAGACATTGGTTCAAGTATTAGAAAATATTCAGCATTTGCAGAATTAACTTTGGACAGGGTGGGCATCACAAATAAAATTTGTTTTTTCATCCTACTTTGAACTTTGAACTGTTCCCTAATGTGTAGTGAGCATTTTCAGATGTTACCCTTGGTACATTGCTTTGGAGAGAAAAGATGCCATTTTAGTCAAATTCTGAAAGTTCTGCCTGAAATTAAGTCATTTTCAAATATGAAAAATGAAACTTAAGTATTTGACAGTATGGGTCTTTTTAATAAATACTTCTGCCAAAATTATAACTATGATCCCTGCTTCGGGTATCCAGGGAGGCGGTGGGTCAGGTTTAGATGGCGTGTCTTTTGTGAAGACTTCTTTTCTGTTACAAAAATCAAATTAACAGTCAAATCAAGTTGAGCTACTTAATGTCAGTAGACCCAAAATTGTTCATCTGATAAGTATCTCAGAAGTCATGCTCATTGTGGTCCATATACATTACATTTGTATGTGTTACTGTTATGGTTTTAATAAAACAACAAGTGCATTGTTTGTAAATGACTTGTGTTTATGGCATGCATATTGGTAAATGTACCAATCCAATATACAGCAAATCAGTGCTGAGCGGACAATAAAACACAGACACACTCGTTCCTAAATAATGAAATTTATTGAAATTTCATACACAATTTATGCGTTTGTTCAACAACACAGATATGTGTATGTTATTTGTCCATTATGCACGCAAATAGACACATGAAGATCTTAAGTCAAATAGGCCTTTAGTAAGCCATGCTTGCCACAAAAGGTGAAACGGGATCAAGTGGTCAAGCTGACTGACTTGGTTGACACGCCACTCGTTCCCAATAGCACAAATCGATGCTCATGCTGTTGTCCAGACTCAATTATTTACACACTGCTGCCATATAGTGGGAATATTACTGAGCGTGGCATAAAACTAAACTCACTTACACAAAAATGCTGACTAGAAGACATCTGAATAAAATTTGTATTCACATGGCTATAAGTCCATATATCCTGAAAACTATGAGTAAGCAACAGCTTGATTGCATATTGAAGACAATAGCACATACATTTCAATGTTTTTGAATACTCTTTAGTTAATTAGTATCATTGTTTGTTACCAGACTCACAAACACTATGTCAACAGCGTTGAAGGTAACCCAGCACATGACAGGAGTTTAATGCGGGCTAGGCAGGTTGATGTTTTGGATACTGCCATTACTGAGGTGCCATCTCGGCTTTAGTTCTATGTATGAAATGAAGAATGATGAATCTGTTCAGCCCCATGAACACTTGACATCACAGCCATGTGTAATAAGACATAAAGATAGCCCTCCAATCACCCATACTTATTTTGGGTGTGATATTACACGTCATCTTCAGTCATACCCATTGATGGATACACACAACATATGGCATATGCTATCTCAATCATGCATACTAATGTTGGACATTTTGAAACATGTGCCATCTTCTGTCTGGCCAATGTTGGACATAGTTTAACAATTCCTTTTCTTGAAAAGGCCATACCAATGTTGGACATGATACAACAGATGTCATATTCAACCAGTCACACCAATATTGGACATGACACAAAACATGCCATCTTCAATTGGTCATACCAGTATTAGGCATGACTCAGTGCATGCTATGTGCAATCAGACATACCAATGTTGGACAAGACTTTATGCACACCATCTTAAACCAGCCACACAAAAACTGGATGTGACACAATGCACACTATTTTTGATGAGACACCAATGCTGGCCAACACCTAATAGATGTTATCTTCGATCAGGCATACCAATGTTCGACATGGTTTGTTCAAGGTAAGCTAGGGGCCCTGGTTGATATGCTGGTGGAGGTTGAGGTGGTGGCATGACAAAGGGCTGGGGGACAGTGCCTGGCATGGGGGGACCTGGGTATGGGGCCATGCCAGGGTGCTGCTGTGGGTGCATGGGCTGTGGGGGTGGTGGTTGTTGCATCTGTGGGGGTTGTTGCTGGTGAAGGGTGGGTTGCTGGGGTGTTCCGGTGCCAGGCATGTTGCGAAGGAGATTTTGCCAATGCTGCAGACGTTCATGGTGTTTTTCAATCAGCTTTTCTTTTCTCTCAATCTCACTCTTAAGGTCTGCGATGTCCTGAAACAGTGAAATTGTCAATAAACTTTCATTTGTTGATATGACTGTGATAAACATGGTCTCTTACCAAGATTTTTAACTGTGCCCATTGGAATCTATGCCTACAAGAAGAATAGGAGTGAGCGAGTGAGTTTTTATGCCACCTTTAGCAATATTCCTGCAAATATCACGACGGGGTACACCAGAAATGGGCATCACACATTGTACCCTTGTGGGGAATCAAACGTGGGTCTTCAGCATGATGAGCCAGGGCTTTCACCACTAGTCTACCCTACCACCCAATAAGCTTGAACCATAATGAACATAATGAATGTCAGTATTCTAGGAATAAAGAGGGTATGAGGAATCCATGCAGAGGGTATCCATGGAAACGTTGAGCATCCCAGTGATAAATGTTTTTACTGCAATCAGCAATATTTTCTTACTATTACTTTTTCTTAGATTTATATAGCATACATATCCAGACAACTAGTACATGCTCAAGGTATTGGTATTTTTCTTCATCTCTAAGTATTTGTCAACATGGTAGGCAGTTATTCTTCTAAATTACCCCTAGGGGCGTAATTAGTCAGTAAGAAAGTACAGCGTGATGACACATCATATGATACAGCCACTTTAGGCTGCTCCACATGCAAGGGACACACCTCCTTCAGCACTTGTTCCGGTTTCTCTGTAGACATGATGAGTCTCTGGCTCAGGAAATATGCTTCTGTCTGACGAGCTAAATCCAGGAACTTGGATATTGTGTGATCCACCCCTGCAACACAGACACATCATATTGTCAGATAATGTTCAGTGATTTATCTATGATCCTAAAATATGTGCCCTTAACAAAGACACTGGCACCAAAACATGTTCATATTTTAGTGCCAGTGTGGAACATGGACTGTTTTCAGTCATTGGTTGGGATAAATCCTTGATGTTAACTTGTCTCTGCAGTTTAATCTCGTCCATAATCTCACATCATTTTCAGTATTGCCCTGTCTGCACCAGTTGCAATAGCAGTCATGCTGGTAAACCCATATCAGCACATGCCATATGCATGTGTTCGTGTCATGATTTTTCTTTTACAGTATCACATGATTTTTCTTTGAAAGTATCTCATGTCTGACATTGATCTCCTTGCAGTTTTACTGCCTTTGTAATTCTGTTAAAATCTGTGATCAAAACCAACTGAGAAAGACTACTGTTCCTGTGATAACATATAGAACCACTACCCAAATGTTATCATTAATACTAGAAACGTTCAATCAGGCTAGGAGAATTGTGTTACATTTTATCCCTGAATCTGTACTTGGCTTTAAACACTATTTGCTTTATATTGATGGAAAGACAGGTATGATAAATGCTCTATAAAAGCCATAGTCTGCATGACCACCTGGTCCAATATAGTCTTACCCTGGTTTCAAACCAAACATATTAATCCAGAGAAGGTTAACACCATGAATACTCAACTGAGAAATTAAGGGAACTAAGGGAAATCTGTATCTAATCATTTCAGAAACATAAAGTTAAACATAAACTAAGCAAAAGTGAAACAGCATCATTCATTCATTTCTTTTCGTAAAAATATTTTGGTCAACCCAAAAGGATTCTTTGTCCCCATGAATGCCTACCTGTCTTCGTTTCTTCAGAATCAACAACATTGAAATGCTCCTGGGTCGTCACCAAGGCAAGGCAATTCTGAAATATGAAAATAGACATATAGGATCAGTAATCCAACAGCCATCCTCAAAATACTGTGAAATTATCTCACTCTAAATAATGTGGACCCATTCGCTTGAATTGGTGCATCTGAGAAGTGACATCACCATGTCCGTCTCTGTTATCAAGCAACATGGAAATGATTCTATGTGTACGCTAATTTGGGCATAACTCTCCAGTTATAATCACACTCTGAACTTTGTTGTAGTTGCTGTCATACAGTGGAAATGCCATGGTGCGGTATATCATTTTGACGTATTTACCATCATAACATTGA
This sequence comes from Haliotis asinina, assembly GCF_037392515.1. Classification (NCBI taxonomy): domain Eukaryota; kingdom Metazoa; phylum Mollusca; class Gastropoda; order Lepetellida; family Haliotidae; genus Haliotis; species Haliotis asinina. The sequence goes on along the minus strand of NC_090294.1, from coordinate 8,633,057 downwards.
TAAGATACTGACAACAGGAAATTTTGCTCACTAAACAGTGTACCATCTTTTCATGTGCTGTGGGATTTAGAGATATAGAAGAAAAGTGAATTGCAGAATGTTCCTTTAAACACAACTCAATTCAACATTCAATTCACCAGCTGCAGCATACTATGGCGCTAACTGGCTACATATGTGAGGGAGTGCTACACTTTACCGAACACACTTTTTCAGATTAATGAGCGCTCCCTAAAGATCGGAAAGGGAACAGACCCTCCCCCCAAACACTAAGGATCGTAAACGGTGCCTAAACGTATCCTCAAGCCCTTACTTGTGGGTCTTAAAGGGACCACTTAACTTACAATGAGTCTAGGATCATCTGACATGCTCATCTTCAAAAGTCAGGGCTAAGAAAACACACAGTAGCGCATGTCCAGTCAAATTTAATCAATGTTTTCATCAACATAAATGTTGTAGGGGTGTACAAACACAAATGTCGTATGTCCAAACCTGAAACGCTGTCTCCAAATCATCGATGATGTGAGATTGGCCTCCATCGCTTGTGGAGGCGGCCATGTTTCGGTAAACAATAAAGACTTCGGGATCCACCGGCAACGTTCGGATTATTCCGCCATACTGGGGGTGGGGAAGTGGGTGGGGGCTGCGTTGACCGTTTATCCAGCAAGCGATTTCAAGTGGACGTATAATCAAGGTCTTTGCGGTCAACTCTGTTTACTTCCGGGTTTATCACTGTCGGAGGACTCGATCCGCTTTCTTCTGTTAAACGGGTTCGAAATATCTAACAACTTTTGTTTCTTGGAAGCATGACGGTGAACATATTGTTCGGTTGATGGTGTGATTTAGTAGTCGAAATGGAAATCTAATGTTTACAAATTCTAAAGAACACCTCGAACATTCTGTCGATACCTTGCATGGTGTGAATACGGAACCCGGAAGCGTCTTTAAATATTAGGTGTTAATACGTGTCTCCATGTGAAGAAGTAACCCAGGGCGTGTCGTGATTAGAACTCCACATGACAGAGTGACAGAGACAACTGACAGTCCTCCCAGCAGCCTGAAGTCACTAAAGTCTGTTTACTGTCGATAGTTCATACCTAGTTTCTGTTGTATTCTGTTTATAACTCCTGTAAAGAAAGAAGAAATAGTTTGATTATTTTGTGAAAATGCCCTCGAGTACAAGTAGGAGTTCAGGGCGAAATCGTGAGGGAGGCACAAGACGAAGTCGATCCAGAGCAAGATCTCGTACCCGACACAGAGAATCAAGGAACCATTCACAGAGTCACACTCATAGCCGATTTCGCTTCAAGATCAAGGAGAGAAACTATCCGGCAGCAGTATGCAGCATGATGACGATTGTGCTGTTGTGTGTGTCAATGGCTGAACCCCGATGGATATCTCTGAGGGGAGGGGGGTGCAGCTTAGCCGACACTAAGGATGGCTATCTTCACTCACTCGGTGTCATCCAGTTCTTCTACAGTGGCAAATTGGTTAACATGGAAAGTGACAACTCTATACAGTACCATTATGGTTCAAAACCAGATGAAGGTATAGTAATCATTTCAGCACTCAACATTTGTAATGACTATTAAGGCCACTCCATGTAGATCTATATGAATTTGGGAATATATATTAGTATTACATATTGTCAAGAAATATGCCCAAAATGAATATTTTAAGAAAGCAGCATGATGTTTGAAAATTCAGCTGATCACGAAAGTGAATTAATGGCGTAAGAGAAGAAAATAAGATGGTTCTGACAGTTGTGTCATAGCATGGAGTGTTCCTATGGTTATTTCCTGTTATACTTTTATTGCTTGTATATAACCAGGATATTATCATTGAGTATCATGATAGTGGCATCACAGTAGTGTTTTTTGAGACTGCCTGAAATAGACTCACCTAATGCTGACTGTTGCCATATACACGATGGAACTGTCTTTGCAGTGTTAATAAACTGTGTGGATAGCAAGTCGGTGCTGTTGTTCAAGACTGTTATCTTCTTCTGTTTCTTGACGATTGTGTTCGGTATGGCCTCCTTCCTGCTTGACTTAACAGGGCCATCTGGGAGAGTTCTGCAAAGGTTTCACCGTAATGCAATCTTCAGCATTATTACAGGTAGGCACCAGTAAATGGTACCACAGTAAGAGCTGAAACTTACCATAGATAATTCTTACCATGGACGATGAAGCATTGTGCTGACCTTGATGAATATACAAAAGTACAGTAAGTGGTGTCATATTATCATTATTATACCATAGTTATTGTGTTCATTTGACTTTGAAAGTGAAATCTTTCAGCTTGTGTGTGTAAATTTGATATGTTTTTCACTTGTTTTAATGAACATGTAAACTGATATCAACATGTTTCACATATTTCTGTGTCCCTGTACATGACTAGCAATATGTTTCACATTTCATTAAAATATTGTGTTTGTCTGTATTATTTCAGTGACCTTGTGTGTGGTTATCAACCTGTTCTGCTACTGGATATCTTTTCTCGTTGAAAAAATTCAGAAGAAAACCAAGATGGATCATGTGGAAGTCAACTTTGACATCAGTTTCTACTTGGTGGCAGCAGCAGGAAGTGCTTCAGTGTTTGCCGTGGCATGCAACTGTTTCAGACGCTACCCCGTGCGTGAAGATGTCTCATATGAGCGCCTTAATGAATGTGATGACATGGAGTCCCTAGCTGCTCTGTATGACCAGCAGATAGCCCCACCCCACAATGCCTCCCCACCACCATATTCTCCGTCCCCTGACACACCATCATCAGGGGTGACACCCACCCCACGGTTGTCAGCTGCCTCGGAGTCTCTCAGTGTTTAACATGAAACCAGTCTCAGTGATGTGCTAGGTATCGGTAATACACTGAATGAAGCATTACAGTGTTGCACTGGCTACAACCAGCACACATTCATACTTACTTATGAAGACAAAGCATATATTGTAAGAGGGTTTGGGTGGAAATACTACAGGATTTTTATGAATTGGTCACACAATGAGTGAATATTATATTTTTAAAAATAAAAATCAGGATTGTACAGTAACTTCAAAAAATGTCACTTTAATGAAGCATGCATTGACAATGAATAACTCTGATCTGTATATAGAAGTCACCAAAGTAACCTTGGCATGCCGATGTTCCATTATTCTGATAATCAGAGCAAATGATTTGCAACAATTCATGTCCTCTCTGTCAGGCAGAAAGATACAAGTGGTTACAACTTGCTTTCAAAGCACATGTCAGATGGCAACTCAAAAGCAGACGACACTGTCATCTTTTTAGGTAGGGGTCAAGTTCATTCGCCAAAACGTAAGGCTAATGAAGGTGACATCATTAATAACAATGATTGCAACAAAGATTCAACCTGTCATCGTGATAAAAGAAGAGAGTCAAGCTGTTTAATGATAATTGGTTTCATGATTTTCACTGTCTGCAAATCAAAAACGATCTGAAAGGGAGACTTCAAATGTTTTTGCAAAATGTGTTTTTTTGTTGTTTTTGTTTGGTTGGTTTGGTTTTTTGTCTTCTTATTTTTGTTCTCTCTTTTTTCTTTTTTTTTTCTGGGGGGAGATGTGTTTATTGCAGAGGACAGTGGGGTATAGTACAGTACCAACGTACCAAAAAAATTCATTGCTGTAAGTACACTGTGTCGGCAGTTTGAAAAGTGAGTGGAAACTCTGAATGAACATCTGTGATTTAATATGCTAGTGTTTTAGGTGAAACAAATAAACAAGAGAGATCATTATTTATTGTTTTAGTTAAGTATTTAGAAAATTGCTCTTCTGACTGTTATCGTTATCTTGTTTTAGAGGTTCATATAATTTGGGGAGGAAACCTCTTTTCTGTACAAATCCCTGAAGACTTATGAAAACTGTTTCAATGGGAGACATGTTAAATTTCTTGTCCTTTTGTATAACATCAGTACGTCTGATCATGCTGATCTGAAACATTGTTTATATAAGTGCTTTTCTTGATGCACACTATTTATATCTATATGTATGGTGCCATATCCAGCATATATAATACAGCACCCTGTAATACAGTACTGTAGATATATATATAATACAGTACATACAGTACACTTTATGAAGACATACGTTTTCACCCTTGTACCCTGAAGGTAGCAATATGTTTCATTTTGCCCTGTTTGTTCTAGCGAAATGTATCCTTTGTTGGGCAATATGTCATGTACTGTCTTCTGTTAAGGCCATATTGCCTATAACAATATATATGTTACTGTTGTCTACACAGGGCAGTATCACCGCCACCACAGTTGATGCATTCCTTATATGGACTGAACTGTGTATATATTCTGTATATTCTGAGGTACATACGGTTTACCAATCCCAGTGAAGTGTGATAATATGTATGCACATTATATGTGTTCGGACTGATGAACTTGTTGAATACCTGGAAAATTCTAACCCACAAGTTGTTGTATTGTTTATTGTTGGTTGTGATCAAATGATCATACATTATCTTGTTTATAGAATTATATTTTCATATGATGTATTCAACAGAATCTCTTTTGCAAGATTAAGACCTTATGATCTGGTTACCATGGCAACACCCACTTAACGACAATGCATGTAATGAAACACTGTCTGTAATGTGAGGATATGTTTGACAATCAGATGTGTGAAAAATCAACACTTTTCATTCCGAGGCTCCAACTTGCTGTCCCAACACATGTACATGAATTAGTTTATGTCTGTTTGAAGGCGAAAACCACTGCTGCTTTGTAAACAGTTGGATCTTTGAATTACTTAAAGGTCATACAGATAATTGCTCATCTAACTCTAAACCAGAGAGTCAGTTTCAATAAAATTGATTTTTAAATTTAAATTATTTATTTGGATATTATTTATAGGTTGTATTTGATAAATGGAAAAACAGATTTTTTCTCCAGATCCACCATAATAAATAAATATACAGTTAAAACCTGATTTACTGGGTGTATAAAACTGAATTTACCTCCTTTTTGTCCATCTTAACCTTACCAAATGTAAATGTTTCTTTGATGTTGAATTATTAATTAAGTATCAGAGGTCATACATGTGCATCAATGCAGTGTCATTAAATGATAAAGGATATCACAATATAGCGTTATGACATCCCTAGTTATAACAAGCCATTATATGCCAGGTGTGTTCCAAGACTTCCACTTCCATTATCTGTGTGTTACAGGAGCAAGTGCCAAACCCTCAACTAGCAACACCAACTATGTCCTGCTTTAAAACTGTTTCTATTCTTTCTATTTAAAAGTTAATTCTTAGTTTGGAACCCATAAAGGTCCAGTTTAGAGTTGATCTTCAGTAACCCATACTTGTAAGAGGCAACAGGGTGCTGACTTGGTTGACACATGCCATCAGTTCCCAATTGGTCAGATCGATGCTAATGTTGTTGATCACTGGATTGTCTGGTCCAGACTTAATTATTTACAGACTGCTGCCATATAGCTGGAATAAATAATCGCTGAGTGCTGCATAAAACTATACTCTCTCATTCATTCACAGAATTCCAAAAGTTCACGATTGATCAAGGACTCAATAGTTGCAGCACAGTTTTGTGTTGAATGATGCTGTAAAATCATAGTGTTTTTAAGCGTAGGTTGTAATGCACTAGCTCTTCTTGTATTTCTGTAAAGTGGATCCTGAAATGATTGTTCCGATCTACCTCACATTATGTACCTGCTACACTAATACTACAGTTGATATTTCTGCAAGACTAAACAAGTCGACAATGGCCTACCTTCCATCATCTGTGTGAAACCACTATGACTTTGACTGTTGTTAATTTGTAAAGCTTTCTCTGCCATCTGTTTGTTTAAACTTTGTATTTCTCATTCTCAGTCTCATTCACAACCTAGGTCTCAGTAAACAAACTGTTTTTCTATAAATACTTCCTCATACAGACCGTAGTAAACAGACCCATCCTTTGTCTCAATAAACAGACTGACCCCAGATCTCCTTAACCAGAGCCTCGCCAGGTCTACAGAGACACGCCCAAATCCTTGAGAATAGCCTCAGCTTACATCTCTGGATACACCTCTCGAGGTTTAAGCACACACACCTACTCTGTGAACAGTGATGTTGACAGTGTGAACAGTGATGTTGACAATGTGAACAGTGACGTTGACAATGTAAACAGTGATGTTGACATGACATGTAGGATGTAATGTGTGTGTCCTAACCCAGATGATCACCCCAGAATTTCCCTTGTTAACAGTTCTGTATGAATAATTTGTGACTGCTCATTTAGAAATGAAAATAGCAAAATAAAGCGTCAAAGTTCCTATCTGCCTTACATATGTACATACCTAAACAGTCTAGTATGTCAGCAATGGCCCTCACTGTACTGATCCACTTTCGCATCTTATTTTCTTTTTACGGTTTTTACTACTATCCGACTATTGAAGCACAGTGTCATCTGAATGACAAATGTTATGCCATGACGACATGATTGTCATGTCAACATCTTTATTGTTATCAGGGTGTTGTCCATTGTTGACGTGACAGATCTGAAATGAATGGAGGTCTGTGTAGAAATGTATATATTTGTTAAATCTGAAACTACACTTATTATGAATTGTTATCAATATTCAAGACATAAGGAATAAATTTTATATCAGAGATTGCATTGCATATACTTATTGCTTCTTTGGGGAATCAACAGCAGCAGGTTCCTGTCACCAATTGTGTGTCTTTGTAGTAGGATGATGTTTACCTTGCTAATCTGACTGTCTATTAGATCACTAGCTACAACATGGATGTTAATACCCCTGTATCAGATCCCAGCCAATAACTTGGGTGTAAATATATACCACAGTCTCCAACATGGTTGTAAGTACCTGTGTCCAGACCACACGCACCAACATGGTTGTAAATACCTCTGTACAGACCAGTCTCCAAGATGGTTGTATATACCCGTGTAGCGGCCACAGGCTCAAACATGGTTGTAAATACCTGTGTACAGACCACAGGCTCCAACACTGTTGTAAATACTGTGTATGAGCCCACAGGCTCCAATACTGAAGGAAATACCAGTGTAGGACCCAAGGCTCCATAGGCCCAACAAAATGTTTAATTCATTTACAAATATATTTAAATGGAGTTCCCCATGATGATAATAATCAAAAGATAATTTACTAACTAACGTGAACTTCTGTACACAGGAACATGCTGTACTCAACATGCTCAATAATGAATCAGTGTAGTCACTTCCTCACTCAGTCAAAGGACCAGACAGAAAAGGCCATGTTATCCTCCAGTGTTTTCCTTGACACAGACTCCGTTGTTTTCATGCTCTTTTGCTATATGCACATACCTATTCAAAGCATCGAAAGTCTTCAAACAAAGTTGCTTCCCTTTGGCAATCCGGCTACCTCCCGTCATGTGTTCAAATCCAAACTATACCATGATATGTCATCGGGTTTATCACAAACATGCAGCTCTGATGATGTAACTCAAATACTTCTCAAAAGCGGCATAAAACCAAACTGACCCTTTCGTACAATGTTTAAACCATTGCTATGCTGCGTGTCACATTCATCTCTAATGTAGTACTCGTACTGAAACACTAGCTTTCTCCAAAATAGAAGCTAACCTTATATTGAGAGAGATAGTAAAAATCCTCAGCCACTTAGTCCATACAAAATTGTCAAATAGAACCTGATACTTGTTAATGTTTTCTCAAGGAAGTGACTTGTGAAATAAAGTTTGCCTGTAAGCAGGTGGACTTACCTAATCAGGATATAGGAGGATAGACAATACAATGCCTGTCGTTAGATTGTAAGAGACTATTGTGATGTTAATAGTTATACAAGTGCTGGGGTGAATCTGTAGTAACTTTCTGGAGGGAGACTTTATAATGTTGTAGACTATCCCTGCTTTCTGTAAGCATCTTACGTGATATAGCTTGAAACAAGAGAAACTACACATAGATTAAAACATGTTTCTACAACATTTACACGACTGTAATAAAATCATTTTTACCACATGGTGAATAAATCTACTTTCACTTCTCAGTGGCATATTGTGGATTCGGAACAGTACTGAAACTAGTTTGTATCAAGATGTGGTATGAATAGGTAGTTATTTTGAACTTCAATTCTTTGAGCCCAAATAGAATATACTCATCCTAACTAGCCCTTAACCTGGGATACATTAGATTTTAGCAATCGTGATAGTTCACCGCTGAAAATGCGGCAACAACTTCCGACCCGCTCTGTGCGTAATTTCCACCGAGCGAGTGTTTACACAAATATAGGTCTTCCGTTCATCCATAATAAAATATCAGCACCTTAGAGTAACATATTGTTACATTATAGAATCGACAATAAATGTAAAGAGCCACGTCGGTAGACATAACATGGTTCTCGTAGAAAGAATGTATTTCCGCTTTCGATAATTTGGCAATCATCGTTGGGTTTGGTCCGTTTATTCGCATCTTCCGCGCACTCAATCACCGATATGGATTTGGCGGGAACTACCGAACATACCCGAAGAGCTCCTTCCGGTTTCCAAAGATAACTCTGCAAAGGATATGAGAAAGATTGGTGACAGAAGAAAGATTTAGAGGTATATTGATTTGGACCGTTGCTTAGATACGTAACCTGATATTTTATTTGTGATTACGATTGCTAATACACGAATCTGGTTATTGACTATAATATTTTGCGAACTGAGCTGTCATTGTTTGAAGTCTGGGTCGGATAAACATCGGCGACTCCATGAGAAAGGATCTGTCAAGACTAACGCTTTGGAATCGTTCCAACCATTAGGCCACAGGATTTCATAGTGTAACAGCTGACCCTGAAATATATAATATGCATTAGTTTAATATCCTTTTATTAGGTAAATGTCACAGGTTTCAACGAGATGTTACAATAACCAACACACTCGTAGGTTCTTCCTTTTGTTTTGATGATGTGATGCTTACACATACATTGTGCTGTACAAATTTAATAACACAGATTCAACGTGGTCGATATTTGGTTGGTTAGTAAAGATTGTCAAGCATGCAGATATATTGGAGTGTTTCAAACAAGCCCAAATAGTGACACTAGACAGATGAAAGGACATGAACATCTGCCTACCCAAGTTGCACTTTGCTGTCACTTTAAACAGTTAATCCAGTCTCCATTTATCTGACTACTGGCCTTATCACACGCTTTTGTGGGTAACAAAGTGAATAAACGGAATTTAGTCTCAATTGTTTGGTCCAACATCATCATTATTCTGACAATTTACCATACAACAGACGTCAGATTAACAAGACTTGACTGTGTAATGTCTCATTATATTTATTCAGTATAACCCCAATAAAGGCCAAGAAGAACCCATGAAATGTCTTTAAAACAAGAAACAGTTACTACAATAGGCCATAAAATGTTCAACTCAAATTCAGCATGCCCAAGGACACTCCTGAAAAGCCTGAAAATTTTAGTACTAGCCTGCTCTTTGCTTTATCATGTTTATTGTATAACAAGATAGTGTCATTACAACTTGTTTGGTCCAGATTGTTTTGAATAACAAGTTAAGCTGATATTTAAAATGTATGTTAAATTTTCTTAGGTCAGTTGTTACTTTTTAAGTTGTTGTGAAGCCATCACAGACATCAACAACTTTCACTTATGAAATAAGTAGCAAAGTCATCAGTAATAGATTTAGTCTTGCAGAAACCTGCTCAGCCCACAGTACTCACTGAAGTTATCTAAAAATCCTTTGTAATGTAAATTTGGTGGTCTTTTTTGTTTGTTTTTAATGTTAGTGATTAGCTTTGACATGTTTTTGTGATTATCTCCCTTACATTACTTGCGGTCTGTCTAGGTGTCACATGGGGACATGTTTATGAGAGAGCAAACATATGAATTGTATCTCATTTTTGGATGACTACGCCTTCTTAATGTATCTTTAATTTGTTTCGCGTAACAATATTTTTCCATGACTACGCCCTCTTAATGCATCAAATGTAGATTGGGGTTGCAACAAACATTGAATACCTTGCAGACATCAACATGTTGAGTTCACTTACAACCTTTCCCTCGGAAGCTTCATTATACCAACCATCACTTCATTCTCTGCGAACAACACAATCGTATATATGAACAGTACACCGCTAGTCCGTGGCTACTGAAAATATTAATTGGTCTAATTGATGCAAAAAAATAGGTTTTAAAAATAATAAGTAAATGGAAACAACACATCCAAAATATGATAATGATTTATATATAGACACAATGAAAGATAAAGATAAAACCTTTGTGTAGAAAACCCCATCATGGTCACTGAAGCACTCTAAACTTTAAGAACAAAGCATGGCACGGTTAGAAATGTTCCCAGTGATGAGGTTTTTGTAAAGAAACAAAATTTTGATGTTTCCAGGTATGCATCAGTAGACTACCAAAAATGCCAAGTTCACGGAGTTCAGGGAGAACTCGTAGCCGTGAGTCAACGTCAAGAAGAAGTCGTTCAAGTAACCGATCACGCCCACGTCATAGTGATGGCCAGAGTCGCCCTCGACGTCATTCACACTGTAATTTCAAACATCGTGAACGGAACTTTGCAGGTGCAGTTTGTAACATGATAACTATTGTAATTCTCTGTGTGGCCTTGGCGGAACCCAAATGGGTGGCTATCTACAATGGACTTTGTAGCCTGATCCAGAGACCAAGGGGTGGATTGCACTTCTTGGGTGCTTTCCAGTTTTTCTACAGTGGACATTTTATAGCCCCAGGCATATATCCAGATGAAGGTTCAAGTGTTTTATATCAGTATGGGCCAAGTGTGCTGGATGGTAAGTCTCAATCCTGGGTGAAGATTCCTGTGATTTAACCAGTCATTTAAAACACATTTTGATGATAGTGGAATTGATCTTACATGTTTTAGTATTATACGTGTTCGAGTAAGGAAATGGTAAAAAGTGATAGTAAGTGCTGATGCTGTGATAGGAGACTATGAACATCACCAGAGAACTATGAAAGTATGTTAAGTGTGCAAAGACCATTCAGTTTTCATTGTTGAATGGCAAATTATAACAAAAGTTTAAAAGGCATGTTGAACTTTTTATGAAATACCGAAAGAAACACTAAGTGCATTTGTTTCAATGTTGACTTAAATTGCATGCCAGAAACAGATCTATACATTCACTCTGTTTGTTGGGGTCTGTATCATTCACTCTAACTCTAAGTCATATTCAACTGAATAGGTGTCAGTTTGTGAATGGGGATTATGTCTTTGTAGTTTCTGTATAATGTGACTACATATTCCATACAGTGGTAGCCTCCTGCTGGTTTTCTTTGGTAATCTCAAGTGACCAAGAAGTGGCATCATATTTAGCATGTCTTAGAAAGGGATGGCGATGTTCAATGCAGTGTTATGATGCAATACATTTACCTTTAAATTTGTGTTTATGAAAACTTTAAGAAGGTACACAATTTGTCAGCCAAGGCAGTTTGTTCTGTACTGCTGTTCTTTTAATGTGTTTCCCCAGTGATGGCCAACTGTGTGACCACAAAAGCGGTGATGGTGTTCAAGTGGGTCATAGCTGCCTCCTGTGTTGCCGTCATCTGTAGCCTCATTGCCTTCCTGTTGGATTTAACCGGGCCCACACAGAGAACCTTCCGCATGTTGCATCGCAACGCCATCTTCAGCATTCTGACAGGTACCCATTGCATGACTCAACACAAAAGGAGATGCACATCATACCATCTCGCTAAAATAACACCTTATTTCTTGATATCACAAAGATATTAGATTGTCCCATTACAGATAATGTCAGAATGGCCTGACTGTGACTGATCGCCAGTGATTGGTGAATAAATCAGTTGAAATGCATATTTCTCGTTGACATCCATTTCAGACGTTGCTCTGAAAACTACTTTTGCTACTGTATAGTTTATCATAGACTTTCACAGAGGTAAGCTGCAAATCTGCATAAATTACACAAATATTTGGGTGGTGTATTGGGTACAAGTAGATTTAATCTTACATGTGAATAGATAAAATAACTGTGGTATGTTGAGAGGTTCTATTTCAACACAACACAGACTGGGGTAGAATAGGCCTTCAGCATGCTTGCCATTAAAGGCGACTGTGCTTGTCATAAGAGGCGACTAACAGGATCGGGTGGTTGGGCCCGCTGACTTGGTTGACACATGTCATCGGTTCTCAGTTGCGCATATCGATGATCATGTTGATCACTGGATTGTCTGGTCCAGACTCGATTATTTACAGACCGCCGCCATATAGCTGGAATATTGCTGAGTGCGGTGTGAAACTAAACTCACTCGCTCTATGTCAACACATGAACGTGGCAACTTGCAGTCATTCTTTTTGTTTCTTATTTAAGAGGTCAAACATAAATAACCAACCTTTAACCTTTATTGTATTTTTACAATTAGTGGAAACTGGTAAAATACCAAACTGAAGTTTAGTCAGGTAGGTACAACTTGCTTGGTTCCTCAAAGGAAAATTAGAATGCCCTATATTTCAGATGAACACAAACTCAATGACCCAAAAAGTTATTTGTAGGTTTGCTTGCAAATGTTGTTGAGCTACAAATGTTTTGTAGATCCGGACCAAGGTCAGTATGGTGACTTGGTTGACTGCATATTACCGAGTTGATCGATGCTCATGATGTCAATCACTGTATTGGTCAAGGCATTATTTGCTGACCACCATCACATACCTAGAGGGAGTGAATGGGTAGAATAGTGGTTAGAGCGTACACTCGTCATGCCAAACACCCACATGGGGTACAGTGTCTGAAGTCTATTTCTGGTGACCCCCCACCTTAATATTGCTGAAACATTGCTGGAATATTGCTAGTTGTGGCACAAAACTCACTCACTCACTCACTCTCATAGCTCGAATACTAGTATGATAAACTATACATATGGAAATTAATTAAGCAACACCAAATTCAAAGACACATAAAAACTTAACAAAGTTTAACGAAGTAATTTTGATGATTGATTATTCAATATTGATGTATTGACATACAGCATGAGCTTTTCATGGGTTGATATGACGCGCGTGAAGCTTGCACAGCGCACGTGCATTGCTTTAACCTCAACTTTCGAAAAATGCACTTTTTCCCTGGGGTGTTTACAAGCGCAGGTTGTCGATTGCATTTTTTTTTTCATTCATTTCAATGTCATGGCACGTAGGAAATTATCAGAGGCCACTCGTTGGCAAATAATCGGCATGAGGAATGCTGGTATGTCTCTAAGACAAATCGGGACTCAAATCGGACGACATCATTCCATAATTTCAAAACTTTTGAAAAAATACCGGGCCACTAATGAAGTTAAAGACCTGCCTAGACCAGGAAGACCCAGGAAGACCACAGTCCGGGAGGACAGAGCTTTACTGAGACTTGTACGGCGCAGGTCCTTCGACTCGAGCTCTCGGTTGAGACAGGAGTGGCTTCCAGGGAGACCCATCTCAAACAGGACTGTTCGGAATCGTCTGAAAGCTGCAGGATACCGGGCAAGGAGGCCAATCAAGCGACCCAGACTGTCTCCAGCCCATAAGGCAGCCCGACTGGCCTGGTGTAATGACCGTTTGCACTGGAACATTGCCTCTTGGAGGAAGGTCCATTTCTCAGATGAGAGCCGGTTCTTGCTGCACATGGTGGACGGTCGTACTCGGGTCTGGAGGCAGAGGAACACAGCAATGGCTCCACGGAACATCCAGGAGACTGTGGCCTTTGGGGGAGGTTCCGTTATGGTATGGGGGTGCATTTCCATGAACTGCAAGTTGGATATCATTACCATCCGTGGCAACCTTAACGGTGTTCGTTACCAACAGGAGGTTCTTGACAGGGCTGTGGTACCTCATTTTGAGAACCATCCTCTGGCAACGAGACCCATATTTATGGACGACAATGCTAGACCTCACAGGGCGCATGCTGTAAATGATTTTTTGCGGCAAAATGCAATTGACAGAATTCCATGGCCTGCCATGAGCCCTGACCTCAACCCCATTGAACATTTGTGGGACTTTATTGGCCGTCGTGTGAGGCAGAGAGACCCACCAGTCCATAATCTCAACGAATTGACGGCTGCCCTGCATGAGGAGTGGAACAGGATCCCCCAGAATCAGATCCGGAGACTCATCCAAGGAATGAGGAGGCGTCTGGAATCGGTGGTGCGTGCGCAGGGAGGACACACTAGATATTGATGAAAGTCGGTGTGCAGACTCTCAGATGACTGTTCTTTCTTTCCATGTGACATTTGTGTTAATACACCTGACAACAACGTCTGTGGATGAATAGTAAATTGTGTCCATTTTTTCATGAATTTAAGACAGTTTTAAGAATTTGGATTTCGTTGCAATAAAGCAAAGTTTTGATACTTTTTCCCTTTAAGTTGTTTGTCAGAGATCGTCTGTTGAATAAAAAAGTGTCAAACTATATCAACCCGGCATATTTTGATTGTCAGAACACTTCAAAGTTGCTCCAATAGAAAAAATTGGGGTGTTGCTTGATTAATTTCCAGGTGTATAGTTGAACTGCATTGTACGCATTGCACTTGAATTGTTTGTTTATTCTCTCAGTTCAGTAGGGTTTGATTCCCAACATGGGTATAGTGTGTGAAGCCCATTTCTGGAGTCCCTTGCTATAATATTGCTGGAATATTGCTAAAAGCAGCGTAAAACTAAACTCACTCACTCACTGTTCACTCTCTCGTGTCGTGTAATTTTCACCTCCTCTTGTATTGTAGTGGTGATCTGTGTGATCGTGAACATCCTGTGCTACTTCATCACGACAGAAGTACAGCAACTTCAAGGGGACAACAAGAAGGTCGAGGTTTCTTTTGATGTCAGTTTCTACCTGATCTCGGCTGCAGGAAGCGTGTCCGTGTTTGCTGTGGCATGCAACTGTCTGCGCAGATACCCTCTCCATGAAGAGCCCCGTCCTCAACCGTACCTGCTGGATGACTGTGATGACCTGCACTCTCTACTGTCTCCCTACAGTCACGATGTCTCATTTGTAGGACAACTGCCTCCACCCCCAGCCTACTCACCCAATGTCCCCTCTACAACCCCTACTGCAACTACCACCAATACACCTGCAACCACCTCAACCCCCGGGCCTGCTCCCCTTAGTGTGGTAGCTTGAAGACACACATGTCTCTGTACTGGTCACACCTTATCAATCCCAACTCCCACACTGACCCAACCTGAACCCCACTCGTACCCCTACAACTACCCACATCCTTACAGTGCCCCTGTCCACCCCAGCATAAAGTGATAGCCTGGACAGTGGATGTCTATTAGTCATATCACTTCAAATCTTCTTGGGTACAGTAGAGTAGCCTTGTGGTTTAAGCGTTGGCTGATCACACTGAAAACCGAGGATCAAATCCACACAGGAGTAAAATATGTAAAACCCATTTCCCACCATGATATTGTGGAATATTGCTAAAAGCACCATAAAACCATACTCACTCTCTCAAAACCCTATTCTTAACTTGCATGTTAAACCAACCAAACCCCAACCCTGCCCAACACATCTATACCGCTCACCCCAACTTAGCATTGGTGCCGTCCCGTCACCCTCCAACTCTGAGCCAACATCTGGGTCCATACTAACTTGGCACTTCTGAAAAGACCAACAGTGTATATCCCTTACCCATGGGGCATACCTCAGTTTGTAGTAGTCTGCGACATGTGTATCAGTGTTAGTATTGTCCATAACATTACACAGACCCCAACCCACCCAGCTTCCTCTCGTCACAGAGGTTTCTATTTTCACTGTGATTCTCTGTGAAAGAACTATGTATGTCTTGCTGAAGACAGGTGTCAGCAAGTAGTGACACAGACCACGCCTATTTTTATTCCATCTGTTGTGTAGACTTGATATTTATGACATGGACATTTTGTCTGGAGGTGGTAGACGATGATGTGTGATATTGTCATGTCATAGAAGATTATCGTGTCAAAGAAGATTGTCACGTCAGAGAGGCCATATGGGATCATTCTGTCAAAGGTGGATTGTCTTGTCACAGAACTTATGAATGGAGTTCTATATTGGAATGTCTTGTAGCATATGCAGTATGTGATTGTCTTGTCATAGAGGACTTTCTTGTCACACAGGGCTTTTCGGATTGTCTAGTCACAGAGTCTGTGGGATTAACTTGTGACAAAGGCTTGATTGGATTGTCTTGATTGGAGGCAGTGTGATTTTCTTGTCATTGAGAACTGTTGTGTCACAAAAGCTATACATTGTTTTGTGACAGAGACTATGTGAAACAGTCTTTTCAGCATGTATTGCTTGACTGTCAAGGGCACTATGTACATGGTATATGCAGAATATTATATTCATGATTAGTGTTGTGTTGCATATAGATTTCTGTTTTATTTGTGTTTGTGAGTGCAAGAATGTAAACTATATGTGTGAGAACATGTATATGCACAGTTTGAACATGGTGTTCTGCTGAGTGCTGTGGGTCTGCACACAGGCAAACTGTAGTGTAAATGGGGTTGCGCAGCATAGAGAGCATGACAAGTCTACTTATATGCGAGCGAATCGAGCAAAGGTTGGCAACATACTTCCCTCGCTTCTGAACAAAAATATTTTTCAGGTCAAAATTGCCACCATCAAAGGTACACTCCTATTTCTTCATTTGGTTGTGCTCTCAGATTTCCTGCCCCACGGTTTAATGATTTCTCATGTGAAATATGTTTTAATCAACATTTTAAGCACCACTCGTGGTGTTCAGATCATTCTTCGCCTCCATTACACCTGCCAGCTTCCGGTCAAATGAAGCGACGGAACAAGAATAAGAGGAAATTAAGAAGAAATACCATATTGCTTAATTTTATCATGAATCTGTTGGAGTTTATATGTCTTTTCTGTCGTTGCTATTGTTAGAATGTTCGTAACATTTATTCTACATAAAACACTTCTGGTGTAGTGGACGAATGAAGCAGGGGAGGTAACTGTAAGTATTCCACATGCAATAATACCTTCCTGTTCCTTCACTCCATTGAACCGGAAGCTGGACGGGGAAATGGAGTCGAAGAACGGTCTGATATACCATGAGTTGAGATTAAAATGTTGAATAAAGTACACATAACATGAGTAATTGTTCAGCATGGGATGGAAATGTGAGAGCACAACCCAGTGAAGAACTGGATGAGTACCTTTGATGGTAACAATATTTTATTTTGACATGAAATTTTTTTTCCAAACCAAAGCGAGCAAAGTACGTTGCCAACCATGCTCCTGGTCAATTTGTCTATGCTGCACAACCCATTTGCGCTTCAGTTTGCCTGTGGTTTACAAGAGGCTTGCTACTTTGTCACTGTAACATTGAAATATTTATCATCACTGTTTTTAGTCCGACGTTGAATCATGTTAACTGTATGATTGACATAATAATCATACATGATTATGATTTAAGAAAGGTATCACGATCATTGTAAAATAATGACTAGAGTTATTTCCCTTTGACTGTCTGTCTTGCCCCTGATTCAGAAACAATATCTGAATAATGCACTAAAGCCCATAAGTTGAGTGTCTGGTTGTCATTTTTATCAGTTTTAGAACTGTCTTTGGCTATTTGATGTAGAAAAAATAGGTTGTGTTAAGTCATTTAATTGAGATGAGGTGAGCTGATTGGCTAGATGTTGTTGTCCCAGTGATGTCAACTTGCATTATATGTGTACATGTGAAGTATTTATTACTTCTGTTTAAATAGAAACT
Source organism: Haliotis asinina (assembly GCF_037392515.1). Taxonomy (NCBI): domain Eukaryota; kingdom Metazoa; phylum Mollusca; class Gastropoda; order Lepetellida; family Haliotidae; genus Haliotis; species Haliotis asinina. The sequence goes on along the minus strand of NC_090294.1, from coordinate 8,615,339 downwards.
TGAGTGATGATTCAGGGGACAATTGAGTATTATATTTTTTAATTAAGATAGTAGGATCTGGTAGTCAGACTCACTGACTGTAAATGTATGTCATTGTATCTGGGTAGATAGATGCTTCTTATTTCAGTCGCTGGATTGACAGTCTACCTTTGATTATTCACACTGCTGTCATACAGCTCCAATATTTATGTGTGCATTGTTTAAAAAAAAAAAAAAATAAGATTATTAAGATCACTGTAGGTTTGTCATAAGTATATGTGGGTCTCTGGGCAAACAGTGCCATTGCTGTAGACATGATAAACATCAGGGCCTTGTACCTTGCTCCTGGGTGACTAAAATGATAAGAGTGCAGAAAGTTTACAAAGTTAAGCTGAATGTGGTATGGGTGATCAGATGATTAAGGTGCTTTAGGGAGCAGTGGTGTAGGTCCTGCAAGCTCCAATGATCCTCATACTGTGGTTCGAGTTTGTTGTCATTGTGATCTTGTAAGAATCATGCTTTTACTGCTTGCATGCTTAAAGATTAATAAATATGATTCATTTCATGATTTGGCTGCATCTACCTGTATGTATGACCATTTGTGATATATTTTCGTCATGGCATTTATCAATATTCAGTTATTGATATATTTTCACTGTACTACCTAAGTGCGGCTTGTTTTTAAAATAAAACCATTAACAGCAAATTTGGTGTATTTCTTGTATGTTACTGAGCAAGTGAGTTTAGTTTTTATGCTGCTTTAGGTTTAACAATATTTTAGCACTATCAGGGTGGGAGACACCAGGAATGAACATCTCATATTGTACCCATGTGGGGAATCGAACCAATTTCTTCAGCATGACCAGCAAACACTTGAACAACAAGGCGATCTCCACTACTTCTTGTGTGTTAATGGTCCATCATTCATGATGGATCATATTTCTGTGCTCTGTAAGACATGACACTATGCTTGTCTGCCTGTGGGGATTCTCAAAAAGTACAGGTGTTCTAACCCATTTGTGATCCACATTACAGTAACAGGCTTATAGGAACAGGGGATTTGTGAGAAAGACTGAATGTAGATAACATGAATCCATCTGGCAGTCATGTGATGTAGGTCGAAAGATCACATGAGGATACAAACAGTCATTATTATTTATTATTATAAGATATTTATATTGCACATATTCAGGAACTAGTACATGCTCAAGCCACTGGAGTGTTCTACTGATCGACCAATGTATCTTTACTAGCTTATTTTTAACCAACTCAACTCCCTGGAGAGTATTCAACTCATGAAGCATTGTTCTTTTACCTGCATAGGGTTGTGTACTGTACATAGCTGTTGTGACAGCACTGAAAGAGCCTACAGGTACATGTAAGCTCCAAGGGTTTTACAGGGCCTTGTCTGTGGACAAATGACTAGTTCAAAGACGTGTTGTGTGGACCTGGTACTGGTTGAAAGATCGTGTGACTCGTCTTTGCCATCCACATGGTTATGTGACTGGTTGAAGCATCAGTTTTTTCAAGTCTGTGTCGTGTGACTGATTGAAAGATCATGTGACTTCAGATGTTGATCCATTCACCGTCATGGCTTCGTTTTACCAATATTACAGACAATCCTCTGACTTGTGTGACAAGCTGTCCACGTCATCCTGTATGACGTCACACAATCCAAAACGTAATCGATTATGACCACCTTCAGAGGAGAATGAAGATGTAATGCCATGTGTAGTCATGGATGTAATATTCTCGGTCTGATAACACCAAGACAGATTTAACCAAAGTTAGTGTCAGAAAATGTCTAGACCATCCTAAACAAAACCCATACCCTGTGGTATTGTAGGAAATCTTTTCGAAACGGTTATCTTCAGTGTCAGAGTGGAAAGATCGCGTGGTCTAGTGGTTGTCTAGCCACATTGTTAACCGTCTCACAGATCCCTGAGGCTTGCAGGGGCTCGGATTTGTATCCATGACAGCTTCCTTGTGGCCCCAACATATTTGTGGTTATTGTAAGAAGCAATGTCAGACTTGGACAATAAGACTTCGTGACTTGTTTGACTCCTGCGTCACCTGACGGCAGTGAACGGTGCTCATGATATCGACCAATGGTTTGCAGCTCCATTTTCAGTTATCTGACCAAGGTCAAATAACCTGAGTAGTGCAACACTAATCAACCAGCAGACAAACTGATCACGTGAATAATTTTTTTACGGATCACATAACTTTGGTTGGACCAAACCTGGCTGAGCAATACGTGGAAGTTACTGTGTAACGTTTATCAGGCACGGTGAGGGGCAGAGCAGCAGTGATTGCACGTTAATGGAGTAGCTACTAGTTAGAGAGCTGGGAAGCAGCCAGTGTTTATGATGGCGTCTGTCAAGTGCTGCTCGAATGTAAGTGGGCGTCTTCCTGGCAGAGGCATCACGTTCACATAGCCGACATAGCTAAGTACAGAAACACACTCTGCCGCCTGAAGGATACTGGGAGAGCAGCCAGTACGATTACATAAGAGATTACCGCTGTCGTTACTCCATGTATACCTGAACCCATCTGAAAAGCGTTGTTAGCACAGTCGTAACTGCTGTTTTAATTGGCCACACTGCAAAAAGACATTTTAGCCCTGTCGTATGACTGGAGAGTGAACAGTCTTGTCTGTGTCTTAAGACATCGATGGGTTTGAACTGTAAAGGCCTACCTAGCGCTGTTCTAACACCTGTATCGACGGTCTGAACTGTAAACGCTATCTTATCTATGTTCTAACATCTGTATTAATGGTATGAACTGTAACCTTCGTTGACAGGTTTTATGATGTACACATAGTCCTTTTCCTTGTTGAATGTTCTCGTCACGATATGGCTGAAATATTGCCGATGTGACGTTAAATATTAACTCACTCACTCACTCACTCTGAACTGTAAACGCCATCTTAAACTGTCGCAACACCTGTATCGACGGTCTGAACTGTAAATGCCATCTTATCTATGATTTAACGCCTGTATTGATGGTCTCAACGGTAAATGCTGTCTTACCTGTCGTTACACCTGTATCGACGGCCTGAACCATAAATCCATCTTGGCGCTGTCGTGACACCTGCATCTATGATCTGTATTGTAAAGGCCATGTTACCTGTGTTGTAAGTCTTGTATCGACCGACTAGGCTCCAGAAAAAAAACCAAAAATACCCAGCTGAAAGAAATACAAGAGCTGAGTTACAAAAAACAAACTGAACAAACGTCTGCCGCTGTGTTCCATATAGTTGGGTCGTGGTGAGTGGATGAGTGACTAAGGATGTGTTTAACTGACGTCGTCAATATTTCAGTGCGACGAGATCACATTTATACACGTATTGGTCGGATTCGACTTACGCCTAGCCTCTGAATATACATTATTTGATAGTAAGAATTACAGCCATTTTAAATGAAAAAGGAGCCCCATTGAGATGGGAGATTCAGTTCCTGAACCTGGGAAAATCCAGACTTGCTTCATCTAGGGCTTTAGCATTGCAGGGAGGGCTAGACTGCTGGAACATAATGCTGTTTAGCGACTGTGAGACAGACTGGGAAGAGTAACAATAAAACGAAACCGAGTTTGTTCTTTGTGAAATAACTGTTTATTTATGTACTTGCACTCTCACGTTAATGCCATCACTGTGAGCTTTCCTCTCATACTGACATGCAGTGATAATAAAGTACTGTTCCTGACTGTGTACTCGAGGCTCGCACATCCACAGATTAGTGTCTTGAACACATAAAACACGTGCTTCGTGGTGAACTATGGTCCGCGCAGCCTGTATCGTAACACTGATGTGTTGCACGTGACCACTGAACGTTCATCTGAGCGTTAAACTGTGCTCCAGTTTAGTACGATGACTGGAACTGCAATTAACTTGTAAAGAATAAATATATAGATATGTAAATATCACCACGGAGTTATGAGCCTGCCGTGGATACCGCCCTGTGGGACAGTGACCACGACTGTTTTCAAAACCTAAAGGGACGTGCGATTTTAGTTTTGTTGATATTTTAGTGGTTTACACTTGACTCGGATATACCAAGTGATCTATGATCATTTCCTCGGCTCCAGGTGCAAAAGTCGTAACCGTTGAAACTTTGTGATTTCCCTGAAACTGAGATAGTGAGTTAATATTTAATGTTAATCTCACCTGAAATCGAAAACGAATGTTTGGGGGATCGATCTACACTGCTGGGTACCACGACATACAAAGGGCAGAACCTCGCGCCAGGACAACCATGTCAAACTGGGAAACCCCACGCCTGGACAGTCGGCGTGGGAAGCTCGGAAATCTGCTCTAGAACAATCATGGGAAACTGATGAACAATCAGTCAAGGGAACAGGACAATCAAGGGAAATCCGGAAACCCGCGCAAGTACAATCATGGAAAACTCTGGAATCCCTGCCAGGACAAACATAGGCGACTCGGAGGCTCCACGTCAAGACAGCCACGGGAAACTGAGGAACTCACGCCAGGACAACCATGGATAATCGGAAACCTGCGCCTGGATAATCATGGGAAACCTGGAGCCCCACACCAGAACAAGGATGGAGTAGGTGGGAACAGGAGCACGGTGGGGTAGTAGATTGGTTGGATAGATTGGTTGAAGCCCGAGTTCGATCCCCACGTGTGTGCAATGTATGAAGCCTATTTGGTCATGTCCCCCGCCGTGATTTTGCTGGAATTTTGCTAAAGGCGGCGTAAAACTAAACACACTCACTTGAGAATACGCGAAAGGACAAGCATAATAAATGATGAACATTTCCTGGGACAAGCAATGGGTAATGAGCGAACACTCAACAGGATAATCAATGGTCAATAAGGAGCAATCCCCAGGACAAGCATTCGGTCAGGGGGAACACGCTCAATCACAAGTCGGGGCTGTGGAGCCCCACTTCTGGACAAGCAGGCGGCCACAGGCGGCTTATGTCAAGTGCATATCATTGTGTTTCAGAGTGTCTACGAGCTACGGGCAAGGATATTTAGTGTTTTTAAAAAGGCATTCTCGCGGGGCTGCAACACATGCCTTTTATGTTAGACAACTCGCCGAGCAATATGCCTGCGACGTCCGCAAATGATGATTTCATTTTCTCCCACAAATTAAAATGTTTTAAAATTTAAGAAAACTGGACCATCTGCGTTGAGATGATTGACTGCCTGCGGTGCCAAACTGTCGGAAATTACCATAAATGCTTTTTGTATGTTGTGCGTTGTGAGACTGACTTGCTGTAGCCTCTAGAACAGCCGTAAAATTAGAACTTTAAGAAGGTTATTAATAATGTCGAGGAAGGAATACATGTGCCGGCTCATGTACGTGTTATGGTTTATAGTCGTAGCGCACGGAGTTCCGGCAACGGATGCCGTTCCCGGCTACATCGTCAGTATCAGCTGCGTCGTGGTGAAGAAACAGCGTCTTTAAAGAAGCAGCAACCAGATGGTTCCCGCAATTCTTCTATCGGTTCTACATGCTACAGTTCTCAAGATTATGTATGATGATGATCTTTTCAAGTGGTTCGTGTAGAAATTTCAACCAGATGTTTTTGTTTAGCGTTAATTATGTCTTAACCGCAAGATTCTATATGTGGTCTTTGTGAGCATCCTTATGGGTGATGCTCATCAACCAACCACGGTATTTCGCTTCAATCCTCAGCGTCATATGCAGACATACGTCTTCACAGAAGACGGCAAAAAATAAACAGTGGCATAGATACAATATAAGAAAGTTTGTGACATGCTTGGGTCGTAGCTGCGTCATACCTGTATCATACCTGCGTCATATCTGTGGCATACTTGCGTCATAACTGTGGTATGCTTGCGTCTTACCTGCGGTATACTTGTGGTATACCTGTGGCATACGTTGGACGTTTGTGGCACGCTTCCTGTAATCTTTGTGTGATGTTTTGTATGCTTTTGTCATGGTTGGTAATGCGTCATCTTTTATATGAATTAAGTCATAGTTGATAGTGTTCCAGTGTTATATTGTTTGTGTTTGTGTTGTGCTTAACGTGTTTTTGCAAGGATTCGTATATGCTTTGGTTGTTAAGCTTTGGATAGAGGGGTAGCCTTGTGGTTAAAGCATTTGCTCTTCACACCGAAGACCAGGGTTCAATTCCCCACATGGGTACAATATGTGGAGCACATTTTCGGTGTCCCCCGGTGTGATGTTGTTGTAATATTGCCAAGACCGGTGTAAAACTAAATTCAATTACGAAACGCTATAATTGTGTTGTGTGTTCCGTGTGCTTTTGTCATGGTTGGTATGTTTGTGTCATATTATTAATGTGTTTGTGCAATGTTTTGTATGTACTTGTTATGCTTTTCATGTTTGTCCAATAATTCCTAATTCCGTTCATCCTGTCCCCCAGCCGGAGCGATAACAGACCCCACTGTCTTGTACATGGTGGGGATGGGCGATGAAATTATAGGTGCATGAGAGAGCATTTTACATAACAAAATACGCCAGCTCCTGCCTGTCTGTGACTTGCCTGGATGCCAAATAGGATTGGCATCTTGTTGAAAGTGGTACTTAGTCCTGTTATCACCACCCGTTTGTTCCAAGAGTTGGGCATAAGAAAGTGTTCAATTACCATGGTAACTGTCAGTGCTAAATCTTTGATCTCCATGTCGTGCTGGTTACTACCTGCCGATATGACCCAGGTGGGATCTTGTTCCGTTATAAATCTCCTTAAATTATAAATAGAAACTGTGAATCTAACAGTAATTAGCAGCCTGCATCGCCATGCACTTCTGTCGGGCTCTACTGCAACAGTGTTGGTGATTGTGGGTGTCGCGTAAGAGTAGTCTGTTGTAACAGTGTACTGTATCATTAGTCTGTTGTAAGTGTTGTGTTAAAGTGGAGTATATTGTATTCATAGATTACTGTAACATTGTAGCTTAGTGCAATACTATGGTGTATTGTAACAATACAGTGTATGGTAACATAGTAGTGGTGTAATGCAACACTAGTGTATATAGGTGTAGGTTACTGTAACATTGTAGCTTAGTGCAATACCATGGTGTATATAAACTGTATTTTAAGAGTAAGATATATTATTACATCTTTGTCTATTCTCCTGTTCCCACAAAGTGACGTATATGGCAACATAATTATACAGTGTATTGTGACAGTGTAGTGTTATAGTCTATTGTAGCTGTAATGTATTGTAATACACCCTGACATACCTCAGTGTTACAAAACTGTGGCCTGTGGTTGTGGTGTATTATAGCGATGTTTAGTTTGTTGGGTGAGTTCTACTAATGGCCCACAGCTGCAGGTTATGTTGTGTGAGTGTTACATAAGTGTTGTGACTGTGTTACACTTCCACACGGGTGGGCTGCGCAACACGAAGAAGTTCACTTAAGCCTACATAGTTAAAACAGATTCACTCGCCATCATGCCGAGGCGTCTACTGTTGAATCCCCGATAGTTTTTCTAATTCCTATTACCGAACTATTGCCAAATGCAATTATTCGATGCCGCGGTGGCACCCACATTTAGTTACTGCTTTGAAGTGTTGGGCTTTGATAATATTAAAAACATGAAGGTGTCTCAGTTTTTAAAAGAAACCTTATGTTGTTGGAGTCAGTACACCTAAACGTATATTATACAGGCAGTTTATGGTTTAATGGTCACACACGTGGTTACGTTTCGGGCCTGATCAGTACACGGGAAAATACGTAACTTTCTTGTATTATGTACCACCGTCATGAATATGCATAAATATAAACATATGTCTGATTTCATAATCCATTATAGTTCCACTGGTTTTAAATATTGAATTACTAATGCGTTTTGGCTTTTGGTATTTTTCATCTTAGGTAAAGCAAAGACGCGTCTTCAGATTACTGTGTGTTAGGTTTTCATGACTAAGCGGAAACTGAAACCATACTTTCATATTTTACCCAGGAATAGATGGGTAATTTTATTACAGTTCAGATCGTGCAGTCATCGTCTCCTCGCAGAGGTTGGACGATGGAACCCACTGACAGGAAACACGATACTTGTCACCTTGATGAAATACCGAAGGAACATCCAGACGTCTCACATTGCGTCCTACTCGGTAACCAAATGTGCATGTCTGCATTGCTACTAGACAAACGATTCTAAATTTAATATTCTGTTAGACAGTAGAAAATCTAAATCTAAAGCTAAGTGTTTTCCGATCAATTGCAATTGAAAAAGTTTAGTTTTACGTCGCCTTTAGCAATATTTCAGCAATATCGCGGCAGCTACATCAGAAGTGGGCTCCACACATTGTATTCACGGGAATCGAACCGGGCCTTCGGTGTGACGGGTACACTCTTTAATAACTGGACTACCCCACCGCCCCGATTATTTCTAATGGAAATAAGTACGTGTTCTGTTAAAATCAAAGTTCTGTTAAATTCAACATATACTCGCACGCGCGCATGTGTCAACATACATGTATGCATACATAGACATTTCGCTGTGTTCTATTAACTTATGTCATCATGTTTGTCTTCATATGCCGTGATGTTGCGTGTCACCGACGTCAAAGACGTACCTGTGTACACCTTATGAGACCGACGACTCTTCAGTGACAGACTCACCAGACACTAAGTTCCCCTTACAGTCTGAAGTGAATCAGACGGACATGGCGCCGCTGAAACCATAAAGCTGCGCGTTCAAATTGTGATGTCCTTTAATGTCCTTTACATAATTCTCAGGCACTATTGAGGTGGTTCAGAAACTGGGCCTCAGTGAAGTCAAGAAGACCGCGAAGATACAGATTCGCTTCTATTCCCCGACACTAACAACACCCTGGTTGATAGCTAGTTCTGCCTTCGTATCTTGAACTTTCCTAGGTCGGAACATCTCCAAGGACGGAACTCTTACCTACCCAAATAATCCCTAAACATGTTCGTTCTGAAAAACCCTGTCTTTAGTAAGTCTAGTTTCGTGCAGGATTGAAGATTCATCTTTAAGGTTGAACATAACACGCCTCTTTTTAACTTCTTGGGGTAATAACACACAATATTATGAATGACAACTTCTTGTGGTTTTTTTCTTGTCGCTTCGCCGGGTGAGGAGAAAACGCCCAGAAACATTGTGCTTACAATAAAGAAGAATTTGATATCCACAATATCTAAAACTTGATTTCCAACTTCTATATGCCTCTCATGAACGTTTTGGGACCGCCCCGCATTTAGTGAAGACTGACTGGTTATCCTGCTGACCAAGACCTTATGATATGTCTGACGGACTACCATGGCAGCACTGTCGCTTTAATTGTCAAATGTTGTGGCACAGGGTAATGTATTGTAACAGTGTTGTATTCTGTAACAGCAACAATGTAGGGTACTACTATTGTACTGTATAGTAACAATGTTGAGTTATTTCACGTTGTTGTGTAAGGTAACAATGCAGCAGATTGTTACAATGAAATATAGTATAACATTTTGGTATTTTGTGATTATGGACTATACTTTAAGAGTTTAGTGTATTGTAACTGTTGAATATATTGTGACAATATACTGTATTGTCACATGTAATTATGTTCAGTGAATTGTAACTATGTCTTGTAGCAGTGATAGTATTTTGTATTGTAGAGTAATGTATCAATGTCTGTATTGCAACCATGTGCAAAAGCTATGGGTCCCTGTATAACAATCAATACATTACATAACCATAACAGGATTATACGTTTGGAATATTCAGTCATAGCTTTCTCATTGTGGAAAACATAAATTGTTGCTAACACACCAATTATACAATTACTGTTAATTTGCCTACTTAGTGCACAGCTGTGACAGAAACATTACCCAGTTTCTAATTGATCAATGACAATTAAGTCAGGCAGCGTGACAACAGTGACGACACAATGGCCTTTAGCAAACTAGGCTACATCACTGTACATATGTGTGTCGGGAAACATCGCCACTCCACACAGGCAGATGTGGTCATGGGATACGACATATATACAGATAGATGTGTCGGGCACATCCATGCTACATCACTGTACATAAATGTGTCTACCATGGTAATCTAAACGGGCAGATGCATCATGGGACATCTCCTGCCCATATGCATCAAGGGACATCTCCAGCCCACATACATCTGTATACATATGCATCATGGGACATCTCCAGCCCACATGCATCTGTTTACATATGCATCAAAGGACATCTCCAGCCCACATACATCTGTATACATATGCATCAAGGGACATCTCCAGCCCACATACATCTGTATAGAGATGCATCATGGGACATCTCCAGCCCACATACATCTGTATAGAGATGCATCATGGGACATCTCCAGCCCACATACATCTGCATACAGATGCATCATGGGACATCTCCAGCCCACATACATCTGTATAGAGATGCATCATGGGACATCTCCAGCCCACATACATCTGCATACAGATGCATCATGGGACATCTCCAGCCCACATACATCTGTATAGAGATGCATCATGAGACATCTCAAGCCCACATACATCTGTATAGAGATGCATCATGGGACATCTCAAACCCACATACATCTGCATACAGATGCATCATGGGACATCTCCAGTCCACATACATCTGTATACAGATGCATCATGGGACATCTCAAACCCACATACATCTGTATACAGATGCATCATGGGACATCTCCAGCCCACATACATCTGTATAGAGATGCATCATGGGACATCTCAAGCCCACATACATCTGTATACAGATGCATCAAGGGACATCTCCAGCCCACATCTATATAGAGATGCATCATGGGACATCTCAAACCCACATACATCTGTATAGAGATGCATCATGGGACATCTCCAGCCCACATGCATCTGTATACAAATGCATCATGGGACATCCTCACCCACAGACACGTGTTGGAAGACATCCCACTCTATGGCCGCATTGTCAAGACATCCCAATCTATGGCTGAATTGTCAAGACACACCCCACTCTATGACAGAATTATCAGAGACATCCTGCACTATGACAGAATTGTCAAGACACATCCCACTCTATAAGAGAAATGTAAGAGACATCCCACTCTATGACAGAATAGTCAAGACACATCCTGCTCTATGACAGAATCGTCAAGACACATCCCATTCTATGACAGAATTGTCAAGGCACATCCCACTCTATGACAGAATCGTCAAGGCACATCCCACTCTATGACAGAATCGTCAAGGCACATCCCATTCTATAAGAAAAATGTCAGAGACATCCCTACCCTGCTCATGTGTTGGGGGCATCCTGAACTACATATAGAAAGGTATGTCAGGAATGTCCCCAAAACACTGACATGTGTCAATACACTCTATCGTATGTAGACAAATACATCCTCAATACATCCCCACCCAACCCCACAGACAAACCATGTCTCACTACATACAGCTTAATGCCAGAGGTAAACAGCAATAATTAATCACTTTTCGAACATAAATACTCCAATCTAATGTGTATAATTTCACCTCCAAGTGAATCTTTGAAGTTGTGACGATATGTGAAATCTTTGAGTGGCATGTTCAGAAGTTGGTGATTCAGACAAGGACAAACTTTATGGATGAACTTCTTTATTCAGATGATGCTAATATAGCAGTTGTTCATCTATAAAGTTTGTCCTAATCTGACTTGTGAAATATTCAAATGCAAGAAACATCTTGGGGAACACACATTTAACTTAAGCAACATCCACAAAAGCCTCTGTTTACATGTTTCCTAACCACAAATCTTGACAGCTTGGATGAACTTCCGATACACCTGTCAGTTCAACTAAAGAGGTGTGACACATTGTGACAATATAAGCCACATAAAAATCTGGTGGTAATCTGTTATTTGAATATTTCAGTCATGTCATCAGTACTGACACCTGGGTCATCACCATGAGCTTTTTTCAGTTGATGCTTTGTTCTCTTGGAGTTCCTTCACTTATTGCAATAACAGGGGATCCTGCTGGTAGTAGTTTGACAGGTATCATACTGAATAACACCTTGGTGATATCTCTGAGAGGTTACTGATGGAGATATCCATGTATGCACACGCACATGCATGCATGCACCCTATGAGGCAGAAATCCTAAAGTCATACAAGTGGATAAGCATGGTGCAGTTTTATTTGCAGTTTCCTCCTTGGGCACAGCAAGAGATATACCTGCAGTACCACAGACATATTCCCCTATGTTGGGAATTGAACCAGGACCTTCAACATGATGAGCAAAAGCTTTAACCACTATCCCACCACCCAGTTTGCACCAATCATGTTCCATGTGCTTATGGGTTTCATAAAAGCCACACGCATGGATACTGTTCAGTAAACAGGCAATGTGATAAGGACAAAGTCAAGGATTGAACCCATGATCAGTGGATCCTGTCATGAATATGGGAGGAAACTAAGCATAATCATTAAACAGATCCAGGTTACTGTTGTTTTGGCACTAAAAGTCTTCATCTGGAACTGGATGGGTCCAAGTAACAAGACAAAAGCAGAATCGGAAGCTATCCAATATTGATCAGGTGTAACTGATTGCTAATAAATGCAAGAAATTAATACTTGTGTTTACACTGATCACTGTGATAAATGTGGCCGCACTAAACATTGATTTTAGTTAACGTTTCCCATAAACAGATCTGACACACCCATGACTGTTATCAGTGGACCTATTGTACACAGTTTGTTTGTTAGGTGTGAGACTGGTGGAATGAATAGATGATCAGGGTCCATCCTCCTGGGCAACATCACAACTGAAGTGAATGTACAAATACTGAAAACAAGGATGTTTTTCACGTGGCCTCTGATGGAATGGCTTAATGTTGTTTGAATTGACTTCCATCTAATTATCTGGGAACAAATAATGCAATCATAGTTAATGTCACTGTGCAATGATACAATTACAGTTACTAATCATGCTCAATTAAATAAGTGGCATTCAGCTATGGAGCGTTGTCGCCACAGGCCATTCTACATCATTGACGTTTGCATACATGTGTGTCTGTATGCGTGCATGCGTGTCTCATTCATATACAAACCACTTTTGAATTATCGCAATAAACTCAACCAAATTTTCATAGGCAAGGAGTAGAGAATCCATTTCCCAGATAATCACAGACAGTCAGAAGAAATAACAGATCAAAACAAAACCGCACACATGCACTTCAAATCAGACCAAGAAAGACGACAGGCTATCACACACCATGTGCTTTCGACAGTGCTTGACAATCATACACCACATGTTCTGAAGATAATACACACCACATGTACTCAAGATAATCACACACCAAACGTACTCAAGATAATAACACATACCTTGTGCTTGACAATCACACACCACATGTATTCAAGATAATACACATCACATGTACTCAAGATACTACACACCACATACCTTTGTGCTTGACAATCACACACCACATGTATTCAAGATAGTACACATCACATGTACTCAAGACAATACACACCACATGTACTCAAGATAATACATATATGTACTCAAGATAATACACACCACATACCTTTGTGCTTGACAATCACACACCACATGTATTCAAGATAATACACATCACATGTACTCAAGATAATACACACCACATACCTTTGTGCTTGACAATCACACACCACATGTATTCAAGATAATACACATCACATGTACTCAAGATACTACACACCACATACCTTTGTGCTTGACAATCACACACCACATGTATTCAAGATAGTACACATCACATGTACTCAAGACAATACACACCACATGTACTCAAGACAATACACACCACATGTACTCAAGATAATACATATATGTACTCAAGATAATACACACCACATACCTTTGTCCTTGACAATCACACACCACATGTATTCAAGATAATACACATCACATGTACTCAAGATAATACACACCACATACCTTTGTGCTTGACAATCACACACCACATGTACTCAAGACAGTACACACCACATGTAATCAAGATAATACACAACACATGTACTCAAGATAATACATATATGTACTCAAAATAATACACACCACATACCTTTGTGCTTGACAATCACACACCACATGTACTTAAGATAATATACACATGTACTCAAGATAATACACAACACATGTACTCAAGATAATACATATATGTACTCAAGATAATACACACCACATACCTTTGTGCTTGACAATCACACACCGCATGTACTCAAGATAATACACACCACATGTACTCAAGATAATACATATATGTACTCAAATAATACATATATGTACTCAAATAATACATATATGTACTCAAATACACACCACATGCGTTTGACAGTGCTTGACAATCATACACACGTACTCAAGATAATAACACCACATGTAATCAAAAGATTACATACCACATGCATTTGACAGTTCTTGACAACTATACCCGACATGTACTGAAGATAATACACACCACATACACTCAAGATAATAACACAACACATGCATTTGACAGTGCTTGAAATCATTTGTCACTGTTGTCAAGATATTCATATACCACATGCACTCAACATAATCATACACCCGACATACTCAGAATAATCATACACATGTACTTGACCATCACATACCACATGTATGCAACATAATCATACACCCGACATACTCAGAATAATCATACACATGTACTTGACCATCACATACCACATGCACTCAACATAATCATACACCAGGCATACTCAGAATAATCATACACATGTACTTGACCATCACATACCACATGTATGCAACATAATCATACACCCGACATACTCAGAATAATCACACACATGTACTTGACCATCACATACCACATGTATGCAACATAATCATACACCCGACATACTCAGAATAATCATACACATGTACTCGACCATCATACACCACATGTATGCAGCAATCACACTTGGCTACACTCTTTCAGCTCATGTGCTCAATAACAAGATATTTAACCTGTTGACCAGCAGATGAAGGTGAGACTATGCAATGTTACTGTGGTCAGCAGGTTACAGCACAGCTGCACACCAAGCCACCAACATATTCATTCTTCATTAAAACACTTTCATGTCATATACATGTATAAAAAAATTAACAAACAGCATGATAAAATACAAAAATGTAAATATGCTGAGAACAATATGAGAAGGGGTAGTAAGTGAGTGAGCATGGTTTTAAGCGAGCAGTATCCCAGCAATATCCCAACAGGGAACACCATAAATGGACTTCACACATTGTGCACATGTGAAGAAAGGACCCCGGGTCTTCAGCATGACAAGCAAACACTTTAACCACTAGGCCACTCTACCAGAAGCTATGTGGAACTGGAAAGAAAACACTGCAAATGTGCAAGGTCATTGTGTACTTCTAATTGTTATTTAGGTTTCCTTTTATCCTGTATTTGACAAAGACAGACAGATGGACAACACCCAATTCAATATTCATCTTCAACAGTGTGACAGGGGACTGTCAGTGAATATAGACAGGACACTTTCCTTTCTTTATAAATGGCTGTTTAAACTGCCACAATGTTTTATTTGTCATACAATGGATGGTGACAGACAAATACACAGCCCACAAACCTCCAAAGCTAACAAGAGGACCCTTGAATATTGACATGCCTGTGTCAGGAGATCTGGTATATTCTCCAGTATCTGTCACAGTGCTATTACACAATCACCTCACAGTTAGGACTAATGACTCAGCCTTCTCTGTTGCCCACATGGAGGAATACTGTCCATCATATCACAATTTGTCAGCCATTGAATGTGTGTGTTGGATTCTCTGTCTTTATATTTGTTTATAATTGTGACAGATTTGTGTGCCTGACTGATATGTGTGACTGGTTAATCATGTGTGTGAATCTGATTTTGTGTGTGTGTCTGTCTGTGTGTGTGTCTGTGACTGTCTGTCTGTGTGTGTCTGTGAATCTCTGTGTGTGTCTGTGTCTCTCTCTCTGTGTCTCTCTCTCTCTCTCTCTGTGTGTGTGTTTGTGTGTGTGTGTTATATTCCTGATTTTGTGTGCGTGCCAGCCCTCTTTAAAATGCTCTGTACATCGTTCCACTGATTTAAATCTAACAATATTCAATAATACAACTAAAAATAGAATACAACTTTTGCAGCATTCATTCACAGATATAGAAAGGAAGAGGATGTGATGTCAGACTGGGATCCTCCAGGGATCAATCCACGGATCATCACAGGATTCTGTCATGGCACCACTCACTCGCTCTGAGTTAGCCTCTTGTTGTGCGTGTATGTGTTTGTCAGGTTTGAGAATTAAATATAGGTATGTGTCTATCCTGGCATCTGTGTCTTCACATCTGCCTGTGTGTCAGTTTGTCATTAAGGACATACAAGTAGTTAGATCACAAGTTCACACAAACACACACTCTGCATGTCCGTTCACAGAAGTCTGTCTGTGTCCATTAAGTTCAATCTTGATGATGTCTGTGACTTGATCAGTCCCTGATGATTGATATTTACAAATATACATCACATGTTAAAGATCCACATCATCCCTGTATTCCCTCCACACAGTCACTTGATTGACTCCAGTGTCCCATGGAGCTTTTGTTTGGCTCTGGTTTGGAGCCGGCCTCACTGTGGAGGAGACTGAGCTGCACATGCTGTTTCCTCAGGGAAATCCAGGATGATGCGGTTTGCCTGCCGAAGATACTGCTGCTGCTTGTAGTAAATCTTGAGTACACCCTTAATGGCGATAAATGCTATACCACCCTGCAAATAGAAAGTCATCTATTGAATAGTGGTCTTTCTTCACCTTTTCATGATTGCTCCCAAAACATTCCAATCAGAAACGTCATCAGGAATCTCTTTTGTTTTGTTTTTATTCTACATAAGTCATAAGTCATAAGTCATATCAGTGACTGACCTTCAAATTAACCTTAACAGAGCCATGACTTATATACTGAGTTAGTAACTTCTAGTGCATTGAACTGATTACAAAGTATTTCAGTTTTCATAGGCTAATCTGAAGTTTTATGAAATCTGGCAATGATGTTCAATGAGTCCCCAAACAACTTACCAGTAGAGTTCTCTGGAAGTTCGACTCCACCGACCCAAACATTAGCTTGCCAACAATGGTGGCAATTGTGGGCATGATCAGGGCTCCACACAGTACCCGTGTTGCGGAGATGGGATCAGACAGCGGCACAGTCTCTGCCGGAACACGCGTCAGTCGGGAATACTCTGAAACAACAAGCATCACATTAACATCATGTCAAGGCCAGATCTAATTAATTTTCTTCACTTATAAACCTGCTCTGTAGTCCACAGAATTCCATGTTGAGTGAAAAAATATGTTTGCATTGTTTTTCTTCTGTGAACCCCTCTGTGCATAGTCACCTGTGTTTGGTACATTTTTCTATGTGCCATGAAAGGGACCTACCCTCTGAATATGAATAGGCAAAACCTTAACTTTATAAGGATGCTATATATTGGGGATTCCTTTCGACATTCTAAACAAACACAGAGGCTGAAATGTCAACTTGGGACAGAGACCGAGAGAAGCGATGCTTGTTGCACATGAGTTTTAAATGTAGTTGATTTGGAACAAAATCAACACTCTCGTAGCTAGCTATATGAAGAAATAGTTGATGTAAAAGTATGTCATAATTTGCAATCGTGTCCAATTTTCGATCAGAGATATATTTTCACAGCTGCTATAACTGTTACTCAGTGATCTATTTCCCTACACTAGGTGGGTGTGTTGTGTGTGTGCAGGAATTGGGAGGGGTATCGGCATGGAGAACTTGCAACATATGGAGGTGGTGGTAAGAGAGTGCACTTAATTACTGAATCATATCCATCAAGGACTGGTACCCAAACATTTTAAAATGGTTGAATTGTGGGGTGGGAGTGGGATGGTTTGTTACGGCATGACTAAAATGTTGACACTCTCATTCTTTCTCTCTTAAAGGCTATGTACATTAAATCTAATTGAAAATGACTGCATGCACTGGCATAAAACTTAGGTATTTATGAATCCACTGAAAAAACACCATAGCAACTCTTAACGAAGGATGTAAATATATGGATAAACAACTTCTTTATTGCTAAGAGAGGGACGTTTCAGTCTAGGTTCTAACACCATTATCAAGCAAGGGTTAGGACCTACACCGAACGTCGCTCTTCTACTCCAACTTCTAAATGCCTCTCAAAGAAATTAAAACTATCACCTGTTTGCAAAAACACTTGTTTTTGATCTTCATATCTATTTTTCCTATCAACATATGTTAAGACAAAAGTGCTCACTCTATTAGTGCATCTTTCGAAAAGCATTGTCATTATGGTAACCCAAACAAAATTTCCTGAACTGTGTCACAAAACGTCTCTAAATGAATGTATGAATTTATTCACACTGTATGTGGAATACCTACTCATGGCCATTCTCGAGAAGAAACAACTTTCCATCCTACAGACTTACAGGACACAACCAGCTATTTTTCCAGGATATTCTGCCTGACATTTTCATTACGTACAACTGCAACAAGGACTGGTGAATTCACTCACATCAAGATCTAAAAAGAAATCATGCATATGTGTCTAGGGTGTGAACTGAAAAGAATTGTGCTGGATGCCATAAGGTCTACTGTATTCCTCTCTTTGAATCCTGTGACTTGTTCAGATGGTAAATGTTTCCAAATTGCATACACCCATGTCACATGTCATTGGAGAGCAATCTTGTTTTTGTTGGCTTATAGAAGTGCATCCCGTTAATATACACACAAGCCTACTCCTACATGATGTTGTTGTTAACACTGTATTCAATATTTTCTAATAAACAGTTTGTATGCAAATACATTATTTGCTTTATCATTTCATGTCGCTCTTGCTGCTAGAAATACTTTCAAATGGAAAAGGTTGTCTGTATGTGATATTATCTGTATCTAGCATATCATCCAAATCCAGGTTTGACTTCCTGGATTGATGTATTTGCTACACTAGATGCAGATCTCAGTAAGCGAACAGGCTCGGTACCACTGTATTTTCCGTGTGTTGATGTAATGACTCTCGGGTATGACGTCACGCGACCACATGACCGCCTACCTCATTAACTTAAGAAACGGCGAAACGCTTTCAAGGGATGTGTGTTTTAGATTCCCAATAAAAGTTGTATAATGAAATATTACTGTTAATAACTGTATTTTATGTATATCATATGTATCTAGATACAATGTGCAGAGACCTTTTTAAACTCCTTTAATGTTTCATTCATTATAACAACATGGCTTAGTATTTCACTCACTGTGGCAACCTGACTTGGCAACAGCACTTAGTACTTCACTCACCATGGCAACTGCACTTAGTACTTCACTCACTATGACAAAATGTACTTCACTCACCACAGCAACAGGGTGAGTGAGTGAGTGAGTGAGTTTACTTTTACGCCGCACTCAGCAATATTACAGCTATATGGCGACGGTCTGTAAATAATCGAGTCTGGACCAAACAATCCAGTGATCAACAACATGAGCATCGATCTGCGCAATTGAGAACCGATGACATGTGTCAACCAAGTCAGCGAGTCTGACCACCCGATCCCGTTAGTCGCCTCTTACGACAAGCTGAGTCGCCTTTTATGGCAAGCCTGGGTTGCTGAAGGCCTGTTCTACCCCGGGTAGACCTTCACGGGTCACAGGACTAAGTACTTCACTCACTATTGCAAGTTCGTTTATAAGATTTTTAAGACATCAAATCTCATCAAATAAATGTAAGCTGCTACTGTGATTTACATGAAACTAAACATACATAACTGTGGCAGATTGCATAGATTGATGCTCATGCTGTTGATCACTGCATTGTCCATTCCAGACAAAAACAAAAACAAAACTGAGAATTAACGGAAAGTTCACAAAGTGAAAAAAAGTTTCGAGAAGTGTCTTCAGATGAGATGTTAAAACAAACTGGGAAGGTGATGTCATGAGATCTATTTTGTCTAGGTACTGCTTGCTGCAGACTAATGATTTGTGTCCAAGCAATCTGTGGACTCTCAGACCCAAAAGGTGTCTGATCATTGACTCTGCTGGATCAATTACTGGTTTGTATGGGCACCCTATTATTTACAAGACTCAGTGACTTACTAATTAACATGGATTCTCTAGACAGTCTTCATTCAAAGTTTGGTGACCATCCATTATGAACCTCCAAGTTGATAGCCCAGAAAACAAAGACAAAAATAAGGTCTACTTCATGCTTCTGACTGAACAAGTGAGTTTTGTTTCAAGGAAATGAGAAGGACTGATGTAGACTGCAGCCCACATGTTTACTGTGAACCGGATCACCGGTAAGCTTGTATCAACATTCTACACATGCCATGAACAGTCGCCAGGAGAGCGCACAAGTCAAATGAGAGAGAAACATTTATAACATCTTGAACCCCCCCTCCCTCTACCAGCCAAGTCAGAGGGGAAGGGGCAAAAATAGGCTAAAATAATATCCCTCAATTTTTCTGTAGTTAAGGAGTAAGGGGTTTGCTGGATGAGTCACGGACAAATGCCAGACTGAATGCAGGAGTGAAGACAGGTGAGAGTCCTCATCAGCTGATAGCTACCAGCTTGACAGTGTGCATTGCTGAACCAAGTGCATTCTTTGAAAGAAGCCACAACAAGGTGTTGTTTGGTGATACTCAAGCAGGTAAACCGCTCTTCTGTTGGGTCAGTTCTTAGACACATATTTAACAAGTCAGGTTTGATCGTACACAAAGACAGCCAGGAGCTGCTTCTCTGCCTCATGGATTGTGAGAAGAACCACTTGATTGGAAGAAACATTTATAGATTTAAACAAATCTAATATTATATCCATTTCCCATCTCAACTTGATGAGAATCAAATCTGTGTCTGAAATGTTAAGTGAGTGAGTGTGCACGAGTTCACGAAACTTTTACTTATGTTCCAGGAAAATCAGAGTGCGATATACCAGAAATGGGTCTCAAACTTTGTACCCATGTCGAGAATCAAACCCTAGTATAGTGTGTTAAGCAGAGGGCTATGCCCCTGCAGCCTGAAATGTTGGAATGGAACATTTCAATCACAATATCAGCCTTCAACACTTTGCCAGACGAACTCAAATTCAACCTTGGATCACAGACAATTGACGGCAGAATTTAACAAACTCATGAAGCTGATCAATACCTAGTAAATGTTTCTGGTTTAGACTTAATACAAAATGCCCACAATTATTAAAGCATAAAGCCAAAAGGCGGCTAGAAAACGTGTTGATTCAAAGACGAGGATAAGAGGTGCATTAAGATCAATAATTTTACAGCGTAGTATTTTCACAACCCCTTGATAGAGAATTTCTTTACATATCTGATTCTGGCAGGTCATGTTTCAAATTTTAAATCAGTTTGACTGGACATGCTATTTTTAAATGCACATCCTGTAGAAAGACATCTGCTTGCTGTGAAGACAAAAAAAAAAATAATTTTGTAACTTATGTCCACATATTAACCCTCAGGTCCTTACAGCAAGACACTCAATGAACTCTCTACATGCAGTGAGTGAGTGAGTATAAAAGTGTGTGCAAAAAGTATTGTCACTGGCCCTTATGTAAGACATCAACTCAAAAACATGTTTAATACGGATTTATTATCCATATTTTGGGGGCAGTTGCAGGTTTTTTTTAGATGTCAGAGATTGCAGGTTTAATATTGCAACTCCTATCCTTAAATGGTGGATCTCTTTGACAATTAAAATGTCTGTGTTGGCAGTAGTATTTCAGTAAATATTAGACTGAGTGACTGAGTTAAGTGAGTTAAGTGAGTTAAGTGTGCAATCTGCGCAAATGGGAACCAATGACATGTCAACCAAGCTAACAAGCCAGACCACCCGATCTCGTTAGTCACCTCATACAATAAGCAGAGTAACCTTTTATCATAGCAAGCATGGGTTGCTGAAGACCTATTCTAAACCGCATCTTCACAGGTGAGTGAGCGAGTGAGTGAGTGAGTGAGTGAGTGAGTGAGTGAGTGAGTGAGTGAGTGAGTGAGTGAGTGAGTGAGTGCTGTTTCAGATGGCTCCCACTGTCAGGAAATCAACATCATATAGCAGAAAGAGCACAGGAGAAGAAAGAACAGCAGTTTCATGTTAATACTTAAGCTATTATAAACGAAACAGATCTTGTCTCACGGACCAACCCATCTTCTAATTTTGAGAAGCTACAACACGTTCTGATCCCCAAATGTGATAAGAAGAAGAGAAATAGCCTGTATGCCCCCAGTGCTTTGCAGGTTTTGAAACCACGCCAACAGGGGTTGACTATGATGAAGTTGACTGCAGGCATCCCCTCATGGACTTGCTGTCCCTAAGGGCATCAAATACCAACAGGACAAGGCTACTATGGGTCAGTAAGGCCAGGGGTTAGGAAGGGTCATGTGAGACCAACAACCATGGACTCATACTGACCTTTGCAGCAACATTTTGTAAAGGTTAGAACCTTAATTAACGCCGACAGGCACTACTAGATACCCTGATTGGGGTTAGGGGTGGGGTAAAGTTTAAAGTCAAGCTTGGCTAGTGTCGCCAAACAGGTCATCATTGTCTGCCTAACTGTAAGGATTTGTTCAAGTGGTGGAGTTATACCTACTAATTACCTGGGAGGCTGAGAGGAACTCTAGACAGCAGTGCAGCAGGGATATCATAATGGATATGGACACCAAGGTGGGCACTGTTTCCATTAGGATACTAAACCCTTGACAGTGTTATCAGAGTCATAACCTGTACACTGATGGACCACAAACTGAACAGCATGACTGTAACAAAGCACCACACAACGTGACATTTACACCAGAAACATTTCAATAAATGTATGTAAATACACAACTGTAACATGATCAGCGAATGACCTTTGACCTAATCAACAAAACATGAAATCTGTAAGTTATCTCCCTTTACCTGTAAACAGCCAAGACTCTGCTAACATAGAGTTCATTGGTTTTAGTTCCAGAATCAAATTAGATTAAGTGCTTAACTCTATTTGCGCAACTGACGAAGCACAGGCAAGCTGGCACTTGTGTTGACACAAACCCCTGGCATGGACAAAGAAAAGTTCTTTTTTCTACTGCTCAAAGACAAACACACTCTCTATCTTAGCTAGGTGTGCTGCATAGTTTCTCATCTTTGTTCAATTAGCAGTTCCTGGGATTGCAACTTCAGCCTTATCACAGATTTCCCATGTACATACTTGAACTACAGTCTCAGTGAGGTTGCCCAATCCACTTTACCTTGGTGCTCAGGTAAACTGACAAGAAGACATGTATTACAAGTCTGGCATAAGATGGGCTAATAAAAGTAGCCTCTAAGTATGAGTGGTATTTAATGATGTATCTTGGGAATATAATCCATATATCATGATGCATGCTGGGAGTATATGCTATACATCGTGATGTATCCTAATGGTATATGTCATATATCATGATGTATGTTGGGAGCATTTGCCATATAATATGATGTATCCTGGCAGTATATGTCATACATCATGATGTATAGTGGGTGTATTTGCCATATATCATGATTTATTACCCTTAAGATAAATTTGTCAAATTCTGATTGATAGCCCAAGCATACAAAATCATGTAGGCGAATTTACCAGGGTGTACAAATCATACACCCCGTCAAATCCATCATGTGACACACTACACAGGTTGCATGAATGACCTTGACCGTAAATGAAACGTGACTGCCAAACAGCTGATCGCTTCGAAATTTTAAAGCTGGTGAACACAATTATAGGTATAAACAGAGTAATAAATTGTTGCCCTGCCCTAATTTCTTATTTGTTTGTGTCAACAAATACACCTAAAGAAAACAATGTTTCCGTATTTCACTGGATCATTTTAATCACAAACTAAGCCATACTGAGCTGAGTTATCTCCTTTTACGAAAATTCAGGAAATATTATGGCAAAACATTTTGTGTCACATCCTGTCGAAGGTTGAATGTTGTTGTATAAAGATAAGCTAAATTAAGAGATCTTAAGGGTAATGAATTCATCGCACAGTGTTTTGAAAGGGTGTATGGGACTGTAATACCCTTGTAAATTCTGTATTTCCTGAGGCTCAGATGATAGCTAATATTATGATGTATCCTGGGAGTATTAGCTGTATACTGGGAGTATTAGCTGTATACTCGGAGTATTTGCCATATGGATCCGTGGAATATGAGTTGTATATTATGATGTATCTAGGGAATATTTGCCATATATCATGATGGATTTGGGGAATATGATTCATAAATTTTGATGTATCATGGGAGTATTTGGCATATATCATGATGTATCCTGGGAATATAAGGCGTAATTCATTTTATTTTGAAGGAATATGTGTGATGTCATGAATCATGATATAGCCTGGGATTATGTGTGATATGTCACGATGTATCCTGGAAGTATATGCCACGTATCATGATATATCCTGGGAGTGAGTGTCACATGTCACGATGTATCCTGGAAGTATATGCCACGTATCATGATATATCCTGGGAGTGAGTGTCACATGTCATGATGTATCCTGGGAGTATATGTTATTTCATATCTAGATGTTGCATTCTATTCTGGGAGTATATTTAATTGACAACTCTTTGTAAACACACCAACAGCAGGTACCACTGTGTCAACCGTCAACATATTCTGCTTGTCAGGCATGCTGCCAGTGCCCACATCTGTTATGTTCCCATACAAGATTACAGAGTTTGCTGGGGTTTTAACACAAGTAACATCGTAATGCCTACGTTTGGTATTCATTATCTTTGGCCATTTCTTGGCGGAGACTGAGCTGAAGCTGCCAACACTGCCATCCCTGTTAGAGTGGTGTTTTGTATTAGTGCACTGACACAGCTAGCTGCTAGAAACAAGGGCCGCCTACACTGCGCGTTTGCAGCAAAATCACAACTACTGT
Organism: Haliotis asinina; assembly: GCF_037392515.1. Taxonomy (NCBI): domain Eukaryota; kingdom Metazoa; phylum Mollusca; class Gastropoda; order Lepetellida; family Haliotidae; genus Haliotis; species Haliotis asinina. The sequence continues at coordinate 8,590,472 of NC_090294.1, read as the reverse complement.
CAATCAAACACAGCCACTCTGGATAAAAAGTCAACATGGGAAACCATTCAGCTAACTTACATTTAACGCCAACCCTTTTTTCTATTATAACTCAACTTTGTTGTCTGTCAAACAGAACTTCCCACTGCCAGCCCTTTGTGCGTATCCATAACTTCATACCTTGACTGTCATTCATACCTTCTATCCCCCTTGGTTGTCAGTCACAACTCCAGACCTTGGTTGTCAGTCGTAACTCCATCCCTTGACTGTCCGTCACAACTCCAGACCTTGGTTGTCAGTCGTAACTCCATCCCTTGACTGTCCGTCACAACTCCAGACCTTGGTTGTCAGTCATAACTCCATCCCTTGACTGTCCGTCACAACTCCAGACCTTGGTTGTCAGTCGTAACTCCATCCCTTGACTGTCCGTCACAACTCCAGACCTTGGTTGTCAGTCGTAACTCCATCCCTTGACTGTCCGTCACAACTCCAGACCTTGGTTGTCAGTCGTAACTCCATCCCTTGACTGTCCGTCACAACTCCAGACCTTGGTTGTCAGTCGTAACTCCATCCCTTGACTGTCAGTCACAACTCCAGACCTTGGTTGTCAGTCGTAACTCCATCCCTTGACTGTCCGTCACAACTCCAGACCTTGGTTGTCAGTCGTAACTCCATCCCTTGACTGTCAGTCACAACTCCAGACCTTGGTTGTCAGTCATAACTCCATCCCTTGACTGTCAGTCACAACTCCAGACCTTGGTTGTCAGTCGTAACTCCATCCCTTCACTGTCCGTCACAACTCCAGACCTTGGTTGTCAGTCGTAACTCCAGACCTTGGTTGTCAGTCGTAACTCCAGACCTTGGTTGTCAGTCATAACTCCATCCCTTGACTGTCAGTAATAACATCATCCCAAGTTGAATGTCAGTCATAACACCATGATGGACCCTTGACTGTCAACAACTCCACGGTCATGTCTGTCAAACCTCCAGCCTTCATAATGCTAGGATTTGTCAGTCATACGTCCATCCCTCTTCAGTGTCAGTCATAACTCCAACCCTCTCACTTTGGAAACATAGAGCCTTTAATAAAGTTGACCTCTTGGATAAAATGTTGAGTTCTCATTAAAACTAAACTCGTTAAATGACAGGGGCCTTGTGGTACAAACAGGACCTTGTGGTTTAAACATTATTACTAAGAGTCCTTAAGAAGCAGTATCTTGTAGTGCAAAATCAAGCTTTGACAAATGGGATCTTACTTTGGGTCTATCTAAAAAATTGGATATTAACTGAAATCCAGTTACCCTTGTCTTTAGCAAGAGCAGCAGCATTGGCCTCAGCTCCACAGCACATCCAGCACTGCTGCTGTGGCATTACAGCACATCACTTGGCGCTACCACGAAACACACTGGCATTTTATCGGCAAATTGTGAACACAGAGATATGGATTTTGCCACTAACGAACAGTAAGCTAGGATTGAATTAACTTCATGGTTGACTTGAGAGGAATTAATGGAGAATTATCTGATCAAAGACAACTTCCGTAATGACAGCTCGTGAGAAGGGAGATGGCATTAGGCTGACAGCTGCGATGAAGTAAGATGACAAGGAGTCTCATCCCTATAAACACATGACAACCTCCATAACACAATCTGTGTAACACAACCTTTGTAACACATGGCAGCTGGATCTGGCCATGTCAGCCTTTCAAGATCCTGTTTCATCAGCAATGTAAAAGCAAAGAATTCCATTAGCGCAGTACTTGTAGCTTAATTATTGAGTAGTCAGTGATCTGTGTGTGTAGTTGTTGGTGATCTGAGTGCTGGGTGGCTCAGTGCCGTTACCCCGTCCCTTCTGTGTACTGCCGCCTCATCACTAATATGACTACAAACACGTGTACACGCTAATAAACAAGTATGTACCAAGTCATCCTTACAACTGTGGACGACGAAGCAATGTCATTTAATAATGGCTAGATACACCCATCAAGAACCTTCCTGGTTTAAATGTTACAGCATTGTTCAATATATAATTTCAATGACGTAGTATGGTCGTGTGATTTATCGTTGCGTTGGTTCAAAAAAGACTCTGAATGAGGCATTAATGATAGCTGTAATATCAGCAGTTCTAACTGACTAATCATATCTTCTTGTCAACGGCTTTGAAATTAAAAAAAAATCAAGGACATGATGGCAACCATTCATTACATCGTGTATAAATGGGTTTTTTTAATAATAATAATGGCTAGATGGCAACCATTCATGGTGTATAAATGTTTAGTTAGTACATTGCTCTCGTAGCTTGTTTAGCCTGCTGTGGTCAAATGTATGTGAGCTGTACATGTAGTCAAATGTATGTGAGCTGTACATGCAGTCAAATGTATGTGAGCTGTACATGCAGTCAAATGTATGTGAGCTGTACATGCAGTCAAATGTATGTGAGCTGTGCATGGAGTCAAAATGTATGAGCTGTGCATGGAGTCAAATGTATGTGAGCTGTACATGGAGTCAAAATGTATGTGAGCTGTACATGGAGTCAAATGTATGAGCTGTGCATGCAGTCAAATGTATGTGAGCTGTACATGGAGTCAAATGTATGTGAGCTGTACATGCAGTCAAATGTATGTGAGCTGTACATGGAGTCAAATGTATGTGAGCTGTACATGCAGTCAAATGTATGTGAGCTGTGCATGCAGTCAAATGTATGTCAGCTGTACATGGAGTCAAATGTATGTGAGCTGTACATGGAGTCAAATGTATGAGCTGTACATGCAGTCAAATGTATGTGAGCTGTACATGCAGTCAAATGTATGTGAGCTGTGCATGGAGTCAAATGTATGTGAGCTGTGCATGGAGTCAAATGTATGTGAGCTGTACATGCAGTCAAATGTATGTGAGCTGTACATGCAGTCAAATGTATGTGAGCTGTACATGCAGTCAAATGTATGTGAGCTGGACATGCAGTCAAATGTATGTGAGCTGTGCATGCAGTCAAATGTATGTCAGCTGTACATGCAGTCAAATGTATGTGAGCTGTACATGGAGTCAAATGTATGAGCTGTGCATGCAGTCAAATGTATGTGAGCTGTACATGCAGTCAAATGTATGTGAGCTCTATGGTATTCATATAGGCAATACAAGTGTAGAAGTGAGCAAAGCTACCATTTCCCGGCTTCCCACTTTGGGACATGGAAAAGACTGATATTGATATATAATGTGACAAGGATCAAAACTTTCTCCTTCACTGTACTAAAATTTATACGCATGTTAGATGTACACCTTCACTTGCACATATGAAATGAAGATTTTAGCTATTTAGAATCAGTCAGAGCTATATTAATTTTGTACTTATGACATGAACAGAACAACCCATGTAGATACAGAAAATAAACCCATGTTGATAATATCAAGGAAATAACTAATCAAGATACAGCGAAAAAAACCCACATATTGGTACATACGACACAAAAAGACCCTAGCGCATAAACATTAAGAGATATGCTCCAGATAAAACCATCAAACACATTTGGCAGTAGGTAGTGTTGAACTGTTCCCATATAAACAGCAAAACAAAACAAAAAAGTCTGAACAACTTCAAAATAGCAAAAGGCACATCAATGGGTAATGATTAACATGTGTGTGAAGTTTGGTGAACATAGCATATAAACTTTAAGAGATATGCTGCAGGATGGAGGGAAGCAAGGACAGAGGAACAGATGGAAGGATGGATTGAATTAACGCTTTATACCATGTTACTTCGTAGTGGGGGTATAATCATTCTGACTAGAAGCTTTCACATGGGCAACATCATTCTGACTAGAAGCATTCATGTGGGCAACATCATCATTCTGACTAGAAGCTTTGAATCACATGGGCAACATCATCATTCTGACTAGAAGCATTCATGTGGGCAACATCATCATTCTGACTAGAAGCTTTGAATCACATGGGCAACATCATCATTCTGACTAGAAGCTTTCACATGGGCAACATCATCATTCTGACTAGAAGCATTCATGTGGGCAATATCATCATTCTGACTAGAAGCATTCATGTGGGCAACATCATTCTGACTAGAAGCATTCATGTGGGCAACATCATCATTCTGACTAGAAGCTTTGAATCACATGGGCAACATCATCATTCTGACTAGAAGCATTCACATGGGCAACATCATCATTCTGACTAGAAGCATTCATGTGGGCAATATCATCATTCTGACTAGAAGCATTCATGTGGGCAACATCATTCTGACTAGAAGCATTCATGTGGGCAACATCATCATTCTGACTAGAAGCATTCACATGGGCAACATCATCATTCTGACTAGAAGCATTCACATGGGCAACATCATCATTCTGACTTGAAGCATTCACATGGGCAACATCATCATTCTGACTTGAAGCATTCACATGGGCAACAACATCATTCTGACTAGAAGCATTCACGTGGGCAACATCATCATTCTGACTTGAAGCATTCACATGGGCAACATCATCATTCTGACTAGAAGCATTCACAATGATGGGCAACATCATCATTCTGACTAGAAGCATTCACATGGGCAACATCATCATTCTGACTTGAAGCATTCACATGGGCAACATCATCATTCTGACTTGAAGCATTCACATGGGCAACAACATCATTCTGACTAGAAGCATTCATGTGGGCAACATCATCATTCTGACTTGAAGCATTCACATGGGCAACATCATCATTCTGACTAGAAGCATTCATGTGGGCAACATCATCATTCTGACTAGAAGCATTCATGTGGGCAATATCATCATTCTGACTAGAAGCATTCATGTGGGCAACATCATCATTCTGACTAGAAGCATTCACATGGGCAATATCATCATTCTGACTAGAAGCTTTCACATGGGCAACATCATCATTCTGACATTATGCATTCACATGGGCAACATCATCATTCTGACTAGAAGCATTCATGTGGGCAATATCATCATTCTGACTAGAAGCATTCATGTGGGAAACATCATCATTCTGACTAGAAGCATTCACATGGGCAACATCATCATTCTGACTAGAAGCATTCACATGGGCAATATCATCATTCTGACTAGAAGCATTCACATGGGCAATATCATCATTCTGACTAGAAGCATTCACATGGGCAACATCATCATTCTGACTAGAAGCATTCACATGGGCAATATCATCATTCTGACTAGAAGCTTTCATGTGGGCAATATCATCATTCTGACTAGAAGCATTCACATGGGCAACATCATCATTCTGACTTGAAGCATTCATATAGACAACATAATCATTAAGATTTAAAGTATTCATATAGGCATTACAGTCATTACAAATATCTGTTTGATGTTCCCTCCTTAATAAAACATCTAACATATTCATGACTGTATGACACGACAACAGTGTAAAGACAGTAAGCGGACCTGGTTTCCTGCAAAATGTTGTAGCTGCAGTATCTTGACCTGACATCACCATCCTACCAATATCTTTCCACCTATCGTGGAATATTCAGGTTTCTAAAAACTATTTTTTCGTGTGTGTGTCTGTGCTTATCAAGCCAGTAATGGTGATTTAAAAACATAGGTTTGTGCATCGCTATGGTTACCAACATGTTACCGAGTCAGGAGTGTGTACCAGTGGAAATGGAAGCAAGAACACATCTTTATACAAGAATCTGGAAGGTTGTGTTGAGTCTAATCTCAAAGATCTTCAGGTCCCATCTGCCCAAAGAAATAATCTACACTGTCAAAAACTAAAGACTTGTTTATGATTCCATGAAATATGAAAAATCATATCTTCCTTGTTTTGCATGCACTGCTAGTTAGTCACGTATCCTGTACAGCCATCTGTTACCATCCTGTGGCTTGAGATGTGGATGGGAGATAATTATGGTCAATCAGCCATTGGCACAGAAAAAGTGCTAGTTTGCAGATATAATTAAATCAGACTTCTTGAAATAAATTCTCGATTTTTCCTTCATGAACATGAAATAACAAGATTATTTGCATGACAAGTATTATGGAAGATGATGGACGTGACTGTTTGATTCTGGCGTGATCCAGGGTTTGTCCGCCTGAAAGTGACAGGTAGCGTGTGTCTATAATACAGCCAGCATCAATGTGTCATTAGGAGTTTAATGTGAGGTTATTCCTTCATTGCTTTACATGACAAGACACTGTCATTACAGGCATAATAAGAGGTTATTCTGTTGTTTAGTGCAACACACAACACAGCAATGCCACTTTCCATAACTGTCAAACCAAAGAACTAAGGACTCATTAGCCTCTGATGGAATACATTCCTGTTATGGATTTCACAAAGAGAACATTTTTTTCAAAACTAGAGTTGTTAGGTTGGCTCTTAAATCCTTGCTGCTGTGTTTGGGAACAATTACAAAATTATGGTCTTTCATATATTTACAAGACATGTAAATCAACTTCGTTTTGTCATGAGCTATGAGCTTTACACTAAAAATAGAGTAAAGAATATAAGAATGAATTGGGCAATTTAAACCACAGCCTTTTCATGAAAGTCTTATACTGTCTACCTAGGTTCATAACAAGTGTGAGCCGTGAAGGTCCCGGGGTAGAATAGGCCTTCAGCAACCCATGCTTGCCATAACAGGCAACTATGCTTGTCGTAAGAGGCGACTAATGGGATCAGGTGGTCATGCTCGCTGACTTGGTTGACATATGTCATCAGTTCCATATTGCGCAAATCGATGTTCACGTTGTTGATCACTGGATTGTCTGGTCCAGACTCGATGATGTACAGACTGCCGCCATACAGCTGGAATATTACTGAGTGCAGCATGAAACTAAACTCACTCACTCACTCATCAAAAGTGTATAGAAAAAAAAAAGTGTGTTTAGCTCAGTGTCACTTTTGCAATATCACACCACCAGAAAGGAGACTCACACATTCCACCCAAGTGGGGAACTGAACCCAGGTATTCGGTATGAGAAGTGAACACCTTAACCACAAGGCTACCCAACTGCCTCTTTAGAAAATGGAAATAATAAAGGCTGCAGTATTTGTATTTGTCGAGACGCTGTCCACAAATACGAAAGCAGTGATGAGCTATATCAAGGAGCATGATATGGACTGGTATGACACAGGAACAGGAAGCATGGTGTGAACTAATACCAACTAAGAATCTGGTATGAAATCGTGAGTTACTTCACTAGGATTTTAGTATGAAGTTATACTATACTAAGGGTTTGGTATGTTGTCAAATACTGCACTAGAGTTTGGTATGAACTAATACTCTTCTAGGAGTGTGGTATGAACGAGAAACCATTTGGGTTGTGGTATGATTTGTCACAACACAAGAAGCGTGGTATGAACTGATACAACCCAAAGAGTGGTATGAACTATCAGCACCAGTGTCCACTAGCTGCATGTTAATTGTGCCTCCTCACTCTCTCATCAGCTGCCAGAAGAGGAAAACATTCACTTGAGTCCAGGGGATTCCAAGCATGAACATAATTCTCCTATCAATGCTGATTGAAGTTTGCAGAAAGCAAATAAAATTTCACATTGTACAAAAGAAATCGACTGCGTATACCAGCCCCATATTGATTTTGTGGTCCTGCATCAATCAGTTGGCTTGCAGATAAGTTGGCCAAGTGCCAGAATCAATGAACACTGGTGGCAGGCACGCATGCAGGGCAGGAGTGTGTACCACCAGCATTGATAGATCTTATGTCCCCTACCTCCACAGTGGCCAACAGGGGACAGAGAGAACGTTAGAGTGTGTACAGCGGATCATATTCACTTTCATTGATACTACTGTCTACATGAAACATGCGCAACACTTGGCTGCCTCATATCCTCCACTGGGACTACGGAACACAAACTGCCTGATAATGTCCAACCAAGGCCACACAAACACTGTCTGTTCACAAGGTCACTACTTTAGATGAGGGTCAACAGAGGGTCTTGGAGACACTGCCTGTATATGTGGGCCTAACTTTAATTTTGGCCAACATGAGATACACACTGCCTGCCAGAAGTTCCCTTCACACTGCCTGATCATGTGAGTCCAACACTGAACAGGGTCAACAATTGTCAAACATATAATGCTTGATCATTTGGGACAATGCAGGACAGGGCCAAAAACAGACAATGCCTAACCACAAGGTCACTGCTGTCATGATGACCAACTGGTGTCATACGCAGACATTGTCTAACAACAAGGTCACCACTAACACTGTGACTAACGGGCAACACACAAACACTACTTGATCACATGGTCACTGGTCACTGGTCACTACTTCCATAGGCCACACACAAACACTGCCTAACCACAAGGGTACCACTTCCATCTTGGCCAATAGGGGCAACACACAGACACTGCCTAACCACAAAGTCACAACTTCCACCATGTCCAGTAGGGGCCACACATAGACACTGCCTAACCACAAGGGCACCACTTCCATCTTGGCCAACAGAGGCCACACACATACACCATCTGATCACAAGGTCACAACCTTCACCATAGCCAAACGGGGCCACATACAGACACTGCCTCATCACAAGATCACAACGTTCACCACAGCCAACAGGGGCCACACACATACACTACCTGATCACAAGGTCACAACCTTCACCACAGCCAAACAGGGCCACATACAGAAACTGCCTTACCACAAAGTCACAACTTCCACCATGGTCAACAGGGGCCACACACAAACACTGCCTAACCACAAGGGCACCACTTCCATCTAGGCCAACAGGGGCAACACACAGACACTGCCTGATCCAAGGTCACAACTTCCACCATGACCAACAGGGGCCACACACAAACACTGCCTAACCACAAGGGCACCACTTCCATTTTGGCCAACAGAGGCAACACATAGACACTGCCTGATCCAAGGTCACAACTTCCATCGTGGCCAACAGGGGCCACACAGAGACACTGCGTAACCACACGGGCACCACTTCCATCTTGGCCAACAGGGGCCATACACAGACACTGCCTGACCACAAGGTCACAATCTTTACCACAGCCAGCATGGGCCACATACAGACACTCCCAGACTACAAGGTCACCACTTCCATCCTGGCCAACAGGGGCACACACAGCCACTGCCTGACCACAAGGCCCCTACTTCTGGGGCCCACAAGGTCCACATACACACAGGGTGACATCCACCTGGGAACCTGGGTGACATCCACAGATGTTATGAATAATTGATAATGTGTGCCAAAACTCTATCAGCTGCGACCATTAAATAAATGTCCATCACATGTTACAAACATAATAAGAATACTTAATATTGAATTTTATCCATCGCTTATCATTGTTTGGCCAAACATCATCAAATTCACTCAAGCATTATGTTCAACACAAGACTTGGTGATTATTCCAACAAATTCCATTGATACTGTAAGTGACTTAAATGTCATGGAATTTGGAAATAATGCCTTAACTGAACACATTTCAACAATAATCAAATTCAATATCCATGATTACAGCAATACATGTTCATCAACAGCATAACTGACTGCACCTACGCTGCAAATATGATGTCAGGCTTCATGATCAACTTGAATTTTACTGGAATGCAATGGTTCAGTGCTCACATGTGATGATATTCAGTTGTTCATTCAACATCTGCTGTGGGAGGCCTTTGCAATGGTGCAGAACTAACACAACGGCAGGAATGTGACGACACCCACAAACGCAAAAAGCTGGCACAACCTCTGTTTCTAACTGGATGAACTTGCTTCAATCAGAGAACATATTATATGGTCTCTGCTTCAGTGGGGCCCAATAGACAAAGTGTTCATGGCAATATGATAATAGAAAGCATAAGATAAACTGGGCCTAGATGTTCAAAGCTGATAGTGCTAGGATAGTCGTAAGATAATGTTAGTGTATGAAACTTAATTGTAAGCTTACAGACATACTGTGGATAAATGGGACCCATGCATAGATGAGGACAAAACATGGCTTCCAGATATCTCATGCCTGGGCCTACTTGCACAAAGTGATCTTAGCACTATGCTGGTCGTACCTCCCATACTTTAACATAGACTTAGGACATGAATATGATGGTGGACTCCATCGAGTCAGAATGAGCACATGGGTAACTAAATGAGAGACTAGTTTTGTTCCTGGGTGGGACTCATCAGACCTGAGGTCTAAGGCTCAGTTAAGGGAAAATCAGGACATAGAGCACACCATCAAAAAGAGAGTTGCACACTAGAACTAAGGTGGATATTTGAGCTACACACATACCAAACAAAAAGTCTCAATGACAAAATTGTTCGCAGAAGTGTCCAAATTTGTATAGACGTAGCCCTATGATCACTCTAATATTGAATCAACTTTGTGGTTAAGCATTTAATCATAAACATAAATGTGTCCATTATTTAACACAATGTTCCAGATGTATGACTGGAGCCTGTAAGTAATCGGATTAGACCATGCAGTGACTGACGTTGTGACCGAAGATCAGGGCAAGTCTCTGAATCTGACCATCCCATCCAGACCTGTGAAGGTCCAAGGTAGAATAGACCTTCAACAACCCTGGCTTAGAGCCGGAATATTGCTGAGTGAGGGCGTAAAACTAAACTCAATCACTCACTCACTCATCATGCCATACACATAGCTGCTTCTTAAGACCTGCATCACTGGGACCTACTCTACCCCGGACTCATATGGTGCTGTCAGTCAAAAGGGATAATAATACCACAACTAATAATAATAATCTGTCGTCAACAGTTTCTGCATCACAAGCTCACATGCCGCCACATCCACGTGTTACCGATTGCAACCACAAATCAATATCCCTACATGTGACCCTTTGGCCCTGCCATCATTGATTACAGATTTGGGAAACTACCAAATCCGATTTGTGTTTACTCATAACCTATCTCCCAATTTCAGTTAACATAGGTTGAAATCCATCAATATATCTCAAAGAAGCCAGTCGGAGGCGAAATATATACGTCACTGTTGACCTATTATCTATTATTGGCTGGTCAGCAAATCTGACAAATCTAAAACAAGCTTTGAAAAATCCATACCTGCTTCAGTAACATAGAAACCAAAATGGTACTCACACAGTTAACATCACACCTCACTTGCTTTGAGTGAGTGAGTGAGTGAGTGAGTGAGTGAGTGAGTGAGTGAGTGAGTGAGTGAGTGAGTGAGTGAGTGATTACTGTTTAATGACACATCAGCAACCTTGGAATTATTCATGGTAATCAATATCTGTTGTAGTCCAATCTCTGTCCAGTTAAGCGAATAGCCAATGACATGGGGCTGAATACTCCCCAAGGAGTAGCAAATATTACCTGAATACCCACTGACACATTGGCAGGATAACTTAAAGCACGTTCCATCATGGAGGCAAACCCTTTCGAAAGTCCACAATTTTGGTACCAACCATCATTATTTTCAATTGATATTTGTAGTGAGTGAGTGAGTTTAGTATTACACCACTGTTAGCAATATTCCAGCAATATCACAGCAAGGAACACCAGAAATAGGCTTTACACACTGTACCCAATGTGTCGAATAAAATCCAGGTTTTCAACATGATGAGCGAACGCTTTAACCACCAGGCTACCTCCATCCCCATATTGTTTGTAAATGCAACAACACAAATCCTTACAATCTGTACATTGTCAAGCTGACACTGAGACACTCAGTGAAGGGTATCAACACAGGTGTGGTCATGCAATGATGCAAGAATCTGCTGGTGTCAGCAAGTATCAACATGTACAACAGCTGTGGTGTATGCCCTATTTGACAGGGCACTCAAGGGAGGTAACACAAGGGAGGGCATCAGGTGGGATTAGCAGTCAGTAAGCAACACCACTGAAAAAATACACATTGTGAAAGTTGGCACTTCAAAGCTGAAATGGTAGCCATAAAAGATTCTACTGTTGCTGTGAAGCACATTTTCAGTACCTGTATGCAAAGAATTTGAAAATGTTTCTATGGAAATATTTATGAAAAGTGACCCACTCCTGCAAGCACCCCTGATCGACTTCTAGACAGTCTCAAAGTTAATATCAATATATCACCACATACAAAGGCCACATATTCACATCAAAGTCTATATATTCTTGAGCTGATTTCTTTTGCAGAAAACAGCTGCACAGGCATGTATATTCCCTTGCTACTATATGGCCCACCAACATGGTCCAGAGAAAAAGAACACCTGCCAAGAAAGCTCAACAGCTTCATTCCTGTCATACAAAGAGATGGTAAAAGGGTGGTTACTCTGGTGCTCGGTATTAGGATAAATCAAGGACCGGTCATCATGGACAGACAGAAAGACAGACAGAAAGACAGAGACCTATTCAACTGTAGTACCCTTGAATGCAATGTTAAACCTCATTTCACCTCACCTCTTGGCTGTCCTCATGAATGAGACTGACAACTGGACATATTAATTATTTATCACCACTGATTGAGTACTGCTCTGTAGTCAGATGAATGAAATTTTATTATGTTCCCATCCAGTTTGCTAACGATCCCTGTGGGTAATGACCTTGGACTGATGTAAACAAAATCCTCCTCAAAAGACATGACTCTAAACCTTGAGAGCACACATCAGACTTCGCAAAATTACCCTGATAAATATTTAAGGTATGATTATCAGAAATTCCATGGACTGCTTTATTTCAAAAGCAGTAAAGTAATCACAAAATTCCATTAGAAACATACAGATGCATATTACATGTAATGAACGAGAAAGGTTCAGAATCATAAAGATACAGATATCTAGTTTTAGTCAAATCTGAACTCTAGATTTCAGAAAATACTCGAAATGTTATTCATATTTTCACCCCATTTTGTCCCATGTACAAAATGCTGGAAAAAAGTTGAAAAACGCATGTATTTTCTTTAAACATAAAGTTTTACATTATATAATTCAGGAAGACACAAACAGCATAGAGCAAAGACATAGTGGAGGCAGCCTTACAATTTTGAAGGAATGTGCTTCAGTCAAGACTTTGTGGCAGATCAGGCTCATTCCAAAGAAATGCTTGTTTTTTTCAAATAACCAATTGGGAGAAAATACTACAAGAACCAAGACTGCAGACAAAATTGCAAAAAAAACCAGCTTTTTTTTGAAAAAGTAAGGTGCATTTTGGGAGCTCAAGTGTACATGAAAGTGTGATTGCATGAAAAAATTTACCCACAGCCGATAAATTGGGAGAAAATATTTTGTTTAATGCTGCAACTTTTTTTTAAATGGTATTATCTTCATATATTCAGGGGTATTCTAACATGGTAGTCAAAGTGAAAATGTATAACAAGACGTAAGAGCCTGTCCCTCATTGTTGATCTTGTTATCAGTATCAGTGAAATGGAAGCCGCCATTACAAAGGCCTAACACTAGTTACAGCTATAACATGATTTGTTTTTCCCTTCTACTTTAGGGCTTTCACTGCAGATCTGGTGCCAAATCAGCTGCCGTCTCGGAGCAGGTCTATGAGAATCCCAGTTGCAGTGTTATTGATGAAAACATATCACAAGCCTATGGCAGGTTTTCACTCTAACCAGCTGCCATTAAACTTCCTGTAGAAATAATGTTTGAAAGTTAGCAAGGGAGCCTTATCCAGGTTGCTATGATCCCAGAATTAGGGAAAGTGAGTGAGTATGGTTTTATGCCATGTTTAGCAATATTCCAGCAATATCATGACATGGGACACCAGAAATTTGATTCATACATAGTACCCACATGGGGAATGGAACCTGGGTTTTCAGCATGACAAGCAAACTCTTTAACCACTAGGCTACCCCACCACCCCTCCTATGTCAAAGAGTTCCTTGAGGTTCATCCATGGCCACAAACCAGGATGCAACTTCGGTTAGAACTCCATGTTAAAAATACCTCAAGAGAGATAAACGCACTATAAACAAACTATACTTCTTAAAGTGCAATAATCTTGAATGACTTAAAACCCATTTTGCCTCTCCTCATACTTCTTTCTGAGTAGTTGTTTGGCTGATAATGACCAGTCTGCATGAAACATATGGATAGAATCGGGACTGGATACTGTCAAATGGCTACAGTATTGGCTTGAGAAGCCACTCACAACACCGTACCACCTGTTACCATGAGCCTGCCAGCCAGTCTCCCATACAGTTGGCGTAACTCACCCACATATGGCACAACCTGCCCCATATCATGTCACACACTTAGCATCAACATGTATTCCATGCTACATCCACTCAGCATATGTCTTTCACTAAGTGCTATCACTGTGCTATTCTGGATGATACAGCCGGTTGTCCTGATTGACCGCCAGTCACTGCTGCTGTAATCACTGCAATGAGTGGCAACCATGGTGGCAAGGACGGCAGAGTTAAAAGCACAAACGTTTAGAGTCCTATGAGTCTATATTATTTTTGCTTAACAATAGAAAGTCTCTGCCCACCTAGATACAGTGTTAGTTTTACTCCGCACTCGGCAATATTCCAGTTACATGGTGGCGGTCTGTAAATAATCGAGTCTGGACCAGACAATCCAGTGACTAGCAGGATGAGCATTGATCTGCTCAACTGGGAACTGATGACATGTGTCAACCAAGTCAGCAAGCCTGACAACCAAATCCTGTTAGTCACCCCTAACGACTAACATAGTTGCCTTTTAAGGCAAGCATGGGTTGTTGAGGGTCCATTCTACCTTGGACCTTCACAGGTCATTCTGATATATACAGAAATACATATCCTATCAACACTGGGAGAGGATACCCCAGTTTTAAACAATGTATGTTGATTGATACACATCAGGATGCATTCTAACTGATAAAACATTCCTGCAAGTTAGTCCTGAATAGATCATGGTTGGTTGGTGGGTTGTTTAATGCCACATTCAGCAATATTCCTGCTATATGACAGTGGTCTGTAAATAATCTTGTCTGGACCAGACAATCCAATGATCAACATCATGAGCATCAATCTACACAATGAAGATACACGGACATTTGTCAACCAAGTCAGCAAGCCCAACTACCTAATGGTAGACTTTACAGATCTTGTGAACTTTACATAAACTGTTTGTGACAACTGGGTTATTTGTTTTCAAAGCAGGGCTCAACAACATTCCATGTATATGATGGAGATACTCAAGTGCGGACAAGACAATCCACTGAACGATATCATGAGCATCAATCCACACAACAGGGTGACAATGACCTACACTCAACCAGTCAATGACTCTGAACATCCATTTAGTGACAGAAGTTACTGGAGGCCTATATTTTCATATTTTTATTTTCATTGATAATGGCAAGTGCACACATACTTGCATTTCAAAGCAGAATGCTCCTGCTGTGATAATCATGAGTAATACTAAAAGCGACAAAAAAAGTAGATTTACTCATAACAGAATGAAAGTAAAGAACAGGTAAAGCAATATGCTACTGGAACTTGCTGACAAGATAATGATGTGAGAATCAGTAGTCAGTAGAGAGGTAGTCAAGGATGAAATCTTGTAATTAATTTATTCTGGTCAACGATTGTGAATTTGGTAAAAGCATTCTGTGCTATTCTACTGAACATGCTCCCAAGTTCCCTGGTTTGGGTTCATCAATATCTAACACAATGAGTGCTTTCACAAGTACAAAATGTATAGTGCCCTTCTTTCAAATTCTTTTATCTTATATGCTTTGACAGAAAAATTGATACCCACTGACAAAGTGATACATCGACTGTGCAACTTTCCATCGTAGTCGTAAGGGCTGATTAACAACACTTATGCTCATTCTAGTTTGATTAGAGAAATCAGAGTTACACCCTCTTGTGTTGGGACAGAAATCAAACTCCACCATGGTCTTATCATTGATTTCTGCTTGGCTGAGTGGCTGCCTTGCCTGTCAACTGGAGAAAATCTCTGAGCTGTTGAATGAGCACATGAGAAAGCACTTCAAGCACAGGTTTAGCATAGTGCCTTCACACACTTACTTGTACTGATGTACACAGTTGAATGTGTGAGTTTAGTTTTAAGTCGCTTTTAGCAATGCTAAAGCAGTATCGAGACAGGGACATCAGAAATTGGCTTCACATGTGGTGAATAGAACCCAGGTCATTACGAGTAAACTTTTTAACCACAAGACTACCCTACCGCCCTTTTACTGGAATGAACTCTAGCACGGGAAGGTAACACTGGGTAGGTGTGGATTGCTGCACTAACTCCCCTCTCTCCATTCCCTACTCTACACAGAATTCAACTGCCTTTCCACAGCTCCTCCTTCGTCAACCCTAATTCTCCTAGTTCATTTTCCCCTCCCCTCCCCTCCCCTCCCCTCATCTAAATCACTAACCTGGTCCTCCACAGCTTCAACTCCCCCATAATTGCAAACTAGAACATTTGTGAGAAATGCACAGACATTACAGAAGTGACAATAATTTCAGTATAAAACTCATCCACAATTCTCCAATCATGCAAATAAGAAAGCAAGTTTGTTATTCTCTTGTCAAATCAGCATGAGAAAGACTTTTTCCCTGTCAAACGATCAGAAACTCATAATCAGCATTCCCCAATTCTATCGAAACTTCATCAATTTTTTTCACAAAATTCTGTCCATCAATCACAAGAAAGACCAACCAAGAGGTTCCATTTCATTTACAAATACAATCACCCCAAAAGTTCTGTGAAATCGAAACACTCATCACAGTGTCAGAAAGAATAAAACAATATGCTTCACAGCTGACGACAGTCGAGTCCCTTGAGTGAAATGGTCATCCATCAAATACGTGCCAGCAGTTATATTTCTACAGTCATGCTACATCCTCATTTAGTGCCTATAGGCTCCACCAATAAATCGCTGCTATAAATGATACCATTGTTGTGCAGGGTATTCATTACTGTAGAAAGATATTGGGAAGTCATCTAAGTCAGCCACACAGGAGAAACAAACCTCCATCATCTCAAACTCTTTCTCCAGAGCCGAGTCTTGTAAATTACTGATCTGATGCAGAACCAAACACTGAATGTCTTGCACATATAGAGATGCATGATCACATACGCTCAAAATACCCGTTTCCTGTCACAGAGATTAGAGCACCAGTTTCTTGATTTAAATACAGTGTCTTGAAGATTCACCAGTTTTTTACTTGATTCAAATTCTAGCTTGCTGTAACTGGTGATTGGTAACTTCTAAACCTGGAGTCCGGAAGACTCGGGGCATATGTTTGGGAGAGTCCAATCAATTGCATGAAATCAGTGATCATGGATTCTTCCAGTTCAATTATGATTATGTCATAATACAAATGCCATTAGAATAATCATTGTCCACAGAATGTTTAGATTTTAATATGGGATATCATTACAAACACAGAAAGATCTTTCCCAGAAAAAAATTACACTGCCTCTGCAAGCATGTGCAGGATTTTAGTTTGGGAGTAATACCCTGATCTACCAAACTAACACAAGTAACAGACGACAGAACGCATGGTGACCTTACCATCCATGAGATCTGTCTCACAAGGTCATCTTGGAAACAGTTTGCACTGTGCTGTAAATAAAAATTCCCGTCCCCTCCACTCACTTACTTAACCGCTACTACATCCACATCAAGCAGACAAATTCTGTCTTCCTACTAACAACTGGACATTACTGACAAGCTGCAGATATTCTCATCACCTGGATATAAACGACACTGTTGGAGGAATATGCTGCCTTCCCTGAGGATGGCAAAATAGGTTTCAGCTGTATGTCTATCAAAAATGATGAGCTAAATACACATCAGGTAGTCACAAAGACTGATTGGTATGCAGAGTGCTTGATGGACCTCATGGAAGTGCACCGACCAGACTCCTCCAGCTAATTCCTACTCTTTAGTGTCTGGAGCCAAACACAGCAAACACATCATTTAATGATAACTTAAACAAATACCTTGATAACTTAAACAAATACCTAAGACAATTCGGTGACATGAGAGCGTTTGTCATATTTACTATGGAAGAACACCTTCAATTTTCAGGCATAAAAAAATGAGGGATAATATGGAAAAAACTAAGTATCAAAAATGAGGGATAATATGGAAAAAATTAAGTGAATGGTATCTACTTCACTTATGTGATAACATGTGCGGTGTATATCTCACCTGCCCCACTGTCTGACTGTGTATTTCACAATGACTTTATGTGACATGTCACATTTGTTTGCTGTTTATAAATTTTACATTTGCTAATAGTTTCATTACCAATTATAAAAAATGTTAAAGCTGAAATGTGTGTTTAGTGCTTTGTTACTTGCACTGGTGCATCCCAACATCACAAAATGCAGCTTAGTTGTCAGTCTAACTTCCACAAGGTGCAAGTCAATTTGTGAGGAATAAATCAACAATAAATCTAACATTATAAGCATGAACAGATACGTGAGCTCATTTTTCTTCTGAACCTTGAATAGCTATGGTACCAAAACATTGCTATTTATACACACACTCAGCTATGACACTCTTGTAAACACTGGATCTGTGGTGTCTCTGTGTTGCTATGGTCTCATGGATACTACATTACAGACATATGTTTATGTGCACCGAAAACTCTGACGTTAAACACACTACACTGCAACTGGAATTTTATGATGGTGCAGCTAGGTCTTTATCTTACGTTGCACCTGGTACATGTAGGTTAACATCTGTTAAATCGAGCCCTGGTGGTTAAGTTTTATCCCATGGGTCCTGTGAATTTTCAGTAGGTCAGAAAGACATATGAGACTTACAGGACCCAATGTCTTGTTACTTTGAAACACCATTCGTGAACACTGAAGAATCGAATCTGGAGCAGACCACCAATTACTGACATCATGAACACATCAATGCTTCAGGGGCAAAATGCCAATCCATCAACAATCTACCAAATTTCTGCATGTCTAAAACCCAATCCGTGTTACCTCATTGACAAGCATAGTCTGCTTGAGACCTAATGAAGTTTAACCCTGACTGCACACAGGGAATAAACTGTTTCCTGCTGAAGGACACACTCTTTGCCTATATAACAGATTGTAAGTTACCAAAATATTACCTAAACTATTGCATTGGCACAACCATCAAACTCATGGCACCGTTTTAACTTTAAGTGCTTGACCATGGCCACTTGATCAAATATACACTGAAATATTAGAGCCAACTGCAATAACAATAAAATGAGAATATTTATTATTTCATAACATGCCTTTTCCAGACTAGATATCATGCTCGAAGTGCACAATATGATCGAACAAAGCAAGCAAGCGAGTGAATGAGTGAGTGAGGTTAGTTTTACGCTGCACTCAGCAATATTCCAGCTGTATGATGGGGGTCTGTAAATAATTGAGTCAGGACCAGACAATCCAGTGACCAACACAAGCATTGATCTGAACAATGGGGAATCAACGACGTGTCATTGCCTGACCACCCGATCCTGTTAGTCACTTCTTAAGGCAGGCATAGTCACCTTTCATGGCAAGCATGGGTTGCTGAAGACCTATTCTACTGTGAATCCTCACAAGTCTTTATAGTACTGAGCCACCCAAATACCCCGTAACAGCTTTACTGACTGCAAGACAATATAAATATCAACACAGCTCTTCACACATACCATTGTCTAACCATTTCCATTCATAAATGAACTCTTGCCAAATTAAAGAACACATATTTCAATTGGCCCTCCATGTCCATGCAATCTGAGTGAATCGGAAGGACCTATGAAGAATATATGTCATCAGCAGCATCATCAACAAACCATAGACATGGCATAATGAACCACAGGCATGGTATAATGAACCACAGGCATGGTATAATGAACCACAGACATGGTATAATGATCCACAATCAGCAATATAAAACCAGTGACCTACAACACACTGAGGGGATCCACCATCTATCATCAATCTTTCAACCCTCCTCTACCTCCTGCCCTTCCTCCTCCATCTATCTGCCCAACTCTCATCCTCTCTTCTTTCATATCCCCTCCCATCCACATGAAAGCAACACCCTTCACCATTACCCATATTTCTTCACACAGTCTCCACTCCTTGCTTTAAACCTCTTTGAAACTGAATGGAAATCGGCCTGTTTGGAGAAGAAGGATGAATATTTCAATGAGTATTGACTTGAACTGCCACTGTGATGCTACTTCACAAGGCACAAGGGCAGTGAATTTATGACTAGCAGGACGAAACCATCACAACAGGGCATCTATTTATCTATTTAAGAATTGACTTAATATTGATAATTCATACCAGTTTCTCATTATCTGATCTCAGTATCATAGCTGTAACAAGACGTCGTCCTGGCCACAGCTATAATAGACCAGTCTCAAAACACCAACCAACAGTTATAGTAGACCATCTTACGACCAACCACCAACAGTTATAGAAGACCAGTCTACAGACCACCTACCAACAGTTATAGTAGACCATCTCCCGACCAACCACCAACAGTTATAGAAGACCAGTCTACAGACCACCTACCAACAGTTACAGTGGTCCTGTCTCCAGACCAATCATCAACAGCTACAGTAGACCAGTTTCCAGACCACCCATCAACAGCTACAGTAGACCAGTTTCCAGACCACCTACCAACAGTTACAGCAGACCAGTCTCCAAATGACCAACCGACAGCTACAGTGGGCCAGTCTGCAGACCACCCATCAACAGTAGACCACCTACCAATAGATAAAGTAAGCCAGTGTCCTGACCACCTACTAACAGTTACAGTGGTCCTGTCTCCAGACCAACCACCAACAGCTATAGTAGACCAATCTACAGACCACCTACCAACAGCTACAGTCGTCCTGTCTCCAGACCAACCATCAACAGCTACAGTAGACCAGTCTCCAAACGACCAACCGACAGCTACAGTGGGCCAGTCTGCAGACCACCCATCAACAGTAGACCACCTACCGATAGCTAAAGTAAGCCAGTCTCCTGACCATCTAGCAACAGTTATACGAGATCAGTCTCCAGACCACCTACCAATAGTTACAGTAGGTCAGTCTCCTGACCATCTAGCAACAGTTATACGAGATCAGTCTCCAGACCACCAAACAATAGTTACAGTAGGTCAGTCTCCTGACCATCTAGCAACAGTTATACGAGATCAGTCTCTAGACCACCAACCAATAGTTACAGTAGGTCAGTTTTCTAGACCACCTAGCAACAGTTGTAAGAGATCAGTCTCCAGACCACCTACCAATAGTTACAGTAGGCCAGTCTCCTGACCATCTGGACACAGTTATACGAGATCAGTCCCCAGACCACCTACCAATAGTTACAGTAGGTCAGTCTCCTGACCACCTAGCAACAGTTATAAGAGATCAGTCCCCAGACCACCTACCAATAGTTACAGAAGGTCAGTCTCCTGACCACCTGGCCACAGCTATAGCCAGCCTTCATACAAGTAGGCCATCTGATCAAAGCAGTGGTAGGCCATTGCTGCAAATGGGTTGGGAGCTGAAAGGACCTTGAACCTTACACCTTGCCTTTCAGCCATGAATAATCAAAGTGTAGTTACAGCATGTCAGCCAGAAGTGACCATCAAGATGGCTTCCCCTCACTCAAGGGAGAATTCATTATGTACAAGTAATCTACTTGTGTCTCCCACAAGACCAGTCAAGGGGAATGCCATATTAGAAATTTATAGCATTGTTTCTTCCAACAATTTGGTAATGACCAAGCCTCTTTACTTGGCAAGGAAGACATATAACGGTCAACTTCATGAAATGTTTATGTCTTAGAGGTAACAATTTCCACCCTGTCAAGAAAATGTTGATATGGGTTCAGATCTGCAGCAAATGCATTTTAGTCACGCCGTCAAGCCATATGATAAATGTGCAGTAACTGACCATGGTTAAATAACAGCAGCCTAGCCTCTTCAGCCCAACATATTCCACCTTCCTAACTTATCTCCTGAACCCAATCCTGCTCAAAACCTAATGAGTGGGCTAACAAATCTATAACAGGTTCAATTCAAGCTGCTTTCATTTGGGAGACTGAAATGCCGCTAGATCAAACAGACCTCAACATGATCGATATGTGACGATCATCCCAGCACATATCAGTGACCAGCTACATTAAACACGGATTAATGTTCAACTAATACAAAAATTACTAAGGGTGGGTATTTTCAGATTGCGAGGTGAAAGTATATATTGCAATATGTATTGTAATATATTGCAAGGGTTCTTTGAAACAAACAACTACTTCAATCGAGTTAATGACTGATTTATAAAGCAGAAACACAACTAAATCACTTATCATGCATCAATAAGCTTTCATAAAAATTTCTAATCATGACGCTTATCAACTGTTCCATTTACTGTGCATATTTTCAACCCCAAATGCTGTCATATTCAAGCCTTTGCCCTAGTATTTGGCACCACAATAACTTGTTTGTCATTGGGGTCACCACTTTACAAGATTCACATGATATGAAAAATGGTAAAATTCAAAGATTTCCGAGTGTTACAAAGTTATTGTTTTTATGTCTGAACCAGTAAATACCGGTTATATTGCACAGCCCTAGAAATCACTTCATTACCATCTTATAATATGGTGAACAACAGTCTCAAATATGTAATGCAAATCCGTATTGCCCACTCTCACTGTGAACAAAACTTCTATAATCACAACTGTAGAGTTAGGGTTCACAATTATCATTTTTTCCTTTTTTCATGTTCATATCCCATATTCTTTTTCCACAACTAACATATATTTACTTTGAGGGTTGTGAGATTATGGCAGTGGTATTGACATATTCTAGTGGCCATCCATTCACACCATTAGATAGATGGCAAATCATTCAGCAGACTGGAGAAAATGAAAAGTATTTTCTAACCCTGCTGTACGCCAGAGACAATCTGTCTTGTGCCTGATGATATTGGGCCATCAAAATTCAGCTGTCTGTGACCTCTTGAAATCTTTCCAAATATGTTCTGAACATACTGTAATTCTCCAAGATGAGGTCAGGCGACATACTATGGCAGGATGTAAATGTCTGATACAAGGTCTGACAGACATTGGTTGGATAGCAAGAGAAACTGGGTGCAACAACCAGTCAAGTCATACAATGTTGCCGATTTACTAATCTTGAATAAATGTTTCCATGAACAAAAATAAATATCACCATTTGTACTAACAGGCTACTGTTTCCTTATTGGCTGACAGTGAGTACACGAATGTGCTAATAAGAGTGAGTGAGTGAGTGAGTGAGTGAGTGAGTGAGTGAGTGAGAGAGAGAGAGTGAGTGAGTGAGTGAGTGAGTGAGTGAGTGAGTGAGTGAGTGAGTGAGTGAGTGAGTGAGTGAGTGAGTGAGTGAGTGAGTGAGTGAGTGAGTGAGTGAGTGAGCTAGCTGAGTTTTACGCTGCCTTCAGCAATATTCTGGAACACCAGAAATGGGCTTCACACATGGTGCTCATGTAGGGAATCAAACCCAGGTCTTTGGTGTGATGAGTGAAAGCTTTAACCATCAGGCTATCCGAATGACCCAACTGACTTTTAACAGAATGGAGATTGTTTTGTATTATTGTGCTGAATGACATAATGGATTTCATATTATGAAGTTGTTATTGTTGCCATAAACTATTCAAAAGATGTGAAAGAACACCCTACTTTTTCATATTTCTATAATTTTCATGCCATACCATATTAACTGTAATTGTGTGAAAAAATGGGGTTCTTTAACTTTACTACATTAAAAATTAAAGTTGAATTCAATAATGTTTATGTTTATGGAATTACATTTTGCATAAATACAAGGATTTAAGCACTGTGCACATGGATTTGTATGTTTATAGCTCAATAAAGACAAAAGTATTGAAGTGAGCTCTCAGTTATGGCTGAACATCAAACAAGCAAACACTACTAATGACCTGTTCTTCCCAGGAAACCCTTGGGAGATAAAAATGTGTGAAAAAACAAAATCTGTACCTCCACAAAGACAGGTACTTCCACAAATGCATCACAAAGATGGGCAGTTGCCAACTTGACAAAACACAAACAGATAAGGGGGAGGTGGGGTAGTCCAGTGGCTAAAGCATTCACTTGTCACAACAAAGGTACGGGTTCAGCTCTCCACATGGGTAAAAGATGTAAAGCCCATTTCTGGTGTTCCCCACCATGACATTGCTGGAATATTGCTAAAAGTGGCTTATAACCCACCTCACTCACAAAAAGACAAAGACTAAAATCCAGTGCCTAACTAATTCAGTTTTAATGACAAATAATCATGACGGGAGTGACTAATTCACAGTGGGACCAGACACGTCAACATGGCGCTTGTGCACACAGGACAGCAAATGTCCATTATTCAGTTATTCATATCATTTACCATAGAACGGAATAATTGAGACGTTTATGACAGTTTGAAATAATAGTGCTGCCTTGAGCTACATACTGTTTGTGTATGTACAGCGGTATGATTGTCAGGTTTTATTGAGTACATGCAGCAGCAGCTGCTTCAGTGATTGTCTCACTGGGTCAAGGTCGTTGGACATAAACCAACAAAGACCTAGTTTTCACTTACAGATTTAAGGAACATCTTGTCAAAATAAAAGCAATCATGAATATATAATGATGACGAGAAAAGTAGGCATTCACACGCTGCACTCGTGCATCGAAACCAGTGTGATGAGTGACTGCTTCATCCAGCATGCCATCAAACTGTTCACCAAACCATATACACTTATAAAACAAATGCATATAACAAATATGCATGTGTGGGTGAGTGATGAGATTGATTTAACATCGCTAAGAACACTATTTCAGTTACATCACGGACGAACATACACTAATCAACACCATGAAAAGGGGCATGTGCTGAAAAGCTCAGAAACACAATCATGGCAAATCTAGGGTTTGAACCCATGATAAAACTTTCTGGCACATCTTCAAGGGGGCAACTCACATTTCAGTAACAGCATATCATTCATTCATATCACATACTGAAGACAGAAAGCCAGGGATTTTGAATATTGGGGGAATACTTTTTGTAGAGAAGACTCAGCACTCAATCTTGTGAAATTTAGAAATGTACAAGATCCCCAATTTGTTTATTGAGAATAACACAACATGTAATACATTGTACTTGAAGGGTTGTATCATCTCTTAAAATATCCTAGAGTATCCCCACAGCCAATGTAGATTTACACTTCGACCCATTCTCAAAATGTTGCATAATGGGTACCAGGAAGGATGGAGACTGATGACTGAAAGAGCTTAGGGGCAGCTTAAGTATGTACAGTAGGGAATGTTTGACAATCAGCTTCTGATACACCATGACTAAACATGATAAAATTCCCTTACACACTCACTATCAATTAAGTATTTAGATCTTTGACACAATCCAGTAGAAAGAGCCAGGTATAAAGAGCCACTATACCAAGAATAATACAGAAAATATAATTCTGTATTATTTTGATCGCCAAGTTGGACAAGAATCAATTGTTTTATGTTACTGCCAGTATGCATGACATGAAGTCATGAATTCATGATTGTTGGCAAAGCATAGCAAATTGTGCTGTAATTTCATGTAAATGCTTCATCCATCTTCACGCTTCCAGTAATGGCCACAACTTAACAGAGTCAATTTACTGCCATTATTCCCACTGTGTAGCTGATAAATCTCCCTCGTCATTATGCCGGTGCAAGCAACAAGGACAACAGTTGCAGGAAATCTGATTATCTTGATTATAGGATCTTGGGATTATTTGATATATGAAAGAAATACACTTTCACACAAGATGGTGGTACTGATTCCCGTTGAACTCTATCATCTTGTACATTATTCAAAGTAGCGGAAGAAGGAAGACATCTTGTACTACCATATTTGGATAATCCCAATGTAACAGTTGTTATTAAGACAAATGATTGATCTGTTTGTTATGGACACTACTGGCACAATGTGCTCTTTAAGACAAGTACGCAGGACGTGGGCCTGAAGACAAGTACAGCAAGACGTGGGCTTATACTCAAGTACGATTGGCGTGATGGAGTCCTACTGCGGCACAGCACTCTTTACAAATGGAACTGCTGCTGAAATATTTATTGAACACGTGGGAATCAAGAAGCCGTTCAACAGTGCACTGACGTAGTTTACAGAAATCAATGAATTCTATAATCTTGATCATTTGGTTACGGCCATGCCGGTGTGTGTTGCCAACTATAATCTGCTTCATCAATAACCGATTGCTTCTTATGTACCTTGTAATCTACTACTGTAGAACCTTATTCAGCATATACAAGGCCAAAGAAATCCTGCAACAACAGAGTCAACCTGTATCCCAATCTGTCCGTGAACTGGGACATCGCCTGTACGCCCATACCCTAGCATTACCAAATAAAGATAAATGTGGAATAAAGCTGACAGACCAATCGTAAATCTTAAGAAAAGATTTCTTAGTCTGTGGCTTTTTTTGTAATTGGTTAAGAGATCAGTCAACCCTTTTTCTGAAATTGGTTAATAGATCAGTAGCCATTTTTTTGTACTTGGTTGACAGATCATTCAACCCTTCGAAATAACAGTTGGGGAAAAAACATAACAGAGCAGTCTATCCAGACCATTGTGTAGATCTGAACAAGGCACAGGCAATATGTTAATTGCAGGAGCAATAAGACACCCATAATGAATATGGCAGGAAACCTTTTCAAAATCTAAAAATATTATTTCAGTTCTTCCGCAAACCTATCAACCTGGAGTTGGGGGTAAAAAATATCTGTGACAAATCAATTAATGGAGTTTGGACTTCACTCTATGAAAATTGGCAGGTCTGTTATTAAAATTTTACCATTTCACAGAACTCAAATAAATTGCATCCAGGATGGAATTATTGAGGTTCAGCTAGGCAACGCTATCTCTGTACTGTGTAGCCGTCTGCGAGACTCAAAGGTGTGTTACTTAGAGCGACAGGTGTGTACAGGTTGCATAGTCCATTCTCAGTATACATAATGAAATGATGTAACCCTGTAGACTACCACTTATATTGACTGCAGCTCTGCAGCAGATAGCCATTCACAATGGATACATCTACCTGGAAACAGTCACTTCGGATACAACATCTACCTGGAGATGGAGATGGTCACCTTGGATTCAACATCTACCTGGAGATAGGAAGGTTACAGGATTGAATCCCTGATTATGACACATCAAAAGTGTTAAAAGCTGGTACTTGTTGTCACCCTCCCTGGTGATCTGCATCTAAAGGATGCAAAATGGCTGCCCAGATGACTAGCATACTGTATACTGAGTCAGTATATTGTTTCTTTGTTGGAACCCTTTTCTAGTGTCCCCCGCCATGATATTGCTGAAATATCGCTAAAGGCAATGTAAAACAAAACCCACTCGCTCACTCACTCACTCAATCTGAGTGAAATATCCATGAAATGTTTTGATATAACAAGTAGCCGCAGCCATGTGCTTAATACTTGTTTCAAAATGTTCCGAAACACATGCACATGCACATGTGCACACACCCACATTACACCAGCTGCCCTACACAGCTCAACTCCCTGGACACTTGATCACATCTGAAAGTTACACGCATCTCAGCGGACTGCCCACCGGTGGTGCAGACTCACGGCTGACTGTACATGCCTTTAATCACTCAGCTGTAGGAGCCAGGGAGCCACATGCAACTATTCATTAATCAATACTTAATCATCATCAGCTTGCTAGGGTAGCCAGCAAATGTTAAGAGTAACCACATTTCTGCTAGCATTGACATCAATGGACGAAAAGGTCAAGTTTACTTTTGTGTAATTCACCAGGGCAGAATCAGAAACAATTCATGGTTGTGTTCTTATGGACCAGATGTGCCAGATACAGTGTTACATTTGCTAATGAAAGTGTTCTTTCCAGAATGTTGACCACTGCATATGTAGGCCAGATGAAGGTGGGTGTATCTGTGAATGTAGGCCAGATGAAGGTTGATTTATCTGTGAATGTAGGTAAGATGAAGGTGGATTTATCTGTGAATGTAGGCCAGATCAAGGTGGCTATATCTGTGAATGTAGGTAAGATGAAGGTTGATCTATCTGTGAATGTGGGCCACATGAAGGTGGCTATATCTGTGAATGTAGGCCACGTGAAGATGGATCTATCTGTGAATGTAGGCCAGATGAACGTTGATCTATCTGTGAATATAGGCCATGTGAAGATGGGTCCATGTGTGAATGTAGGTCAGATGAAAGTGGGTCTATTGTGAATGTAGGCCATGTGATGGTGGGTCTACGTGTTAATGTAGGTCAGGTGAACATGTCTCTACAGTACATTTGATTCCATTTGAGACCGATGAATTGCTCACTAACACAAAATCTAAATTGCAACAAAACCAAATTTTGCACAGCCACATGAAATCGACAGACCAACTCTGATGATGTGTCTCATAATTTGGCAAACCTGAATAAAAAAAGTTGTTCAACAAATGATCATCATTTTCTTGTCACCTTTCGCTATTTTGTACGGGGGGTGGCGGGGTGGGGGGGTCACTTGCTGGTAGAACAGCCAGGTGGGCAAGGTGCACATGTGAAATTGACATGTGTGATTTGCTCGGCAAACCAGACATTCGTGACTGCAGTACCTGAAAAATGAGATTATAACATGACGCTAATTATTTGCAAAGTATTTAACTTTTTTACAAACGAAGGATTGGCCATACCTACCTCTCCCGATCAATATCATCTCACATTGTAGTCAAGCACAACTCCCTCCCCCACAAATACAACACAATCATTGTGTGATACAGACAATATTTGCCCCTATTCCCCTGGTCTTTACAACCAGCACTCCGCCCTCCCTCCCTCCCCAACACACACTAGGGGAATGTCTGTACCAAGACTGATTGAAATTGAAAAAGCTAGAATTGTCCTCAGATCAGTTTTCATGCGGTAAAAGGTCAACTGCTTGAAGTTATTGTGTGGGCTGAAGCTGCAAATGAAACAGGAGACATCATTCAAGAAGTACTATTAGAGGAACAAGAATCTGATGAGTTTTTCATACCCTGACATGATTGATACCAACAACTTCTACTAATACCCATTCTTGAGTCTGTTCAATCCTGACCTAAAGCATGAAGACTAAACTCAAAATGAATCAGATACCAGACATGCACTGTCACCATACAATGAAAAATGAATGTTCATTCGCACATATCAATAGTTGTAAAGAGTCCATCATGTCCACACAACTATCATGTGACCTTCCCCATTTAAACCAAACACTGCTGTTTATTGAAACTGATCAGTGTCCATTCTACATACTGAATGTCATTCAAATTTGTGCAACATTTTATCCACTTCGGACTCCACTGAGACCACACTGATGAAAACTAGTAATCACTACCAGAGCCCAATTACCTGCATATGTGCATAAAAAAAAAATAATTCAATAATTCAGTTATGCAATTATTTTGGATTCGCATACAAAGTAAAACATACAATAATTGCCAAAACAGATTCTAATCCTGTATTACCAATCCACAATGTTTGACAACTGCATCAAAATAATCAATGATCATGTACATCCTTGATTGTAATTCAAATTTTTGTTTGTTTGTCATCAGAACTAGATCAATGTAATGAATCACTATCTGGTCACATGATTATCTCTACACAAAAGGACATTGAAAACCTGGCTGTACACTCAAGTTCAAGTCACAAATGTCAAAACTTTAAGAATGAATTATTACAAGAAAACAAAATATGTGCCTACATAAGTAAAACATCTCTAAGCAGAGCTGACGAAGTTGGTAGATACATTATTAACAACATGGTGTCACTGTGTATCCTCTTACTGGATTGTTTCTGGCAATTTGAACAAAGCATTGGAATGTGTTTAACTGAAAAAAAACCCCACAACAATGACGCATCACTAAAAAGAATTACAATGGAAGAAGAAATTTTAATCAATAAATAGACAAATTATCTCCCCCATCATGTACACGAGCAGTGTGTGAAGTTATAACGCCAACAGTTATATTCAATATTGGTCTTTTCAGAGTACACAATCACAATTTGGTTTATTAACTCCTCCACATTTTAGCCCTGGCTGAAAACGTGCAATCTGAGATATCGTTATACATCACGGATCATGGTGTGAGATAGTGTAAAGTTTGGACAGTGACTGACACTGTAATCTGTAACTTCAAGCTGAAATAGATCCACTGGAGATGATTACATTTTCGTTCAATTTTTCATCTGGCAGTTATCAGCCCCATTCAAGTCAGAATCAAATTGCATCACATTTCTCCTACCAATGAAGCGAGTGAGCAGGTATGGTGTTATACCACCTTTAACAATATTCGAGCAATATCATGGCAGTGAGTGAGTGAGTGAGTTTAGTTTTACGCCGACCTCAGCAATATTCCAGCTATATGGCGCCAGTCTGTAAATAATCGAGTCTAGACCAGACAATCCAGTGACCAACAACATGAGCATCAATCTGCGCAATTGGGAACCAATGACATATCTCAACCAAGTCAGCGAGCCTGACCAACCGATCCGTTAGTCACCTCTTACGACAAGCATAGTTCAATAACACCACTAATGGGCTTCACACATTGTACCCATGTGGAGAATTAAACCCAGGTCTTCAGCATGACAAGCGGATGCATTATCCATTAGGCTACCCCACTACTGATACTAGTACTAACAGAATAGGCAGGGCCTGAATGCAGTAGGCAGTGAAAACTGTGGGTCATGTGACAGATGCTTACACTTAACACACTGTTTCATTTGATTGATTGATTGATTGATTGATTGATTGATTGATTGATTGAGTGATTGAGTGCGTGCGTGCGTGCGTGCGTGCGTGCGTGCGTGCGTGCGTGCGTGCGTGAGTGAGTGAGTGAGTGAGTGAGTGAGTGAGTGAGTGAGGTTTTATACTGCCTTTCAGCAATATTCCCACAATAGCACACAGGTGGAAACCAGAATTGGGGTTCACACCTTACCTTGGCATGACAGGCAAACAGTTTAACTGCAAGGCTACCCCTTGCCAATGAATACAGTTTTTAAAGGTATCATTGACTGAACATATTCACAATGAAATATCAACTCATAAGTATCAAAATATATTAATTTATTCATCAATAATGAACTGTTTTATCTTTAATGTGTATGGATAAAATAAGTTATGTACTCCTGTAATTTAATACTAAACATGCTAAACAATACTTGACATTACTTGTCAAACGAATATCATGAAATTAATTTTATGCATTGTCATTTGGTACTAGAGTGTTTGCAGTGAAAAATTACACCTTTGTAACACAAACCAGTAACAACAATTTGAATCTATGAACACTTGTTAAACAATTTTTATTCAAAGTTGAATAAAATTCTGAGATTTAA
Source organism: Haliotis asinina (assembly GCF_037392515.1). Taxonomy (NCBI): domain Eukaryota; kingdom Metazoa; phylum Mollusca; class Gastropoda; order Lepetellida; family Haliotidae; genus Haliotis; species Haliotis asinina. The sequence goes on along the minus strand of NC_090294.1, from coordinate 8,559,190 downwards.
ATGTTCATTTGGCACACTAAATTTATAAGTTGACCTTGTATGATTTACTTTTGTGTTTATAGTGAAATTCATCAGTACGTTTTCAGAGCACACAGATTATAGTCCATTGTAACCTTGGCAACATTAATGAATGAACATGTTTCTCAGGTAGTTATTATTATCATTGTATTCATAAACTTGTATCAATACAAGGTAGCAGGGATTGGGAATGGCAGGGGCCATGGGCCATTTTGCACATTAGAATGAAAAATGGCCCATTAAAATTTTGAAGTTTACTATTGATACAAGGGCAGTGACCCACTCGAGATTCAGAAAATGGCTAATAATTCTGAAAAAGTCCATTGTCACAGTTCTCTTTTCTCTCTTTTAAAAACAAAAACTTCATGAAACTGCAAACATGACGCATTTCTTTGTATAATTCTTAAGAAATAAAACATATTTCGAACATAAATATTCTATGCAGAACTTTGTATTAGTGGTTTTTTTTGAAGCAGTATATACCATATTCACTGTACAAATAAGTCCTCCAACCACTAGACTTGTTTCCTTGATTTACCAATAGTGGATATGTACAGGTGGCAACAAGATGACCTTCACATCCACTTGCAACTCTGTGTAGGACAAAAGAACGTGTTCATCCTTCACAAACACCAGGGTTAGAAATCAATTCTTCAGTTCACAAGACCTTGAAAATGACCTTCCAGAGTTGCCATCTTTGTTACAGTAACAGTGGAAGTTGAGACAAAAATGTCAACAGTCCTTCCTGAAAATTACACATCTGAGCTGTCTCGTTAGCTGACCAAAGTACGTATGAACTTCATTCAGCTTCATGAGTCAAGAGTGTAGTCTCCACTTTGTTCAGAAATGGGTCCATGGTTATCTAGGCTGCCACAAATCACAGTGCAGAGATGCATTCAGAGGTCACACCTGACATCATAAGTTTGAATCCTCCAATAGGTTCTAGTTTTGTGAGCACCAGTTTTGTGCTTGTCTTTCCCACCACTTAATGCTAATGGTGTAACTGAAACATCATTCAAACAGGCTTCAAACCACTCACGTTCAATCTGTACAAGCCAAGGATACAAGCATGACTAATCATAAGGTTTGACTTATTAAACTGACAGTGGTACCACAACAACGTTCTCTAGTGAACTTATGGAGGGAATCACATGTCCACGTGGAGACAGATGGCCAGAGTTGGAGCTATTACAGTGTTAGCATAACCTGGACCTCTGACAAAGAGGATCGGTTTCTTTGTTCCTTTGTTTGTTTGTTTGTTTCCGGCTCTATGGCCATGGTCTGTAGACAATAAAGACAGAACCAGACAATCCAGTGATCAATATCATAAGCATGAACCTATGTAACTGAGATATGATGACGTGGGTCAAGCAAGTCAGTGACTCTGACCACCTGATTTTATGATAAGTTTAAACTGCTGAAGTCCAATTCTAACCCGAATCTTTAGAGGTTGGGATATGTTCCTGGAGTGGAGTTTTCCTTTATAATAATTATACTATTATATTCCACTTGGAAAGTTATTCCGTCCGGGCAGATGTCACTAAAAATCTGTCCAACATACAGTCATGCTGGCAATATTTGTTCCTGATGTTACTCTAAACAAGACGGTCTAACCTTAAACCACGGAAAGTTTCAAAACTATGGATAGGTTTTACATAAAAAATGTTTTTGCAAATTTAATTTTACATTTTTTGAAAATGAAACAGATAAAGAAACTATGCAGGAATAAGAACACAAGTTGAGACACTACAGTTTCCAAAATCATGCATTGGTTTTAGATGAAAAATGTTTTTGAAAATTGATTTTGACATTTCTGACAATGAAACAAATCAAGAAACTATAAAATTTAAAATACAAGGGGAGACAATGCAGTACAGCCAGTTTGGAGCCAACTTATCCATGTTCTCTGTGTAACGTACAGTCACAATACAACACCTACAGAACATGAATAAATCAAGGCAGCCAGAACACAGCGTACAGCCTACAACAATACATTATGAATACACTGGCAAAACACATGAGAGAATGTGAAGGTCGAACACCACTGCAATGGAATGTCAAAATATGTCAATGACCGTCAAAGTTTCCATTTCAACAATAAGCATATTGTCTCATTTTAAGATCATACGTGTTGGTTATGTACAGTACAGTGTTGTTCTAAATCCACTCCTGTGGCGTCGAAGGAATAGACACCACAACTGCCACATCCCATGTCACATTTCTACTGCTGCAGCATGTCGTGTTACTTTTATCATTTTACAAGGTAGATTGAAAGTTTACCGTCTTCAATTATTAAAGGTACATATTACCATGTTTGCTAACAGTCTTTCTTAATTGTCAAGAATGATTCATGCTAATGCATTACCATGCTTGATAATCTCCAGGGTATACTATTACTGAAGATTTATCAGAATGTATAACCTGGAGATATCAAAGAAAATGATGCCTTACATATTCCATAACATTCAGAATTTTGGGGCTCAGCCTGGTGAGCAAACACTAGCCTAACCTATGCGACTGAAAGATGGTAGATTTGGTTCAATGGCAATATGAGCAACAACAAACACACATGGTACCAGAGGCAAAGTATCTTAATGACGTAGAGCAATATTTTTGAAGTCCTGAGAACTCCACTGCAGGTGAGATCTATAGTCTATATTCAGAATAAGTCTCTTCTGAGGAACTTCCACAGTGAGCGGGCATGTTTAATGCTGATATTTTTTTTCAGTTTTTCACATAGACTGTCAATGTCATTTGGGAAGAAAAACTAAAATGGTGTTGCTCTTTGGTGTCACTACTCAGCTGAGGAGACTGCACCCTTGAACTCAAAGCTTCTGTCATCTTCTCTGTATATATTCAGTATGGATTCACGAAGGTCCGATCTAGATGTACTCAGGATCTGACAAAAACGTTACATGTAACTACCCAGCAATAAAGCAGACTCTATCCTACATCTACTAAGGATCTATACAGGATCAATGAAGGATCACCCTTCTTCCTGAGTCTACCCAGGATCAGTTTACAATCTACCCGTATGTACACAAGATCAATGCAGCATCTACCCTTCATCTGCCCTCCATCTATCCTGGATCTACACACAATCACTTCAAGATTTACCCCATATCTACTAAGGATCTACCCAGGACCAATACAGGATTTAGCATGCATCTACCCTTGGTCCACCCCGGATACACCAAGAACCAGTCCAGGATGAATACTGGTGCCCAATGTTAACTTGGATCAACCCAGGACTTATCCCAGATCTACACAAGATGGGACTGTACCTTTAGAACACAGTGTAACTTACCATCAGGAAACAGGTAGTTGAGGAGAGGCAGTTTTGAGGAGTGTTTTCTCCACAGTCGGAGAACATAGTCTTCCCAGCGCACCATCTTTCCCAAGATGAGCATGACAGGGATTGTGGGTAATCCGATAAGAAGGAACAATGGATCTGCTCTCTCCATCACATTCAGCCCCTCCTTGTGCCCTAGCACCTGCAACAAACAATGTTTAAAGTAAAATTAAACTTAGATAACAGAGTTTTACAGAGACAATCAATAGTTTTACCGGGTAGTTATATTTCTGTACGGAGACACCTAGTACACTTAGCAATAGTGCTTTACAGAGACACTGTACACTTAGCTGTAGCTCTGTAGAGATACAGTCACCTATAGTTCTGTGCACAGACACTATGTACACTTAGCAAGTGCTGTACAGTGACGCTGTACAATTAGCTATAGTTCTGTGGAGATACAGTTAGCTATAGTTCTGAACACAGACACTATGTACACTTAGCAATAGTTTTGTACAGAGACACTGTACAATTAGCTATAGTTCTGTAGAGATAGACTTAGCTATAGTTCTGTACACAGAAACTATGTACACTTAGCAATAGTGTTGTACAGAGACACTGTACTCTTAGCCATAGTTCTGTAGAAACTGAGCTACTGAGGTTGCTATAGTTCTGTACAAAGACACTATGTACAGTAGCTGCTATAGCTCTACAGAGACACTGCACACTTGGTCATAGCTCTGTAAAGAGATGCTTAGTACACTAAACTGTAATTCTATACAGAGACACTATGTACCTTGCTCTACAGAGACATTATGTATTGTTAGTTTGTTGTAGTTTTAGCTATTGTTTGATACTCTGTCACTTCATAAGCATAGTAATAGAGTGGTGTTGAAATATGCAGGTACACTAAAAGGAGAGTCTATTCAGTGATCTTTTCATGCTTTCAACTGGAAGAATATTTGCATTTGAAAAGAAGTCCCACAAAACCCGCTGCATGTGAAGGCTCAGTGTTGTTGGAGTAATGTGTTCCCTAGTCTTGCATGGCATATGACATAGATTTGACTATGGCATGAGCATGTGGTTCACTAAGGCATAAGGATGTGATTGAATATGGTATGAGCATGTGGTTCACTAAGGCATAAGGATGTGATTGAATATGGTATGAGCATGTGGTTCACTAAGGCATAAGGATGTGATTGAATATGGTATGAGCATGTGGTTCACTAAGGCATAAGGATGTGATTGAATATGGTATGAGCATGTGGTTCACTAAGGCATAAGGATGTGACTGAATATGGTATGAGCAAGTGATTGACTACAGTACAAACATGTGGTTGACTATGGTACGAGCATGTGATTGACTACAGTACAAACATGTGGTTGATTATGGTATGAGGATGTGCTTGACTATGGTTTGAGCATGTGGATGACTACGGTACGAACATGTGCTTGCCTATGATACAAGCATGTGGTTGATTATGGTATGAGCATGTGGTTGATTATGGTATGATGATGTGGTTGACTATGGTATGATGAGGTGGTTGACTATGGTACAAGCATGTGGTTGATTATGGTACGAGCATGTGGTTGACTATGGTATAGGCATGTGGTTGACTGGAATGAGCATGTGGTTGACTATGGTATGAAGATGAGTATGCAGTCTTCCAGCTGTACCAGCTGACACCACAAAAGTGACCTTCAAGAGCCTCTATGCACAAACTTCATGTTACGAAGATGGCAAATGAAGTGTGTAGGTCCCTGCAGTCAGCATACTTTAGCTTCCCTTCCTATTCAAATCAAAGCAGTCAGCAAGTCTACTGATGCCTAAAATGAATCCTCAAGAGATTTCTGCACTGTTTACTAGTTCCCATTTAGAGATTACATTCTGAGATTTGACTCCCAAAGTCACACCTTAACAAAATATTGATCTAAAATACAATTTTGACACTTAACAAAAGGATCTCAGCAATGAAATGTTTGTTAATCTCATTCCTTAACACAGACTTGCAACAATTGCTGAAATAACAAATTGTAATTTTGAAATGTTCAGACAGACGTACATAAATTAGAGCACAAAGAACAGCACGTATCCCATGCTTTCACATTAACTTCAAGTAACTGTTGTGCTAAGAAGAATGTAAATCCTAAAGTTTCACATGGACTTACAACAACTATAGCACTAACACAACTTTGCGGAACAAGACCCACAAATGGCTGCTAAACAACAAACGTCCCAAGAGGCCATTAGCAAGCATTACGTCATGACCACAGAGTATTTGGGTTAACAAAGAGGCTGGGAGTACACATACATTCCTGCAGCCAACACAATGTTCAGTAATATAGATGGGCTCCTTTGAGTATTGTCAGCCATTGATCACTGCCCACCAGGAACATTCATCTCCAAGACCAAGTAATGGTGCCACCATGTCCAGGTGCTTCCTTTGTTAGATTGAGCGGTAAACGTAATTTGTTGAAGTGTACAGAACCGATGCTCTGCACCACAGAAAGCAATGAAGCGAAGAAACCATTATGGTGATGTGTTGGGAGAAAGGGAGGAGGATAAGCATCTCCCCCTCGTCATTTATTGGATGTACAGTGTGAGAATGCACACACTGTGTTCTTCCACACTCCTAAATCTATCAAGATCTGTTCTAGAAAACCTGTTAAGAAACCTGTTTTTCCTAAGACACAGACCCATGAAACAACAGGTTAGAATCGGTCTTGACATAAGAAACGACAAACAGGATCATGTGATCAGGCTGACATATTTGGTTGCCAAGTCATTGTATTCCAGTTGATGATGCTCATGCTGTTGATCTCCTGTTTAGTCCAGACTTGATTGCTTACAGACCATCACCATGTAGCTGGAATATTGCTGAAGGTGGCATTAAACAACAACCAAACAAAACCTAAGATGCCAAGCCATGGGACCATAAATCGGGTTGCTGACCTGTTTCATGAATGTCATTGTATCCCAATTGCTATGATAAATGCACATGATGCCAATCACAGGATTGTCGGGTCCATACTTGATAACGTATAGGCCTCCTACGGTGATAATATTGCTAAGCAAATTGTTAAACAGCAAAGAAGCATTGTCACTAAGGTGACATAGTCCCCCACCAGAATTTGTCAAATCAAACTTAAAAAGTAACGAAAGGGAAGGTTGTAGTTAAAGATGAAGTTAAACGTTAACAAAGGTCTCATCAGCCAACCCACACCATCCAAAGATGATGCCTTGTGTCAAATATGAAGAAAACACAGTGAATCGTTTGTGGGATGTCTCACTGACACAGTGAACATGTAGGTTACAAACTGAAATATTCAATGTCGTTGTGACCTTGAACAATACATGAAGGTCACCATAATAGACTCTCTCTGTGCCTTCCCTAGATGAAGACTGGTGTCAAATATGAAGAAAAGGCAGTGAATGGTTCTTGAGGTACCTTGCCGACAAGCCTGATGTGCAGGTTTACATGCTTTCATTGTGACCTTGAAAACAATGTGAAGGTCACCAAAATGGACTGGGCCCCGCTCCTTCCTTAGATGAAGCTCTGTGTTGCATGTGAAGGGAATCCAGAAAACAGTTCTTGAAATATCTCACTTACAAAAGCACAATGTTAAAGTCCCCTTGTGACCTTGAAATGAAAGTGAAGGTCACCAAACCTGACTGGGACCTTTCCTATACTGTGGTGAACCAAGGTACCAAATATGAAAAGAATCTAGTCAAAGGTTCTCAAGATATTCCATTCGTTCATACGGAAGGAGCCTAATAGTATATCCCCCGCTTCAAGATCCACAGAGTCCTGTGATGACCCCTGAAAGTATACATTGTGTTCCAATATACAGTCTGCACGTATATTACTCACCCACTGAAGATATCACTGTTTAATAATTTTGCAAAGTTATCACACACTGTGTAATAACATCGCATGATGCCATACGTATGATGTCAAAGTGTTTTACAGTTATGATGTCACAATGCTAAGACCTCTGTCACGCTGAGTGTCACCAGACTCTTGTTGAATTCTTAGGACAGAAGTATTTTGCTCGATATTATTTTGCTTATGATGGATGAGTAATAAACATAATATGTCCCATGTAACACCATATTTATGAAACTTGCACGTTAGATACCAAATCATTCACTCGTTTCATAAATATGGTGTTACATGGGACATAGTTTAGTATTCTCTATGTATACAGTACAATCCTCAATACAAAAAAATGTAACCTCCATGTTACTCTGTACAACCTGAATGTATACACTAAGTCACGGCTCCATACACCCTGATTATATACACTGCATTCTGAAATACATCCAGAATCTGTACAGGCCTCAGCCTGTGCATTAAAAGGTTTGTTCTTAATACATGCAGAATGTATATCAGAGTGTTATGGTTTTCAAACACTTAAGAACATGCACTGTTGGCCTGATTATGACATGGACAATTGTAAAACATGCTTTAAACTTATTCATGATGCCTTCATTTTAAACAGAAACCATTATCTGAGTATTTACATTGTCTGCGTGCAAGAAACCCACAATGCTATCATATACAGTAGGAGTGAGCACTGCAACCCTAAAACCTATGATTCTAAGATACACTGCTCCTCTATACACCCTATATGTATACACTGTGTCGCTCAATACATCTTGACTCCAAATACTGTTACTCAACACACCAACAATGGGTACCCAGAATGACTCAATACACCCTGAATATATACCCCAGGTCCCTCAATACATGTGCACATATACACTGTTCCTCAATACACCTGAATGTTTGAATGTGTACACAATGTATCTCGAGAAACCTGAATATATACTAGGCACAAGAAATGAGGGAACCCTCGATTTGGACTTACAGTGCAAGGATTGATATATAAATGTTGCGTGCTGATTGCATTCGAACTCAGGTTTGAATCCACTTCCGACTGACACTACAAGTAGCACCATGCTCCCTGTATATGATACACATGCATCATGAACCACACAGGCATTGTAGACTATAAAAATGACTGTAAACGTGAACCTATATCATTTGTGAAAATGCCCTCTTGACAGTACCAGAAGGAACAGAAATGGCAGGCCATTGGAATGCTAGAGGGTGGACAATCACAGAATGGCGGTGCTCTTGTCCTGTTCTTCAGAAAATTCAAAAGCATCATTTCATGTCTCATCAACCTTTATCGTCAGACAGGGGACGTTAAAATGAGGACTGGTAGAGGACGCCCTAAAACCACCTCCAGACAAGACACCTTCCTGAGAAGCAAAGCTTTTAGGAACCGGTCTGTCACTGCCCTAGATTTGAAGTGGGGTGTGTTCAGAGCTTCAGGGATATGCATTTCAATTTCTACTGTAAGAAACAGAAACAGTGATCTGAAGTCGAGGCATCCATTCAAAGGTCAGTCTAACTAAGTAAGCTTATCCTCAGTACTTTTCATTACACTCCACCACCGAGTCTAACAAAACCTTATGGGAGGTCGCATCAGGTAACCTTTGAGATTGACCAATCAGAACACAGCTTACCAAATCGCGAAAGTGCACATTCGCAGATCCCCTATGAACTTTTTTGTCTCGAAAAAAGGTTCGTACCCGAACGATTCCGAATGCTATTTAGCGTACGATCGCTTCCGGGTGATGCACATGGTGTACGTACTGCCATGACAACAGTGAGTAAACAGTCGCTAAAAATAGTGTTTTTGATAATATTCAAGGATGTTATCTTGCGGAAATATTAGGTAATGGTAACCATGTCAACAGAAACCCCAAAGCGTATATACTGCAGGCCAAATAACTGTGTTATATGCTGATTTTTGTTTGTGGAGAGATCTGTGTCGGTGACCTGAATATTTTGAAAGTCCCTCCGATCCCTAAGTAGTAGCCGTTGTCTGATTGGTTAAATCTATTTAACCGTTTCGCATTTGATTGGACTGTCATTGATTGCTCAAAGGTTACCTGACGCGACCTTCTACTAGGTTTTGCTAGACTCAGTGGTGTAGTGTAACAAAATACACTGAGACGAAGTTTACTTAGACTGATTCAAAGGTGTAACCATGACAGCTTACCACAGACTTCTATGTGGGCTCAGCAGTACCAGAACGGAGGGAACAGGCAATGGTGAAATGTGATGTATAGTCATGAATCTCGCTTTTGTTTGTGATTCACGGATGGTCAATCATGTGTGCGGCGATGGCAAGGAAAGAGAACCGATAACCCCAGTACAGGAACATGATTCATATGGTGGCGACCCTGTCATGGTCTAGGGAGGGATTTCATTCAACAAAAGGATCAATTTGTTTATTGTTCCGGATAATTTAACAGGACAGCGGTATGTGGACAAGATTTTACACCCACACATTGTTCCCTTGGCTCACAGGACAGGTCAAAACTTTGCATTTCAGGAAGATAATTCACGCGATCACAGAGCTCTTATTGCAGTGAACTTCTTGCAGCAACAAGGTGTTACAACATTACCCTGGCTGGCTAAATCCCCAGATCTGTCCCCAATCAAATATTTATGGGATGAGTTAGGGTGTCAAGTGCGTCTTGGGGACCCAGCACCCGCCATTCTAGATGCCCTAGGTAGAGCACTGCAACATGAGTGGCAGCTGATTCCAAGGGCGACAATTCGACAGTTGGTGTTCAGTATGCCTGCAAGGTGTCGTGCCTGTATTGCTTCTCATGGTGGACAGACTCGCTACTGACTATATCTGACATACAAACTGTACAGCTGTGTTGATTAAACCTAGCGTGTTTCACAAAATCAAGGGGTTATTTTACTTTTCGTGCCTAGCATATATCCTAGGTCCCTCAATACTCCTGAATATATACAAAACAAGTGTTTGCCCCTAATATGGCAATGTAACCCACCACTAAAGAAGAATGAAACATTTATTACATATTCACACTTTATACTTTTTAGTGACACACAAGATGCTTGAAATGACTGATGTCTGGATAATCACCCATTGGTTACAACAGTTCATGACGTATTCCGTTAACAAGACTCATGGTCACCTTGAAATATGGTCAAGGTCACAAAAACCAACTGGAATCTGCATCATCCCCAAATGTAGGCTGTCACTGAATTTGAAGACATTGGGTGCAACAGTTCCTAAGATATTGTGTCAACAAGAGTTCGCAAGGTGGTCAAAAAGCTGTGGTGACCTTGAAAATAAGGTCAAGGTGAACCAATTTGACTGGTGTCTGCATAATCCTCCAATGTAGGCTGTCACCACATTTGAACTACAAATTGAAGACATTGGGCATAATAGTTCATGGGATATCGCATTAAGAAGAATCAGGACTTACGGACGAACAGAACAGATCCGACTGAATGCATAGTCCCCTGTTCCACATTGCATCAGGGGACAACAATAGAAACCAGAACATACCTGCATGACAGGCCCTCAACACACAACATGACAGGTACCAGAAGATACCTGCATGACAGTCCCTTACTCAATATGAAAACATGACAGGTACCAGAGCATACCTGCATGACAGTACTCTACTTGAAAACATGACAGGTACATATCTGCATGATGGTAATTCGTTCTACATGAAAAATGGTGTAGATATGACAAACATTGACTACAATTTACAAAAATACCTTGATGGGAACGTACCTGCATAACGGTGACTGCACCGTATGTGACTGCCGTCCAATAAACAGAACCAATAAAAATTCCACCTGCCACAAATGGACACATCTTGTAGATGATCTTGTCTGCTATATCCATTATGTACACAATTGGACCTGGAAATACAAGCATATTGTTTTGATATGTCACTACTTATTCCACAATTCACATACACATGAAAATGAACTGGCAACTGTATTCTACCCTTCTCTTAGTATGTCCCTTAATTCAAAATGTTCTGTTGCAAACTTCCTCCAATGTTTGCATCACCTCTTTTAAACTGATGCTGGATTAACATATTATTGTTGTTTAAGATATTTACTCTAACTTTTGCAAAACTTAGAATGCTTTGCTTGAAAGTATAAACTTTGCTTACTAATTTATGCTTGCAGTTGATATTTTAAACGGTGTAGTTCAAACAATTAAGCTCAAACCTACTTCTGAACTCTGAACCCACATACTACAGTCGATTTGGCTCAAAAGCAGACCAACGAATTGCGGTCTAGCTCGAAAACTAATAAACATAAAATACTCAGTGAAACACTGATCCAAATTAAAACATTAGGTTTTTGCAGATTTTTTTTCCTTAAAATGTTATTTAACAAATTATCATTAAAATATTGACACAGCTCACTGTTTGTTACGAGGAAGGAGTGCAGAGAAAGGGACAGCCAGGTGTGCAAGAAAGCATGGTGACAACACAGGTTAATAAGTAAATAACTTTTCTGGCACTTATGCATGTGCTTCTCGAACACCTGGCTATGCCTTTCTATGCATTCTTCCCTCGTAATAAACAATGAACTTTGTCAATATTTCAATGATAGTTTCCTAAACAATTTTTTAATATTAGGACATATATTGTGCACAAATCTCAAAGAGTTGGTATGATGTTTTGATTATGACCAGCATGTCATTGAGTATGTTGTGTTTGTTTTCAAGTTACAATGCAATCCATCAATCTGCTTTTGAGCAAAACGGACTACACAACTTTGCCTTCAGACCAGGTAAAGCCACAAAACTAGGAAACAGATTAGTTTGTGCCTCTCTTAGTCCATCATGAGATAAATGACCAGATAAGATATTTGCCTCACCTAATTTTGGAAATATGATCATGTACTCTGTATTGCATTGTGGGCAGGCTACTTTGGCTGTGCTATTTCCTTTTTGTTTCTCGTCTATCCACCGCTGCAGACAATTCTGATGGACCCATTTTGTAGTTCCTTTACACCGACATGGACGCACCCATGCAGCATCACGATCGTCATCATCAGTGGCAAAACAAACCCAACACGAACGTCTGCAAGTAAAGCAAGGTTCAGTATTCTCTGATCAAGTGGTAAAGTAATACCTAACATCACAGTCAAGGTCATCACACATAAGTGATATGCATTCATGTGTAACTGTTTGAACTATGAAGCCCACTTCTGGTACCTCCCGCCATGATATTGCTAGAATATTGGTAAAAGCAGAGTAAAACTAAAATCACCTACTCACTGTTTGAATCAGCCCAGACTAATGCCTCATCAGAGCACATGTCCCAGATCAACTGCAAATCAACCATCCTTTTGCTCTATCCACTAGCCTACCGACTGGAACTTGAATCAGGGAAACAATGGCTCGCTGGTTACCATACCCGAATTGAGTAGAACAGCGAGCATGATTTTCAGTCACTGGATTTATATACGTTTCATGTCTCCCTTTATTGTCACTACTTGTAACAATGTATGAAATAAATACTACAATCACGTGAAGACTTACTGTCACTACTTGTAACATCATTCAAAATAAAGACTACCATTATGCAAGGCCTCTGAGTTTTCATTACACCAGAAGAGCTGTTCTGAGAAGAAAAGTATGTGGTATTTCAGGTACTGGAGCTCAAGTTGTGACCCTTAAAACAGCTCACAACGAAGACATAAGATTGATGCACTAGTGCCATATCACAAGAAACTGCTTGTACATTCATTCCACATACAACGACAGCTTGTGGCAAAAAGCTTTGTGTCTGCTGGCTTGGACGGTAAGGGTTCCATCCGTTACAAATGTATTACATTTATTATTATTATTTCCATGGGTTAGGGTTTAGGTTTAGGGTTTCAATTTAGCATTGGGTTAGGGTTAGGGTAGCCTTTCTGAAATAATCTATTCTTAAGGCATAAAATGATACAAGAAATGGGGGCTATGGGAGGAAATCTTTCCCAGAATGTTAGTAGTGTTATCAGATTGGCTGCACATTTGTGTGCAGTCACGTACTCTAACAACAGTTGAATCATAATTTCGGAAAGATATAATATTAAGTACAAGAGGAAAAAATATCATTTCAGACTCGTGGATCTGTTCACATGTGGCCCTACACAGGGCACTTTCTAACAGATGTCACTTCATTAATTAACCAAATTCGGCTACGAGATTTGGGTCATACAGAGAAAAAGAAATAGGGATTTCTGGCAATCACTCGAATCAGGCGACAACGAACCAAGGTTGAGATGTACTAAAATAAAAGGCTGCTAGTTACCGGGTGTCGACTTCATCTTCTTTTAACCTGCTTTGTGCCATTTCCGTCACAACTCGGTGCTAAAAGTCTACGACGGCAATATTATGAAACCACTGTCACGGACAGTTTATCGCTTTTCCTCAAACACAGCTGTCATTCATGTTTTCATTCAACCACAGAAATGTAAAGAAACGATACAAATCAAGCAATATGCCAATTAACAACGTGTCTTATCTAACTTTCACATAATGCGTGAGAAAATTATCAGTTGATAGAGCGGTCATGGAAAAACTGGAAACGTTAGTTGACCGGAAGTGGAATAATTCCGGGAGCAGTCATTTCGTGGAAATGTAGAGATAAATCGGGATTGTCTTTGAAATGTTGTATTTGAAACGTGAAACTGTTAGTTGCGTGTCATCATGTAGATGATAAATTGCTATAAATCTTAATACATTTTAGATTGCTCGTAAAACTATCTTATAGGAAATATCATATTGAGTATGTCATATGTCTTTCTCTGATAATCGTACAATTCCCAAACTGTTTGATGATTAAATGTCTTACCGTCTCTGATCAAAATTAGGGTTTATCCATAACGGAGTGCTGGTCCCACTGAAAATGGATTATGTGAGGGATGGGGCTGATTCAAGTTATTAATATTCCAGTCTTAGCCGTTGGGCACTCTAGATATGTTGATGCTGATTTTAATCAATTCGTGTTCCACCGACACAAGTCCATTCAATTTTAAGAATGACGAGGCAACTCTCCACATCTACAGTTCGTCTAGTACAGCTACGCTCATTGTGAAAAAAGTATATTTGAAGTAGATCAGCCTTAATAAGGGTAATCAAGGTTTGAACGCAAGTGACGTTTTCACAAAAAAACTTTTGAAAACTTGGTTAAACTTATGATTCACTCTCAGATCCCAAACTCCACATGGAGCTACTTTTTTTTTTACACCACACCAGTCATTGCCTGTATATCACCAATGGGTCGACACACACTAACAGCAGACAGTTTGAAGTGCCAATCCCACTTGCAGCCTCACTGATGAGTGAATGAATTGTTTATTAAAGCGTCACGCATAAAATACGAACGAAGTGAAGGTGGAATATAGATGCAGGGCTGCATTTCGTTTTTACGTAACTGTTTACAACGTTTTGTCTTGAAAGTTGTCTATTAGTTAGCGTACTGGTTCACTGCGACGACGTACAGGTTAGGGACAGATATGGTATCATGGAGGTATGACAACACTTTTTCAAAACATCTAGAGAGAAATTAATTTTCAAAGGTAACAATATTTTCTAACTACTCCATGGCCCGAATGATGTCGACATGCGTATTGTCATGGCAACCAGTATCGCAGGAAAAATGGTGGACTAGAACGTCGTCAGTTTGTAGGAGGAGGCGATAAATGTGAACAGTTAAGTATAAAACTGTTTGAAGAATTTCATTATAAAGCCCTGTTCATTTGCAAAATAAATGGCATTGAGAGAAAAAACATCGTTTTTATAAACACATTCTGAAAATCGGTTGATAAATCATATGGGTCCAAATCCTTCTGATTCTTGAACAATACCGGACGGCATTGGGAACGGACACACTGAATCTATGTCACACCGTCTGTTTCATTTACCCAGCCTTGCTGAATATCGTACTTCCTGGGCTGACAGCTGGCGTCGTTGTATTGTGCTATGATGTCAGTTCTGGCATATGTTGTCAGTTCTGGCATGTATGTTCCTGATTGTCCTGGTCTTCTGTTGGCGACAACGGTTTGTTGACGTCATTTGTTTGTTTTGCGAAAAGGAATTGTTGGGATTGTATTGTTGGAATCATAGTACCGTTCAAATGATATTTATTGCCTACACCTAAATGTGTTACAGTCCGTGGTGAAGTGGACTGAACATATATAACGAGAATGGATTGTGCGACCCTCTGTCCTCGTCGTCAGAACAGACGTAACAGACGTAAGAGTTAGCCCCGTGGATATAGCATTGACTCGTCACAGGAGAGAACCGGGTTCTATTCCAAACATGGGTACAAAGTCCATTTCCGGCGTCCCATACCTGCCAACGCTCAAGCATTTGACTTGAGACTCACGCTTTATTACTCATGTCACGCCTTCACGACGAAACGACCTTTTGATATCGCAAGGTATTTTCTCTCTTGGAGTTGGAAACTCTGCGTGTCTCACGTCGATATTACATGAGCATTGCAACAAACTCCGTAAAAACATTTTCACTCACTGTAAGATGAAACTTGCTTTCTCCCCGCCCAGCATTTGCCAGTCACGATATTGTGTCTGCGTTAGGTATCTCACGCTTGCACGCACGCTCGCCCCTACGCACATGAAAGTACAATAATCTTCAACACGACGCTAAGATTCATCAGAAGAAAACCAATCTTTACATCAAACGATATCCCATCTAATTTTGAAGTAGCATAGAAGAACTAATCACTTTGCAGAAAAAAAAACATCCCAAGGGAAGATATAATATGTAGCTTGTGTACATTCTAGATTGGTAATGTGTTTCGCATACTTGTCGTCAAACTTCACACAACAAAGATAGTTATATGTTCTATACCTTGGGTGAGTGAGTTAACATTTAAAATCATATCGGCAATATTTCAGCCACGTCTTAACCACAAAAATATATAAATGCCAACTTAGATAAAATAAATACCAGACAACGAAGACGGTAGAATCTCAAGATATCACAGAATTTCAATGAAAACTCCATGTAGCAGGTAACCATTAAAGTATAACCTTGAAACAACAATACAGTATAAAAAACGGGAAACAGATTGCTAAAAACTGCATGAAGGTGAGACCATGGGGACTTTACAATATTTGCTACCTGTATAGTCTCTGACTGGAGTTAATTCATCTCTTTCGCTTTTAATGTCTGTGCGCAAGGCTAACAATTAATCTAAAATCGACACATATACTGTGGCTGGAAACTGTAGTATATCTAACTATACTTTCAATGACGTGGGCACACTCCCTAAGGGGGACTATAGTTGTGGGCCTACACACCGTCTCAGGAGGGACTACACAGATATTTACTTTACACATCACGACTAACAGATTGCGTGGTCAGACTTCCAGTTGGTCGACGCAGGTCATATTTTAGCATCCCCAGTATGTAGGTCGACGTTCGTGATGTTACTCACTGGATGGTCTGGCCCTGACCAGCGCCAAAATAGCTGGGATAATGCTGAGGGTGACGTTAACGAATAACATCAGCAATAAACAAATTTTTAACCTCTGTCGAAGTGTATTAACTCATACTGAATACTACAAACAATCTGCATTCATATTACCAAGAACTGCCATGGCATATTCATTTACGCATCTACAAGATTTTATAATTTTAAGCACCTACGTGTAATTTGGCGTAGGTTGTACATTGCAGTTACATGTAGAGATTAAATCATGATTGTTCGGTTTAGCCACATGGACACCGGAAGCTATGTACCCTTGTATCACATTCCAATGAGGACAAAGCTAAGTTTAAAATGTTCAAAACCCGAATTTGTTTCAAAAATAGATAATTTGTGTAAGAAAGTAAAGGACTCCCACAATCTCACCCGTAAAACACGTGGCATAATAGGGCAAACAAGGACATATAGTGAGTGAGTTTAATTTTACCCTGCTTTTACCCATATTCCAGCAATATACGAGGGACACCAGAAATGGGTTTCCCACAGTACACCCATGTGGGGAATCGAACCCGGGTTTCGGCGTCAAGAACGAACACCTTAACCACTGGGCTACCCACCGCCCCAACCAAGGACATCTAACACCAACATATCAGTTGAGTGAATGAGCAGGGTTTTACCGACAAGAGCGCCGCGGAGTAACATCTCAATATAACGCTTCTACCCTTTGCAATCCTTAAGGTTAGGGTTTGGGGTTAGAGTAGGACACCCTTTACGACCCTTAGGGTAAGGGTTTGTGGTTAGTGTCTTGTACCCTTTCCGATCTTTGGGGAGCCCTAGGTAAAGTGCAGTACTCCCTTATACCGAAATCTCAGGAGGCACAAGAAACGGGAATGACACTTTGTTACAGTGTGGGGAACAGAACCCCGATCTTCATCGTGACTAGTGAACGCATCAACTGCATTAACTACGCACTATCACACACGCTGTGAATGCAAGCAGACAGAATGCTAACTTCAAATAGTCCACAAATGACAAATCCGGTGCTTGTTTTGTCTGCAAATTTAGTTTCTTTTCAAACTAAACAATTATCAGTTAATTGATTAATTCATTTGCTTTTGATATTTTTCAGATTTCTTTTCCCTGGAGAAAGTAATCTGGATATAGTGTTTCCTCGTGTTAAATGTCATTACGCACGCGCGCCCACTGAATTTAATCAGAAACAGAACCCTCATTGGAGTTCTAATTAATAGTTTTGAATGTAGGGGGTATTGACCGGTACACAAACAATGAGGGGGATTGTTCGTGACGTCACTGAAGAGCAGGTGGGGACACGTGTGTCTCACTGACGACCTGCTGTGGTCAACTCTGCCAGCACACAAGGCGGTCAATCATACTTGCCATGGACACTGGTAAATTTGGGAGATCAATACGGTGATTACCGAGCATTGTTCGTGCAGGGAACAAAGAGGAGTAGATTCAAGCTATAATTTGCCCCCTCATTGAGGCTCGTTGGGTACTGCTGACACCATCGGGTATCTGAGTATTTGGTATATGGGTACGTAGAAAAGTATCGGGTATCTGGATAGAGAGGAACGTATCTGGGTATAGAAAAGTGTCGGGTCTCTGGGTAGAGAGAAAAGTATCGGGTATCTGGGTAAGGAGAAAAATACCGGGTATCAGGATAGCATAAACACCATCGGACCACTGGGTACACAGCTGTCTGCACTCATATATATGCGTATATATCACTGGGGCAATAAGCGTGTATGGTTTTACACGCAGCTTTTAACACTATTCAGGCAGCGTTACGACACATAAAGCATCCTAGATAAAATACAAATTGGCCTTCAGAAAATAGGGGAACACATGGAGCGGCCATATATATTACTATAACACAGGGGTCAACATGTATTACATCTGTCAAAGGTTATCATTGTACACTTTTTGTTGAATGCATGTAAAAGGCCAAGAAAGTTGAAAGTTATATAGTATTTATAACAATAATGGAAAGCTATTATTTCCCTGACGCATATCTGAAGACATGAACTATCAATATTATATCCATTAAATGTTTTTGTTCAAGACTGAACCAACTGAGAAAAGGAAATGATATCACTTAGAGACTGTTAACACTACCGTGAATACTACAATGCAAGCTGAATGAATGTAGTTGTACGCCGTTTTAAGCAATATTCCAACAATATCACGGCATGGGACACCAGAAATGGACCTCAAACATCATATCCGTGTGGGGGAACGCTTTAATCACTAAGTTACCCCGCCTCGGAGATTCAATACCACCTTAGCCAACCTCTGTAAAACGTGAATCCGTTCACAAAATCCGTACCGTGGGTAAGGGTTAATGTTCGTTTTCCTTGGACAGTTTGGATTTACCTGGGTCGTTTTAGGTTTTGAAATCGAAGAGCATCGGTTACCTGCATAAATGAACAATATCACTTAGAGCAATATACTGAACAGCAAGGGAAACGCAAGTTTCGAAAAAATGAAAGCTTAAAAAAGTCAGCGTTCGTGTTTATGTCATCTGTTTAAAAACTTGGCAAAAAACAGATTTGCGTTTCTTTTGCTGTTCAGTATTGTTGTATAACGCAGTATTCAGTACAATATTCCTGCAACATTCGAAATATTCGACAATCCAGTGACAATCCAGTGACCAACATTATGAGCATCAACCCATCTGTTACCGACCAATTAGTATATAGAGAATTGGGTACTTCTGTAAATGTCTAATTACAAATGTTGTAAGGATGTTTCTATGGATGACAAGATATTACTATGTAATATATGTGTTATACTAGGGTGAATATAACATACGCTTTATATGCGGGTGGAATTAGTGTCGATGCCGAACCACGTGCTTTTTCCCATCGTCATTATATCGTTATAGGAAACAACCATCCAACACAACATGTTGCTGGCACGATCGCAATACACTCACTGTAAACCACCAATTAACTGTCAATCACGTATAAATTGCTGTGGGCCGCGTTTGGTCAAAAGGTATAAATTGCTGTGGG
This sequence comes from Haliotis asinina, assembly GCF_037392515.1. Lineage (NCBI taxonomy): Eukaryota > Metazoa > Mollusca > Gastropoda > Lepetellida > Haliotidae > Haliotis > Haliotis asinina. The sequence continues at coordinate 8,539,533 of NC_090294.1, read as the reverse complement.
CCGCACTTGGTCAAAAGGCAAGGTACAAACAAGTTTTGTCACGTTGTTGACAAAACAGGTACAGTGATATTTATTACATATGTGTAATTTACTTGTAACAGATGTTGTGTATTTCCAAACAGTTTCCGAAGTACACTCTCTATACTGTCCCACATGTGGCACAGTGCTGTCAAGCTAGGCTGATCCAGCCCGGCAACGAGCATAACGCATGACGGCGCCCATGTGCTAACAGCTGTGCTGTGTCAGAGATGAGGACTTTCAGAACGAGGGTATATCTTTGAGACAGGCGTCAGGGTGTTCTCACTAAAGGGTATAAACTATTAACCAAAAGGTAACAGGGTGTTGTGGTTTATTTACGACAAAGGGGTTTATCGTCCAGGGGCAATATGTCTTGCGGACTGTTGGTACATTATCTTTCTCTGTGACCCCCCTGAGTCGTGTCGCGTGGCTCAACTAAACAATCGCATTGCGCCAGATGCGACGGAGACACCACGCTGCGAGATCTGTTGCATAACTGACCGTGCCATTAGCGAGGCTTTATACTCAATAATGCATTCACCATCTCCCTAAATGATGATGTGCTGTGATATCTACCTGGGTTACCTTTATCCAACATATGGTGGCTGAGTTGCACCTCTCCGACATCTGGGGAGTATGATTGTGTGCTAATGACAGAATTACCCATGCATCCATGCAGTAATCTAGTGTAACTGTTGATAATTTGGTAGCTGACTGAGATGTTCACGAGACTGAAATTCATCACATTAACAGGGATAATCTTCAGCGTCTACAGTTTCCCTGATGTAACTGCATCATCTATACGCTTGTGGTATACCGGGGTGTAAGAGTTGGGTATGTGAATGACGCCAGTATAACATGTGAGAATGTATAAAACATTCATAGTTTATCAGAAAAGATATGACCTGACTCAGGAATGTGGACAATGTGGCCCCCCTGGGGTAAATTACTTCAGGGTGTATTAGCATATGCAGGCAGCTGTTCATTCGGAGGGTTGCCCATGTTGGTTCTCAAACTCACGCACGACACATTCTCCCCAGGTTTCCGTCACGTACAGCACCTTCACTCCAAATGTCCGTCACGTACAGCACCTTCACTCTAGGTGTCCGTCACGTACAGCACCTTCACTCTAGGTGTCCGTCACGCACTACACCTTCACTCCGGGTGTCCGTTGTTAGCTCTTCCTCTTACATGCCAGGCATGTCTATTTAATTATGTTCCCTGATCAGCGGACCCATATGCGTTCAAGTTATTATTTTCAACCCCTTAGGTGTATATAGCCTGGTAGACCTGTGGAGGTTCGAGGTAGAATAAGCCTTCAGCAATCCATGCTTGCCATAAAAGGCGACTATGCTTGTCGCATGAGGCGACTAACGGGATTGGGTGGTGAGGCTCTGTGATTTGGTTGGCACATGTCATCGGTTCCCAATTGTGCATATCATTTCTCATGTTTTTGGTCACTGGATTGTCTGTCTCAGACTCGATTATTTACAGACCGCCGCCATATAGCTGGAATATTGCTGAGTGCGGTGTAAAACTAAACTCACACACAGCCTGGTACGGTTTTTACATTCCCCTAACGCATGCATTTGTCTGTTACCTGCGCTATTCATCCTCTAGCTAGGTACCCGGCACACCCTTCTTGAAAGCTTTCGTAGTTCTACGTTTTTCGTAAACATCCGATAAAATACATAGTTACGAAAGCTCGTAACATTACGAACGCTTTGTCACATGTGCACCGTTCATCTTTTATAGGCAATTGAAGATCAGGATTGTAATTTCTCGTCAGCAAAACATGCCTGTCTGAAGAAACAACTAACGGGATCAGGTGGTTAATCCCGTCGACTTGGTTGACTCATCCCGACATTCCAGTTACGTAGATCGATGCTCAGGCTGTCATCACTGAATTGTCTGGTCCAGACTCGATTATTTACAGACCGCCATACACATGTACTTGGGCTGTGTCCGTCACTCGCGCCACTCACCTCACTCTCACTCCAGGTGTACGTCACTTTCGCCACGCACCTCACTCTCACTCCAGGTGTACGTCACTTTCGCCACGCACCTCACTCTCACTCCAGGTGTACGTCACTTTCGCCACGCACCTCACTCTCACTCCAGGTGTACGTCACTTTCGCCACGCACCTCACTCTCACTCCAGGTGTATGTACCTCACTCTCACTCCAGACGTGCGTCACTTTCGCCACGCACCTCACTCTCACTCCAGGTGTACGTCACTTTCGCCACGCACCTCACTCTCACTCCAGGTGTACGTCACTTTCGCCACGCACCTCACTCTCACTCCAGGTGTACGTCACTTTCGCCACGCACCTCACTCTCACTCCAGGTGTACGTCACTTTCGCCACGCACCTCACTCTCTCTCCAGGTGTATGTACCTCACTCTCACTCCAGACGTGCGTCACTTTCGCCACGCACCTCAATCTCACTCCAGGTCTACGTTGCTTGCGCCACGCACTTCACCTTCACGTAACCTTCACTATAAGACGATGGCTTCTCATAATGCCAGGCTGCTTTGTCTTGTGTAGCTGTGAGTAAGACACCGTCCTAGCACAAAGACAACACGTATGACAGTTCGCTATGTTTATTACAATGTCCACCTTGGATAAAATCCGGACTATAGTTTAAAATACGTATCACTTAGGTAACTGGTATATATACAGAGTAGATCACACATTACGGCAGATGTGTTAATGCAGATACTGTATATGTTATATATGTAGTAGCTCTCAAATCTTTTAAAGCGTGGTTCTCTCGTGATCCAGCATGATACTGATAGTTTTTAATGTTCTGGAACATTAAGGCAATAATATACCACTTCAACATCACACATTAGGATCTTAATTCATGAATACTTACTATAACAATCATTACACTATGTTGAAATAACAAACGTCAGGTTCAATACATTATATTCAATGCACCAGAATTTTTATTACAATAGATTTCATTTCATTTTGTTGCCTTATGATACAAATGCCCATTTAAAATATATATTAGATAATAACATACGTACACATTGTAACATTACATACAAAGAATAAAAGCAAAAGTATCACAGCCTATGTGCATATATTTTAGGTGCCGACGATGTAATACGTGCAATGAGTAGTACATTCATGTCACATCATATCTCCCGACCATGCATGCAAGCATATCACGTATATATGTACCCGCCAGGACAGTCATTATATTCATATCGTGTCTGATCATGAATATATATGTCTTTATTTATGCATGAATGGAACGTGTATTAGTTTTTAATAGTTTCATGATAAAAAAAATATATGTTTAGAATAATAATCATTAAACAAAGCCGACACAAAGACGGCCTTCTCCGTCAGGTCTAGTCAGACACAGAACACGCCTGAAAGGCATCAGTTGCTGCTGAGAAATCCCTTTGTATATGAGAATTTATACATACATACAGGCATCGAGGGTGGGCTGCATGCTCGAGGTGTTAAGTCGTGTATACAACGACATAGACATATATGTTATTGTCTTTTTCGAACCATGCTTTATCATTCACGAGCACGATTAATTTCCTAAACATACAGCTCGCGTTTACAGAAGCCGCTGAAACAAAAGTAGGAGATATAGAGTAGCTTCGATAGAAATATTATAAAGGCAACGAAAGGAAGTATCATTATTCAGATCAGTCGAAACACGTTTCTTTCTGGTAGAAGTACTAGCGTGGAGCACATAAGCACATAAACGACATGTTACAGGGGGTATGCAACCATTTGTTTGTACCAATCATTGCGAAATGTACGCAGATTGTGAACAAAACAGGTTCGTTCCGTTTTGAGCACATAATATCGCGATGTCACAGGTGTTTATACTTTGATATTTTGGTTAATATGTATTATCATATTCGTTCATTCATTTATTCTTACTCCTTTGGCGTTCATTTGCGTTTCAGTGGGATACCCCGTGGAGAACCAGGGTTGTACCCCAAGCACCCCTTATAGATGTAATAGAGGGTATTCAAATGGGATGCTGTGGAGACTCGATCTCTGGCAGTCTAAACTGGTCTCACATGACGAACTGTCAGTCGTTGGATCTCGGTAACTTCGTTCATAGCGTGTCACACGGCGCGGATCGTTGCTCGTATTATCAATCCATGGAAGATATTAACATCCTGCATCGTATAGGTGGGTAGGTGCTGAGTGGATTTATCTCAGTCGTGTTGAAATATGTTAGTGAGAGAGGGAGTATGTTTTTACGTCGCTTTTAGCTACATTCCACCAATATCACGACGGGGGACACCAGAAATGGGCTTCACGCGAAAGCGTACATCAGAGCATGTATATCATTTACAGTTGAACTTTGAACCGCTATAAACCCACACAGATGCATCATCCTTATAATTGTTCAACAACACAGTTATACATTCTAATCGGTTACACATACACGATGTATCCTAATCCAGTGTTACATGATAAGTACCGTTGTTATCTACATCAAAGGTATTGTTTATTTTGTATACAACCCAGTGGTCGGGAATAAATGGGGTGTTATGTTTTTCATACACAAGTGATATAGGCCAGATATTGCCAAAACCTTCCTACCGAACTGTGCGACACTACGTCCGTCTTGGGGCTGATTTCGTAGATGAAGAAAGATTTTCAGTGAATGGACCATAAACCCTATAAGTCACTATTGTTTCATTTTCAACTATCTCTCCTATCCACGTCGATAAAAACTATCCCCCAAATCAGATTAGCAATACGGGCGAGATTAATATTCAGCCGGTGATTCGAGATGAAGATTGACTCGATCATGGCCTCCGTATAGAAACGTTGGATGATAATGAGTGGCCATTGGTTGTAATACGGGTAAATACAATGTTATCCTTTTCCTCTTTTAACTGGAAGATACGATCCTCGCCTATGTTCAGATACAAACATCTTAATGCCAACGGCGACGAAGTGTGCTACCTTCATCTTTTATAGTGTGTGTACATAATGTATATTTTAAACAGTCCCTACCTCTCGTATGATCTCCGGATGTATATCATTCATTCAGTCATTCATTCTGAGTACATAATGTATTTTATACAGTCCGTGTCTTTTGTGCCATCTCCGGATTATATCATTCATTCATTCATTCATTCGGAAGTGTCTGTGCTAAGATCGCTTTGTGGCTTGGGACTCAATGCATTTACCCCATTATAATGGAAATAATGTATCCTATATATAATGCCACCTTCTCTGTATTCTATTTTCCAATTATCTTTGCATATTTCGATACACGTTTCATGCCAAAGGTGTTCGCAAATATTACTTGAAAGCTACAAAGGTTACCATGTGTAACTTCAGCAGGTACACCAAATGGAAGGGCCGTGACTCAGCATATGATCAATATGGCCGCGCGAGCGCGTGCATGTGTAGGCGTGCGAGACATGCCATAACCCGTTTGTGAGTGCACGTGGGAGCAGCACGTGCCAGATCGATACAGCTCCGGTGATTACTGTGAGGACATGCGCCGTGATTAGCACGTGCGGCCGTCGTGACACTGAAGAACGCGACTTGCTTAAAACTGTTGTTGAATGGTCTGGTTCAATACTCCACTCGGATGTGTGCGGATGTATGTGTGATACAATTGTGATGTTTTGCATATTGATACTGCGGTGTCCTTGCACGTGTGACCAGGTGCATTTAGCCATCGTTCAACGCTTAACACACTAGATCCCATTTTCTCCTAGATTATATACAGATATCTCTGTTAAACTCACTCACTGTGAAGATTTTACAATGAGGAGTCTGACTATACGACAACCCCTCGAAACGATAACATGTATTACTTTTATTCATTGTATCTCTGTTGTACAAAATGTACACATACGCCTCATGCATCTTGATGAGAACGAACATTCGCACAGGTTCTTATTTAATATCCTACGTATGACGTGGCTGACAGCATCATTTATACTAGTGCCTGCACTATTTCATCGTTCTTTTATTATATCTATTTACCATTCCATTTTACTTATATTTCAAATTATATCAATAAATATTTATTAAACGATTAAAGGTGATAAATTACACTGCATGTGGCGAGGAGGAACTGACGGCTGTATATATTTAGTCTAATCCCTGCAGGATTTGTTGGGTCAGTGTCGGCTCTGAGATTTGACATTCTCCGAACATATATATATATATATATATCACTGTCATCCACAAGCATGGAATATTTGGGAATTATTGAAATTGTTGTATGGTGTATAGACTGCCGTTTGCTATGTGGTAGCACCGTGCCATTTATGCATTTATACTATCCGTGAATCCCAGAATGCTCATTCCGCAAATACATGAACATCTGTTAAACTGCTTGTCTTCCTGCAATGCGCACTGCAATGCAGGGTGTGATAGGGCGTTACCCCAACTATACCACACAATCTGGTGTGTCCAAGCCTTCAAGCCCCGCCCCCTTGTCTCCCTCCCACTGGGACAGGTGGTCGTGACTGACCCCCTCAGATGAATCTCAGTTTGTAAGTGGTATAAGCCGCTTCCGACTATGATCTTGCCGTGCGTCAACTGTGGGCACATTAATGCTCCTTTAGGTGACGGTTTAAAGGAACTTGTAATCATTTCTTCATCAAAATATATTTGTAACATTATTTAGGTTTAATTTTGCACTTTTTCATCTATTTAGTGAATCGGCCGATACGACCGTACAACTATTCATCCAGTATGTAGAAGCACACAGCAGTCTCTGAAATGGACATATTTTACAGCAAAAGCTCGATGAAAATAATATGAAATTAAAATGAACCTTCACATTTACAGATGGAACAAATCCGCAGAGCTTTAAATGTTTGGAATTCACAACACTGGTGTAGAGATTTCCATTCTCTGACTGGCTGACATGCCACTGCAAATGTGAGGACAGGAATATTTATTAACCCGACCAGTTCTTCTGAAAAACACGCACATGCGTGCACGCACGCACGCACGCACGTACGCACGCGCGCGCACACACTCCGATATCTCCCTTAGTTGCCAAGTACTTCGTTACTGGTACTGAAACTGCAGAAAGCTAGACTTGCTACACATTATAGGCTGAAAGTATCAGTATATATACCGAGGCTGAATATGTCAGTATATACACCGTAGGTCTATGTGTGACTATATACAGTATTGGACTTAACGATCGTCTTATAGGCCGACTGTGAAGGGGAGCACCTTCCTTGTGATGGCCGCACAAGCTGAAGTTGGCATATTCTTTTCTGCCAATACATCTCTAATACCGTTTTCACTCTGGTCTTTGCGCCATATATTAATATTCCTAAAAAATATGCTAAACAGTCAGTGACAAATATACTATTGACCCTCTCCCAGATGGACCCGTATTTTCGAGCGTAACTGAAATATTTCGTTACTTTGATAAAAAAAAAAAACCGCCCATTTGTATTTGGCACTGACATGGCGACTCAGTTCATTGATATTAATCAATTAATCTAACTTGCAACTACTGAGCTCCAAGGATCATGCCTACCCTCGTCACCGGTCACCAAGGTATCAGCTGGGAGTGCGTTCGATATCCAATACACTGACTTCAGTGACATCATAATCACGTTCACACTAAGAAAACGTGGTTATGCGAGGTCTTGTAACAACGAGCCGTGTAACATTTCCTACTTTGTTTCCAATAATTTGTATCAGCATATTAAACTTTCCTGTGTAGTTGAAACTACCCGTCACAATTCTACAGTAATAAAATAGAACATAGAAATAATTTACATGGATACTACAAGAGGTCTCTGTAAAATATTTATATTATCAAAAATCTATTATATTGAAATTTGATATACTTTATATTAAAAGATGTCATTAGTTTGAATCGAAGTTGTATAGAATTTCATTTATGAAAAAATGTCTTATATGAATTATATCATTATGACTGATATGTATTGTGGTGGATGAGTAAATTGCAACACATTATGACTGTGGGTTATTGATGATTTTATGAAAAAAGCATGCATTTCAGGCAATACTTTACACTGCCGTCTACAAGTCAGAGTTAGTTTCAATACATGAATTGTGATAGTTACGGAAATCATATACAATGTCAAAAAAACCTATCGTGTTATTGATGACATGCAGGTAATATGTCTTTCTCTAACCAACCTTCATCCAAATGCCTTCGCAACAAGTAAGCCGATCACGTCTGATTTTGTGAAAGAAAACAATTCATTAGATAAAGAAAATTAAATACTAAAACAAAAACAAAAAAAACTGGTAAATACGGCAATGATGCATATCACTCTCACTTAAATAAATAAATAAATAATCGGCACGTACAGCGCTTCGGGGTCGAAATGGTCTCTCTCGCTGGCTTGAACATCCTGGATGGTTTTGATAACTTTCGATGACGACACGACGATGCAATGCGAGATATACATCACACACACTCACACACGCGAACGCACACACACACGATCTTGGAATAGTGCACAGTCGCATGTGATAGCCATGTGACTACATTCGTATTTATAAACGTGTCACAGGTTGACGCTTCGCTCTAGATAGTGTATATAGATATATAACGGTACTTTTTCTGCACTTTAACCAATAACAACGTTGTGCGTTAAACAAAACCTTGGAAACGCTTGATATGACATGAAAATACAAAATCAAACCCTGGTCCAAAGAAATAACACTGTCACACACCTGTGTATAGATGTAACGGTAAATAAACTTAACAGCAACTAAAGTCACTGAACGTAAAAAGCGACCAATAACAGAACACGCCTCCTCAGGCCCGGAATGTGTATATCTAAGCACGTGACTGTTTCGAGGTGCCCGCTTCATCTGCGCGATACTCCTATCGCTGTTAAAACAGAGCAGAACTGGATGATATAGCCATAGCTGACTGTGGTGTCATTGGGAATTGCATCCTAGTCTCACCATTTTCTCCACATGTTCACTGTTTTACATTTCTAACGCCATTTACGTTCTTTCGTGGGGTGACTGAAAACGTCACTGAATACTTAGGCAACAAAGAGCACTGGGTACGAGAGTTCAGCTGTGATAGCAGACGTGGTTCGGAATCAAGCAGACGTGGCGATAAGATCAGCCTAAATTTGAGTTTGTGAGGGCCTCTCCACACCAAAAGGATATATTACTGAGAACAAGATATAACGACCGGCTCATGGGTGATTTTGGACTGGACACTATCACAAACGTAAGAGCTTTATCGCCTGTGGATTTTGACCAGCTTGCAAACAATCAGTCCTTATTCGCATCGGACCCATTCCCTAGTGTTTGTGGTGGTCAAATCATGCAAGATGACACGCTGCTCGAAAAGCCTGCTTCAAAACAACAATCACCCAAACAGCTACCCGTGTCCATTGGTCAAGGAAATTCAACCCCTGAGCAAAATGGAGATATAGTTACAAACACAGTAAATGGGGGATTACCGGAGGAGAAGAAAAATGACATGAGTTTGAGTTCAGTAACTCAGCTGTCAATCGGTCTTTCTGAACCTAGTACCACGGTTGTTACATCTCTTTCATCGGCACCTAATTTTTGGTCTACTGCGTCTGCTGATGATACGTTTGTACATGGATTCCAGTCGTTGAATGGAACAGTTACATTTCAACAGTTTCCCCCTGCACCCAATTCGGTGATGAATGCAAGCTTTACTGGACAGCATATGGGTATGAATGTACCCCCTCCTCAGAGACGGGCCATAACAGCCCATCATAATTTTCCACAACGCCAGAGTCCAAATGTTATGTTGAATAATGCGAAAAGTTATCCTAATTGGAGTAACGCACCCCAAACATCTTGGTCTAGTCAACAAAACCCAGCTACGTTGTCACCTTGGGGGAATGTTCAGCCAAATCACCAGCGTAGATCGGTGCCAAATATCAACGCTCTCGCCCCCATGAAGAGGGCCACAAATTTTCCACAAATTCCCCAATCTTCTTTCATTGCTCCGTCCAAGTTTCGTCGGAGCACTTCCTTTCCTGGTCAAATACAACAGGCTGCTCTTGGAATGAAACCGCAGTTTGAATATCAAGCATATGATGACCTTCACAGGGACGGAATGAATTCTGTTGTGTTTAATCAGGTGAGGGTTTGTGTCATTCATCGACAAAATCGGAGTATATACCAAATGGATACCCATTCTCAGTTCATTTGTGTACATTATTGGATGTTTTTCGTTGAGTATGTTTCTGTGATGTTTACATTTACAGTTTTGTGTCAGGTCACCTCAATATGGCCTAGATTTCTAGTCCTGGGGCACCTGTTTTCACCATCCTTCCATATGTCCTAGAGTAGCAGTGTTCATGGCGTCTTTTCTGGTCATATATGCATGTGTATTGTTGCAACCATGTCCACTGAGTATGTTCCATGTGTCAACTTTGAATTCCAGGTGATATTGGTGAATGTAACTGCAATTGATGTGGGAAGGAAGCCAGTGTTTACATTCTGACATCAAGTTTGGTTAGCGAGTGTGCGTACAGGGCAGGATAGGGCAGGCATAGCAGCATTAGCTATCGAATGGTTTTCTTTGAACGACCTTATAATGTAGCCATACATTGTGAAAAAGTTTGTTTCATGTTAGAATTAAACAGATTTCTTTACATATGTTGGAAGTGTTGCTGCATATTGCATGCATCTCTTTGCTGTTTAAAGAGATAGCATATGGAATTGTTAGCTGAATATTTATGCTTGATTTTCACGCTAGACATTGCTTGATGCTATCTATCAAATCAAACTTGGTGTTTAAGCAAGCCCTAATTGCACCATCTTGAAGTTGATGGGGATATATAGTTCTTTTAGAGTAGTATGGGAGTGTATCCCAGAGACACCAGGGCTTCCACTAAATTTCTACCACTGCAACATTTCAAACTACCAGTTTGTCAGAATTAGCTTGATTTAATTATGAAAGAAACTTTCATTTTATGTTTTGACCTGAAGACACTGAACTTTATAAACAGCAAGTAAGCAGTGACATTTATACTTTCAGGAGGGTACTGGTGCTTGCATCATTTCTCACCATATTGTATTGTAGTGATGTTTCATTATTTGGATAAGGAGGGCAAAAACATTTATTTCATATTTGAAATACAAGTGACGAACCTACAACGTTTGAAATAATTAATGTTCCAGGCGTCTTTAGAGCTTGCTCCTATTCCATTTGATTTGTTTTTTAAATAAGCAAATTTGTTTTCTTCCAGATGTAATAAGGACGTAAGGATATACATATTCTAGGTTTGGTTTAAAAGTTTGACCCCATTAATTATGTATAGTTTCTTTTATCAGTTTTCATCACTATTGTCAGTGATCAAAATTCATGAATCTAATGTTAAAGCCATTATAGGAGAAATTGTCATGCCCTCCTTGCCCCTATGTTTAAGACAGTGACATTATTTAGATGTCTTAATAAAGAATTATTGATAAATGATCATCACCAAAGCAAGCTAGTTTTCCTATGCACAGCTGAATAATAGATGTTGTTCATTTCATTTATGTGACCGTTACAGTAGAAATTGTTTTCAGGTGCGTGCATCATTAAAACTGGCATATATATTTGTTACTCAAACTTGAGTATAAATGTTAAGGTGTCCATGTTGTTATGATGATGCTAGAAATTAAGAGAGTTATTGACTACCTAGTATTGACCCACTAAGCCATAATTTCTATCCCAAGCGAATTTATTCCCTTTCAACATTAGTGCTTACATTTGAGAATTGTTTGCTGGTTGAGAGCACGCAAAATTCAGAATTTACATGTGACCTTTCATTGTGGACTCCCATTATTACCATAAGGTATATTATATTAAGCAGATTAGAGAAAATAAGCATTAGCTCCTAAGAAGGGAAATAGAAGCGTAACGAAATGGAGCCAGGGTTGCTGTCTTTGTTGATTGATTGCCGTGAACTACAACAGGTTGAGACATTGCTCACTACAGCAGCCTCTGGATCTTATGCACCAGACTCTACAAACCAAACTGAGTGTCGTGTTTGAAATATTTGTGACAACAGTTTAGAACATCCATCAGACAATCATTTGCATCAGAGTTTTGACACAAGGGTCCCTTAAGTGAATTTGATAACTGTATGGTTATGATCTAATGTTAATCATAAAGAGTTAAGAAGTTATTGGGTCAAAATAATCTATGGCAATAGACCACAAGTTCTTCATAATGGTTGCCTTGGATTTCTTGAAACATAACCAACGATAGATTTGTTCAGAATGGAATATTAATGGATTTTCAACTTCTTGATAAACATTGTTCATTGACATTGTACGAGAATTTGCGACTTTTGATTTGTGGTTTGATTTGGTCCACAGCAAGCTGTGTTTGTGGCATGATAGATCAGGGTATCCTGAGTATGTGACTTGATTACATGTTGTGGTAACTAGTAACATGGCACATTGCTTTTAATGCACATTTCTGTAGTATCAAGATGCAGTTATTATTGACAGGCTATTGTCACACAGTAGAAATATGATCTGAGTGATGATAAGTATGAATAGATAAATGTAGACCCATAATATCATTATCAAGCAAGTTAAGCAGCATTGGAGGATAAGGATAAAAATAAAACCAAGGAGTTCTTGTCCTTGTGAAGTGAGAGAGTGAGTATGGTTTAACACAGCCTTTAGCAATATTCCAGCAATATTAGACAGGGAACACCAGATTGAGAGGTGAGAGAGTGAGTTTTGTTTAATGCTGATTTTAGCAATATTCCAGCAATATCAAGGTAGGGGACAACAGATTATTCTGAAGTGAAGTTCAGAGAGACAGATTAAGATATATAGAAAGTTCCATGTTAGAGTGGTTTGTGACATTGATGCATAATTGCTATTTCCTTCATGACGATGATCAATCTGCTGTTATATGTAACTTATAGGTAACTAGTCCAGTGTTGGCTCCGGAGAGGGTTTTGGAGTGTTTTGACTCATCAAATTCAGTGAGGACCCCCTCTATTTTACATCTGCCCATCTATTTAACATTGGAGGGGGTCTAGAAACATTATTATCATCAATTTGGACCCACTCAAAATTTCACCCTAATCTAACACTGCTAGTCCCAAACCAAATTAAAAGAATTTGAATGCAGTCAAGGTGTGTTGTTTTAAACTTAAATTTTGAACTCATGAAAATAACAGCTTAGTCCATGGATATTCATCATTTTGCAGTTTTGTCAAAGTATTTACTTTGGTCCCTTCAGCTTTGACCCAATGATGTTTGACTATCCTTTCATGTAACATGAAAATACTGAAAATACATTACCAACAGTGGCATTAATGATACGCATGTTTAAACTCTTCCTTTAGCTGAACTAACTCTCTCTTCATTTTGACCTTTTTAAAACTTACAGATAACATGTAAAAACCTCATTTAATTTAGCAGGGTGACTTAACTAAACAAATAAACTTAAAATGAGATTAAGATGTTTGCAAATTATTTAATGATGGGTTTGTGAGAAACTATTAATTAAAAGAATATTCAAGTCAGAATCAAGCACTGTTGATTAATATACTAGTATCAATTAAAGAAACAGGACTCCCCTTTATTTCCACACACATATATATCTTGGCTGTCATTTATACCTTCACCTTCAAGACTGACAAAACCCTTGGGAGCAAACAGAAACTGGGCTTTTGATCCTGTCAGATGCTAGCTTTCATGGATAGCAATTAACATCCAACACCACTTGATGTGAGCAGTGACAAACTTCCTGAAATTCAAAGAGGCTTTAGGGTACCTTTAGTGAGCTAACCCCTTACTCTGGCTTTTGACACTTTTTAAAGCAAGTTGTCTTGATTGTCAATCCGGCATTCTTCAACAATAATCTGTGTACAGTTTGGTGTAGGGGAAATGGTATCACAACCAGGAAAAATATCCTTGAGAAATCAAAACTGTCCTCAGAATCCATTCTCAAAGAATGTGTTAAATAACCCTTTTTGGTGTGCAAATTCAGACATCTTGAAATGGTTGACAGCTAACCTGTTTTCTCTCATACATTTTCTAGACTTCTGTTATGAGCAGGTTTATCAGAATAACTAAAGCCAGATAAATCATAAAGACTCCTATCAGCTATAAGATAATGTAGGAATGATCCAAGTAAATTTTGTTTATCTGTATCTCTTACTATCAAAGAATTTCAGGTATTCACATATGCTCAGAAACGCTCATTACACACCAAAAAGCAGTTAGTTTTGAATAAAACAAACTCTAATTCTTATTCATGAAGATGAACATAACTGGGAACTTCCATAATAATATCTAAGAATTTTCTTATTGGATAAATTATGCATAACCTTGAGGTAACAAGAAAGGCCACAACATAACCTTGGGGCATGTGTCATGGGGCAAGATAATTCTAGTATTTAAATATAGAAACCTGTTACATCTTTGACAGTTCCACACCTTTGGCCATCATTTTTATACCTTTAATTTGAACACTTTAAGTCATCTCATTCATGTGTATTGCAACAGTGACCTGCCTTGCTTCAATGGAATAAGACAGACATTTATAACTTTGTAATATTTTGTGAGGCAGTGTCTCAGAAAGTGAATCTTTTGTAATAATGGCATGCCTAACCAGGATATATATCATTAGGTTATGGGGTAAGATTTGTCTCAGGACAGTTATTATATGTTAAGGGTCCCTTGTCATAATCGTTATGTGAACAAGTTAGTTTATTACACCGTGCCACCAAGCTTGCAGGACCTAATGATCTGTTTTTATATCACCAAAGCTCTCGATCTGTGACCGGGTATGCTTCTTTGATACAAGTTTGGATAGTAGATTACTGGAACTGAATTTGGGAGAGTGACTTTTTGGATAATAATCCCATGGCCATCTGTTCGAGCATTCAGAAAATCATGTGCTCAAATAGTAGCTGATTAGCAGACATCAGACTAACTTAAACAGTTTGTTTAAGTTGCCCTGGTGCTAGCCATTTTTGCAGATTAATTTTGACCTTGTTTTGAATGCAAATAAATAATTGGTAAAAATTGTGTTTGCAAATAAGGATAGTTTTGAAGTTTACTCCATTTTGTGACTGTTAATGCATTATACGCAATAATTTATGTAACCCTGTGAGCATCAGTTCTACCTGGGTGAAACTATTCCTCTGTTTTCTCCCTACCAACTGGTTGAAATGTTGAGTATGGACATACCTGTACAGGGATTGGGATAGAGAACTTGACAATGGACCATCTTCAGGATTATCACCCATGTTCTTAATTTAGAATGGGACCCTGAGCTTGTATCAATAATAGACTTCAAAATTTTAATGGGCCATTTTTCATTACAATGTGCAAAATGGCCCGTGGCCCCCGCCTTTCCCAATCCCTACCTTTATCATTCAATATTAAGGTCCCGGTATAGATATTGAGATTGTTGGTTGTCCTGATAAATTTCGACTGTTTGTGTGAATAGTACCTTAATCATGCTGGTATCAGTTAAGGATTTGGAATTTAAAAATGGTTGATATTTAAGTTGATCTATTAGTAATGAGCTGTTTTGTCCTGCTTTAAGTCAAGAGTTGCTGTGTTTCCAGGGACATTTCGAAAAATGTGTGTGTGTGTGTGTAATATATATTTTGGTTTTAGTTGTTTCAGATTTTCCGATTGCACATTTGTTCACCTTAATATCAACACCTTTAAAGTAGCTTTCCTGTCATTGTCAATCCTTCGGTTGATTTTTCTTTCAAACTATATTCTTGACATTTTGGTCAGTGAAACCTTAACTAAACCTCTGTAATCTGAAGTTTCTACTTAGATTTTTAGATTAGATTTGGTAAATATATTTGGTTCATCAATTATCATTATCATTAGCTTTTATTTATCATGTCATTAATAATAAGAGTCATTTTTCAAAGTTGAAAGTTGTTATTAATAAGAATCTGTAAATATGTATTTGTCCAGGTTAGTTAACATTGTTTTAATGATGAAGCTTTCTTTGTTCATTGGCTGATTAAACTTGTAACATTTTCAGTTTTCAATCTACCAAGCACTTCTAGTCTGTATTCAGACTTTCTTATTGCATTCTAGTGTAGTTATCATTCATTTAAAAGGTCATATTTCTTGGACAACACATGCAAATGACTGAATTACATAATAAATTATTGGTATTTATAATGAGACCATATTATACATTATAATGAAAATTGTCAAAGTCATTATTTACAGAAGGGGGTGGGGGGGTAGGTGTTCATACAAATTGCCATCATTGTGAAGCCTTTTTGAAAAATATAAACTGATTAAGATGGAGCTATTGATACATTTTCGGAATTTTCCTGCCACCGATTTCACCATTTGGTTTGAAGTTGTTTGTTACACAATATGTTCAGAATGTATGATTAAGAATGAAACTTCAGCATTATTTTTCCTAATAACAAGACTCAGAAAGCCGAAATTCTGTGAATGATAATGGTTATAAGTAGCTTCATGTTTTTTCAAGGCATCACCATCGGAATACAACTTCAGCCGTTCTAGACATAAAAACGTAAGTTTCCTCCTATACCTTAGAACTACTGCCTAACATGCAGTAATAAGTTTTACAAGTTTTACAGACAAGAGCGGATAATTAGATTTATCTTTAACAAGCCTTTAGTATTCATCTTACCTGCTAAGATCCCTACCTCTTTTTCCAAATTCATTTATGTATTTCAACTCAATAAGCAATGCCATGTATTTTCACTGTAATAATCATGATTATGAACAACAGGTGTGTCTAGCTGTTCGGGACTGGTAATCTGGTCTTCATAAGAATGCATGCTATTTCTCTATACTGATTCTTCATGTATCATTGGGATACTACAACTGTTTAATGACTCTGATGTTTTTCATTAAACTTTAAGATACTGTTTGGAAGTTCTGAATATTATAGGAATGTCATTGATCCAGATACACAATCAGACTGCATTTGAAGTACCTGTGATAAACAATTTTAAATGTTTTACTGGAGTCTTAAATCATAAAGGACATTGTGCACATTGGCAAAATATTTCAGTGGTATAAAGGTAAACTTCTACACACACCTAAGTGTTAACTAATGCTTGATTTATCTCAAAGCCAGATATGGTGAGCTTCTGTACCTTTAGTTTGCTGTTGGAGTTGTGTCAGTCTCTCATCCTCAGTTTTGGTTGCACATCAAATTAGAATGTCACAATATTTGAATGATACAAGAAATAACAATAACATACATATTTAATGAGAAGTGTTATTATGTAGTATATTGTTTATTACTAGCCGGTTGTTTATCATGTTTGTTGATAGTCATTACCTAATTTTTTCTCTGGTTAATATTATTGGACATTGTTTTTGCAGGACCGTCCAACAAGTTTTGACACAATGAGATTTCCTGCTTTGGAAAGTCAGCTTCTTGATATCATGAAGACAGGAGGGCCTGAACACTTTGCTGAACACATGAAAGGTATGTTTTTTTCTTGTCAGACTATCAGGCATTCATGTTATCCTCTTTTCCTCTCAATGCAAACACGGGCTGGTGTATATGCAGGTCATGCTGATGAGATAGGTATTATTCAAAGT
This sequence comes from Haliotis asinina, assembly GCF_037392515.1. NCBI lineage: Eukaryota > Metazoa > Mollusca > Gastropoda > Lepetellida > Haliotidae > Haliotis > Haliotis asinina. Next base: position 8,521,968 of record NC_090294.1, on the reverse strand, counting down.
GTCATGTTCCTGTTGATTAGACCTGGCAATACATAATGAGTGATATCATTATTGGCACCGTCAACCTGGCAGTAAATTTAGTGTGTATATTTCAAGCTGTATTGAATCATCTTTTGTGCCATCAGATGCTCATGAAGCCTACTTAAAAATTGCTTAGAATGAGAGCTGCATCAACGGGGGCATTTTACCTTATCAACAAATTAGCAGCTGTTTGACTTCCCTCTTCATTTACATTTGAAATTTATTGCATTCATACTCAGTGTATCACAGGACTTTTGCTGAAAGCAAATAGTATTAGGACATCCATTTTGAACATGACGTATTGATTGATATCTTATGGATATTTTGGATTATAATTAATGTCATAGAAAAATCTAAAAAAAAACCCATTTATTCCATTTATTTCCCTTGATAATGACCAGTTACTTTTGAGTGGTTCATGCCATTTTGGTATAATTAGTTTATCAAATGATTTGTTTCATTCTTGGTGAATGTTACATTATGGATAGTAGGGAAGTCTTGATGTAACATGTTTAGTTACCTCAGTTCTCCGATTGTGTGACCATTCAAGTGCATTCTATTTTCACTGAAGAGTGCCACTGACTATAAAACCTTTGTATGCAGTATTAAAACTTAGCCTAATCATCTTTACTTGTAAAATCAGGAAGGGCAAATGACATTTCCTTGTAGACTACCACTTTCTTCATAAGAAAGAGTTGACAGCAGGTTATTTAAGTGGGATACTGAAATTACTTTTGATTTTCAATCCTCACATGTATGATCACATAAGTGTGAAACTATGGTCAGAGAATTTGCATAAGAACTTTTAGATAATCAGCAGGTGTTCAGGTTTGAAACAACAAATGATATATATGAATGTTTCAGTGGATAGTTTGGGAAGCATTGTGTTTTGATATCAAAATATGTGTAACATTTGTTCAGACTGTTCTGACCTTTCATATCACTGAACTGACAGAAACATTCTGTTTGCTATTTGTTATGCATTTTTTTCCATTGTCCAAATGATAGTGAGTCAATTCAAGAGAGAGTTGCATAACATTTAGACTATCTTTCAACCTGTGTGGCAATGTCAGAATACCAGAGCTCAGGTTGTGCAGGAATGTTGACTAGTTCAGCACCAGATTCCTGAAACAACCAAGACATGCTGCAACACTAGACACCACGTAGGGCACCTGCTGATGCAATTAACTTACCAGGTGGACTATTTTTAGGGCTAGCTTTGTTCACCATAAAATTATTATTGATTTAACAGTAGCTTGTCAAAAGTATTACCATTTATTTATGAGTTGAATGGTATTTTGTATTGCATCAATATGAACAGGTCAAAATGTCTACCAGATGTACCAGTAACTGTAGATATGATAACCTGTCCTAGAGTTATTAAACATGTGTTTTCTTATACACATTTAATGACAGTAATGCCCAAGATATAAAAAGCTGAATTGAACAAGTGAAATGTTGTTATTGTGGTATGATAGAATTACAGTATGTAAGTCTAACCAAGTCTTATAAATATCCGTTTGCATTTATTATTGTGTGAGTGGGGCCATGGGAAGTGGAATTTTAAATCATGGGCAGTCATCTTAAACATGTTCATGTAAGTGAAGATGACAGAAGGAAAGTATGACTGAAAGGGTTGCTCCAGTGTTATGAGGTTTATTCCACTTTTGTGAAGTTGTTTTATTTGTCGGTTTTATGCCATGGGATGATTTGTGTTTTGCAGGGAAGTCTCCATTTGACTTGGAAGAGAACCAGTTAAATTCTGGCAACTTAGATCAGACAGTTCCCAACATAGGGACTCCACCCCGTGTCTCTCCCAGCTCTCAGTCTGGTGTTGGAGATAGAGTCGAGAGATTCTCCAGGAAGGTCTTTGTGGGGGGTCTCCCTCCAGACATTGATGAAGGTAACCACATATGAAAACAATATACTTTGTATTTCAACATTTCATTATGGCTGTTAGACATTCTAGTGGCCCATATTCTACTGTTTGATTTAGTACTTATCAGTATGGCTTGCAATTGATACAGATCATAGGGATCAATATCCTTTAAATAGATGTCAGTTATTGATTAATATCACTGAGGTGACTTTGATAAAAATATTAGTAAAGAAATCAATATGTTCGTCATGAGAGATGACACATTTATGCCAGAGATCAAAACATGAAGCAGCACAGTATGAAAGATTAAATTTTGATTGTGTGTGGAAAGTATACCTTTTTCTTCACAATACTTGTGCAAGGTATTATCACTGATATTAAGTTCATATCAATAATCATAAATAACATTTATCTTAAACTGACTTTGGCTCTTTCCAGCCAGCCCTGCTTATCAGTGATCTAGAAACATGTATTGATTACAGTATTCCCAAAACATAGGTAAAAGACAGAAATGCAATGTTATTCTGAGTCTTTCATGAAAATTATTGATGGCAGTATCACTGAACTGTTAATGGCTCCTTTTTTACTGAAGTATTCATGGTGGTGTGATGTAGATGAGTTGTGTTTGACACTAGCTACTTATGACACTAGCCCCCAATCAGTTTCTTTCTAATACTTCAATATTAAAGAGAAGATACTACCAACAGTTTGTGGTGTTCCATGTATGTTTGTGTCAGAGTAGCTGCCATGAGACCATCTTGAAAGCTGTATTATTTCTGAAAACATTTTAACTAGTTTCATATGCTCTGAAGTGTAAATATTTGTATATTGAGTATTGAATTGGATAATGTGGTGTCTTTTACAAACTTGAAATGTAATTATTTATTATATTGTTTCCAGAGGAAATAACTGCAGCTTTCCGTAGGTTTGGGCCCCTCGTTGTTGACTGGCCACACAAAGCAGAGTCCAAGTCATACTTCCCTCCAAAAGGTATGGCCTACTTATGGAAGATGGGTATTTTATGGCACTTCAGTCAGTCAGGGGAAACAATCCACACTCTGGTCACATCATATTAACAGGAATTGTGTCATAATATTTATAATGGCCAGTTTCTTATTTAGTGGAAATGTTTGTTCCAGGCTACTGTTTCCTGATTTTCCAAGATGAAATGTCAGTCCAAGCACTAATAGAGTCATGTTTGGTGGATGATGACAAGCTGTACTGGTGTGTGTCAAGCCCAACAATGAAGGACAAACCTGTAAGTTCACTGCAGATTGATTTGTCAATATTTATTAAGCAACTCAACTGTTCCTGAAGTGAAAGATGATTACCACTAAATAATTGTTTTCTGTACTTGACTATTTGTCTACAGGGCTCCATTAGTGCTTTCTTGCTTGCACTGGTGCAACCCAATATTACAAAATGCAACCAAGTTATGAGTCTAACTTGCACAAGAAATGAATGAACAGTAAATCTAACATTATTAGCATAAATATGTTGGCTCCATTTTTAATAACTATGGCACTGAAACATTGCTATTCATAGACACGTCTCAGCTGTGACAGCTCTCGCATACAGGGATCAGCTGTGTCTCTGTGTTGCTATGGTTTCATTGGTACTTCATGAATTATGTTTATGTGCACAGAAATCTCTGGCATTTTAACACACTACGTTGCAACTGGAATTTGGATGGTGAAACATCTTATTCTTAGGTTGCACCTCAATCAGGCTGATGCAAGTGTGTTAACGTCTCTAAAATCGAGCCCTGGTCTATTTGTGTTTGTTCATACTATCATTTCATTAAATCGATAAGTAGTAAGTGGCAATGATCCTACATGTTGAATATTGTAATGACACAAATAATCAGCATGTATCAAATGTCATCCTTTTAATATTATAATTCTGTTTATAGTGTATCATATAAAAAGCCCAGTGGCAGATACTGATCAGTATGTTTTCTTCACATTTGTGAAGATAAAGAGGCATATGGTGGTCTTAAACTGGTGAGTGGCAAGATATTTTTAACTTTGTTATGACTTATGACATACTTTAATGTCCATCAGTAAGTAGTTAGGCTGTTCACACAAATGACTAACATAAAACATTTGCTGACACAGGTACAGATCAGACCATGGAACTTAAGTGACTCTGACTTCGTCATGGATGGTTCTCAGCCGTTGGATCCAAGGAAGACCATATTTGTGGGTGGTGTTCCTAGACCACTAAGAGCAGGTTTGTCATTTCATAGTATATCACCTCTCTGTATATGATGACCTGTATTTGTCTTACTCAAAGTGATAAATGTTGTATGAATCATACTACCTTGAAAAAGAAATCTTGTAATCTCACTTAATAATGCTGGATCGTATGATGCTAGCTTTTGCTACAAATGATGACTTGAGACTGACTGATGAAGGTCAAATTGTAACTGACTTCATTTTATTCTTTTAGTTGAACTAGCAATGATAATGGATCGTCTGTACGGAGGAGTTTGCTATGCAGGAATTGACACAGACCCAGAACTGAAGTACCCAAAAGGAGCTGGGAGGGTTGCATTTTCAAATCAACAAAGCTACATAGCTGCTATTAGTGCCCGATTCGTCCAGTTACAACATGGTGATATTGATAAGAGGGTATGTACGTTTGTTACTGTGGATGAAGCCCACAAATGTAATTATAAGCCAGAAAACTGACTGCATGATACTGCTGCCTTATTGTTAAATTTGGCATATGAAACATACTTGCTCAATTGCATATCTTTTCCGTAACATCAGTGAGCAGGATGATTCATGCATCCACTCTGTCTTACAGTTCCTGCACCACTTTATTTTCCGTTCTTCCTAACCATTTCTATTTCTGTAGTGCAATCTAAGTCTAGATTTCCTCAGGTTTTGAATCTCCCTTCTCGTTGGGGTTCCTTTTCAATTTCAAAGGAATTCTTTGTTTCTGTCAAATTCTATATACTGTTGTGTTACATTTCAGGTTGAGGTGAAGCCATATGTATTGGATGACCAGATGTGTGATGAGTGCCAGGGAGCAAGATGTGGAGGCAAGTTTGCGCCATTCTTTTGTGCAAATGTGACGTGCCTGCAGTATTACTGTGAATACTGCTGGGCACAGATCCACTCCCGACCTGGCCGAGAGTTCCACAAGCCACTAGTCAAGGAGGGAGCAGACCGACCACGTGCTGTGCCATTTCGTTGGTGCTAACCAGCAGTGGGAGCAAGCAGGATGAACATGCTGACCCTTTGACTATCAACTCTTACATAGGGCTTATGCTTTTTTATTGTTCATCCACTTTTTCTATAGTTGAAAATTTTCTTCAGGGTTGCCTCAATTATTGTGATATTGTCCTTGAAGTAAACGTCAACCTTTGAATTGACACTGCGATAATTGTGAATCATCTTACTATTTGATGACACTCATTTCATGGAAGTGAACGATGAGCTGGTGGCTGTTTACAAAACAATACAAAGTGTACTTGCCAAGGTTACAGCGATACCGAGAATGAGGTCAGATAAAGGTAATCATTTGGTACAACTGAAACTATTCGTGCAGATTCAAATGAAAGATGAGTCGATCTCACGATACCAAAGATGTGTATGTGCATATTCAAAGTAGATGGTTGGCAACAGTGGTACGTAAATCTTTTCACCTTTTCTAGTCTTCAGTGTCTGTGGTATTTTATATGGATTATATACAGGAGGAAGAACAATTTGAAAAAAAAGTTTATTTTGGCATATAAGGTAGGAGTACCTCCTATATTATTATGACAAAATAAATGATGGTGTATGTTTCATGTATCTCTAGACATTTTGAGGTGATATCCATTTCTATTGTGAGCTGTATCTAGTCACCAAGGCAGAGTTTCCATGATGCACCTTAGCTAGTGCACATTGGAGAGGGTTATGCATATGTGTAAATCTGCAGGGAATATATATTTTGTAGAGAGATATGTATGGTAATTGTAACATGTTCATTTGAAATTCAGCATTTATCACTTTGTAAGATTACTATTTATATAGTCAATTTTATACATTGCGCAGAATTGAAATCTTTTATTGCATGCAAAAGACTATTTTTGTTACCAATTGCCATTTCTTTTTTATGAACGTTACTGTGATTCACTGAACACATTCACTGGGTATTTTTGGCAATTATTATGATCATAGATTGGCCTCCTTACTACACCAAAAGCAAATCTGTAGTTGGCAAGGAGAATGTGCGCAGTGTGCCATGACGTTTCACATGCATTCCCCGTCATTTAGTGCCATAGTGGCTTCCAAACCTGTACCCTTCTCCTAACGTGCAGGAAAGGAAGAAACTTATGTTTTCTTTGGGTATGTGTCAAATATTCTCAAACTAATCAAGTCAGTTGCCCATTCTTGCAGTCATTATCTCTGGTGATAGTTTTTGAGATAGTCAGATCATTACTGCTTCAGTCAAACTCACTAACCTGTACATCATGTATCTAGTCTTGCACTGTTGAAGGTTGAAATTGAAATGAAATGGCTATTTTTCACTTTCTTGCAAGAATGTTTGACACATTTCCCTGTGATAAATCTCTGATTCTTGTCAGTCGCACATAGATTTTCTCTGGTGCAATCGTGCAATTTGTTTAAGGTTGTGTCACTATATATATTTTGTTTCAGTCATATATTGCTCAATGAAGATGAACTTATATTTTGTTGTTGAACCTTAGAGATTTAGTTTCATCTTTGTTAATGTTTTCAAAGACACCTTATTTTTGTATAATCACTCTTTGTCCAAGCATGGGGCACAGACTATGAGATTGATTTTAAACCTTTGATTCTTTTCCACAGTTACCTGTTGGATCTGTTTTACATGCATTTAAGAATTTAAAATTTCACAAAGTTATTCCCTTTTATTGGCACAAATTGACTTTAAATGTATCCTTTTTATAATTCATGGCACATTGGAATATGCACAATTCTATCCTTCCTATTCAGCTTCCATATGAAGCTTTTCTATTGAACTGATTCTATATTTATCAGTTCAGTTTATCAAATTAGTAGGAGGGCTATCTGTGTTTATGACCGATTTTCAAGTTAATTGATAATTGCCAAGTATTGCATTAATCCCTACTCGACATTTTGCAATTTGCAGAATTTGTTACATTGTTCTGACATTTGGACTTTTTCAACTTTGCATGATGTTTGTAATAAGATAATTCACATTATTTTTTATCTACTACAGTTTTTTAATAGATGTTGGGTATTTTGTATTTATGTCTGTTTTTTATAATGTTAGCTACCTAAACAGTGAGTTAAAAAGACATATGCTTCCAATTTTTTTTTTTACATTAGGAAGAGTATTGTTGCACTTGCTACCAAGAGGGGTGCACCCTCACAACTTGTTTTTATTTATTATCCTAAGTTGTACTTTCTCCATGCTTGTGTTGTTGAATTAGTTAACTGTATTTAACATTGCCTTTTCTCAGATCTGTGATCAGTTATTGATGAAATGTGCTAGCTCATTCACAGTAAAGAAGAATTTGTACTTTATTATATTTTTCCACATTGAAAAATGTTGCGGGTCATTTGTAGTGGTATACCTGTGATCGTAACTAAATGCAGTATATGCCAACATGCCTGAAACTTACAATAAAAGGCACACTGCATAGTAAACACTTTTTGATACAGATAATTTCAAAGGAGTCAGTTTTTGCTTGCATTTTGATATCATCAAATGAATCAGTTCCAGAGAATGCAATTATAAGTGATTTTGTCTCACAATCAGCCGCCCCATTCTTTATGCCAAAGTTTTTTACAGCGAAACTACTGTGGAAGTGTGAAATATCACTTCCTGCAACTTCTTCCTATTCACATATTGCCTCAATTTCAAGCAAAGATAGACTCCTGCTAAAACTAGGTCCACCTTTTGTACATTTAATACTCAGTTTTGATATGTTTATGTTACATATTTTGATACAGTGAAAAAATGTAGAGTTTTGGTATTTTAGTACGTAATTGTCTCTTACTTAAGACTGTCTTGACATCGTTTTCAAGGAAATGCAAAGCATTGTGTTGTTGAAATTTGTATCTAAAATGACAGATGAAAATCAAAGTGTAAACATAAACAAATTATTTATCCCATTTTCATCTGTAGATATATATGTGTATTTATTCTGTTTATTTTTTATGGCCAGTTGTATTATGATTATGAATATTATTTTCTGTATGTGGACTGTTGCATGTAAGGAAAACCCTACTGAACTTTGGAGTGCAAATGCATACATAATGCTAGTCAAAGAAATAACTTCAAACATACTGTTGTGTATGAGAAGCCAGAGGTAATCTGGAAAATAATCATTTATGGAGTTAAGGGTTGTCTGAATGGTTCAGACAAGTTTTAAAGCCATTGTTAAAGTTGCAAGTATTTTAAATTAACTTATTTATTTATATTGTACTACAACCCCAGTGCTTGCCAGCATGGCTCTATACTGTCTCAGCCCCCAAGGGAGAGTTAAGTGGGGGAGAAGGGGAGAGGAGACCTTTCTTCCCCTCCCCCTCCTTCCCCACTACCACTCCCATTCTGTTTCAGAGATGGACATAACAAATGTGTACAATATTAGATAAAGGCAGGGGTCATAGTTTCCACTTCTGTTGGTGTTGGGATAAGCAGAATCTTTCTACAAGTGCAATATTTCAGGAGACTTTCTATTTTGGTTATTATGTGTATGTATTTATTCAAATGCTTATTTTTATAGCACATTAACTGTTGCCGAGGATTACAGTGACTGTATCCAAGTGATTTTAACCCAGATGTACACATAGTTCATCTAAAGTTTATATTATTCCATGTTCAAATAACAGTTGCTGTTATTTTAGTATTCTAAATTTAATATATAGTATAATTTTCTATCCCCCACTTTGATGATCACTGGCATGTCTCAAGATATTGTTCCTGTTCACCTTTTCCAGCCAGACATATGTGTGACATGATCAGTTTGATCTGTTGTCGGTGTCATCTGTGATGTGTGCTATCATTTCATTCAATAACACAGTATTAGTCTTGATGTTTCATCTGTTGCTGCCGGAGTATGTGATTAAGTTATTATTATTATTTAATGTTATAAGATATTCAAATTATTTTGTGTCTTAATTATTTTTGGAGCTATGGATTTTTAATATATAAACACTACCTTTGAGAATAATCCTGTAGTATGTAGGTTGGCATTTATCTGGACTTCGATAAATTAAGCAGTTTGTATTCTTAGCTGTGTGTGGAATGCTGGGTAGCTGCATGAGGAATATTTCAATTTCTTGACCAATTTTCATACCAGTTGTGTTTTGTATATGGGGAGTTTTTCTTAGCTATTTTGTTGGATGCAGAGTTATGAATTATCATAAAGTTTCTATGTTTTAATAAAACAAGACTTGTTCTTTTTTACATGATTATTACAGTTCCATTGCTGTCATTGGAAACTATGTTACAATGGTCACCAATGAAGGTTTTTGTAAGTTTTCTAAGTAGAGCACTTTCAATGGTCAACAGATTTATGGGTATTAGTAAACCTGTGGTTGGTATGTTTCAATTTTTTTGCTGCTATGTTATTTATATTTTTCAACTAATTTTTAATATCTTTCTAACCTTAACAATTTGTGTATGACATTTCTTCAGGCAAATAAAGGTTTTCGATAGAAATAGCATGCTTGTTATACTAACACAACTAACATGTTACTTGTAGCTTGCTCCGCAGGTGCTTGGGGCAATTATGTATGCCAAAAGCATGCTTTGACCACTAAACAACTAATATTGTCTGCTAAAGTTAACAAGGTGTAGAAGTGTTGGGGTGTAATGCATGCCTATTTCGCCACTATCTTAGTTGCTTTACTACACTGGTAGAAATGACTGAATGTCACTGTATTGGTGTCAGCTATCATATCCAGTACTAATATCGTAGTAACCAGAAATTTAACAATGATAACCCTGATTTCAAGCCTGGTGTTGTATTTGACTTGCAGACAGGAGGAAGTCTACTAAATCCTAATATTGTAGGATCTTCTTCTGCAAATGTTTTCAAAACATAAGCCACAGCAGTGGTGTACATGCTCCTCTTACCTACAACAAAACATACCACCATGTTCCTCAGAAACATTCACGATGCAATCATCCCATTGTCTTGGTATGGATCATCTCTTGGTATGGACAATGTGGAGTGGGGCTTGAACATACATGGTAAGAGTTGTGCTCAAAGGGTTCCTTCAATAACTGGAGGATACCCTACTCTGTGTTGACAACATGTGACCTACACAATGCCTACAAGGAGAAAGCTTGAAGGATGTCAATCAACACAATTTAGGAAGCAGTAGGATTTCTTACAGGGAGTACATCACCTGGTTTGTTCATATAACCTCAGACTGTTGTCACTACTGATATTGCGACCATCAGAGCCTTTTTATAATCCTTACTGAGACATAAACAAACCGAAAAAAATGCCGAGGTGTACTATTCCGACATTCATGATATTCCGACATTCATGATAGTGCCGCATCTGTCTCTTCGTGACTGAAGATAGCCTCATCCCTGATCCTCTACTGCAGTACGCCTCAAAATTGGTTTTGTTTCGTTGACCAAGATATTGACATACCAAATACATTGAAAAATACATCCAACGCCTATTTCTACAATGTCCACTTGTTTTGTGTATAAAATATTGCGTTACATGTATACTTGTGGCAATTTCGTAATTCACACCCCAATCAAATACACAACATGCAATGGTAACTTGTCATGACATGATGTCTGTCCTTGGCTGCGAGCTATATTTAGAATACATTGATCTTTACACGATTGTCTGTTCTCACGAAATCGAACTATGTTTTGGTACATCCCATTGTAGCAAGGTGTATCTGGACATATGCGGATTGCACGAACAATCGGTTTAAGTGCTTGTTCTCACAACTTGAATGACGTGCTAATGTCAGGGATACAGATGACTTTGTGTTACAACATCGAATTGACAAAACATGTTAAGTAAATGATGCCATTTCAGAAACTATCGCTGATTTTTACATAACGTTTTAGCAATATTGCTCCTTTCAAAACTATAACAAAGTTAGAGTCGTTTTCGGAACGCAATGAGTTGGAAGTATCAAATGAATTGAATTTGTGTGCGTCCTTTCAACGAGCCCAACACAGTACGTTTCATTGACCAAACCACCAAGAAACTTACGAATCAAGGCCCGCATGATTTCGTTCTGTCAACAAATGCTCAGTTTATAACACGTGTTTATTGGCCGTTGTCCATCTTCCGTATTGTCTGTTAGTACAGAAACCTTTTTTCTTCTCCACATTTTCAGTAGTATAATTTCTCAAAACAGCTACATGTCCTTAGCACAACAAAAATATTCAAAATGGCCACTAGGTCTGATTTTATGCAAGTTGGTTGAGTGCTTGTTCAGACGAGCACGAGATAAACCAGTGCCAGATGACCCACTAAAATCAGCTATATGGCAACTTGAATGTTTCCATTTTTTATTACATTAAATCGCCATATCTCGAGGGAAGTAAATGTTGCTATTCAGAATCATTGCTGTTTTTTCACGAAACGTTTGAGTGATTTTACGACTATCCCAACCATAAAGAAGTTCTGATTCGTTTCCGTAACGTTACTGTTTGAGAAGTATCGAATCGAACTGCACGCATATCAATCAAACATGTTTTGATATTTCTACAGTAATGTTTGCTTTTTAATGGTAAAATAACTGTATCATTGACATAGGCAGCACCCCGTTGCATATATACCCATAAAACGTTGAACGCAAATCAATCAGGCCGAGAAGTGCTGAACGTTCACATTTAGAAACTGTTAAAATAGACTTTTACAGGGTATTTTTCACTGCCAATACGTTATCCCTGACCTTATGGCAATTCATAACAAAGAATCGAAGAATTTTCTACTGGAATATGTGATTGCCATCTTGTCGGGTGAGTGAGAGAGGGAGTGAATGTGTTGGATTAAATGCAGAACTTGATTTTGGCCCTATCAAAGAGTCATACAAATTTCTGAGAAGAGGTAGATTAGTGAATGTTGAGGACGATGAACAGGGTTATTAAAACCACAGACTCGGGCTCTACTTTCGTTATTTTCGTAGATGATGGTCGTTGAGGCCCATATTCCAGTGACATGCTTAATGTGGGAAAATCATTCTGACGTGAACATTTTGGTCCGATTGATAGCAGTATTAAACAATACAGATTTATGTTGGCAGGACATCAGTTGTGCAAATTTAAGTCTAGTGTGGTGTATAAAGTAATAAGGCGGTATAAACTTGTTAAAACCACGAGCATGCAAAACCAAGGATCATAAGAAGACAAAGAATTGTAATCAGATTGTGTATTTAATTTGTGAAGACATGTGTCGAAGTAATTAATCAAATACATGTACATGATTCTGACTTAAGAAGATGTACGGGAGAATAGATGGTAGATATGTTTGGCCAGTGTTACATATTTTTCATGACGGTCTGAATGAATTAATCGATTTCAGAGACACAAACCAATAACTGATGAAAGGAGAAACAATTAGCCAATCTCAGGTAAGGGACTGACACTGTCCCATTGTCAGTAATTGAGTCTTGAAAGAAGAGTCAGTTGTGACAGTTTACAGAAAACATGACACTTTTATAGCAAGCTAGAAATGCGTATGAAGGGTATGGTGTTAATACATGACGTTCTGTTTCTGGCAATAGTATGTGCGAAAACCAGGTCTTAACTGTTTCTAAAGGTTTGTTCAAGAAATGTACATCATAACAAATTTCAGGGAACCGTTTTCGTCATTTTTCAGAATTGGTCCCCCGCAAACTATGCTTGTTGTTAGAGGCGACTAAAGAATTGGGTGGTCAGGCACGCTGCCTGGGTGGAAACATGTTATTTTCACCAACAGAGAATACCTAGCTGTTTGGTTTGTGCAGAAACAGGCCACCAGGTCGTGTATTGGTGCACATAAGTATTCTGCTTAATCCAGACCTTCTTAAAATCCCAACTTTCCAGCCAACCCTCAAATGATATCATTTCGCGCGTAGGATCTACCATCAGCCTATTGCACTCAGGCGTAATATCTGTTAATTAAAACTGTAATCCGAATTATCCCGATGTATTCTTAAGTGCCCCATTAAGTCAGCTAACAAACAGTGAATAGTTGGCCTGTACCCTTTCTTTGATGGTTATAACGTCTTGACATTGTCCTAGTCCTTGTCCTAGTCCTTGGACATAGACCCCACTGAAAATTTTCAGATTGTAAATGCATGAATCTTTTAAGCATGGTATAGGCAATGTTTTAATCGGGGACACCATTACAACGTAACTTTGAATGTATGTTAACATGAAATAAATCATATGTAAGTTTCCGTTGTGGTTCTATTGAAACAAAAGAGGTCTGTAGCTGTTCATCTGAATTAGAGCTCTTCTCGCTTGTCCGGTTGGTTATCAGTAAGACAAAAACATTCGAATCACATAAAATAACCTTAAATTCTTGAGCAACTGTCCTTTCGTGGTTAGTATGCAGCTTGTCCCTGCAAGAAACCATTATTTTCCTGCCCGGTGTATCTAATTCCTTTGCCTTGGATCATTACCAATAATAAATATCGTTCTTATATCTATTTACCCAACTGTAGGTTTCAGGGAAATCTGTAGCCATCATATATTTATAAGCACATACAACAAAATGTTAGATCATTCACGGGTATGTTCTGAACACTTAAAAAAGACTTATTTCCTTCATCATGATGGTAATTGCTTGAGTTCATTGTGGTGTTGTTTTCTTTGTTAGTCTCTAATCTATACATCACACACCCTTTCTGTTACATCGCAAATAAACAACAGTACCGATACGTCATTTATCCACGTTTTATCAACAAATTTGTCATTATTGTAATTTGTTGACAAATTATACATTGCCAACCCATGAATGTTACATTTCCGTATGATGGTGTGACGTCAACATTCCAACCGATATGGCGAAACTACGCAGTGCTTGCTCGGCTGAATTATATCATTTCCATAACTTATTTATACCATCAGCAATTCCATGACAGTAATTGCCTCATGTCGACGACAGAACGATATACGCAGCGCGTAACGTGTCTCTATCCCAATTTGGAGTCTTGCATAACTCTCTATTCTTGCCGTAATCGTAAGACTACATTAATGTAGCTAGTCCGACATGGTAATTCACCAATTACTTCAGGCTTGCCCTCTTATTCAATTCATCAGGTTAAATCAGCTGATAGGAAATGCGCGTAGAAAGAGGGGGTAATTTCACGCCACTAAGCGCGTTGGACACCGCTGTCTTTCACAACAAAGTCGAGCCGTTAAGTTTTCGGGGTGGCACATGTTGCCCAGTTGTCTGAGGTGTCACAATGATGCTGAAGTCTCTACAGTCGCTGCCTACTGATATCCGGGGCTTTTAACATAACTAAAGGGGCCACGGGTGGTCTATATAACGCTGTAAGATTTTGCAGTTCGTTCTTCCGAGTTGTGACCCTTGGGTGAGGAAGGAATCTATGAATGTGGATTCGAATCCTGATTTGCTCCGATTATGTTTCTATATTTGTCAGCAGCGTGTCTAATCTCGGAAGTGGTAAACCTGAAACCCTGGTTTTCTCCTCCCAGGATGTAACCGAATACTGTTCAAAGCGGCGTTAAACCAAGCCCATTACCTCACTCACACATTGGCCCTAACAAGACTTTAACACCGAGTCATAAATCTACTAGCAATACTGGGGTACGTCACAGAGACATTGGCGAGTTCTCTCATTAGTTGTACGTATAGATCACACACAGTCTTACGATACGCACATCCGCCAAACACAGACTTACGATACACACAGCTATAACACATACACTTACGATACACACAGCTGCAACACAGACTTACGATATGCCCACCCGTCACACAGACTCACGATAAGTAGGAGCTACATATAGACTTTTGATATATATACACGCACACAGGTTGACTTACGATATGCACGGCTGCAACACATAGATTAACGTTATACGCTGTCACCACACATAGACGTACGGTACGCACACCCGATACGATACGCACAGACTTACGAGTGGCAGAGTAGTAGCTACGCATAGACTTACGATAGGCAAAGTAGTAGCTACGCATAGACTAACGATAGGCAGAGTAGTAGCTACGTATAGACTTACGATTGGCACAGTAGTAGTTTCGTATAGACTTACGATTGACACAGTAGTAGCTACGTATAGACTTACGATAGGAAGAGTAGTAGCTACGTATAGACTTACGATTGACACAGTAGTAGTTACGTATAGACTTACGGTAGACACAGTAGTAGTTTCGTATAGACTTACGATAGACACAGTAGTAGTTTCGTATAGACTTACGATTGACACAGTAGTAGCTACGTATAGACTTACGATAGGAAGAGTAGTAGTTACGTATAGACTTACGATTGACACAGTAGTAGTTACGTATAGACTTACGATTGACACAGTAGTAGTTACGTATAGACTTACGATAGACACAGTAGTAGTTTCGTATAGACTTACGATAGTTGTAGCTAGTTATACAATTAGGTTGAAGATAATGATAACTATGACGAACAAGCATACCATGGGCGTACCATAGACATAACCTTAATGGGTACAGATTTACTAGCGGGCGTACTAGCGTACAATGGATTTATCAAAAGCTCCGACACTGGCACCGACAGTTCCATGTTTAACTCAAGAAGACCATTTATAGGGAGGTAAGCTCAGAGGCCATATTAAAAGGTACAGCACCGTGACATGAATGATGACGGATGCCATGGCGTGCCCTGTTCAAACCTGACGCCATGCTGGAACACCTTTGGGGTGTGTTGCGGGATCAAATATGTCCGGAACAGAAAAAAACAAACAAACTGAAAATGTCCACGTACTGTGCCTAATGTTCAGCAACGATGTTAAACCGCAGCAGCTTTCAAATTTTAGGGCAAGGACAGCTGCCAATGACAAAATGAAGCCGATGTTCCCTGAGATTTAGCCTAATAACTAGTCTCTGAACATATTTTACTGAAAAAGGTTCATAGTGAAAAAACTAATATTATGAAATGGAGACCTGAGACGTTTATTCATTTTGCTGAAGCTAAGGGAATCTAGACTTACCACATGTTCTAGACATGCATGGGCTTTCTTGGATATATTTGCTTCAAGGTCTGTACAACAGACCAGGGGGTCTTATGTAGAAGCAAGCCTTGTCTATTTCAGGTGTGCTCAATATGTAGCTGAGACTGTAACGCATGATCTATTCAGTGTAGACAAGAAATTCGTATTGGATTGGAACAGATCGCTTTATGAAAACTTACCAGTTTCAATACAAGGAGACGTGGAACGGACCAAGGTTACAGAACATGAAAGCACACATTGGCGTACATGTCAGCAAGATCATCAGCCAACCGTACCACATACACTATGGAATATGATATGAGTTTGTTATACATTTTTCCAGTCAGACCTCTGTGTGCACTTGTAAAGCTAGAAATGCTACCAATCACACCTGGACAGTGGTTAATAGTGTTTAAACACCAACTGGTATATTGTACAACTTAAGCGGAGGCAAGGAACATTCTTTATGAACATCACTTTACACATTAAACATCGAGCAGTACATGTGTATCGAAGATTGTGCAGATGACGAGTGTATTATTCATGTCACACTGAAAGGTGGTCATAACATTTGATTTTCTTGTCAGTTGAGGTAACTGGCTAAGTCACTATTTCACCAGACTCATTCAGCATCTACTCACCAACCCACTCATGACCTCACAAAAACACCACACTCTCTCACACTCATCCACTTACTCACTCACTCACTCACTCACTCACTCACTGCATTTTGTTACCTCTTGTGGTGTTCCACGCTCTCCATCTCAAATAAGAGGAATGCGGTCATATGCTCGTCATGATTATGATGGGATTTGGTTTGGCTTTAACTTAATCCATAAGGGTATAGAGTTTGATAGTTGTGAAAGCTAACAGCGCCAGAGACAGTGCCAGGGCTTCAGACACTGGTGGGAGAGACCAAGAGGAACAGGCATTGCGATATTGTATAACCAGATCTTACATCACCATGAGACCATGTGTAAGCCTGGATGAGGCGGAAGCCGCTCCATCTGCAGCAGTTATCTAATGTTCATTACAACTGACGGGTCTGATGTAGGATCGGATATCTACGCATTTAACACAGGAATCTTGTTAGGGTGTTTGTGATCAAACACTGGGTGCCATTAGTCCTCCGTGAACCGTATCTCCCCAGCTTTCTGATTTGATTACGCTATGAGGAGGAGACATCTAGTCTTGGGTCATTACTGCTGATATAGCATCAGCCCCAACACGCAGTTCCTGGTTAACAAGACATCGAACAGCTAACGCTTAGCAAACACCATGATGGCGTCTGTTCTGTAGCTGGACGTAAGATAGCCATACAAAGACTTACGACAGGCGTATCCACTGTGCGTGAGTTCACGATAGACGGAGCCGCTAAACGATGACCATGGCCGCTGTACATTGACTTACGATAAGCATGGCCACGATACATAGGCTTATGACAGGTTCATCTGCTACGCACACACTTACGATAGACGTAAGTGCTAGGCCTATCTGCTATGCAGACTTACGATAGGCCCATCGGCTATACGGAGACAAACGATAGGGCCATCTGTTATTCATTGACTTACGATGGACCCATCTGCTATGCCATCCTCGATATCTCCAGTGTATACGTTCGGAAAAGTCTCCACTATACACTGGATGCATCTGCGGATAAGCCCGATAAATATATTACCTCCCTTGGCTGGCTTTTTATCCAATCAGGTGTGTACGCTGGGAAGTTGAGCGAGCCAATCACAACACACTTTCGCTTTCTGAATGATCTAACCCATTAAACGTGGCAACACGAAACATGCACAAATTCTCTGAAAGAGGCAGAAGGAGTTCTTGCATATATATTTTCGGACCTATCAATGTGTTTGTATGATTTCTCCTGAATCTTAGTCGCACTGGGAACAAACCATCGCAGTTGCAACCGTTATATTTATTGACACTTTCAAGTTCAGGCGTAACGGCGACTTAGCTGATTGGCTGATTGTGAGAATGCGAACCAGCAAAGGGAGGTAATACAATTTTCGGACAGAGCCGTAGATGCATCCAGGGTATAGTGGAGACTTATCGGAACGTATACCCTGGAGATATCGAGGCTGCTATGCATAAACTTACGAAAGGCTCATCTGCACTACGTAGTCTTACGACTGGTCAATCTGTCATGCGCAGGCTTACGGAAGTCACATCTGCTATACATAGACTATAATCTCGCATGGAATATTGAAAGTAGGCATGCGTTTTAGGGCCGATACATTCAAAGGCTTTGTGCGTCTCCTTGGAAAACTTTCAGGGGTAACCACCGAGGCCTCATTAGAAGGTACAATAATTCTGCGCTGGACTACTCTTGACAGGTCCGTGACATGAATGATGACGGACGCCATGCCCTGGTTTAACATGACGCCACACTTCGACCTTGGGAACAAAAACTGTATGTTCTTGCGAAATGCGTCCAACTGAAGATTTCATTAAACTGTCAGCATCCTCCTGTGATTGCCAATAAAGACACGTTTTGCTAGCCCTACCGACTATGGAAAAGACGTATCCAATATCCAATATAGCCAATGCATGTCGATATGTGACAAGATTTCTGCAGATTTATGTCATCATCATCATCATCATCATCATCATCATCACCTCTCTCTCTCTCTCTCTCTTTCTCTCTCTCTCCCTCTCTCTCCCTCTCCCTCTTTCCGTATGTCTCTGTCTCTGACACTCTCACTCTTTTGTGATGGCATGCGCGTGTTTGCATGTGTTTTGAACGAGCTTGACTTAGTTTTGTCAATGTGTGTGCTCGCGTGCACGCGCACTTTCTTGTATTCTCGCGGCCTTATACCAATAAAGCTATGTGCCCTCTCGACCACCCCATCGCTACTACGTGATACACCAAACTACACCTTTTAAGATTACGAAACGTCTCACGTGTACAGGGTTGGATTCGGCGTATCACGTCATTTACAGATATATATAAAGGCTGATGCATTTGGTTACCATAAAAATAACTACAGCCGTGGTATTCAGCCAGTTACTTCACTGACTGAAGTAACTTTGTGCACAAGCTGCCTATTTACACAAATATAGACACTGAGACACTGAAACGAATAGGCAGTTGCGTCATATGATTCCATTACAATGCTAAGGTGACAGCTCACTATACATATTGCATAGGATATATTTATAGTTGACGATATACATATTGCATAGGATATATATAACTGACTGTAATGTTTACGACTTTTCTACATTGTAGACAGGTAAGCCTCTAAAGCACATCCTCACCACACTACATGATCTTCCGTACCTTTGGAAGGTAAGGTAGCGTAGCGGGAACAGCGTCAAACCGGGGACTCGGGTTTGATTCCCAACAACTGGCGTACCGCCGTTCCGCCGTGGCATAGCTGTTAATGATCCTTAGTTATTCACTAACTCCACCTCTATTTGGTCTGCATCGGAATATTTATAAAAAGCGAAAAATGATCCCAACTTGAAGATAATCAATTTTTTTATCTCTCTTCAGGAAACACGCACACACACGTACACACTAACGCTCTCACTCACACACACACACACACACACACACACTCTCTCTCTCTCTCTCTCTCTCACATACACACACACTCACACGCGCACGCGCACGCGCACGCGCACGCACGCACACACGCCCTATTATGGATGCAGAGCAAACATCCTCGGACTATGAAGCACAGTCTGTATGGAGAGAACCTTGACAAAAGGAGAATGTTTCACACTTGAAAACGCCCAGACTGACCTATCACAAGAAGCAAAGAACCTATTATCGCGCACTTCCGGTCCCAGGTCACCGGAAGATAAAACTTTTCACAAAGTTTTCTTTCTAAACTATTTGTAGGGATATGTTTTCATTACATGTCTGGTTTATTATTATTCGTCACGTGTTCCCCTCCTACCAATCAGTTTACATCTGTGAACGCCAACCCAAGGTACGATGGAATCCAATTTAGATGACAACTACACGGGGCGCCGCACCCCGCCTTCAGCTTCAAGAGATCATTGAAATTCTAATTATTTCCTAAAATGGCCGCACTGGTTCGGAAATTGACCTCCTGTTTGAGATAAGGAATAAAATTAAGGGTTTACCATACTCAAGGGTTGAAGTTGCAAGGGGTTGTTTTATCAAAGGTTTCCCAGATAGCAGAGGAGGGAGAAATTGAACAAGCGAAGTCAGGGGGTCGTCAGGATTGATCGAGAGTGTTTGAAGCGATTCTGCTGAGGTTTTTCAAGGCCGGAAATTATGAATATTCTTAACAGCAAACATTCATCACAAGACTCTTACAGATGGAGTTGTTTTCTGAAATAATGTTTCATCACCCTGGCGGTTCTTCAGTCCCGCCCGAATGTTACGTCATAAATTCGTGGTCTCATTCTCGAGAGTCGAGATGTTATATCTCTGGCGACTATGCTTGTCGTAAGAGGCGACTAACGGGATCGGATGGTCAGGCTCGCTGACTTGGTTGACACATACCATCGGTTCCCAGTTGCGCAGATCGATGCTCATGCTGTTGATCACTGGATTGTCTGGTCCAGACTCGATTATTTACAGACCGCCGCCGTATGGCTGGAATATTGCTGAGTGAGGCGTAAAACTTAATTCACTCACCCACTGTAATATCTCTGCAGTCAGTTATGATATATACCCAGGACCGGTTCCTGACCAGATACCTGATAACTATCTTTTTCTCTGAGCACAGAATTTCAATCGAACCGGGGCTATTTAAGCGTCGTGGTTGGTGAGGCATTCTAACAACCACGCTTTACTCACTTAGTCTATCGCTCCTTCACCCACTCCTTCACTCACTCACTCACACTCTCGCTGTATTTGGCTGTCAGGTGGCATTTCTTTATATGTATATGTGTGTTATGTATACCCTTGCACCGTAGCCTCATGGAAGTCAGGTGTAATTTGGTTTCGAAATTTAGTTCCTCTGAATAGTTCCGGTCCCCAAAGTCTCATCAGGCTACCATCAAATGACTACTTCAAACCGATCTGCAACCAAATAACTCAAAGCACTAAATTCGCTTCCTCGTTAAGGATAAGAAAAAAACGGACTATCCACAGCAAAGAGGTAGCACACTTCGTGTCGATGTATCTGTGGAATGAAAGAAGCCGCGACACCATAAAGAATCCCATCACTGAACGAATCGTTTAACTTCAAGTAGAGTCTCCCTGTACCCATCACCCAGATGAACACGCCATTCGACCGTTTGACGCAAGCTCGGCCTCGAGGGTACAGTATCGTCTAAAGACGCAGGAGTTAAGGAGCAACAACGATCAAATCATTATAAATTATCTCATCTAACACAAACCTTTTACACCACAGGGTGATAAGGTAATATTTGTACATTGGTGAACGGTACGGCTTGTTGTTTGTGGCTACCGACTCTAGCAAGTTTTATGTTTTTTGTCCAGTAGACAGAGCATGAACTTTAAAAGTAAATGGTATTCGATCTATGTGGACGCTGGGAACTCGACGATGTTGGAATCGGGAATTCTTCTAGCGTGTTGACGTAAACCTATGATGTCCTCTGTTTGAAACCGAGATGATGGGTGGGTGGAGATGAGACTTCAGAATTCAATTTAGCAGCGTTTCTGTAAAGAAGCTCGAGAGTCACGGAGCTTGTGTCCTTAGAGGCTGCCAATTGTCGGGCTACCAGACATGTGGATTTAGTAACAAGTGGGAGTTTCATGGAATGGTAGATGGAAGACGCTATGGCTCGCCTCCCGGTCGGACATATTCCTGCTATCATGGTCACCTTATCTACCAGTGGCAGGAACAAATGTCTGCATACCTTTACCTGTTATCTAACAGAGAGAAACACATTTATAAGTAAACACAAGTCAACCACAGCTAAACACAATATGCACCTAATACAAGACTGACACAGCTACACACAAGACGGCCACAATTAGAGTCAGTGACTGAGTTTAGTTTTACGCCCCTTTTAACATATTCCAGAAAGATCACGGCGGGGGACACCAGGAATGGACTTCACACATTGTACCCATGTGGGTAATCGAACCCTAGTCTTCGGCGTGACGAGCCAACGCTTCAACCACTAGACTACCTCACCGCCTGGACACACGTATCCACTTCACGGACACACTATAGAAACGCAACTACATATATGAACTTACTGAGCTTTTTCCTTTGTACCGACAGTCAGAGGTCCAAAAGTTGTTCATGAAAGGAACACTCAATTCCGGCCAAATGGCAGTTGGGCACATGTTCTGAAGTGTGTTTGTTGTTTACCACCGCACTCACCAGTATTCCAGCCATGTATCAGCAGTTTGTAAATAAGCGAGTTTGGACCACAGAGTCCAGTGATCAACAACATGAACATCGATCTGTGCAGATGCATGGGTATGATGACAAGTCAACGAGCCTGACCCACTGAGTTCCGGCAAACACTGGTCGAGCAAGATCAATTCTAATTGTTTGTAACCTTAAGGTGTACTCTGCACAGCTGCAGCCCTTAACATACAAGGGAACAGATAACTGTGGTTTCTCAACAAGATACGCCACTAAGAGACCCATCGCTTTCCCCCACATTGAACTGGCACCACGTGATGACGAACTGTTCACTGTTTCACACATAAATGTATGAGAGTTTAGTTTTAGACCGCACTCACCAATATTCCACCTGCAAATAATCGATTCTGGACCGGACAATCCAGTGATCAACAGCGTGACGCAATTGGGAACCGGTGACATGTGTCTGAGCACCCGAACCCGTTAGTCGCCTCTTACAACAAGCGTGGGTGACTGAAGATCTATTCTAACCCGGAGCTTCACGGGTTCAGAGACAAAGTAAAATGTCACAAGAGTGCCTGTACAGTTGACGATTACCCTCTGCGGGCCCTATCAACACCGGACCTACACCGAAAACGTGTACACGACTATGCAGTAATGAGTATCCTTAGGCGGAATATAAATGATTAAATGATTAAATGTTTCTCGGGCACATTGTTTTCAAAAGTGAGGAGGGCGGAAGGAAATGTTTGATAAAAAAAAGTGACGAGGAAGGTACATATTTTTTTCTCCCAGAAATAGAGCTTGGGAAGTTTTAACACGAGTTAATGAGTTGTAGATTCAATCATACTCGTTCTGGCAGACACTCATTCTTTCAGTGGACAAATGGATGATCGGGACGCGTCCAAGTCAAAATTATTTTTTTTATTAATATGGCAATAAAAAGTGTTACGCGCGCAAGGTGACGCACTGATGCCCGAGAAACATTTCACTTCTTTTATTTAGAATTACATAGCTACAACCATGACCAGAGGCGAGACAAGAGGCGATTACTTGGCGTAGTGGCTCAAGTGTTGGCTCACCACGTTCGACTCCTGACATGGACACAGTATGAGCTCCACATCAACACCACATTCTCCAGAAGGGTACAATCAGTGAAACCCATTTCTGATGTCCTCCACCGTATTATTGCTAGAATATTGCTAAAAGCGGCGTAAAACTCAACCCAATCACCACTCCACACCGCATAACAGTATGTACACGTATTTATGAGTAGCTGCTTAGTGTTGTCGTTGTACGCCGCGCCCAGCAATATGTCGTCTATGACAATGGTCTATGTTAATGCAGTCTTCGCCAGACAATCCAGTGGTTGATATTGTGAGAAACAATCCATACACACGTATTGAATCACGTGAGGATGGGCTCTACCCAATAGGTTATCCGGCCCCGTGTGCGAAATATACAGTTTCCATATTTCACTAGCCAGTCAGGCTGGGAATGCCTGAAAGTTACTTGTCCACAAAATAACCCACTAGTCCCAAACTAGAACGTAAACACTAAGCAAAAGATTACAAATATAGATAAGAATAAAATACTGTCACGTACACTGGGTCATCATTAAGTTGCTAATACAGTGATCATTTTATCAGGTCATAATATTGCATGATTTAAAAGTGTATTATAACCTAACAAGTTGTAAATATTGATATATTTACAAAATTATCCCATGAAAATTCACTAGGCAATCGGACCAGTGACTCAAGATTTACTGGCCTAGCTGGAATTTTACTAGGCACGGTCTAGCGGGCAAGTGGCTTCTTCGCACACTGATCCAGCCGGCTTTACTTGACTATCGGAACCACATTGATCACCTACGCTGTAACATTACAACAAACGACCGGTAATGTTTGATATTATTACCCTGGTCTGTGTGAAATATGCTTTAACTAAATGTATTACCTTTCACACATCTGCAGCACAGAGGTGGTGTCAACTATCCTAGACTTAATTAGGCTGACAGCCACAACTCTAATGTCGTTCTATTTGAATCAAAGCTAATAATGTTCAGCGGATATCTCAACACGTCTCTTTTTTTAACTTTAACCTGCGGTGGAGTTCCTTAAACACTCTCACGGCTGTTACTCTTTCCTGACCTGACTTGCTCATGGCCGCTTATTCCTCGCCCAGTCTATTTTCCTTGCAGAAAGTCTAAATTCAGAAACCGGCCATCAATTGTCAAACTGACGGGAAATGTCAGGATACAGAATCGAGATGTTATCGTCACTTCCGGCGCTTCTTAAAGAAGTGTCAGCTGATCTGGGCTATATCCGGAAGCGTGGCCCTCGTTATCCCTCGGGGATTTCCAGGAAGCTCTTTTCTCGAGTCAAGTGACGCCATGCTTTCGCACAATAATGGAGTGTGTCCGAGTTCGTAAGACAGGCCTCCTCTCTGGTTGCTGATACGCTCTTGTCCTTCACTTCCCACTCAGAACATTCCTCGAGACGATTTGTCGCTAGTACCTGCACGTTCCTGGAGAGGAATTATGAGGGTATGAAACTCCCAAATATTTCAGCCAGACCGCAGGGCCGGTTAGATGTATGACTTGCCAGCCCTGACCAAAACTTACCTGCCCGCAAATACTAATAATTTACTTAACACAATTAAATCAAAATTTGTAAAATACGAATGAGTCAAAGTTTAACCTGATCATGGTTTGTGAATTTGAGAATCTGCTAGTCCACGTTGAAAATACGCCGTCCCGGTCGTCGGGCAGGTTGGTACTCCGAACGCTGCTGAGATATAGTAAGTTGTTCATTGGTCACAAGGGGGCATGGGAGGTACCCTTGATGTTTGTTTATGTTCCGTAAGCCTGATTCGTAGAACACCGGTAATTTCCGTGCATCATGCGTGATGAAATGTTATTCGAGATAACTATAACGAAGTACCGAATGAGTTGCTATTGGCAGCGGGGTGTATTGCAATACACCTCACTTGCACACGGTGTGCATTGAAAATAATAGAAGAGCTCTCAGCCAGTCAGACAGCGACATTTATGTGTGAGATAAATATTCATCACGCATATGAGTGAGTAACATGGTCTGTGAGTGAGTGGACTCCGACTTCTGACATCAGTAATTAATGCATGTCAGATAAACGTCTGGTAAATTTAGAAGAGGCACCGGTCGGGTTCGGTGCTTGCACACCAAGACTCAGGGCCAAACCCGGTAAACATGACCATTCGTCTGAGTTCTCCACACAGTTGACCATGAGACTATACCATGAATACAATATGAAGCGCACCTGTTGTAGATCTGCGTGTGTTTTATTGAACGTAATAAAACTTCATAAAACTGCAGTCACATTAATTTTGATTTGTTTGACATTCTTTGTGTTTTGATATGATTGCCATCTGCCTATAGCATCCACCACGCACGGGCATTGATCGGGTCGTCATCAATCTGCGACTCGTGTTTACAGCATGGAGGACTGTTAAGCAATTATATCGCTTTGATGGGTCCGCGTCACTATGGGGAGTATAGTTCCTGTAGCATGTTTCAAAATGATTCCCCAGCGAGAGCTATGTGCAGCCTAATGGCATCCAGGACCCGTACAGACCTGGCAACTCATACTGACCAATTACAATTGAGGCAATGGGGAAACCAAGAGCCTCAGTGTCGACCTTGTGCGTCCCCTACACTCAACAACTTGGTAATAATCAGGCACGAAAGATTTCCGGCCTGTAAAGAGCTCCACACAGCCCAAGGGGATGTGTCTGGACTCGGCTAACCACATCAATCTCAGCTTGCTAAACACTGTGAGGAGCTCACGTATTGGGAATCCATTGGATCCCGATGAGGAGTGTATTGAGGAAAGTCTATCACACAGATCAATTAGATCAAACACAGTCCTAACCAGGCTTCAGCCTTAGGCAATGTGTGGGTTACTCTGGGATCAATGAGTCCTGTTAACACAGCCGAGAGTTGGGTGACATTTTCATGACGAGATATATCGCTCCTCATAACCTAGAAACAAGCGTTGTTGCCGTTAATTCACCTTTTATCATCTTGAGGCTATGACCTGACTGATCGTTTACTCACCCGTTGTATCGCTTACATGACAGTTTACCACCATGTCAATTCTCCTATATGTCACTAGCACACCTGCCAGTTCGCGAACAACAAATGTCATCATGGCGATATTCACCTCCAGCTACGTATTACACTTAGCCACAGTCTACTGAGACCTGCCCACGAAAACACTTAACCCGTCAACATCCGGGTCAGGATTAATCTTCAACAAATGCCGTAGGTGACGACTAACGGTACGTGGTGGTCAGATTCGTTGACGTGGGCGATCCATGTTACCGTATACGATTTGTGTAGGTCAGTACGCATGATGTCAGTCACTGGATTGTCAGGCCCAGGCTCGATTATTTACAGACAACATTCATACAGCTTGAATATTTTAAGTGCGGCGTTAAACAACAAACGACCGAGTGGATGCCGATGAAAACACTTCAGCTGCTAGATTAGTTCAGGGACAACATTCTGGTGTTGGCGGAATAGAGCGGGCAAGTTGGAGTGAGTGAGTGAGTGAGTGAGTGAGTTTAGTTTAGCACTAAGCAATATTCCAGCCATATGGCGGCGGTCTGTAAATAATCGAGTCTGGACCAGACAATCCAGTGACCAACAACATGAGCATCGATCTGCGCAACTGGGAACCGATGACATGTGTCAACCAAGTCAGCGAGCCTGACCACCCGATCCCGTTAGTCGCCTCTTACGACAAGCATAGTCGCCTTTTATGGCAAGCATGCGTTGCTGAAGGCCTATTCTACCCCGGGACGTTCACGGGTCGGGCAAGTTGGAAGCGATACGAGGATCAAGAGTGGGGAGTGTGTGGATGGACTTGGAATAACGCACACATCATTTCTCTATATGTTTTCAACACAGATGTATAACACAATACCAAACGCAAACTAAACCCACAATGAATTAGTGAGTGAGTTTAGTTCTACGCCGCACTCTCAGCCATATGGCGGCGGTTTGTGAATAATCGAGTCCGGACCAGATTAGCAAGTGATGAACAGCATCAGCATCGATTTGCTCAACTGGGAACCGATGACATGTGTCAGCCAAGTCAGCGAGGCAAACCACGGAATCCCATCAGTGGCCTCTTACGATAAAGATAGTCGCCTTTTGTGGCAAGCATGGGTTGCTGAAGACCTATCCTGCCCCTGATCTTCACGGGTCCCACAATGAGTTGTTTTCCAAAGGCATTATCATCAACCGTTATATGAATTATTACGCAAGTAGCTGGCAAGCAATGTGTCAGGACGAGGAGCGTTCCATGCCTTGAGGGTACAACGCGCTGCCATGAACGTTATTGATGCACAGATGTCTTCACAGAACGGTGTTGCTGCCCTGAACGGAAGCAGCAGTACAGGTGCCACAGCACAACACAGAAATTCTGCAGTTCACGCCCATGAATTTGATACGAGCCTTGTAAATACTTTGTAAAGTATGTATGACTGTGAGACTGAAAGGTATTATGTTGAAAACTCACGAATCCATGATTCTTATTGCAATAATGAAAGAAATCGTTTCCATCAATTTAACCAATCTGTCCAACTCTCCATCATAAACAATGAAGTAGCATAAAATACATAATACATACACTATATAAAATACATAATATCGTCGACGCTGCGTTGAATAGAAGCCAATCTACCCATGGGAACGCTTTTGTTCTCTATAACAAGGTCTCTATATTATACTTAGTTTATTCGAAAGAGTGACAGCATGAAGGGTCTTGCAATGCGCTGTGGACAAATGCTATCGAATGACACCACTATCCGAGGACATAATTATTTTCTCACGATTATACCATAAACGTACTTGAGGGTAGATCCGTATATCATTATTGACGTGATGTGAATGCTTTACGTAGATGTATCATCTAGTTGTAGGTATTTTCCACGCAGATGCAAGTGTCATCTACACAGAGTGAGTATGATTTTAGGCCGCTTTTGGCAATATTCCAGCCTCATCACGGCAAGGGACACCAGAAATGGGTCTCACATTGTACCCATATAGGCAGTCGAAACCAAGTCTTCAGCGTGACCACTGGGCTACCCCCACCCCCTCATCTACGTGGAAGGAACTGTGATCTTTACACGTCTTAAAGAGAAAGTGACACCACCTGTGCTTCAAAGACTGAACCTTCTGTTCCCGTGAACTCCGCTCTGATGTGTCACCGTAGACGTTGACCAGAGAGCGCTACACGTCACTGCCGGCTTGATGAAAGGAGAATTGTAAAAATTGGAGGGCAAAAGAAAGTATGACGGATCTGGGTTTTTGAGTTATTGAAAAGAGAAAGAACAGTTGTAAAATTTGATTATGTCCATAAAGCACCACCCATTCCTGCAACAGTTTGTGGAACGTAATTTGTATATACGAAGGTGGCTAAATCACTGACCAGTTGAGGACGGAGTGGATACTGTGTAGCGGATTATGAAAGGATCGGTGTGAAGCTGGTGATGAAAGGATCACTGTGCAGGTATCAACGATGATCGTTCTGTGGTTTGTTGCGGAGGAATGGGGTGGTCGTGGTGCAGCTTGTGAAGAAAGCATCACTGTTTGGCTGTTCATTGTTGAGCTGTTGATGGATTTATCACTATGTTGCCGGTGTCGAGGATCAGTATGCAGTTGGTAATTTAAAGATCACTATCCAGCTGCATTTGTCGTTACATAGGCTAAAAGTCCAACCCATTTCAGCGTCAAACCCCCCTCCTACCCTTATAACTCACCTAACGTTCACCTAACTCATCAATGGGGCGGTGTGGTAGCCGAAGGCCTGGGTTCAATTCCCCACATAGGTACAATGAGCCCATTTTCTGGTGTATCCCGCCGTGATATTGCTGGAATATTGCTAAAAAGCGGCGTAAAACCAAACTCACTCACTCACTCACCCCAACCCAATCATCGCCACCCATTATAAGGAAGGTGAAGGTCACCGACCGTCTTTGTCAACACGGTGGGGCGTAAGATACTTAAATGTTACTATCTTAATACAAGGCCACTGATGAATACCGGAATTGAATACTTCCTGATGAAGAGAACGCTGAATAGCCGACGGAAGACTCACTTCTATTTAGCAAAATTGGCAGCCCTGTACACCTGTGCTGAGCTGATTATATTTCGCTAGCAGCTTGCATTCATCCCCCTGTGTTCGCGGATATAAATTAAATTAAGCCAGTGATGGCGTATTCAAGTTGTGTACACGGTTAAACAAGCATTCTCTGTATGCGCCGTTTGTTCAACAGCGGGCTGCGAATTATTGGATCTGCTAGAAGAGTACAGTTGTCATGTTGGCGGTGAAAGTCTCGCGAGAAAGGGCGAGAGACGTGCGGGAGAGCCAGTGGCCAACAAACAGGATACTAAACCGATTTCCATCCCCACGTGATTCGCAAATCAATTGGGAATTAAATCGATTGAAATAATTCTGATATTTTCTAATGTAACAAGCTTTAATGTTATTTCTGTGTTAGCGAAATGCGCCCTCAGATTCGTTAGAATCAACATTTGAATAGGCCGACTTGCGCTCTAAACCTACCAAATGCCGACCCACGGTGATGACGGAAACACGACTTGAAAAACAATATTCTCATGATCCACTTAGCTATAAGACATATTGGATTGGAAATAATTGCACTGCTATCGTTGTTCGGCTTCGCCATACATGGATCGATTTATAAAATTGCACCTTTCAAGGGGTCGTGTTAAGGCGAGATAAAGAGAGTTGGGGTGAGAAAGGGAGAGGTACAGTGGATGAATTTGAGTGTGTGTGTGCGCGCGCGCGCGCGCGTGTGTGTGTGTGTGTGCGTGTGTGTGTGAGAGAGAGAGAGACAGATAGAGACAGTGGGGGTGAGTGAGGGAGAGGTACAGTGGATAGATTTGAGTGCGAGGGAGAGGAGAGATGGGTGGTAGCGTGGGGTGGGGGGTGGGGTGGGTGGTATGCGGGTCGAGGAGAGGATCAGTCGATGTGACAGGGATTTCAATCGTCTCTGTTGCACACTTAGTACTGGAAATATTGCAGTCGAATTCATGACTTGATAAAATGACTAAGTGATATCATATACTTATCACACAGTTGACATATCTGTTTTCATCAATGCCGATGATGTCAACGACGTCGAGGAAGCCGAAGGTGATGACGCTTTTACATCCAAGACAACGCAGTTTATTCGATATTCTTTGAAGGTATTTGGTTAAACAATGCTGATTGAAACAAGGACCGAGAATGTTGGTGCCAAGCCGTCAAGGGGTGAAGAATAACAGCGACTAGGGAGGAGGAAGGAGAGTGGGGAGGGGATGGTGGAGACGTCGGGGAATCGATATCAGGAGGATATTTTGACAGCGAAAATGGGAGGTTTGGCACTGATATTGGAAACTGGTGAGTTAAGCCCATCCCGGCGCAGTCAACTCGTAAATATCTGAACACGAAATTATAACAATAACACAACGTCGGCACCTGTCAATGCCTCTAGTCCATCCTTACTAAATAACCTAATATCCGAAAACACCCATCTATCATTACACTGGCAATGTGCAGCAAGGCTAGACTGCGCAGTTGCCAGTAAAGCGCTTCTCTCATGTATCAATATAACACCCCGTAATGTGCAGACAATCTCGCGCTCGTATCTCTCGGTAACACGAGACACAAGCTGAAAACTTTGGCCATAACATATAAACATTAATTTACACAAACTGCCCCGTGCATGTCTGCACTAAGTGCTTTATTCTGTAGGAGAAACGCGGTTACTCTATGACCCCACAGTTTAACGTTACTGGAGGTAAAAACGTTGGTAATCGTGTTACACGTCGTGGGCTTGCCTCCCATGGAATTAAACTTTCCATTACAGAACAACTTTGTACTCTTACACTTTATTCGACACGACAGGATTGTTTTTTAGGAGACAAGAGCCTTACATAAACTGAACAGTTAACAATATGTCAGTGGACCAATGGAGGTAAAACAAACAATTGTGTAGAGGAGGATCTATGAACCGCGTGTATCGCTTTCCCCATAGTTTTTGATTGGTAGGGGACGGAAGAATCTATACGCACAATGCCATAGATAAAGTTACACTTGACTTCGAAAGGTGGATTGTAAAAATCAGACTGGAAGATGAACGTTGATATTGTGATACGTAAAAAGTTATTCTCGTATACTACATACAAAACCCCACTAACAGCCTGACCGGATATAGAGCGTCAACCACGTGGTGGATGTTAGAAGGTGTCAGTGTAGATATATGCAGATATATACCGTACTGCACAGATGCTGGCAAATATGAGTGTTAATCATCTGTGTTGAAATATGTAGATATATTGCATTAGTGCTCTGTGTACATATACAGAAGTACATACGATTTGCCTCTCCATAGATATTCATACATGTATATGTATGCTTTAATGTCCTGTGTAAATAAACTGTTGAGCTAATGGTAGTATCCACCCATATTTGATGGAAGCTGAAAGCCAAACAAATAAACTATCAGTGGATGATGTTTAATACAAATATCACAGCAGTGGTTTGGTTTATGATTGCAGTCCTTTCAGCCTACCTTCGTTAATGTTTATAATTGTTTAAGCCAAATACAAGTTTCAGGCGTACACTTCCTTTTACCATGCAGCTTTGCACTGATGTTCTGATGTATGGTGGAAAACATACGAGAACTTGAAAGGGTGTTTAACTTCATGGCTAGAACTCGCGTGTGTATATGGACGTTTAAAAGTGAGTGACTTTAGTTTTACGCTGTTTTAGCATTTCTCCAGCATTATTAGGACAAGAGACACAAGAAATGAGCTTCACACAAACCCATGTGGGGAATCAAACCCGTTCTTCGGCCTGAGGAGCGAACGCTTTAACCACTGGGCTGCCACACTGCCCCCGTAGGTATAGAACTACGAAAGATCACTAAACCTTACAGCTAAAGACAACTTCTAAGAACATTACACTGCTTTTAGCAACACTGCAGGAACACCGGGATGGAGTTATACCACAAGTGGACATCTACTGGGAGAATCGAACACAGGCCTTCAGCGTGGCGGGCGAATATTTAAACCAGTAGATCCCTGTCTGGCATTCCTTCACACTCGCTTTGTGGATCTATGGAAGGGCGACAGCTATCTAATTCAGGATTTCATTTGCCTTTTAGGAACGTATTCAAGCAAGACGATATACCTTGATTTCAGTAGAATCTACTATTGTATTCATACGTGATCCGCGCCATTTTCCCACATGATTCATACCGTGTTTCTCAAGTGGGTGCTCCGTGTGTTGTGTAGGCTTGCGCCTTCAATATTTAAATGTGTTATGATAAAGATTTTTGAAGCCGACAAAGATAGAAGCCGTTTAAATTCTTCCTCCCCACTGTCCAGGTAGGACTATTTCTAGGAGATCTATTGCTGGTATTGATTAGCGTATAATGTCATAGAGACGGAACAGATTTCCGAGCAATCGATAGGAAAACATGCTTTGGGTCCTCGCCTGATCATGTACATCGCCCACCTAGGCTTAAGTCAAACTAACTCCGTTTGAGCTGCTTTGTATTTTCAGATGTTTAAAGATGTATTTGTGGGTTTAAATGCGTATACAATGTCTAAGAAAAACGATAGAGTGATCACGTGTTAGTTTTATAATCAGTTATTTTCCAACTATTTCAAAATTCTTTGCTTGTGTCATAGTTACCTTTCGTGGAATTATATGTGCCACTGGTTTTGCCAGTCTTGGTTAAAGTCTTTTCTAAATAAGGTTACAACTTTCAAGACTTCATTAAAACTTTCCAAATGCATTATGGTTCAAATGTTGCGGACATTTCTAAATTTTACGCTTCCGTGACAGAAGCTACATAGACTTGCAACACATGTCCCAGTGTGAAAACCGTTGCCCTGCCTCTGCATGTGTTTATAACGCGTGGCATCGTTGTTGCTGCTTTAACTATACACCTGGAATCATTAATATTATAAAGAGTTTTATAAACACATGCTCATAATACATGTTGACATTAACAGAGACAGACGAACACAGCGCTATACATTTCGGCAATAACAGAAGAAAAGAAAACATGGCGATGTGCATTTCTTCAGTAACAGAAGACTGACGAACACAGCGCTATACATTTTGGCAAGGACAGAAGAAAAGAACACAGGCCAGCGTATTTCGTCAATAACAGAAGTCATACAGACACAAGGCTTTAGAGTGTGACAATAACAGGAGAGAGAAGAACACATTTTGTTCCAGCACGGCAATGACAAGATAGATGCATTCACGGCGGTACATGTAGACAATAGCATAAAACATACGACCATTCAGCAGCACAGTTCGGCAGAATTAGAAGAAACACTGTTTCTTATCAGTGACAGAGCACACACGCTTCAATTTGGAATAGCAGAATATGTATGTATAAGTTAATGGGTGAAAACACGTTTTATATTACAGCGACACGCTTTTACAGCAGTTCGTCAGCAACGGAAGACAAGCTGTGTTTGACTAGGGGTAGAATACACGATGCTACAGTTCGGCAATAAGTGACCACTGTCAGTGACACGCGGTCTGTTCATGACAGAACTGATGATCACGCAGATGGCTGAAGCGTGCGAGGGCGGTGTTGGTGGGAGTGACTGTAACAGACATGTAAACACTTCATCTAGCGATGCTGGTTTATCCTCCAGGGTAATATGGAATACATTGGGTGACAGCCGGCACGCCATCACTACCGGTGGTTAGGGGTAGGGAAAGTCCCAGAGGGTCGGGTCGAGATGAGAGTATGCATACTTTTCTCCAACAGCAGATAGAGTTAATGATAGGTATGATGATTTGATCCACATACAGAACCGCGAGGCAGAGAATACGACTACAAAACCTACATCACGGACTCTATGTAACACCCACACAGTGT
Source organism: Haliotis asinina (assembly GCF_037392515.1). Lineage (NCBI taxonomy): Eukaryota > Metazoa > Mollusca > Gastropoda > Lepetellida > Haliotidae > Haliotis > Haliotis asinina. Next base: position 8,487,680 of record NC_090294.1, on the reverse strand, counting down.
ATGCGTCAAAGCCTGTTTTAGTAACTTATGATGAGATTCTGAGAAAGGGCCATACAAAATATATTGAATCAACTTCAGACCTGAAGTTGTGTGAAACACGTACAGAAACATATTCTTGCTACCCTTAGCTCAGACCACTTATCATTAAAATAGCATATAGTTCCTTACTACATTCATAAACTGTTATATTCTGATAAGGGTAGGAAGCTGTGTTATGTCACTCTTCTTTCGTCAAAATTCAGAAAATCAGCCTCAAATTTAAAATGGGAAACCATACTTGAATCTAACATTGATGAATCTCTATTCTATGTGGTGGAGATTTTAACGCTCGAACTGGCACAAACCCGGACTTTGTAGAGGATGATTTATTAGAATATACAGAAAATGAAAAAGAATCCTACTGGGACTTTTTAACAGACTTTTTAAATCTAAAACGTTTTTCCGCCGACAGAATTCTAAACAATTTTGGTAAAACCTTACTAGATCTATGTTCTACCTTGAATATCCATATTGTGAACGGGAGATGCGGCAGCGAAATAGAAACTGGGGATTTGACGTGTATAGGCAGTAATGGCACAAGCCTAATAGATTACATTATCTCATCATCAGTATTATTCGACTTTTAGTATTCAAACTTGTATCGAATCAGACCATTTGCCAGTTACACTGTCAGTAAGGACTGATCATGTTAGGATGTTACACAAATACAAATAGTGCTTATACTTTTTTCTGGGAAAACGATAAAGCTGAACAATTTAGAGAGAATCTGTTTTCCGGTCATGTTCAAACATTGCTTGTGATAAGTCAGTTGATTACGCATTCACAAATATTAAATATGTCACTGATGCTCTTTATTTAGCTGCGGAGAACATGAAAAGAAAAATTGGTACACCAAAGAAAATTTCAAACAAATGGTATGACAGTGCATGTGAGAAACTTAAACTAAACGTTGTGAGCTATTAAATCAGTTTAGAAAATCGAAAGATAAGAGGTCATTGGAAGAATGTTATCAAATTAGAAATGAATATAATTCAGTATTTAAACAAAAGCGGCTTGATTACTTGAAAGAAAATAGCATATCGGACTCAAAAAGGTTGAAAACTTTGAAAAGTTCGAGCGTAACAAAACACAATATTAGTATGAATGAGTGGCATCGACACTTTAGTAACACGGATACGGATAACAAAATGGATAGCCTTTTGGAGGACGCAAACCTACCAATGTCTCCTGACTCTAACTTTGCGCTAACAGAGGATATGCTGGATTCTCCTATCAGTAGAGACGATATTTTGGACAACATTAAATGTTTAAAACCCAATAAATCACCAGGCATTGATGATACCCGAGCTAATTAAGAATTCGTCAGATATTTTAGCACCGTATTTAGAATTATTGTTCAATATAATTTTCGAAAAAGGTATTTTTTTCAACTAACTGGACAATCGGTATTATTGTCCCACTCTATAAACAAGTCAGTATAGATAACCCAAATAACTATAGAGGCATTACCCTTTTGAGTATTTTTAGCAAGGTTTTCACATCTGTCATTAATAGACGATTAGTGAATTGGGGAGAGGCACTGAATAAAATATATGAATCCCAGGCAGGATTTAGACATGGATAAATATAAACATATAATATGTTTATATTACAAAGTATCATACAGAGATACCTCAACACGAAAGTGGGTAAACTGCACACTTTTCGTTGATTTTGAAAAAGCATTTGATTCAGTCGACAGACAAAAGCTATGGTCTATTCTTATTACGCATAGTCTAAGTCCTAAAATGAGAAAAAAAGGTTCATAATATGTATCAAAATGTTACAGCTTGTGTTAAGAATAACCACGAATTCTCAGATTCCTTTGAACTACAACTCGTGGTAAGACAAGACTGTATACTCAGCCCATTTTTATTCTCATTTTTAATAAATGAACTAACAAACCAAATTGTGAGCATGGAATACAGTTACACCCAGACCTAATACAGATTTTTCTTCTGCTTTTTGCAGACGATATCGTGCTATTCTCAAGTACTGTTGCGGGTTTACAGAGACTTATACAAGAACTTGAGACTTATTGTGACAAATACAAATTAACTGTAAACAGAAATAAAACTAGTAGTTATTAAAAAAGGTGGGCGTTTATAAAAAAACGACAAATGGTTATACAAAGGTAAAGAAATAGAATGCACCAGTTCATACAAATAATTGGGAATGTTCTTCAGCAACTGTTTATCTTGGACAGCACAAGTTACTTACGCTTGTTTGCAAGCACAAAAAGTCATGATAGGTATCTTCAAACAACTAAATGTACTTGGAGACATACATTTCAGTTCTTATTTTAAAATATTTGATACAAAAATTAAGCCGATTTTATTGTATGGAGCCGAAATATGGGGTTTGAATTATTACAATGAAGCAGAAAGAGTCCAATTGAAAGCATGTAAAAGATTTCTTGGTGTTAAGTCCAAAACAATGAATACAGTGGTGTATGGAGAATGTGGTAAATACCCGAGGTACTTGTATACGAATATAGGAGTTATTAAACACTGGTTAAAACTACTGAAGATGCCTTCTGATAGGTTACCAAAGAAATGTTACAATATGTTGATACTATTTGATAAAAATGGACATACAAATTGGGTTTCTTCTGTTAGACATTTTCTATTCTCGAAAGGGTTTGGGTACGTATGGAACAATCAGTATGTTGATTCTGAGGGTGAGTTTATTTTAGAACTTACACAATGATTAACAGATTTATATTTCCAAGAATGGTTATCACATTCCGGTAAATGTTTGACTTACAAGATGTTTAAATGTACTTTTGATGCCGATACATATCTTTCATGTCTCAATATATAAAAAAAAATATAGGATAGCGTTAAGCCGACTGAGATATTTGCTTACTATGCCGTGTTGTTAAGAACAGAATATATCTTAGAACACAATGTAACCTACATTTGATTACTCCTCCTCTTCAAGTATATTTTATGAGTGCGTGTAAATATCGATGTAATAATGTTTGGGTTTTTTTATACTACAGGCCTGTGGCCTTTCAGTGCCGGAAATAACATAAAATAACTGGAGTACTTACAACATTATTCCATTTAGATGTGCACAGAGTAGAGGATTAAGATGGTTCCAAATGAAAATTGTTAATATTATATCTTAGGCACAAATTATTATCTACATAAAATAAAAGTCAGTGATTCATCCCTGTGTAGCTATTGTAAAACTTCTAATGGAACTATTTTCCACCTTTTTGGGGATTGCAATTTGAAAAAGAATTTCGAAGAAAATTGAAGAGTGGCTCGTGTCTGATGCTGGAATAAGGGTTAAACTTACTCCACAAATCATACAATTTGGATTAAAAGAAAAACGAAATGATTCTTTGAATATAATTTTGCTTCTTATTAAATAGACAGTTTGCCATAACCGAAAGTATGGAATAGTACCAGATCAAAAGAATATTTTTAGAATCTGCTGCCAATACTGTTGTGTTTCAAAATGTACAACATGTTCATATGATAGCTTTACACAATTTTGATCATCACTACATACTTTATTTGCCTAGCAATGTGCTACCTGCTTTGGATATAGTCCATATTTAAAACCTAACGTAAGCACAGACTGTAGAGCAATATATATGTATGTATATGGCTCTATAGACTCTGATATTAGCACCTTTACATAGATACCTATTTTCTTGAGGGCGTTCAGAGCCTTCATGCAATTATTAACCTGATTTGTTGATTATAACATGTGACATGTGGCAATATTCCAGCTTTATGGTGGCAGTCTGTAAATAATCGAGTCTATACCAGACAATCCAGTGATCAACAACATGAGCGTCGATCTACGCAGTTGCGATACTATGTCACTACAAACAACAAAACTATACGAGGGATATACGAGAGAGTTTGCGTAAGACTTACCATCCTTTTATTTATAGTTATATAAGGCTTGTTAACAGGTTTATAAAAAACGATATCAAACGAACCCATCCTTCAACAATTATAAATGACAGGACTCCTTTACGCTAACGTTTAACAACACCGGTATACCTATTTCGCTTTACAGCTAACTTAATTGGACATACCGGAATACTGATTGTTGCCACAAATTGTACTATTTTTCTGTTCTACTGTTATTTTTCTATAAAACGCCTTACACTAATCATGTAAATACCTCGCCCATCAGATGGGGGATCTTGGCAGTAAAGGGCCCGCTGTCATCTTCACGACCAGCACGAGTTCATGTTACACAGCACATGGACGCACTAGATAAGTCGGGAATAAACATCCTTCCCAACCTGAGACACAGCTTTAGGTGAGAAGCCCACAATACAATTTAACATGAACTCGTCGTGAAATTGATAGATGTTGGGGGATTTTTAAAATGAAAAGATAACGCAAAAACACTTGGCAGAATGGTTTGAGCTATTTACAAACTTGGCACACTTGAGAGGCGGTCGTCGATGGCAGTGCGTGGGAGTCCATGTGCCTTCGCGGACGTCACAGGCGATGAAGAAATCTTCAAGTTGGAACAGACTTCTGTAACTTGTTTCCGAGAGACCTATATCAATATAGCACATTAAGCCGATATCGTTAGCGTGGCAACGATGGCCTCCAGCTATGTTTACTTAGCACTATTATGCTTGGCGTTATAACACGCCGACAGCGTGAACTGTCGTTACTCGGCAGTCGTCCAGGGTTTTAGGCTGTGATGAAGCATTACGGTTTCAAGTACGTGCATGGGAAGCTGTCCTGTAGTATGTATGACTGTCTTAAGGATGCATCATTTCCGGGTGCCCTTTGTTTTTACATGTATTACTTTGGGGTGTACATGTGTAGCTCTAACAGGGGTGTATGGGTAATTGTCTTTTAGAGATATTCATTTGTAGCTCTTCGGGTGTGCTTGTATATCTTCTAGAGGTGCGAGTAGCTCTTCAAGTGTGCCTGGGTAGCTCTTCGGGTTTTCTTGTGTGGCTCTTCTTGCGGTGTGTGTGTACATCGCCAGGTGTGCATGTGTAGCTCTTCTAGAGGAGTATGTGTAGCTCTTCAGGTGTGCCTTTGTACAACTTTAGGTGTGCCTGTGTAGCTCTTCTAGAGGTGTATATGTAGATCGTCAGGCCTACCTGTGTAGCTCTTCTAGAGACGTAACTCTTCGGGTGTACCAGCTCCTTTTGATGTGTGTTAGTATAGCTTTTCGGGTGTGTTTGATGTAGCTCTTCCAGCATCACGTGTAGCTCTTCTTCGGATATATATCTCTTCAGCTGTACATGTGCAGCTCTTCTAGAAGTGTATGTAGCTCCTCAGGTGTGCTTGTATAGCTCTCCATCAGGTGTACATGTGCAGCTCTTCTTGATGTGTGCATGTAGATCTTAAGATGGGACAGTGTAGCTCTCCTTGTACACATGTAGCTTTCCTGGTTTACGATTAATTTTTCTTGAGGGGTGTGTGCAGGTGTGTAGGTGTGTGTGTCTCTTAAGGTTGACATGTGTAGATCTTCTTGCTGTATGAGTAGCTCTTCTTGGATGCATGTATGTAGCTCCTCCCAAGATAACAATATTTAGCTCTTCTTGGATGCATGTATGTAGCTCCTCCCAAGATAACAATATTTAGCTCTTTTTGGATGCATGTATGTAGCTCCTCCCAAGATAACCATATTTAGCTCTTCTTGGATGCATGTATGTAGCTCTTTCCAAGAAAACCATATTTAGCTCTTCTTGGATGCATGTATGTAGCTCTTCCCAAGATAACCATATTTAGCTCTTCTTGGATGCATGTATGTAGCTCCTCCCATGATAACCATATTTAGCTCTTCTTGGATGCATGTATGTAGCTCTTCTCAAGATAACCATATTTAGCTCTTCTTGAGGTTTCTTGCTTGATGACATTAGAATCTATGTCGAAATGTCGCCCATACAGACTAAGGAAGCTGTATATCCATAAAAAGTATCCTCATTCTTATCTTGATGTGTTTGTGTGTAGTTCTTCCTAAGGTTAACATGTGTACCTCTTGTCCTTCTAGGGATTTATTGATGCAGCTCTTCAAAATATGAACACTGATTCCAATGATACCCATTCAAAATCACTACACTGAGCAAATAACTAAATTCTGCCCTTTTTGTTTGGGTTGGTAAGTCATCATAATTCAAATCAGTGAGGGCATGGGACTTGTTCATGGGCACATGTTTGCTGGTCCAAGCACAAAGGTCTAGGTCTGCAACCTGAAAGGTTTAGTTCTGGACTATTTACTGTGTCTTGTGACAAAACAGAAATAATGCTGATTGCAACTTTGCAACGACATTCGCTCCCCTATATTTCCAAACTAACAAATATTGCTGTCAGAACAGGCAGATGTCAGCACTATTCCACAAGCCTAACTGTTGATGCTGCCCATAATTTTTATCTTCATGAGAAACAGTGAATTCATTTTGACTTTTTGTCTAGAAAAATTATTACAGTTGGACAGGTTGTTTGCGGATGGACATGCTAACCACAGTATCTCCTTATATGAAATGTCATCACCACAGAATGTAAAAGAATATTTATTTCATGAAATGTTACAATATGCACATAATCAGAAAAGAAACATATAAAAAATCAAGAGGTTCATGTTAAAATAAATATAAAAATCACGTATTTCTCCCAAACTTTACAGAAACAGGATTTTAAACCTAAAACCATATAACTGAAATATTATGTATTCAAGGACATGTTCATAATAATAAACTCTCACACAAATACCCAGAGGCTTCCTGTCATGCATTGCCTAACACTCAACTGTTAAGAACAGGACAGTAACATTAAACAAAAAAAGCCTGGCAAACTTTCATTTGGTTTCAGTTTACACATTAAGAACCCATACTTGAAACCTGACTGGCATCCTATCACAGATATTTCAGTAAAATGATAATATTTTAAGGTAAGGTCGGGAAAGAAATGAGGTCTGTGATATCTGGTTAATCATGCACTGGAGATATCGATAAATGTAATATAATAAAATATAGTGATAAATATATATGATAAAGTGTTGACACCACCCATGCATTTTACTTAGCGATAACTCATCATATCCAACTATCTCATGCATCCTTTTTCATCTTTAACCTTGTCAATGTCTAAACAAGTCATGCATTTTCTTTAGCCATAACCTCAACCCTGCACTGAAATAAGCCATGTATCCTCTTAATCCATAACCTAATCTTCAGTCATATAACCCATGCACTTTGTCCAGCCATGACAGGTGCATTGTTGTTATCCATAACCTAATCCACGCATATATAACTCGTGCAGTGTCTGTAGCCACAACCTCATCCATTTAAAAAAATACTGAGTATTCTTACTGCTATACAGAATCAGAATCATTCGAAAATACAGACAGTCTTGGTAGGTGACAAGTGCGACAGATATGCAGTGTTTGGTATGTTATCTGAAATTACAATACAAAACACAGCAGTGCATTTATATGCCCTGCATCAGAAAGTGTCCTTCTGCTAGATATTACTTTCCCCCATGCCTATCTGAGGAGTTGTGCATCAACACGTCATGCATGTTGCCCACACTGTCAACTGTCCTTGACAGTTGGCTCTTGCCAACTCCACCATCCCTGGTGAATTCCAAACTTGTCCTGGTATGATTGCTTGCCAGTTACACATTGCCCTGATTGACTCGGTCTGTCAGTAACACTTTCAGCCAGAACACTTCAGTCACTGCTTAAACTTGGCACCTTTCATCCAAACATCGCAATGAAGACAACAAAACCCATAAACATGGTGAAGAGGATTGGCACTGTCAGGAGTCCCCAGACCGGCCACAGACCCACTGTCAGACTGAAACAAATATCACCTGTGTATCATTCACTGAAAGAAACATCAACTGTATGTCATTGACTGAAACAAACATCAACTAACTGAAACAAACATCAACTGTGTGTCACTGAATGAAACAAACGTCATCTGTGTATCATTGACTGAAAGAAACATCATCTGTGTACTATAGGCTGAAATAAACATCAGCTGTGTGTCATTGACAGAAACAAACATCCGCTGTGTATCATTGACTGAAACAAACATCATTTGTGTATTATAGACTGAAACAAACATCTGCTGTGTGTCACTGACTGGAACAAACATCCACTGTGTATCACCGACTCAAACAAACATCCACTGTGTTATCACTGACTCAAACAAACATCCACTGTGAGTCACTGACTGTATAAACATCAGTTGTGTATCACTCACTGAAACAAACATCATCTGTGTACTATAGGCTGAAATAAACATCATCTGTGTGTCATTGACTGAAACAAACATCAGCTGTGTGTCATTGACAGAAACAAACATCAGCTGTGTGTCACTCACTGAAACAAACATCAGCTGTGTGTCACTGACTGTATCAACATCAGTTGTGTATCACTCACTGAAACAAACATCATCTGTGTACTACAGGCTGAAATAAACATCAGCTGTGTGTCATTGACTGAAACAAACATCAGCTGTGTGTCACTGACTGAAACAAACATCAGCTGTGTGTCATTGACAGAAACAAACATCAGCTGTGTGTCACTCACTGAAACAAACATCAGCTGTGTGTCACTGACTGAAACAAACATCAGCTGCGTGTCATTGACAGAAACAAACATCAACTGACTGAAACAGACATCAACTGTCTATCATTAACTGAAACTAATATCCTCTGTATATCATTGACTGAAACAAACATCCACTGCGTATCACTGACTGAAACAGACATCATCTGTGTATTACAGACTGAAACAAACATCCACTGCATATCACTGACTGAAACAGACATCATCTATGTATTACAGACTGAAACAAACATCCACTGCGTATCACTGACTGAAACAGACATCATCTGTGTATTACAGACTGAAACAAACATCAGCTGTGTGTCATTGACTGAAACAAACATCAGCTGCGTGTCATTGACAGAAACAAACATCAACTGACTGAAACAGACATCAACTGTCTATCATTAACTGAAACTAATATCCTCTGTATATCATTGACTGAAACAAACATCCACTGCGTATCACTGACTGAAACAGACATCATCTGTGTATTACAGACTGAAACAAACATCCACTGCGTATCACTGACTGAAACAAACATCAACTGTGTATCACTGACTGAAACAAACATCAACTGTGTATCAATGACTGAGCCATCTATTTATAGCAAAAACAGACCTTAAAACATTAACTGTGAAGTGTAGACTGAAACATACAACATGACCTGTGAATCATAGACTACTAAATCATATATACATCATGTGTGTGAATAGGAGACATATAAGGTGTGACTTGAAGGCTCAAATATACATTTATCATGAAAGTTAGCCAGTATACGCCTGAATTCGGGAATAGTCACAGCTTTCAAATATTTCTTCATTTCAAAAATTGTTTTGAAAGTATGAAATATAGAAAGTTTTGATAACAATTCGAGTCCAGCATACCATTCTGAGACAAATACATGTATGTCTCTTATCCTTTGAGAATATTGATATAAAAATACATCTTTGTTTTCAATGCCCTTATTCAAACATTCGAACATGAAGTCTTCAGAAAGTAATACATTTCTTACAGTGGTGGAGCAGTTTGTTTATCCAGATTCACTATAAAGATTAGAAGCATATTTTCGGCTTTCTTACTATAATGGTAGTACGCCATTGTTGTTAATCTGAACCAATATGTAATAAATCTTTAAAAGTATAAACATATATACGGTAATGTCCACACTCATCAAGAATGGCATGAGAATTCGTTTTTCTGCTCATTTGCCAATATTTCTTGCAAGTGAAAATTCTTCAATCTTGTCAAATACAGATTTCACACCCATAGCATAAATATAAGCAACATTTTGTCCAAAACAATTTGAAAAATTCAGGCATGTTCATACCATGTTTACTTTTGATTGCTTTCAATATGACCGTTAATGCTGTTGGGGCATCCAGTGCCCAAAGTTCAGCAGCTCTTTTCCCATGATAGCTGGGAAGTGACAACCACACCAAGGCATTTATATTGTTTTACAGTTTCTAACTGTATACATTTGTAAAATCAATTTTCTCTTCATCCAACCTTCAAAACACTATTACGAACAAAGGCCATCACACATCCTTCATACTGAACTCCAGAATGTTTGAGAATACTATCATCAAATAAAAATTCATATGCAAATTCATTATTAATTATAACCACTACAAGTAATAGATTAGGAATCAGATATTAGGAAAATATAAATACAGAATATTAGTTAATCATGTATCAGTAACAGCTTAGAGAAAGACTATAGAATATTAGTTCATCAAGTTTCAGTAGCAACTTAGAGAAAGACTATAGAATATTAGTTCATCAAGTTTCAGTAACAGCTTAGAGAAAGACTATAGAATATTAGTTAATCAAGTTTCAGTTACAGCTTAGAGAAAGACTATAGAATATTAGTTCATCAAGTGTCAGTAGCAGCTTAGAGAAAGACTATAGAATATTAGTTCATCATGTATCAGTAACAGCTTAGAGAAAGACTATAGAATATTAGTTCATCAAGTTTCAGTAGCAACTTAGAGAAAGACTATAGAATATTAGTTCATCATGTATCAGTAACAGCTTAGAGAAAGACTATAGAATATTAGTTCATCAAGTTTCAGTAGCAACTTAGAGAAAGACTATAGAATATTAGTTCATCAAGTTTCAGTTACAGCTTAAAGAAAGACTATAGAATATTAGTTAATCAAGTTTCAGTAGGAACTTAGAAAAAGACTATAGAATATTAGTTCATCATGTATCAGTAACAGATTAGAGAAAGACTATAGAATATTAGTTAATCAAGTTTCAGTTACAGCTTAGAGAAAGACTATAGAATATTAGTTCATCATGTATCAGTAACAGCTTAGAGAAAGACTATAGAATATTAGTTCATCAAGTTTCAGTAGCAACTTAGAGAAAGACTATAGAATATTAGTTCATCAAGTTTCAGTTACAGCTTAAAGAAAAACTATAGAATATTAGTTAATCAAGTTTCAGTAGCAACTTAGAAAAAGACTATAGAATATTAGTTCATCATGTATCAGTAACAGATTAGAGAAAGACTACAGAATATTAGTTAATCACGTTTCAGTTACAGCTTAGAGAAAGACTATAGAATATTAGTTCATCATGTATCAGTAACAGCTTAGAGAAAGACTATAGAATATTAGTTAATCAAGTTTCAGTTACAGCTTAGAGAAAGACTACAGAATATTAGTTAATCAAGTTTCAGTAACTGCTTAGAGAAAGACTATAGAATATTAGTTCATCACGTATCAGTAACAGCTTAGAGAAAGACTATAGAATATTAGTTCATCAAGTTTCAGTAGCAACTTAGAGAAAGACTATAGAATATTAGTTCATCAAGTTTCAGTTACAGCTTAAAGAAAAACTATAGAATATTAGTTAATCAAGTTTCAGTAGCAACTTAGAAAAAGACTATAGAATATTAGTTCATCATGTATCAGTAACAGATTAGAGAAAGACTACAGAATATTAGTTAATCAAGTTTCAGTTACAGCTTAGAGAAAGACTATAGAATATTAGTTCATCATGTATCAGTAACAGCTTAGAGAAAGACTACAGAATATTAGTTAATCAAGTTTCAGTTACAGCTTAGAGAAAGACTACAGAATATTAGTTAATCAAGTTTCAGTAACTGCTTAGAGAAAGACTATAGAATATTAGTTCATCAAGTGTCAGTAGCAACTTTGAGAAAGACTATAGAATATTATTTCATCAAGTTTCAGTTATAGCTTAGAGAATGACGACAGAATATTAGTTAATCAAGTTTCGGTAACAACTTAGAGAAGGACTACAGAATATTAGTTCATCAAGTTTCAGATACAGCTTAGAGAAAGACTATAAAATATTAGTTCATCAAGTTTCAGTAGCAACTTAAAGAAAGGCTATAGAATATTAGTTAATCAAGTTTCAGTTACAGCTTAGAGAAAGACTATTGAATATTAGTTCATCATGTATCAGTAACTGCATAGAGAAAGACTATAGAATATTAGTTAATCAAGTTTCAGTAGGAACTTAGAGAAAGACTATAGAATATTAGTTCATCATGTATCAGTTACAGCTTAGAGAAAGACTATAGAATATTAGTTCATCATGTATCAGTAACAGCTTAGAGAAAGGCTATAGAATATTAGTTCATCAAGTGTCAGTAGCAACTTAGAGAAAGACTATAGAATATTAGTTCATCAAGTTTCAGTAACAGCTTAGAGAAGGACTAAAGAATATTAGTTAATCAAGTTTCAGTAACAACTTAGAGAAAGACTATAGAATATTAGTTCATCAAGTTTCAGTAGCAACTTAGAGAAAGACTACAGAATATTAGTTCATCAAGTTTCAGTTACAGCTTAGAGAAAGACTATAGAATATTAGTTCATCATGTATCAGTAACAGCTTAGAGAAAGACTATAGAATATTAGTTCATCAAGTGTCAGTAGCAACTTAGAGAAAGACTATAGAATATTAGTTCATCAAGTTTCAGTAGCAACTTAGAGAAAGACTATAGAATACTAGTTCATCATGTATCAGTAACAGCTTAGAGAAAGACTATAGAATATTAGTTCATCATGTAACAGTAACTGCTTAGAGAAAGACTCTGGTTAAAAGTAGTAACACTCATCTCACAGACATACTACTGAAAAAGGTGTAAGTTACAAAGACAAACCTTTCAGTAAGACAAGACTGATTTAATGGGGTAAACATATCATCATCTATACTAAAATAACAGTATGCAAACACCAGTTGTGGGTCGTTAAGATCCAGTCCAGAGTAAACAATCAAACATCCAATAAATGTGCCAAAAGACCCTGCCACTTGGAATAGGCTTAAAAGATTAAATACTTTCCCTGTCTGGTCACTGACATTGTTCTGGTAAGACAAACCCCATTTTGTTTATTCTGTATTTCATTGGCTGTTGTAGGCTACACATTTTTTGTATCAGTCAAACAATCCAATCAATCTTTCCATTGTTTCAATTTTATTTTCGTTAAATTCTCACAAACTCCATTTGGTCTTCAGTAGGGTTTAGACTCACAGGACAGGTTAGATCTAGCCCTCAGCCCAGAGGGTTGTACCGACTCTCTGTGGCCACCCATATTATTCCATTCTTGTAAACAAAATTGTGATTAGATTCTTGTGACTTCAGACACTTGGCTGAGTTAATTTCCCCAAGCAGACCAGCATGCAAACTGGACCCCTCACTGGGACCTAAGACCGTTATCATAATAATACCTCAAAGTTGAGCTTATGTAAGCTATGGGCTTCCTTTTCATATGTGATGGTTACATGTTACAACCACACAAGTTACATGAACTTTAGTTATGCACGCTACATTCAGTGTGATGGTTATATGTTACAACCACACAAGTTACATGAACCTTTGTAACTGAAGATTTACATTCAATGTAGCGGTTACATAATACATGGTGAGCTACATCAGTACTGGGTGAGCTAAAAGAACAATACACTCATATGCTTGAGAACTATTAGGGTAATGTACCTTAACAGTTAAAATATTTGGTCTCCAAGAGATGGAGAATTCATTGATAATTCAGTTTGATTTGCACAAAGTTCCACATGATTTCCCTTTATGACTGAACATGTAGACACAGATCAATCTAAGCTATGCCGATTGAAATAAACCATGCTGAGACTGTCAGGGTTTGACTGCAAACCAATATATCTGGGTGTTCCTGCCTGGCCTCTATGTCGGACATGATTCACGTCGCTGGTGAAATTTGGATATAAACAGTCAGACAGAAGACTGCAGCGAGACAGATATATTACATCTGGGTATAATACCACACTTACATGACCCCACGATCTCACACATAATACGACATTAACCTGCACATACTACAACTTCAATATCACTGACATTGGATTGAATAAAACACTACCAGGAACATAAAACAATGATACAATTCTACACATATTGACCATAACTGTAAATGTATGATGTGTGCACTTCACATTTGTTATAAAGTTATATCATGAAGTCCATCAAAGATACTGTTGATGGTCCCGCTAATTGATGTCTGATGATTAATGTCAAATCCCAATTTGTAAAACGTACCTCTCGTCAACCTTTCTTCACATCATTAACTTGTACAGCATTAGATAACCATACTGTCTCCATGACATATCTGACTGGTTGTTAAAGCACCCACTCATTAAAATGTCATGTTGCTAATTGTTAGATTTCCCTTATTGTACTCTGAAACCGACGTACCGCTTGCTCAATAGATTCATCAACAGGTTCTACAAACCATTTACTACATGCACAAATATGCCATGTGTATTGTTTTTGGTTAAATTTGCCGTGACAAAAGGTGTAAGGTGCAATCCCCTCAGAACCAGCAAAATATAACACTGAGAAGTCTGATATTTCAATATTTTGTATTCAGCTAAAACAAAGGCAAGATACAAAAGATTCACAATAGAGGTTTCATGTACAATACAACGGAGTCAAATCTGCAGTTATGGGTCGCAATATAATGTCAACTCACTGACGTCTTGACGTGCGTGTGAGAAACAGTTATGCAGAATCTAACACAGCGAGCGGTCAGGCAACGGTTATGAAGGTCAAACGTTGACAGTGGCAGGAAGATATTTATATTCCAGTTAATCAGTGTGTCCGTTTTCAACACACCAACTAGCCTTTATATATACAGTCAATATTTCCTGAAAGTTTGAGCACTTACGATCATCGCCATCAAAGTGGAATCTTCTAGAAGTCTCAAGGAAGTACGCAGAAATAATCAAAACATAAGCTCAAGTGGAGGTAACTCAAAAGCACTTCCTGAAAGCCTGCTGCCAAAATACTAAAAGTAGTGAACATTTATTATACGAAAGGTGACCCAATAATAATTATTACTTCATTAATAATACAATTTACAGAAAATATACTCTCGTTACAGTATAACTTGAGTATTTGGTTGTGCTGTGAACAGATTTGAGGTGATGTGACACTGAGATAAATTAAAACAGTTATAAGTTCAGCCTAACTGGTCACTACACTCACATATTTTAATCCAGTATTAAAACAAAAGATCATATAGTAGCTGTGAGACAAGTGAAGCTTTAGAGCATTAACATAATCTCCATGCCAAAATGTCCAACATAACACAAAATTGACAAAACACTAGTTGAGCCACTACTGTCAACACATATTCTTAATTCATTACATTTATACAAAAATAAGCCGAGTAATCGACAAACAGAGATTTATCAATATGGCAGCCTTAACAGCCATATTTAAAATTTAATGGATTAAACTGTGACCAAATTGTGGTGGAATCTTAGATGGGAACAAGAATACATTTTGGGTGTAAGCACGCCTGATCCTGGACGGATGATGATGATGATGATGATGGAAATCCCTTAAGTTCATTAGACTTTCTGTCAGGTGACCTATCAAGCAACATCCATACAGCTGTTTTTCTGTATGGCTGTAGTAGTGGCCATATTGGAAATCTGATTTGAACATCGTAATCAATTAAGCTGTCATCATTGGTGGGAACTAGCATGCAATGTTTCAGCTTCACTGGTCAAGTGGTTTCTGAAGATAAGCTGTTTACACAGCAAACTCATTTTTGTCTTTTCCAGCATGGCTGCTGGCAGCCATATTGGTTTACCAATCAGCATGAAAAAAAAAGCCATCCCTTCAAATATGTGCCAGGTAGCCCCACCCCTTCATACATGTGTCAGACAGACCCACCCCTTCATACATGTGTCAGAAAGACCCATCCCTTCATACATGTGTTAGGCAACACAACCCTTCATACATGTGTCAGGCAGCCCCACCCCTTCAAACATGTGTCAGGCAGCCCCACCCCTTCAAACATGTGCAAGGCAACCCCAACCCTTCATACATGTGTCAGGCAGACCTACCCCTTCAAAGATGTGTTAGGCAATCCCACCCCTTCAAACATGTGCAAGGCAACCCCAACCCTTCATACATGTGTCAGGCAGACCTACCCCTTCAAAGATGTGTTAGGCAATCCCACCCCTTCAAACATGTGTCAGGCAGACCCACGCATCAAACATGTGTCAGGCAGACCCATCCCTTCATACATGTGTCAGACAGCCCCACCCCTTTATACATGTGTCATGCAGCTCAATCTCTTCAAACATGTGTCAAGCAGACCCACCCCTTCATGCATGCGTCAGGCCCCTTGTAGTGGAGCTTCTCCAGGATCATATGAGTATACCGATGACAGACAAATGGGCACTTAACACCCTCTGTACATGGACCATGATCTCATATACTCTCCCTCCTTTCAGTATACACACCAGAAGTGTCTTTAGTGACACTTGGTGATACTCTGGTGGCAAGAAAGTGTTAAAGTCTCAAGTTAAGGCTAAAGCGAGTGGTTTGTTTTAACTGTTGATGACATGATTCACCAGTAACGACCATGAGCTGAGACCCGCTAGATCATGGAGCTTGTTAGTGTCAGACTGTCAGTGTGCCCGCCCAGCCATGCTTGTGATAGATACGTGTGGAGGATGGGCAATGAGGCTGTCTCCTGGCCCTACTTGCGGAAACTCTGCTGGCTATATTACAGACCTTAACCACAAGTCCAGCACTATCATTCACTGAATACACATGTGATACTCTTTCATTTTCTTGACGTGATAGCTCTCAGAGATTTTTAGCAGTAAACTGAAACTGAACAGGTCATTTCACAAATGTATTTCCAGTCCCCTTGGATGGGATAGATTCCTCGACCACCTCAAAGGAATGGCCAGCTTTCTAACAATATTCCTCCTCTTGGATTCAGCGTCTGACAATAAAAACTAGGACTTACTGCATCACTTCATGTAAAGACTTACTGCATCATAAGACTTACTGCATCATAAGACTTACTGCATCATATCACGTAAAGAGTTGCTAGATTACCTGATACAAGACTTACTTCATCACTTCAAGTAAAGTGTTGCTAGATTACTTGATATAACACTTATTGCATCACTTCATGCAAAGAGTAGCCAGAAGAGTGATGCAAGACTTACTGTATCACTTCACATAAAGACTTACTGCATCATAAGACTTACTGCATCATAAGACTTACTGCATCACTTCAGATAGATTTACTGCATTGTAAGACTTACTGCATAAGCTCAGAAAAAGATGAAGTGATTATCTCTTTGGAGTCACTCCTTCATCAGCAGGGAAGCTGATGGTTTGTGTTTTGTCCAGTATCAAATGAATGCTACTAGCCAAAGGACGGAGGTGTTCACTCATGCCATTTTCAAATGACCACTTGTACAATGGCATCTATGATGTTGCCAATGTGATATGGTAAGAATATTCCTAAGAATGGTAGAATACTATACCCAATCACTCTTTATGTAACAAAATTCACCATAAATATTGTCATCCAAACATTTAAACCAATAACGTCCATTAACAGCTAAATTACAGAGAGGTCTTGGACAGTTAATCTAATGCGTAGAAAACATAAAAAGCAATACCTGTGGACTTATATTTTCTCAAATGCAGATAAAAAATCTCTTAACTAAGTTATTCTGGCTTCACTTCCAGTATTTTTCAATTTCCCTGTCAATCTAGCAATCAAGTGCAGATAAAGTAGGAGCTTAGTTCGTTCAGCGATTAACGACCATCTTCTTCATCAACTCAACACACTTGTTTTCGGAAATCAATTACAGGCATGTTAGGCATTAAATAATTCCTACAGCACATTGAAAAAAGGATGTATGTATCCTTGTATGTTAAAAAAAACATTCAAGTGAAAAAGCTTGCCTTTGTCGAGAGGTGGTGATCGGCTCACCACAAGCCACAGAGGGCCCTGCAAGTGGTAATGAACAGAGCCCACAGATCGCCTGGCAGCGGGAAGGGAAGCGAGATCCTTCAGGCACACACGGAACTGGTGTGAATTATTCACCTCCCCTTCTAGGATTAGAATTGCCATTTACTTCAAAGAGATAATCTTGTCTGAGATTCCTTGTGTTGGGGTTAAGACAACTTCAAAAGATAAAGTTTGCTGAAACAAAATTCCCAAACCTCAAACCAGTAGTGTACAAGGGTCACACACCAGTATTCAAGGCAGTTTATCCTTAACACTGTGAGCATGTCCACAAGAAGATAGCCAGATTGTATTTACATGTAATGGAAATTTGGCTTTCAAAAAAAAACATGGGTATGTTTTTTTTTCAAGAGAACAACCAATCCAGGATTAAACATAACAAATATTCACAAAGGCTTTTACGGCTTTCATTTTCACAATGATTTCCTCATGATAGTCAAACAGTATCAACCATTTTAGTCAACGCTCGGGAAGGCCGCCATTAACGATTCTTTCCCTGATCTAATGAAATAATTATGTCTTATTCACACATGTAACTTTGCAGATATTACTCCAATTACATGAGAAACTCTTCATGTTCATAACTGTCTGTCAGGAAAAGCTCACTCACTAACTCATCATCCTTCATCATTTCCCTTTTGAAATATGGATGTTAGTTCTAAAAATATGTCATGGCAACACTGGGTGTGGTTCAGCAGAGACAGAAAGAAAAAACAGAAAATCCAACAAAATGGCCATATGTTTCCTGAGGTGTATATCTATGTAAACCACTGTCTCTAACTGTTTAACAAAGGAAGTTGGTTACTGTGGCCTGACCTACCACTGGCCATCTGTTGTATTACATACTTCTTCCAGGTGTGGAACCACAGTGAGCGCTTTCAGACATAACAATAACTACAAGAAGTCACTGTTGAAGAATCTTAACCCATCACTACACTGTGACCTTGACCTTGACCTTTACGAAGGTTTAAGGATACATGAGTGATCGCTTTCAGACACAGTTTTGGTACATATTTCAGGGATGGCCACAGGAAAATCGGTTTTCAGCTGAAAACTTAATATTATGTCATCAAATAGGGGTTCAGACGATTCACAAAATTGATATGTCTTGAAATAAAATCGTTGAAAATCCGAGCAAAATTGCCATACCTGATATTCCAAACATGGTGTACTTAATCTTGTCCAAGATAAGAGTGAAATAAATGAACTCTTGGTGTCTTCACTGTGTGGCAAGAGGGCATGGCAGTAATAGTTAGTGCTTGGACAATGGTATGGAAACAGCAGAACCAGCATTCTTGGTGCTTTAACTGTGGCACGGAAGCATGACAACACCTGAATGCATGGTGTTTGAACAAAGGTATGGAAACAGTCTTTCCAGAACACTTGGTGTTTAAACTGTGAACAGGAAGCATGACAACACCTGAACACACGGTGCTTGGACAATGGTATGGAAACAGATTAACCAGAATACTTGGTGCTTTAACTATGGCAAAGAAGCATGACATAATGACTTTATCGACACGATCATTTCAATGTCATTTCCAAAATGATTGGTTGAAGATTGAGGAAACCTTATGAACCAGCTGAAGTATGCCGTGACAAGGGACTACCTCACACAGCTTCATCGTCTCAGACATTTAACTATGTGAGGCTCTCTGACCCGATCTGGACACAAATCTGTCTGATATTCTCAGAGTCTGCAGACGGTCACACAAACCTGCAACTAGATTTCAACTTGAACTGAAAATGATTACAGAAAGAAGTGTGTCTTCGTATTTTAGAGATATCACCAGCTTTGAAGAGAAAACAATAAGTTTTCAATTTTGATTGCTAAAAGTTTCATCCTTCAGTCTGACAATGAATGAGGGCCAGATCTAGATGCTTAATCAAGTCCACAGCAATTTCCATAACTGTCAGAAGAATGGCCCAGAGAGAGTTCATCACACATGTGACTTTCTGTGTTGTCAGTTTCCTTGGAAATAAACTTCTGACTACTGTCAAATAATAAAGCTGGATGGAAGTACACCTGACTGTCAAACCAGCCCGGAAGAATAATATCAGTGGTAATCTACCTCAACCAAATTAATCAGGAATTACTAGGGGGAAGAAGAACCGGGCTGTACAAGATGGGATGAAGGAGGTGTGTAACCTGATTAATGCTGTTGTGCTTTGCAAGCTAGCTCCCACTAGTGGCAATCATTGGTACGATAACTAATACCCATCATGCTCTGGGCCCACTCATCAGCCAATATATCACCCTCCATCGTGGACAGAATTAGATTAGTGAATTTCATCTGGTGGTAAACTGATACCTTGCAGGGGGTGGGAATGCGATGTAATTGAGCTGCACATGTCACTGTCGCCACGTTCCTTCATCCACCAGGTGGCGCTTCCATCTCTGATTGATACACTGTCGCAGATTATGGAAGGTACTTCATTTCCTTCATTGGCCCCCAGTAAACCAGATCATTGATCAAAGCCTACACTCTCATACAGCCAGCTCTGTAATCTAATGATACCAGATAGTTCATGTGTGGCGTTCCTTATTGTCACTGTCAGTACTTCTCTACAGTCCCTAAAGTTGACAGAAAATATATTTGTAACAAGCATAATAAGTTGATGTCATCACACATAAAACTCAATTCAACATATCGACCACCATTAATTGTTTTGATGTACAAAGCTAAGTCACTCAAACGTTCACATGTTTCTGCTAACAAAATACAGACTTTCCACATCATCAAGAAGAAATGTAGAGACTTCTTCTAACATAATTTGAAAGTGAATAATTCTGCCATTATTATCGGCTTGCTCGAAAACCTTGCAATCTGTTAATTACTATAATATTTCGTTTGAAGTGTGGCTTCCCTCCCTCCATCCTGGACAATCTTCGCATAATCTCATTAACTTTTTACCAAACGGAAGTAACAGATGCAGATCCCACAGTTGACCAATCGTAAGTGCTCTAGCAGTCTTTGAAGTTTCCATGCTGGTTTTATGCTCCCACTTTTCTATGAAGTGCACGCATTTTGGTGGAATACAATACATTTTAGCCACTTGCAAATAATGATGCAGATATTGATCGCGTACATCTTCATCAGGGGAGGTAACAAGACCAACTTCTATGAATATGCATGCCATTTAAGTAAGACCCCTTGGTGTCATCAGGATCATGGTAACAAAAGCTGATACAGTCTGTCGATGACTTAGAAGTGAAATCTGAATGTCAAAAGAATAGTCAAAGATAACAACAGCATGAAACTCACATACAGTGATGATCTAAAACACAGAAGAAGAGATAATCCACATTGGCAGATGCTCCATTCTGACTTGTCAGTGGCCTAACAAATGTCCAAGCATGTTCCGTTTAGCTGATATGTGGCTTATTTTAACCCAGAAAGAATTCATGTACACATATTATCTCTTGGGTATTAAAACTGACAGTAACTGTTCATAAATAACAACAATCTTCATTCTCATGCTACCCAGATGTCTTATGATCCAAAATGGCGATTATTTAGTAATTCCTGCAACTAGTTGCAGTTATGGATACTAAGCAGCTCGCTCAGTCCATCACAGTCTGTGCAATTATTGGTGGTCCTCTAGCTTGAATCTGTACAAAATACATGCTTTAAAAAGATGTGGAGTTTGTTGGCTAATGTATGACACACTTAACACCAGATACCATGGATGGGATCTGATGGGATCAGAAAGATCATTCTGAAGGATCCATTGAGGTCTTGTGAACTTGACTTCTTCCCAACATACCTCCTGGAGCAGTGTCTTGAACATGTGATCCCTCCAATCGCATCCATCATGCTCAAGTCTCTGCATGTATCAAGACAGCCTATGCTAGACAACTGCTAAAGAAGGCTGGCTTAGACAATACCATGGATACCATGGAGAATAACAGACTAGTTTGCAAATTAACATTAATGTTATTTGAAAACTGCTTCTTCTCATCTCCAACTTCATCTTGCCCCTTTCATCTTCCATGAGGAAAAGGATCAGCATCTTCAGAAGACAAATGTTTTAACTTTGGCGTACCACAAGGATCCATACATGGACCAGTCTTGTGCTGCCTACACCCTAAGCCCATGGATTAAATATGTCAGTGTTATGATCTACCACACCTAGCATACATAACAGAGTTACTAAGTTTTACATCCTTGCAATGACTGGGAGAGACCCACAGTTGCTCTAACTGATATCAATGACTGGAAGTGCCAGCATGCTGGAATTAAATCAGGACAAAAGAAAACTGATAATATGATAATCTTTAGACCCAAGAATCGCATAATAACACCCATGTGCACTGGGAAATTGGGAATCTCAAAAGAGTGAAGACGTCTTCAAAGCCATCATTGAGGTCCACAACCACTCCGGTTCTTGTATGTTGATTGGGGGCACAGGGTGGTGCTTCAGATGGAACATGGAAGAACTGTCCTTTACATGTATGCACACATGTATTATCCGTCATCTGTTGGTACTGTTCCTTTGCAAGAGAGAATGGTCACGTCCTGTCCTGTAGTGATCACAACCCATGCGCAAAGAAAGCATACCCAATGAGTATGAAGTTCATGACATGCGCAAACTATTTGTGCCATGTGCCAACTATGCAGGAACTTGTTGTGCCATGACCACGTGAAAAATGGACAGGTCCAGCCCACCCACTTCACAACATGTCAGTTAGTGAGTTGAGTTTTATGCCGTATTCAGCAATATTCCAGCTATTTGGTGGCAGTCTGTAGATAATTGAGTGTGGACCAGACAATCCAGTGATCAAGAACATGTGCATTGATCTGCACAAATGGGAACCGATGACATGTGTCAACCAAGTCTGTGAACCTGACCACCCAATCCTGTAAGTCGCCTCTTACGACAAGCATAGTCACCTTTTATGGCAAGCATGGGTTGCTGAAGGCCTATTCTACACTGGACATTCACGGGTCTCACAACAAGTCAGAAGTCGTGAACTCTGTGCAATCTGCCGCGACTATGTAGCATACAGTTCAGGATAAAAGCTAGACAAAGCATGTCAATGTGCACAGGGTTTGAAACTGACATGCTCTGATTTGCACCACTCCCTGTGTTTGCGAGTAGGCTGCGCAACGTTCCAGAAATTTCAAAATTTCTTTGCACACTGGTATGCAGCCCACATTGTTTAGGCGCACTTGACACGACTTTACGCTGAGTTTACTAACTGGCCCGAGTACCAATTGCGTACAAGTGCAGGGACAAAATTCGTTCAAGTGTTGTTGTGGCTTTGGAGTGTTCTTGTTTCTAAATCATATACGATGCACTACAACTTTGGTATATAATTACCTTTGGACAGAAATATGTAATTTATATGTTAAACTACTTTCTGTCAATCCAACATTCATGGATATTTGGCATGCAGTATCTGTAAGATGTAACATTTAGCACACTTTCACCCTTATCTGTGATTAAACCGCTAAATGTAAGTTCTTTCCACCACTAATTTCACCTTTATCTGTGATTCCATCCCTAATTGGTATTCCACCCTGATCTGTGATTCTCGCCTCCCATGTGTTATTCCACCCAAATCTGTGATCTGTGACCTATCTGTGATTCCACCCCTCTCTCAGTGTCCATCCATGATTCAAACCGTAGTTTTGATTCTACTTCCATCCGTGATTCAGTACCTCTCTAACAGTTAGACTGAACACATACATGCATCATCTGTTTCGTGAAGTGGTCATAGGAATCAGGGGCACATTAAAAACATACACAGATGAGAAGTTGGATGAGGATGTGAGGATGTCTTGAGTAGCTGATATTATCAAAACCTGGCTTTGTTAGACCTTGAACTATACATTATCTAAGATGTTTGCTACAATATAATTATATCACAACATTCTATGGACAGAATATTTTCTGTCACTAATCTCTCTGCACTGAAGCTGATTCAATGTATTTTTACATACAAGACCATTTAGACTCAAAGATATATCTGTCATTTGATTGTCTTCAGTAAACAGCAGCAATACTTACATTCAGCCGCAGGCCAGTGCTTCTTATTTCCAATTAAATACAATCTATAACAAGATCTAAAACGAAAACACATCTGGTAAACCTGAAATGCTCGAAATAGAAAAGGAATAAATGTCAGCACAGGGTAATCAGACTCCTGAAACTATTATTTCAGAATAAACGTAAATAGACAAGAAAGACGTGGAGTCAGCGAATCTTAACTGTCATATTTGTCATATTCGTATGGTTAAAATTGTATGTACATCAGTGCCAGTTTCTGCCATATTGAAGCCATACAATGCATATTAATATTTATACCCGAAATGAGCCACAGTGTTGTACAATTTTGCACTAAGGGAGTTATGATCACCTTGACGATTTGTGGAATGGAACACTATTCATTCAAACAATAGTAGTAACAATCAATCACTATGACAACCATTGTCTGAGTGATCACTTAATTCCAAGGATAATTACCCAGTAGCTGTGAAATGTCGAAGTCAAGAATCACCCAGCTGGCATTAGTTATGACATGCTAATCCCACTATTAATCCGGCTGTATTGTACACTGTACATTGTACTGTCAGCCATCCTGGACCAGCTGTGCAATTGTGTCACTTCTCGTTATTACTGGTGTGCATATTTATGGAAAGACAGGCAGGGCTCGATTAAGTGCTTTATTACTTGCACCGGTGCAACCCAATGTTACAAAATTCAACCTAATTATTAGGCTAACTTGCACCAGGTGCAAGTCAATTTTTTAGTGGTTAAAGTCTGAACAAAACATCAAAATAAACAGCACATTTCTTTCAATAAATATTGCAATAAAGCAATGCAGACAAGCTGAATTTGTCTGGTGCAACTAGGTTTTTATCTCAGGTGGCACCTGGTGCAAGTAGGTTAACATCTCTTAAATCAAGGCCTGACAGGGTCACCTTCAGACAAACGTAGCTACCAGAAGGTACCACTTGTGAGAACCTGGGATGATCTCACCCTCAGTCTAGCATGGGTACCTGGAGGTGCAGTAAAACAACAAACACTTTATCCCTTGTGAGAACCTGGGATGATCTCACCCTCAGTCTAGCATGGGTACCTGGAGGTGCAGTAAAACAACAAACACTTTATCACTTGTGAGAACCTGGGATGATCTCACCCTCAGTCTAGCATGGGCACCTGGAGGTGCAGTAAAACAACAAACACTTTATCACTTGTGAGGACCTGGCACACAAAGCTTTCAGTATGTATACATGTAAAATGCTGAGTGTGCACATCTGCTTGTACAACGGGCTTATCCTTGCCTACACCTGGTCTCTGAGAAAGCAAGACCACCACAATGTTGCATAAATATACATTCGCTAGCAACATACATGTATATGTATGATGTAAATATAATCAAACATCATCAATGGGTATCAAAATTGTATGGGCCTATCTAAATACTAGTTGTCTGGCATTAAACACAATATAAATAGGTATTACTAAATCTGGAAATTAAAAGAAACAAATCTTTGCTTTGAGACAACCATTAGTTTAACATGTCAAAAGACTGACACAGTGGTGTGAGTTGACTGTAAATCTGTTCATTTTGTACAGGTCATCGCTTGTTCTACCTCGGCTAAGGTATCCCTCTAGTAAGAAGATGATGAAACACAATCAAATAAAATGAACAGCATGAATTGACGAGAGACATCCCAACAAATTCCAATTGCAAAAACCTGGTGATCTAACTCTATTAGAATGGTGGATGGCACTGCATGCCATCTACAAAAGTGCAAAAGAATAAAGAAGAACCCTGACATGTTATCAGTATGCGTACACCAGCTGCACAGACCTCCCACTGTAATTATGTTTCTGCCTTCAAAGGCACGAAAACGTAATGTAGACTGTCAAGAAGGATATTGAGAAACTTATCTCAGTTGGGAAAAAATGAAGAAAAAGAAAAATTTGCTTTTACATATAGGATCAGAGACATTGTTCTTATGAAGTGACAGACACAATCATTGGTTTCATAAACCATTCTCCTGCTGCAGTTGGAACAAAAGGATGTGAAGCTGGTTGGTCATGTCTGCCAGTTGAAGCACACACTGAGAACCATGCATTAGCTCACCCTCTCCATGCCAAGTGAGTTGAGCTGGTTGAGCAAGTTGGGTTGTATTGGGCTGGGTTGATCAAAGTCGGGTTGGGCTGGGTTGATCAAAATTGGGTTGAGTTGATCAAAGTTGAGTTGGGTTAAGCAGGGTGGGGTTGTATTGGGTGAGGTTGGGTTGTTCACAGTCAGGATGGGCTGATCAAACTTGAGCTAGACTGATCAAAGTTGTGTTGGGTTGATTGAAGTTGAGCTGGATTGAGTGGAGTTGGGATAGGTTGGGTTGCATTGTGCAGGGTTGATCAAATTTGGGATGGGTTGGTGCTTTATAGATTATTCCAGTCATGTCATACCATGACAACTTGTTGCAATGGCTTCTCTGTTTGCTTACACCCATGAGGCTTGGCACTCAAGTCTGGGGAATCTCTCCTACCTCAAAAATGTTTCATATAAAAAAAACCAAAACACAGCCATTCACAATCTTGCTACACATGCTCACATCATTATCGCCCTTTCAATAGCTCAGTGTGTACTTTCATACTGAATCCTTAGGGAGAATCCAACATAAGCTGCCTCTGAGGTGCTAGAAGGTTAAAAGTTACATGACATTCTCTCCTCAATGGGTACCCATTCATTGTTTGATGAACAGAGACATATTGTTTTAACGCCATTCCAGATGTGTACGAGTCAAAAATGAAAAACATAACTTCATGGATGATATCTTCTTCCTTATTGCATAGAGCAACATTTCAATGTGCATTCTTACACTGCTATTAAGCTGAAAGTGAATACAACCAAATCCAGAGACTTATTCTGAACAAAGCCAAGGCATACACTGTATGCTACATCTGATTTGGGATTGGACTAAAGCCTAAAAAACTGTCATTTGCCATATATGGTCAACCATCCCACTACCCTCCATAAACATCAGTCGCCTGATTTGCAAACTAAGCCTGGCAATCAGAACTACACCACCCATCAAAAGTTTAGACTCACTAGTAGCCACTTACTTCAGTCAACTGTTCTATTTTGCAAAATATTCCATGCTGTACAAAGGTACCGTTTACACATGAATTTACTTATTGTAAGGCAAATTCGAAATGTTGAAAAGACTATTGTCATGAGTTAAGTAAAGGATGGAACTCAGTGAAAATTGGTAAGTTCTTAACAAAACTTTGCCCCAAAATGCAGCTTTTCACATGCATGATATTTGCACATGCTTTTCAACAACTTGATGCATGATCCTCATGCAGTTCATCTGCGAAGTTTTGCAGTTGGTTTGCAAAGTTAGAGATCTTCAATATAACCACATATGCATACATAACATAGAGTGAGTGCTTCAAGTGAATCCAAACATTTGACGAGTAGTATGCATGCCACCACATATGGCAATTCAATGGAGCTTGATGACTTACTCTATGTTAACCAACCTTCTTAATTTATCTTACCTCACACATGAATGTCGCTCTCTGATTGGCTAAGCGCTATTCTATTATTTTCAATGTATCCCGCTTACAGGCGATGTATTATTTTCAATGTACACCGCAGGGAATTCCGAACTCTTCTGGTGCTCCATGGTAGTACTTCTTTGTCTTGAATAACATTGACTCACGCATCAGGCATGGAAATTACCAATGTTTTGCAATTGAAAATCGATGGAAGGGACATCACTCTAAATCTGTTTACCTTGTGTCGTCTGCTACTGGTGATTCACCTCGCATGCAACAGAAGAACTTCAGACAGTTCAAAATTAAAATTCAGGTGTTTTGTAAGATAAATACGTTGTTCACTGGTCCGATGGGGTCCATGGGCTCGTGAACCTTCGAGGGTACATGAGCCCATGGACCCCTTGCGACCAGTGAACAACTTATATTGTTTTTGAGTTGAGCCAAAGATATCATTAACTAGGCTCAACTGGTTAAAGTGATCAGCAATGAAATAGAGCAAGCACCATGTATTTTCTGAAAGGATTTCTGAAGTTCGAATATAATGAAAAAAACCAAACAAACAAAAAAACCAGCAAGGCCTAGAACATGGTTAGTACCAGGGGCATCAAAATATCAGACAGAGGTGTGCCATCTGAGAGTAAACACACAATATCAGTTCTGCATAGCAAAATAATATGAAGAAGGAAAGTCATTAATATCAAAGACCTGTCACAACTGATCAGACAACCTGTGAATAACTTTTAATGTTGCCATTTTAAAAAATTTTCTCTTTCATCATCGCTTCATTTGATGAGTTGTGGGCCAAGTTTGTAAAAAGACAGGGAACTCCCTTATGACCTGAGTTCAGAAAGCAAACATTTTCTTTATGACGAAGGCAACGTGATCATAACTTTGAGTGACAGCAACTGTCAACAGCAAACTTACAACTCTCACATTGTGATGCAACTGAAATACTGTTGAATAAACTCACTCACTTCAACTAAAACTTTCACGACAACACAACCAGATCTTCCAACAAAATGGGTTCAGGGCAGTTCCCCGGGTGGCAAGTATCCATGCTGTAGCACCACATACGTCAGAGAAGGCATCACACAGAACAACATCACCATTAGTCACTTGATATGCAAACACACACCATCTGCCCGCCTATCTCCATAATCTATAAAGCCTAAACTTCTATTAGATAAAGAAGTTGCCAAGCTTGAAGTTCAACCCAGAGTGTGAGGGATCCCAGTCTAGGCTCTTAGTATGCAAATTTGTAATTGGTGCTTCGGAGCAACTTTGTCTACATCATCTGTTTTACAGGAGCAAGGTGACCCATCTCTTGGGGAACTCACAAACACTAGTCAAAACACCATGTGATAAATACATCTCAGACAACTACTCAAATTCACAGACATTTATACAACCATTGGGTCAATTTCCATTTGTGGAGACATGCGTTTTGAATTCTACATTGCACACGCAGAATGTCTGCCAGCTATGGACACTAAGCTCATAACGGAAATGCATCAAGCCAAGTAATGTTAATGATACAAAGGGTAATAACCCTGGTCCTACAAAGCAAAGGGAGGTAACCTCAATGTAGGTGTCCCATACCTTGAATCACATGAATACTTTAAATTTAAAGTGGAAGTCACTGGAAAATCACTGCAGCAAAAAAATGCACTTGCATTCCAGCGATTCTGTGAATTTCCGCACAGGGCAGTGTTTAGTTATGGTGTTGCTGGACTGTTGAGAGTTCAAGGACTTCAGTCAGTCCTTCTTCAACATCACAGTATTAAAGTATTAACCTGTCAAAAAGAATGAGAATGAAGGAAGAAAGGACTGATGGTGGGATTAACTGAAGGATAATGATGAAGATGATGATAGTGGCATTGATAATATTGGAGATTTAATGAGAATCTTGTGTGATTCTATCTTGTAGGACAGACAGAAAGTGTTTGGAGTTCTATAGCAGTGTTCTGCAGTCTGCTATATTCTAGCACTATTGTTGCATCATACAAACAGTCAAGAGAATGAAGAAGAAAGATTTAATCAGTCAACATATCATTGTCGTTAGCCTCAATGGCTGATGGCATCTCAGCAAATGGTCCTGTTTGTAATATCTGTATGTTGATCTTGCTGGCCAGGGGGTTTTCATGTTTGGAAATATCAGAACTGGTTGTGGCTGGCTGGTCTGGATACTGATATTGATTTACATCACATAGATCAATAACCGCTTGCAAAATATCAATCAATTATTCATAAATATCGCATATCTAACTCTAAGCAAAAAAGTTTACAAGTCTGAAAATCAATGTATCATAGATATGACAGTAAAATGTTCTCAAGGATAAACCATGGTCCTTACTTGATCCTTAAAATCAACATCAAAATGTTTTGTCAGGAAATAAGCTGGAGCCTCAACCTACGTACATTTTCTCGTTGTGACCATTTGTCTGAAATGGAACATCAATGGAACCGTACTGAAATATGCAAGTTAATCATCTTATACCATCTGTTACACCATTTGATAATAAAACACGTTCCTTGTGTATGTGGAGTAATGTATGTAACCGTGTTCACTAAAATTTAAAAACTTCATTCAATAATGTTGTTATTAACTGCTACAAAATTGCATGTACCTCTGATATTTACAATTTCTGTTTGCATCAGTCACAACTACCATGAACATATTAACTCATCGATCACACCTTGAAATGAACAATAGGTCAGAAGACAGAAGATGGATAACATATATCATAAAAAAGTAGAGGATATTAGATTTGCAAGATTGATAAAATACAAATGATGAAGCCAAGGGGGAAACAGATGATGAAGAAAAATTAAGGGAAAATATGACAATTTATTCCATTCTGTTGGTAATATTTCATCTGTATGGATATATATTACTTTTTCTTATATGCACTGGCACTAGCTAGTGGTGTGCTCACAAAATGGAATATCCCTACTCTTTTTCAATGGTATGTATATCATAAGTGGCATACAGACTCATTAAAAGTCATATATGTTGTAGCTTCAGTATTACACATAAATGAAACTGTTTTTTCCAAGATCATGAATAACCTGATGCCAGGTCAGATTGTTCCATACACAAACACAGTCCAAAATACACCGAAGTGTTGCCATATAGCTCTAATTATGATTTAATTTACTTGATATTTACAGAGCAAAATCTGCGTACAAAATAACATAATACTATAATATACTTCTCCTGCGGTGACTACTGAAGACGATTAGAGCACATGCTGTGACAGAGAGGCCCTTTAACAACGGACATGTGGCTACAGACAACCCCTCACTGAGCTGCATACGATGAACACAGCAGCTACCATCATGGGATAATTCAAAGCCCATGATTCTCAGCACTCGGTTAATATCTCCCTTTGTGTTCAACAACATCGATTCTACAAATGTCCGATCTTGTCCTCATGACGTTAAGCAGAAGACATCTGTAACTATCAACCATATTAACAATAGACTAATTACATCTCTGCCGCTCCTGTCTGCGTGAAACCATTGCCAGTGAAGACAACAAAAGAGGGTCTGTTGCTGGTGATGGTGTTGGTTTCAGCCCCCTTTCATGCAACATCAGCAATATGATTCTAGTCACAGCGGTTCCCTACATCAGCAATATGATTCTAGTCACAGCGGTTCCCTACATCAGCAATATGATTCTAGTCACAGCTGTTCCCTACATCAGCAATATGATTCTAGTCACAGCGGTTCCCTACATCAGCAATATGATTCTAGTCACAGCGGTTCCCTACATCAGCAATATGATTCTAGTCACAGCTGTTCCCTACATCAGCAATATGATTCTAGTCACAGCGGTTCCCTACATCAGCAATATGATTCTAGTCACAGCGGTTCCCTACATCAGCAATATGATTCTAGTCACAGCTGTTCCCTACATCAGCAATATGATTCTAGTCACAGCGGTTCCTACATCAGCTGCAGAGCTGAAATAGTATACCATGGTATTTTGCTTTTGGTTCAGTAGACAGAAATTCACTTTTAAAATACTTTATGCTCGTTTTCGTACAAATTTATCATCATACTCACCCTATGAACATAACTTTCACAAGTATTCCATGTAATTTAATTCAAGATGACATCTTCATCTAGCTACCATTTCTGACATTCCTGTGCCACTATTGTCAACAACTCATGCTAATTCGATTGGATGAATGAGATAATATCATGACACTTTCGCTTGAGTCCCATTTCCATGTAGATTTCTCCTCAGAACCAAACCGGCACTGCCTTTCCATGAGAACGTTTAGCCAACTGAATGTTATTGATGAACCCCTAATCCACTGGATATCAGTAATTACCTGTTAGTTCTTGTGAACATGTACAAACATCCAGGTGTTTTTGTTATACGACACAGAAGAAGAAGAATGAGGAAGAAAAATAGTTTATTCAAGTGTCAAGTGATCGTTAGACACAGTATAAAATAACAAAATAACAAAATATCAGGTAAAATATCAACACCTATTCAACACTAATTCTCTTTAAAAGTACATATAAAATTACCAAAGGTGCTAAAAGGTAATAATATAAGTCAGCGATAGTGAATGTGCTTGCATAAAAATAGTGCTACCAAAATGAAAAAAAAACCAAACAAACCCAAAAACAAAAGAAAAAGAATATAAAAAGAGTGCTTAACTCAATCCCAGCTGCCATGGTTCACTTAAACCATTGCTACTGTTCAGATTTTAACCCTTGCAGTTTCTACAAACAGTACACTGAATTTCACTCTGAACATGTGACAGTACACTGAATTTCACTCTGAACATGTGACGGTGTTTCCAGTCTAGTGAAATCAGTTACCCTGAATCACACGTTAACCACTGTGGTTGACCTTCTACATTTAAAGCATGTCCAACAAACAGCTACACTTATATTTACTACATACCTTGTTACCTACAGTTACCCCAAACTTTCCTTTATACTTCGTTACCTACAGTTACCCCAAACTTTCCTTTATACTTCGTTACCTACAGTTACCCCAAATTTTCCTTTATACTTCGTTACCTACAGTTACCCCAAACTTTCCTTTATACTTTGTTTCCAACAAACAGTCCCCCAAACTTTACTACAAGTTGTTTCCAACAAACAGTTACAGCAAACTTTTCTTTATACCTTGTTTCCAACAAACAGTTACCCCAAACTTTACTCTACCATGTTTTCAACAAACAGTTACCCAAACATTACTCTACCTTGTTTTCAACAGTTACCCCAAACTGTACTCTACCATGTTTTCAACAAACAGTTACCCAAACTTTACTCTACCTTGTTTCCAACAAAGTCATCTCAAACTTTACTCTACCTTGTTTCCCAACAGCTACCCCAAACTTTACTCTACATTGTTTCAAACAGTTACCCCAAACTTTACTCTACCATGTTTTCAACAAACAGTTACCCAAACATTACTCTACCTTGTTTTCAACAGTTACCGCAAACTGTACTCTACCATGTTTTCAACAAACAGTTACCCAAACTTTACTCTACCTTGTTTCCAACAAAGTCATCCCAAACTTTACTCTACCTTGTTTCCCAACAGCTACCCCAAACTTTACTCTACATTGTTTCAAACAGTTACCCCAAACTTTACTCTACCATGTTTTCAACAAACAGTTACCCAAACATTACTCTACCTTGTTTTCAACAGTTACCACAAACTGTACTCTACCATGTTTTCAACAAACAGTTACCCAAACTTTACTCTACCTTGTTTCCAACAAAGTCATCCCAAACTTTACTCTACCTTGTTTCCCAACAGCTACCCCAAACTTTACTCTACATTGTTTCCAACAGCTACCCCAAACTTTACTCTACCTTATTTCCAACAGTTACCCAAACTTCACTCTACAATGTTTCCAACAAACAGTTACCCCAAACTTTACTCTGCCTTGTTTTCAACAGTTACCCAAACTTTACTCTAACTTGTCTCCAAGAGCTACCCAAACTTTACTCTACCATGTTTCCAACAGCTCCCCAAACCTTACTCTACCATGTTTCCAACAGCTCCCCAAACTTTACTCTACCATGTTTCCAACAGCTACCCAAACTTTACTCTACCATGTTTCCAACAGCTACCCAAACTTTACTCTACCATGTTTCCAACAGTTACCCAAACTTTACTCTACCTTGTTTCCAACAGTTACCCAAACTTTACTCTACCTTGTTTCCAACAAACAGTTACCCTCAAACTTCACTTACCCCACTCTTGCCACCAAACAGTTACCCTCAAACTTCACTTACCCCACTCTTGCCACCAAACAGTTATCCTTATGGTTACTTTATTCCCTGTTGCCAACAAACATTTCTCCTCAAATTCACTTTAACCAGAGTGGCCAAGAAACAGTTATCCTTATGTTCAGTTTAGAACAACAAACAGTTCCCAGCACTCCACTTAACCACTGCGGCAAACAAAGTTACCCTCATCAGTAATTACTTACACTTCCTTTGATGCCAATAGTTACGCAAACTTCACATCAACCCTTGTGACTCTCAAGTTCTAACTTAAAGCACTTAACCTAAACCAATACATTTAAATGGAAGTACTTAGAATGATTCTTGAACACAAAATCTGTGTACAACCTATCCACTTGACCGACAAAACAATTAGGGATTTGACAAATCTGATACAAAAGACTGTCCTCTGTGCACTTTCTCAAACAGCAGCTACACAGAGTCAACACAGATGCCTTGGCCCGATGGAAGCAAGTGCTTTATAAATCTGTCATCTGAACCAGATATAAAAAATCATGAACCTAAATCTCTCAGTGCTGCAATTGATTTGTATGTTGTCACTTTCGCCAAGAGAAAATGTCCTAATGGTACAGCAATGTGTTCCACATGCCCTGCGACTCTTTATGATCACTAAACAATATTCATCATTCATGCAAAGAGAGTTTGTGCAATTTCATCAATCTGAGAATGACATGCCCTTTATTGATTTATGATTCAAACTTAACCAACGATGGAAAGAATCGTCAAGGACGCCCTCATCGTATACGTCTGCTTTATCTCTCATTGTGACCCAGACAAACTATGTGTATTGTATACTTTGCGTCGGTACAAATAATGATGTGCAACATGTCAGACTATGATCACACACACTGCAATGGAAGCTGACTATGCAGCACAACCTCGTGAGAAATAGGATGAAAAGAAAATCTTTGGACTTCATCAAGAACAGCAATTCCTATCTCGTGATAAAAACAAATCCTGCCAGATTTAATTTCTATGTAGACACAGTCACGTAAACTGTTGCCCTCTATGGGCTTGGTAAAGTATTGGATGTGATTATTGGAGAAACCCAGACTCCTCGATAAATCTCTCACTGAACTGAGCTGGTGGCTAGATGTTCCCAACTCACTTTCTATCTCTTGAACTCATAGCTGACAATATGTCGCTCCAGGTACCAATTTCTAAAGGTTACTATAGATTACAGTGAGGCCATGTCCATGTGGGAGGGACAGTGGATACTGCACGTGTCAAAACATGCAACCTACTCATCCTGGGAAGAACTTTGTTGCTGAAACTTACCCTCTTATCAAGCTCAAGGTATGGACATATAAATGTCTTTAGATCGCAACTGTCTCACCATTATCGCCCATCAGAGACACAGGGTCACCACTATCTCCCAGTTAGAGAAACAGGGTTAACACTACCTCCTTGTCAAAAACAGAGGGTCACCATTATCTCTCATCAGAGAAACAGGCTTAACAGTATCTCCCTGTCAGAGACACAGGGTTAACACGATCTCCCTGTCAGATAATTAGGGTTAACACAATATCCCTATCAGAGAAATAGGGTTAACACCATCTCCCTGTCAGAGAAATAGGGTTAACACTATCTCCCCGTCAGAGACAAAGGTCACCGCTATCTCCCTTTCAAAAGACATAGGGTCACCAATATCTCCCTGTCAGAAACATATGGTCACCACTATCTCCCAGTTAGAGACACAGGGTTACCATTATCTCCCTTTCAGAGACACAGGGTCACCAGTATCTCGAACACATAGAGGATCACTACTATCCCCGAAATACACTGAGTTATCACTATGTCTGAAAGAGTAGCTACTATCTGAAAGTGAGTAAGCTTATTTTCACACCACTTTTAGCCATATCACAGCAATGACATCAGAAATGGGTTCACATATGGTACACATGTGGGGAAATGAACCTAGGCCTTTGCATGATGATGGAACACTTTAACCACTAGGCTACCTCAACACCCCAACTACCTTTGAGAGAATCAGGGTAGCCACTAACAGTGCCAGTAACAGAGTTTGTAAGGTGTAACACACCATATCTATGCCACTGCCAAAGTGTTGAAAGATATGGGCTATGGAGGAGACCCTGGTGTATTTTATGCATGGGTCAGTCTAGACAAATACTCTATATTTCCCCATGTTTTAGTTTGAGTCCTTGGCTGTGTTCTAGGAGGCACTGGGGAGGCTTCACCTAATGGGCTGACCTTTCAAACAACTGCAGCCGTGTTTCAGAGGCTTCCACTTTCACCTCATCTGTGAAGGTTGTCTTGCAAACACAACCAGTGGTGGTGATTAACGGGGAATGTCGTCGTAGATGCAGAAACCTTCTCCTGTAGTATAAACCACTTCAGCAGGATGAGAAAAGTGTCCTCGTACATCAAGCAGTGATCTTTAATATCATGGATCTTTACTATTTACTGTCAACCACAATTGCAGATCCACACGAAATGATGGTTCTTTTAGTTCTCGGTTTGCAACAGTTTGATCAAGCACCCATGCATCATGATACATGTCCTCAATGAGTTTTGCACTGCAGCATTCAGTATTATTTCAGACAAATGACTTTTGGTAACAAATAACTAAAATGCATTTTTTTCTCATGATTGAAATCTTTTTTATTCTTTTCTGGCACGATGCTCAATGAAACAAGGGAGTTAACTCTTGTTTTTCTTGTTGTACAGTAAACAATGTTTAAAGCAAACTGATGGATATAACAAACTACATGTTTGGTCCACATCACTTTCTGTATAATTTATTTTAAATGTGTAACGGGAAATAAATGTATATTGAAAATATTTGATACCAAAATATGCCCAGTTCTGATGTATGGATGTGAGGTATGGGGGTTGAAAGTTGTGAGACTGGAACCAGCCCGCCTGGGAGAGTGGAACAGTCAGCATTGTAGGGTGAAACCAGCGAGCATGGGAGCATGGAACTAAACATAATGGAAGTGTGGAACCATCAGCATTTGAGCATGGAGACATTAGCATGTAAGTGTGGAGCCACCAGCATGTGAGTGCGGAGTCATCAGCGTGTAAGTGTGGAGCCATCAGAGTGAGTATGGAGACATCAGTGTGTGAGTATGGAGACATCAGTGTGTGAGTGTGGAGCCATCAGCATGTGAGTGTAGAGCCACCAACATGTGAGTGTGGAGCCACTGAGCATGGAAGAGTGGAACTAGTGAGCATGGGAAAGTGGAACTAGACATCATGGGAGAGCGGAACCAGAGAGCATGGGAGAGCGGAACCAGCCAGAATGGGAGTGTGGAACCAGCCAAAATGGGAGCGTGGAACCAGCCAGTCTCTGAACAAGGAGAGCATAGGAGCGTGGTATGCGACAGCATGGCACTTTGGAACCAGACAGCATGAAAGAGTGGAACCAGCCAGACCTGGAGGGTGGAATAACCAGGATAGGAGAGTGGAGCCTGACAGCATGGCAGTTTGGAACCAGACAGCATGGGAGAGTGGAACCAGCCAGAATGGGAGTGTGGAACCAGCCAGAATGTGACAGCGGAACCAGGCAGCATGGGAGTGTGGCCCCAGCCAACATGGGAGAGCGGAACCAGCCAGACCCCGAGGGTGGAACAACCAGCATAGGAGTGCCTGACAGCATGGCAATATGGAACCAGACAGCATGGGAGAGTGGAACCAGACAGCCTGAGAGAGCGGAACCATCCAACATGGGAGTGTGGAACCAGCCAGCATAGGAGAGCGGAACAACCAGCATAGGAGTGTGGAACCCGACAGCATGGCAATTCAGAACCAGACAGCATGGGAGAGTGGAACAACCAGCATTGTAGGGTGAAACCAGACAGCATGAGAGCATGGAACTAAACATAATGGAAGTGTGGAACCACCAGCATTTGAGTGTGGAGTCACCAGTATGTGAGTGTGGTGCCATCAGCATGTGAGTGTGGAGACTTCAACTTGTGAGAGTGGAACAAACCAGAGTGAGAGTGTGGAGCCATCAGCATGTGTGCGTGGAGACATCAGCATGAGTGTGGAGCCATCAGCATGTGAGTGTGGTGCCAACCAGGGCATCAGTAAGGAGGTGAGCTACCATCGGATGTAGTCACTGCATACCGAGTTACGTCTTCACAACATGAAGCACCAGCAGAGACGCCATCCGCTCCATCTGATGTCAGCAGCAATACATCAGCAACAGAAACATGGGATTTATCAACATTGAACAGAGTCTATGTGTAGGCCTGTACTGTGCTCGTGCTGCTGCTTGGGGATCAGTAGTTAAACTTGTAACTTTTTACTGGCTACCTGCCCATGATGCTATGTCCCTGAGGATATGGTTAGCAATTAACTTCAGTGCTGCGCGCTTGGAAAACTGTGCACAGCCATCTTGGGAGACGTTATGGAACAAGACAGCAAACAGCACTCTTTCTTGTTTCAAGGGAATTCTCCACAACCATTAAATAAATACTATGTCTCAATAATGTGTAGGCGAAAACAATTATCTCCCTTGGTTCATTTTCCACATGTGTTACACATTGTTGAATGATGGGTCTTCGGGGAGTAGGGTGATAGAAGATAGACGCAGGTACCGGACACCAGTCTGTCCAAGGTATCAGTGTGCTGTTCTGTCACTGAGCGTAAGGCTTTGGGGTCTATGCAATGTTTCAGTATTGTGTAGAATGAGTGAGTTAGTGATGTATATTTTGCAATGTTTCAGAACTGCAGAGTGGGAGAATATTGGGGGTCTATTAAATACAGCTTGAAAGATGAGCTTCCACAGAATACTGGAATATCCAACATACTCTGTTTTCATCATTCACTTAGATTGGTGCGCCTCTCTTTCCCAAGGTCAATATTTGTCAATTACCATTAAATCAGATTCTGTTACAAACTCATTATTGGCAGTACCATGTACATAAACTCTCAGCTGCATGAACCAATGGGTTTCAAAAATGTTCGAAGAAAAGGGACCATTAGAAAAAGAGAGGAGAAGGTCAAAAACTGGGTCAAAGTGAATTACAACTGTGGCAGTCATATTTAAAGGTAAAATTTTGCAAACACAATTTAGAGACTTTTTGGTTTTCATCACCCCTGCTTCAACTTCAGGCCATGTAGTTTTAGAAAAGACTGAAACTGAACAACATCCCAAACATTCACTCAAAATAAGGTGAGCTACAATTAATGAATCTACAGATCACATCTGCAAATCTACAACAAAATGGATATTTTCTTTCAACTGCACGTTTTTTGAAAGGGGATCATGCATCTGAGTTCACACTTTGAAATTGTTGTTACAACTTTCCATAAAGTCGGTTGATCAACATTTCATCATACCCCTTGAACAAACAAAGTTCAACAGAGCGGCATCATGTTCCAGCTCGTTTCGAAGTCTCAATCAGAGCTCCATTATCAAGTTTAACAAAGCAGCAAAAAGATTAAGTAAACCAGAATTCTAAAAAAGTAATAAAACTTTCTGTTTCTGAGCGATCAGTGATCCATGAGACAGACGTGAAACATCTTCAACTTGGATGAAATAATCCATGAATCAACATGGCCGCCCCCGTTTGCATCGAGTGATGTCTATAATGCTGAGATCCCCATTATATCACCATCAATAGTTAGCAGAGGCAGACCCACAAGCTGTTAGATGCATGTCTCGTGAAATAAAAATGCTTATGTTGAGTGGAAACTGCAACTGAATTGATGGACTTAACAGCACCGAGGATAGCAAACATGGCTTGTGTTGCTGAACATCTGACATTTGAAACATCTTTTTGATCACCAGATTGAGGTCCAGAGGGGGTCAGGTAGTTTAGTTCATCAGCAAGTAAATATTGATGATGGAAATATGAAGCACAAGATCCTCCTTTCTTAATACAGCCGTCAGAAGCATTTATGAACCTTCAAATGACAAAATCAGAGACTTTTCCTTTCATAAGCACTCGACTCAAGGACTTATCTGATCATAAACACTCAACAACATCAAATTGATGAGGACCTTATAGAACTAAAAATACCCACAGAAAAAACTCAGGATTAAGTGCGTTCACCAAGCTGAGGCAGGTGGAACAGGAGGGGCTGAGAGTGTCCGCCATAGTGTGGATATGAGGAAACCAGGTACTCGTTACTCACTGAAAGTAGTTCCTATGACATGTTGTCATATCATGATGTTGTCAGTTGTCATTTTGAAATTATCAGTGAATATGTATAGTTCATTTTATGTCAGTGTTTCTACCAGGCTCCCCAAATGCAGAGTTTCAACAAGAAATAGAACTAAAAACCACTATATGTTAAAATAAATCATGGCATGAAAAAGAGAGACAGGATCCCAAATGAAAAGGGCAGGATACTAAATAAAGAGGGTACAGCGCTACTCAGTCAGAATAATACCTAATGGCAACACGACATTTGTTACAAAAAGGACATAAAGCATTCACTACAACAACCTTTGCTGAGAGGAATGCCTAAAGTGATGCAGGTCTAAGACTTGTCTCTTTGATGGAACCCACAAACATAGGTGTGGTCACACAAACTGGGATTCAAACTCAAGGTCATAATTGTCTGTCCTGCTCAGCAAAATGCCCCTTAGACAACATGCATTGAGAGTATGACCTTGAGAGAATGACCTGTCAAATAATTCTGGAGGGATACCAAGAAGACGTATTTATCAATGATTGCCAATTTTGAAAAGACATGAGGCACACATTCGCCCTTCTATTCAACTGCAGCACACAATCATGAATCAACACATCTAGCGGGCCTCTAACAGTCATGAAACATCTGAAATATGATACCCTTTCAATGTCCTGACACATTTCATGGGCAAAATGCAGCAGACAACACACTCCTGCAGCAGTTAACAGCAACAGAACATCAGGAGATCTCTGGTGTGTCTGTTTCTGTCAGAGTCCTGATTGTAGTAACACTCAACAAGCAGACGACAACAGGCTCTTCCTGCACGGTCTCTGTATAACCTGATACCACTGTTCACTTAAGACTGGCTGGGGTATATTTCAAGAGATATCAATATTTTGCAGTCACTCCTTCACTGCCATTTTGCTGACTAATCCAATTTCTGCTTTCACTGACACGTTCCTATCTGAGGATAAGAAAAGACAGAAACATGGGGCTGGAGTAAGACCTGTTAGCTTCCACTCTCTTCTTACCTGATGCTGCCAAAGATGAAGGCTGCTGTGGCAATTGGGATAAGAGCGGGGTAGTGTCGCTCCCAGTCATCAGAGCTGATCTTCTTGATCTGGGACAGGTAGACCATCAGAAACAAGGCAATGGAGATGTTGATTCCAATCAAAACTGAACCGATGTTGAACCATAATCTGTAACACAGCATTAAATTCAAGTGAGTGAGTGAGTGAGTAAGTGAGTGAGTGAGTGAGTATGGTTTTATGCAGCAATATTCCAACAATATCACATGGTGCAAAATAGCCACTCGACCACTAGCCCATGGCTATTCAAAATCTAGTAGGGCCAGTAAATCACAACAGTCACTGGCCTGACTGGCTAGTGAATTGTCATGGGATCATGTTGTCAATACATCACTCTCTCCAACTTGCTCAGTTATAGTACATTTTCAAACCATGCAAAATTATGGCCTGATGTTCATCATATTAGCCTATTAATTATTAAACCCCTGTCATACCAACAATATCTTATTTTCATCCATTTTTGTAATCTTTTGCATAGTTTCCACTTTCAAATTTCGGGGCAGTGAATTATCTTGTGGGCTAGTACCTTTCAGGCATAGCCAGCCCTAAGCAGACTTCACACACTGTAATGTCTAATATCATTAATGTGACTACAACACATGAAACAAGAAGTCATCTATATCCCCTACTCTTCAAGAATATGTCTACTAATTATGACTACAGTAGGTCAAATGGTTTGGTGGGCATGAAGGAGGGTATTGTTAGGTTTTACAGTTTGGCTCCAGAAAAGAACACTATCAACAACTTCAGGGGAGGTCAAACTTGTTGCCATGTAAGCGCAAAAAATATTTTATTCAGAAATGAACACTGACCAAAAGGCACCGGTGCACCACTAGACCTATCTATGTGTCAAGTTTGGTGAAGAAATAGTGAAGGCATTTAAAGTTCTGCTCCACAACCACCAAATTCAGTCAAAGTCACACTTGCTGTTATGGAAACCACAAAAGGCATATCTATAGTTCATGGTGAACCTGTGTGCCAAGTTTGATAAAGCTAGTTTTTGGGAGATCAGCTCCAGACAAGATGACATCCTCATAGTCACAGGCTAAGTCATGTTTCCATTGAAATTGCAAGAACAAGAAAGAGAAACAACAACTGGGTCTAATCCCGAAAAGGCACATCTAGGGATCATGCTTGACATATGTACCAAGTTTGATGAAGCTAGCATGTATAGTTTAGGAGATCTGCCCTGGACAAAATGACATCCTCATGTTTCCATGGAAACCACAAAATAAAATTCATATCTGGGGCTTAGACTCCCAAAAGGCACCTCTAGGGATCATGCTTGACACATATACCAAGTTTGGTTAAGCTATCACAAATAGCTTAGGAGATATGCTTCAGACAAAGAGTGACAGACGCAGATGCACTAATTCCTTTTAAGGACTAAATGGTTGCAAAATTGCTGATGCTGCATCGCACAATTATCAATCACACTTACTCATAATAATTTAAACCTTGGTTTGGAGTCACAGAAATGAAATGAGCATGGAAATGAGCACATTATAATTGTGCACCAATATTATTATTATTATTTTTATCTCCACAGAGAGTTACAGAATAAAGCTCAGTG
Organism: Haliotis asinina; assembly: GCF_037392515.1. NCBI lineage: Eukaryota > Metazoa > Mollusca > Gastropoda > Lepetellida > Haliotidae > Haliotis > Haliotis asinina. Next base: position 8,445,201 of record NC_090294.1, on the reverse strand, counting down.
GATCACCAGCATCACAATTCTTGCTAAATACTGTACTCTTGACAAAAGAATGTCTTTGGATATATCACAATTTTGTCTCGTAAGGGGTGCATATATCTAAAATCTTTCAAAATAAGCAAATGAAATATCCTATATTCATTTTCAATTGCTGCATTATGCAAATTAAGAATCTAATAACATCACATTTTCAATCCCTTGAATATCTAAAACTGCAAGTAGCTCTAGAAAGACTTTTGTTACACTGCATATACATATATATAGTCCAGCTGTTTATTGTCACAAGTGTTAAGTTTCAGTGTGCATTTGAGAACCTAACAGAGATGAGTACTGTCTGGCAGAAAAACAGCAGATCTTGTAATACTTCAATCTCTCACACATCTGTTGTCTGGCAGGGGAAATAAATTTCATCATTCCAGTCGAGAGACGTTGTTACCAGAGGGTGCAAACATTCAAATTACCTTATGTACTGTGAGACCTGGTTACATCTAAGTCATCACGACAATAAATGACTCCCAGTAATTTGTCATTAGATAGAAGCGATTGGGATACTGATGTTCCTCTCTCTCCAGTGCCAGTAATGGCGAGATTATGTCCTGGCCTTGCTGCAGTACAAGTGAAACAAATGGAGTATGAGCGAATATGGCTTCATTGTATCAGTGATGTCCGATGATACAGTAAACATGGTTCCACGGTGCAATACTGTGAATTACTTCTTCAAAGGACACATTTTCCATCCTGATATGTTAATAATCAACTCTGGACCTGAAAATTTAATGATCAAGAGCATGAGCATTGATTTGAACAATGGGGAACCAATGACGTGACAAACCAAGTCAGCAAGCCTGACCACTCAGTCCTGTCAGTCGCCTCTCACAAGAAGCATAGCTGCCTTTTATTGCAAGCATGTGTTGCTAAAGGCCTATTCTACATCAGACCTTGACAGGACTGTGAGCAATGAGCACTGATTTAAAAATCATAATTTCTTTGAAGGATAGGTTTTCCCATGTGGAAAATTTAAAGAAACACAAGAAATTATGATTATGGCCTAAGTCCAATCTCATTATTATGACAAGTTCCAACAGGCACGATGAGTTGCCTGATACTGCTTCTCTTCTGAATACACTAACTGATCTGATGACATCGCTTGTTGATCTAACTAAATCTCAAGCTGTTCATCAGAGCGTATGGTGAGATTTCACAGCATCTGAAATTGATTCAACAGATTACAAATAATAAACGGAGGGAAGGAAGTGTGATGATGACCATCAAACTCTGTTGATGGCATCGAGGTGACCACAGACACAACATCTTGATAAGATCAGTGTCAGTGAAATCTCATAGAAGACCATTATGATGAGGTCCATATAGAGTGAGTGAGTTGATTCATAATGCTGTTAGATATACTCCAGCAACGTCACAACGGTGGCACAAGCAAAGGCGTATTGATCTAAGAAGTGCATGGATACCCTAGTGAACTGTGGTCAAGTGGAAGCTACCCTACTGTCATTTGTATATTAAGACATCTCACAGGTAGCCATTTTGATTGATGTTCATGAAACAACTCTCACTGGCACTACAGTAATCATTAACTATGGTCAGTTTTAATTGATCGTCACACAATCACGCTTCAACACATTTACAGCACACATTCACGCTTCAACACATTTACAGCACACATTCACTCTTCAACACATTTACAGCACACATTCACGCTTCAACACATTTACAGCACACATTCACGCTTCAACACATTTACAGCACACATTCACTCTTCAACACATTTACAGCACACATTCACTCTTCAACACATTTACAGCACACGTTCACACTTCAACACATTTACAGCACACGTTCACACTTCAACACATTTACAGCACACGTTCACTCTTTAACACATTTACAGCACACATTCACACTTCAACACATTTACAGCACACATTCACTCTTCAACTCATTTACAGTACACATTCACTCATCAACACATTTACAGCACACACTCACTCTTCAACACATTTACAGCACACATTCACTCTTCAACACATTTACAGCACACATTCACTCTTCAACACATTTACAGCACACATTCAACCTCAGTCCATTTGCAGCAGAGAGAGAGAAAAGGATTAGGCGGAGACTGATGATCATTATGTACAATAAATGAAATACTCATCCTTTGATGTTATGCTCTGTTACAGAACTTGTGTCACTGCCAGTGCATGTCACACGCAAATGACAACAGTCACATGTATCAAATGTGTTTCTTTTCGCTGCGTTACATGACATGCTACCCTAAATTAACCTTTTTAGTCTCCTTAGCTCTTCCAGAGGCTTTATCCTTTACTTCCATAATAACCTGATGGCAGACATCTTAGTCTCCATGATGAGATTAATGACCTTGGGGACGACCTACCTAACGAGATCTGTTACAGTCGAAATTATAGGTTAGAGTCTTTCAATGCCATTAGAAACGGAAAATGAAAGGGAAAAATCAAATCCTTGCATAAATCACACTGATGCATGGCTATTTAGTACTAGCAGAATGAATTTCATTGTGTTAGTCACAACATGCATTTACACAACACAGCTAACAAATACAAGAAACCTTACGTCAGAAGAGGCATTAAAATACAAACTTCTCAAATAGGATAAATATTGTATGTAGTGAAATCTCATCGATTTGGTGGAGACATGTATCTAGGAGCGCTGGTAACAAGGGAGCTGATATACCCCATCTCCAAGCCAAGTACCATGCCCCAGGTTGCTGTCCCGATGTTCTCTTCTCATTAACTATTTACCGCTGACTGATCCTCCACAAATACGCAGGAAATTACACTGATTACTGCACATGCATACACCTCAAAATGAAGGCTAAGAAATGTTTGAATATTTTTTGCGCAGTTGGAAAGCATGTTCAGCTACCGCAGAGGGAAATTCGGTGTTCTGGTAGTAAAGTTGCACTAGTCAGGAGGGATCCCTTGTTAACATGTCTGTCTGGTTCATCGTGTCCTCTCTGAGTAGCTGGTAGCTGGTAGCTGGTAGCTGGTAGCTGGATTTATCTAAACTCTTGATCCATCTGTGTGGTATGGATGGAAACCAGGCCAATATGACTCTCTGCTGGTCTCTGTTTGATCTGTATGGTGAGGGTGGCGAGTCAGGTGACATTTCTGTCTGTTCCATCTGTGTGGTGAGGGTGGGAAGTCAGGTGAAATGTCTGTTCCATCTGTGTGGTGAGGGTGGGGAGTCAGGTCACATGTCTATTTGTTCCATCTGTGTGGTGAGGGTGGGGAGTCAGGTGACATGTCTGTTCCATCTGTGTGGTGAGGATGGGGAGTCTGGTCACATGTCTGTTCCATCTGTGTGGTGAGGATGGGGAGTCTGGTCACATGTCTGTTCCATCTGTGTGGTGAGGGTGGAGAGTCAGGTGACACGTCTATATGTTTCATCTGTGTGGTGAGGGTGGGGAGTCATTTGACATGTCTGTCTGTTCCATCTGTATGATGAGGGTGGGGAATCTGCTCGATTTCCTTGTCGTAGTGAGTCGGGGAACATGTTCATCTGTCACTGGAGATTGGACACTATCCGCCAAAGTATTTGTTCACCATGCAACAAACCATCAACATTTCTCTAAGTTTCCTGATCAATAACCAGCCCTGGACGATCTCCGTAAAAAACAAAAAAAAATCTTGTCCGATAACACTGGTTCCAATCAAGGAAGTAAAACATCCATGGAGATTCTTGACAGCATTATAGCGATTGGGAAATAAACAAGGAAAATATCAGAGGACTTTGCAGAAATAATTTGATCCTCATCAATTTTTTATTCATTACGCAACTGGCAGATGGAGATAATTCTGCCATTCTTTATTGATATTCAACAAAACAGTGGAATCCACCTGACACTGGTCTGACAAATGAGGAAAATAATCAGAGCAGAAAGTAGAAGAAGATGCGACTTGGCGTGGACAAGTAATTGTAGCTGCCCCCATTATATGTGCTATCTGCCCCAGCTCTCTGCTTCTGTAATTGATTATTCCCCCTGCAAGCCTCCACACTTCAGCATCTCATACTAAACAGCTGTCCCTGATTTCAAACGACTTTCTGCATGGAAATGAGTGCAAATGAATTGCAATATATCGATACTAAACTGCTATACACCATGACACTTCGAGCTGATTTATCAAAGCTTTGCCACATGGAGTTATGGGTAATTTACGAGACACCTCCAAAGTGACACAAACATTTCCTAACGGAATTTGACATACAGCGTTGATGACTCCATTGATCGTAAGTGTGGCGGGAGAGCCCAAAATGGCCCCCGCCCACTCCCACAGGATCTCTCAAGTTCTACAAATGTATAGTTATTGATTTCTAAGATTAAGTGGAACGGAGGGCAGGAAATGTCAAGCAAACAGACGCACGTTACTTCAATAAATACCATCTTGCTCACCATATATCCTATTTACCTTCATACTGTCATAAAAATATCTGATCGACTTAGTTCTCCTATTAAATTCTACCATCAACATGGGAAATTGATAAATATATCATCACTAGGGCATGAAAGTCAAAGGGATGTTGAGCATCGAGGTCGTATTCGTGGATGATTTTCAGCAATAGAAAAACTCAGGTCTTTCATATGTATGCTCTATCAATCAAATTTGTTATTGACAACTTGACCTTTTTTGTGTTTGCCAGATCAAACTGTCCTGGATTAGTCCTGTGTATCTAGTTATGAACAGGGAACCTTCATTGCTTGGAAGTGTCAGTGCTCTCAAGGATCAAGTTTTACATTACACTAATAGTAGGGGTTGGTTGCAGCAACATTCCCACGCGTAAATCAGTGCACAGTCAGAGAGTAGTGATTGTTGTGGTCGTAACTAATCACCATGCATAAAGCAGATAAACACAGTTCCTGTAAAGCTAGTTTGGGAATCGGTATATATGGCAAGATTGATCCCTGGTCTAAAGGATAAATTGACAATCAATAAATGATTGGTCATGAATAAAGCTAGAAAAAGGAACACATCCATTTAAAGTGGGTAAAATGGCTGAGTAACATGGTCTCCTTGATTGAGGATGATACGATGTTTATCCTCATGTATACTACTCAAAGTAAGATAGAGAACACAAACGTGATATCGTGGTCTCCTTGATTAAGGATGACATTACCTGATCTTCCAAACAATATTTAATGAGACACAACACATTTTTAAGCACAGTCGTAGGAAAGGATCAAATTCTTTTGGGCAGCATACTGTGCTTGAAAATGCAGAGCTTAAAAGATCAATATATGTACAGTTATAGTTTCAGATTGTCCTGTCAGTCTTAGAAGAAATGGAAGCTGATTCAAGACTGAAGAGGGACATGATCCTGCCATCTGGACTCATGGACCTCCAGTCCTCTGCCCTGTTCCAGGTTTAGCAATTTTAACACTTTAGCATTAAGTTTATGCTACGATCACCATAGTGCTTAACCACTCTGTGGAATGAAGTCCTGACGGTCTACAAGTCTAACACCTGTCCAACGCTGCACAGCGGTGTAGTGGTTAGCTTGCTGGCCTCTCATGCCAACGGCATGGTTTTAATCCTGGTAGAGACACCAAAAATTTGTGACCTGGGGGTCATACTGTGTTGTGTCCCTGTTTGCCAAAACCGACACACTCAGAAAAATACTTGAATCTGTTCTTTAGCTTTAGCTTCATCAACAAACTATCATGGCTTGTAGCCTCATCAACAAACCATGATGGCCTGTAGCTAATCAACAAATCATCATGGCCTGTAGCCTCATCAACAAACCATCATGGCCTGTAGCCTCATCAACAAATCATCATGGCCTGTAGCCTCATCAACAAATCATCATGGCCTGTAGCCTCATCAACAAACCATGATGGCCTGAAGCCATCAACAAACCATCATGGCCTGTAGCTAATCAACAAACCATCATGGCCTGTAGCCTCATCAACAAATCATCATGGCCTGTAGCCTCATCAACATACCATCATGGCCTGTAGCCTCATCAACAAACCATCATGGCCTGTAGCCTCATCAACATACCATCATGGCCTGTAGCCTTATCAACAAACCATCATGGATTGTAGCCTCATCAACACATCATCATGGCTTGTAGCCTCATCAACAAACCATCATGGCCTGTAGCCTCATCAACAAACCATCATGGCCTGAAGCTTCATCAACAAACCATCATGGCCTGTAGCCTCATTAACAAACCATCATGGCCTGAAGCCTCATAAACAAACCATCATGGCCTGTAGCCTCATCAACATACCATCATGGCCTGTAGCCTCATCAACAAACCATGATGGCCTGAAGCCATCAACAAACCATGATGGCCTGTAGCCTCATCAACAAACCATCATGGTCTGTAGCCTCATCAACAAACCATCATGGCCTGAAGCCTCATCAACAAACCATGATGGCTTGTAGCCTCATCAACATACCACCATGGCCTGAAGCCATCAACAAACCATCATGGCCTGTAGCCTCATCAACAAGCCATCATGGCCTGAAGCCTCATCAACAAACCATCATGGCCTGTGGCCTCATCAACAAACCATCATGGCCTGAAGCCTCATCAACAAACCATCATGGCCTGTAGCCTCATCAACAAACCATCATGGCCTGTAGCCTCATCAACAAACCATCATGGCCTGTAGCCTCATCAACAAACCATCATGGCCTGTAGCCTCATCAACAAACCATCATGGCCTGAAGCCATCAACAAACCATCATGGCCTGTAGCCTCATCACCAAAAATCATCATGGCTTGTAGCCTCATCAACAAACCATCATGGCCTGTAGCCTCATCAACAAACCATGATGGCCTGTAGCCTCATCAACAAACTATCATTACTTTCACTAACCTAAGACATGTTACAGTATGCATAAGAACAACAGCTGGAGCAGTTGTATGTTACAGAGAATGAACAGTGAATTCCAGGCTAAAAAACAATCGAAACAAAAAACAGCATGATGTCAACAGTTTAAAGAATGAAATTTATCCATGCTTAGCCCTATGTTTCAACATTAGATCTCTAGAGGTCTTCATGTGCAATAGCCATTGACGTCTGATTCTAAAGATCACAATGGCAGTACTTCAGAACCAATGTGTCATATCCCTGACAGATTGTCTATTTCTCAATTTCAACCGTCAGACAAACCGTATCATCTTACAAGTATACAGAAATACACTACATATGACACCTCTCAAGAATGATGACTTGAGAAACAGCTACCAAATCTGACACTCATACCTAAATCCTCTGAGTTGTTGCCGTGGCATCAACCAACAAGTTCTAGAGTTTCAGCCATACGAATTATCTGACGCTTATAAACAGTTGTGAGGAAAAGAGGAGGCTGGTTACAACAGTAATTCCCAGATAATTGCATTTATTTCATCTGATTTATAATTTGATTGCTTCCTCAGCCTTGGCTATCTCAACATTAATGAAACTTCTCCATGGAAAAACAAAAGTTTTTCTCCTTACTGACAATTTTCTTCTGACTACGTCTGCTAATTGAGTCATAACTTCAGGAAGCGGTCATCTAACCAGGCAGTTGGTGTTCGTTTGTGTACAATGCTGAGATAGGGGAGGTTGGCAGTGCATCTCCCCGGAGAATACCCCATCCACACTCTCCTCATGAATATGCATAGAAAGTAACTTGTACACGGGCCCAGACCATTACGACTGGGGAAACACTATTAACTAAGATCAAGATATCAAATTAACCACAAGATACCTGTGTTCCACCATAGCAGAGACGGAATCCCATATGAGAATCATGTGCAATTGAAACTCGTTATCTCAGTGGAGAAACAAAATCAATATGAATTTAACATCAGGACCTGAATATAAAATAGTTTCATTTTAGCAATAAAAACAAACATAAAGATTTTCTTTATTATGCTGACATTACAACTGAAAAGGTTATCTGAATGGGGAGCACCATTAACTCTCATCAGAGATCTGTCCTAGCTCAACTCATTCTATGCAGCGAGATCACCTCCCTCCCAAACACTTTTCTAAACCAAGAAATATTTTCCCTTGGACACTACAACAATGGTGTAAACTACACAGATACTACAACAATGGTGTATCCTACACAGACACTACAACAATGGTATATCCTACACAGACACTACAACAATGGTATAACCTACACAAACACTACAACAATGGTATATCCTACACAGACGCTACAACAATGGTATATCCTACACAGACACTACAACAATGGTGTATTCTACGAAGACACTACAACAATGGTATATCCTACACAGACACTAAAACAATGGTATATCCTACACAGACACTACAACAATGGTATATACTACAGACACTACAACAATGGTGTATTCTACACAGACACTACAACAACGGTGTATCCTACACAGACACTACAACAACGGTGTATCCTACACAGACACTACAACAATGGTGTATTCTACACAGACACTAAAACAATGGTATATCCTACACAGACACTACAACAATGGTGTATTCTACACAGACACTACAACAACGGTGTATCCTACACAGACACTACAACAACGGTGTATCCTACACAGACACTACAACAATGGTGTATCCTACACAGATACTACAACAATGGTGTATTCTACACAGACACTACAACAACGGTGTATCCTACACAGACACTACACCAATGGTGTATCCTACAAAGACACTACAACAATGGTGTATTCTACAAAGACACTACAACAATGGTATATCCTACAAAGACAATGCCACAAAGGTATATCCTACAGAGACACAACAATGGTGTATACTACAAAGACACTACAACAATGGTATATACTACAAAGACACTACAACAATGGTATATACTACAAAGACACTACAACAATAGTGTATTCTATGCAGACACTACAACAATGGTGTATTCTACACAGACACTAAAACAATGGTATATCCTACACAGACACTACAACAATGGTGTATTCTACACAGACACTACAACAACGGTGTATCCTACACAGACACTACAACAACGGTGTATCCTACACAGACACTACAACAATGGTGTATCCTACACAGACACTACAACAATGGTATAACCTACACAAACACTACAACAACGGTGTATCCTACACAGACACTACACCAATGGTGTATCCTACAAAGACACTACAACAATGGTGTATTCTACAAAGACACTACAACAATGGTATATCCTACAAAGACAATGCCACAAAGGTATATCCTACAGAGACACAACAATGGTGTATACTACAAAGACACTACAACAATGGTATATACTACAAAGACACTACAACAATGGTATATACTACAAAGACACTACAACAATAGTGTATTCTATGCAGACACTACAACAATGGTGTATCCTACGCAGACACTACAACAATGGTGCATCCTACGCAGACACTACAACAATGGTGTATTCTACACAGACACTACAACAACGGTGTATCCTACACAGACACTACAACAATGGTGTATCCTACACAGACACTACAACAATGGTGTATTCTACACAGACACTACAACAACGGTGTATCCTACACAGACACTACACCAATGGTGTATCCTACAAAGACACTACAACAATGGTGTATTCTACAAAGACACTACAACAATGGTATATCCTACAAAGACAATGCCACAAAGGTATATCCTACAGAGACACAACAATGGTGTATACTACAAAGACACTACAACAATGGTATATACTACAAAGACACTACAACAATGGTATATACTACAAAGACACTACAACAATAGTGTATTCTATGCAGACACTACAACAATGGTGTATCCTACGCAGACACTACAACAATGGTGCATCCTACGCAGACACTACACCAATGGTGTATTCTACGCAGACACTACAACAATGGTGTATTCTACACAGACACTACAACAACGGTGTATCCTACACAGACACTACAACAATGGTGTATCCTACGCAGACACTACAACAATGGTGTATTCTACACAGACACTACAACAACGGTGTATCCTACACAGACACTACAACAATGGTGTATTCTACGCAGACACTACAACAATGGTGTATTCTACACAGACACTACAACAACGGTGTATCCTACACAGACACTACAACAATGGTGTATTCTACACAGACACTACAACAACGGTGTATCCTACACAGACACTACAACAATGGTGTATTCTACACAGACACTACAACAATGGTGTATCCTACACAGACACTACACCAATGGTGTATCCTACAAAGACACTACAACAATGGTATATACTACAAAGACACTACAACAATAGTGTATTCTACGCAGACACTACAACAATGGTGTATTCTACGTAGACACTACAACAATGGTGTATCCTATGCAGACACTAAAACAATGGCATATCAGTGTTTAGAACTCAAACGCTGCATCTTCTACACTGATATCTCCTCTGAAATGTACACTACAAAAGATTGAGAGTACATTGCTTTAGGTATAATCTGAAAACTTTCTCCTAAAAACAAAGAGGATAAACTGTCCAGTTCCCATGACAACACTTTCACTCAGCAGAAGTTGGGAGGTTACTGTTATGCCAAGCTGTGTTTGTGGTCAATTTACTTCGGCTGTTTTTGAATGTTTTTTCAATAATATTTGACACAGAGACTATTTAATCAATATTCCAGTGCCAGGTCGGCAATTTTCTTCCATCTGCCACTGGGCTTGGAGTACAAAAAACTCATATAATTCATTTGAAAGGGGACTTTTTATTTCTAGATTGATGTTCCATATTTTTTTACTTGATTTGATTTCAGGACTTGTGCAGTCTTCGCACTAGTTGATGTCATATGGCTCGACTCCAGATTTACAACACTTTGTCTTCACTTTCAGTTTTGCTGGGGATATTAGGTCATGTGGGCAAAGGGAGGTAACTCCAGACACATTTGTCCCAAACGTATCTGATCTGTCTATCACTGTTACACATCGATGTGAAACTTCACAATTTCTTGTCACGAACACTTGGATGCTTTTTCTTCTACTATTGGATATAAGCGTTCATTTCATGTCCATCCCCAAACTTATTAGTTGTGTAATGTTCTCCATTATTTCGACACATGAACAATCCATTGAAAGCAAATAGCCTGCAAACAATCTAAACTTGTATTTTACATGGAATCCTGACATTTTGTCGATTCTAAGTGATACAGTGATATTTTAGATATTGACAATGATGAAAATTGTTGAAGAAAATAGCTGCTCCATTGGAAAATGCTTTCAAAGCGGTTGCTTTTTTACAGACAGTGGTGCAGATTCACTGACTGTACTACTAACTACACCACAGAACACCGTGTACCCACTCTGTACAATGACCTAACACATACCACTCTGTACCATGAAAAACAACATACCACTCTGTACCATGAAAAACAACATACCACTCTGTACCATGACCCACCATATCCCATGACCCAACACATACCACTCTGTACCATAAGCTAACACATACGACTCTGTACCATGACCAACCACATACCACTCTATAATATGATCCACAATGTACCACTCTGTACCATGACCAAGCACATACCTCTTTGTACCATGATCCACCATGTACCACTCTATACCATGATCCACCACATACCACTCTGTACCATGTACCACTCTGTACCATGCCCCACCATGTACCATGATCCACCATGTATCACTCTGTACCATGCCCCACCATGTACAAATCTGTACCATGATCCACCATGTATCATTCTGTACCATGACCCACCATGCACCAATCTGTAACATGATCCACCATGTACCACCCTGTACCATGACCCACCATGTACCACTCTGTACCATGACCCACCATGTACCATAACAACAATGTGCCTATCTGTACCATTACCCATCATGTACCAATCTGTACTATGACCCACCATGTACCATGACCAACGATGTAACAATTTGTACCATGATCCACCATGTACCACTGTACCATGACCCACCATATACCATGTTACTAAAATGAACATTAAGAAATAGCCACTCACTCACTGACCACTTGATCTCATCTGTACCACTCCTCTAAAACCCAAATACCATGGTCGCCCTTGAATCTTTGTGAACCACTGCTAACCATCAACTACCCATTACTACTCACTGTCAAGCATGATCTACCTTCAACAGCCTTCTCCTACTTCAAACTTGTAACCTTCAAGATTTTGCATGGTTTGTGCTTTGGTCCTCCAGAACAATGAATGTCTTAGGTCGATTTTGAAATAATATACAAAGCCTTCTTCTATAGTCTACATGGATCATCTTGTACATTTTGTACCACTGTCAGTGCTCTCAGATCAAACTAACGCAGCGCTCATGTCAAACAGAGAATAAAAGGATACAGTCATTGAATTTTCTCAACAAACTGTCAGTTTGTCAGAAACGACTTCTAGCAACTAACGGCAACATACTTATACTTCACAGGAACTGACAGCTCAGTCAGTATAGACCAAGCACTCCATTACTTACCATAACTTGGAACTTATAATATAGCATGGCCATACTCAATGACTCTGATGGCATGGAAGGTTGCTGGTTGCTCAGAATATCAACCACTGGTATGCTTGGCCAACTAAATAATTTACAGACAGTTGTGATTGACTGGAATATTGCTGACTAACAATTAAAACAACCTCACAATCGGGAGATTCATGTAGTAATCAGGGAAACCATTGTTGCTCAGAACCAACAAGCTGAGACAAGATGATGAGAAATTACTGTACATCATCCAATTCAATGATTGTCATGACAGCCAAGCAAAATGAGCTCAAGTAATGTATAACAGGTGCTTGGTGGCCATTACAGTTACATTCACTCATGCTGCCTGCAAGAAAGGGGCCAACAAGATTAGCGGCTGGAAAAACCAAGTCCCATTTATCATTCTGCTAACCCATTTAACTGAAAACATTCCAGGGTAATTAAACCAGCCTAATGATCATATCCAAAAATAATGACTGACAGATCGAGGGACATAAGTTGCTATAGAAACGAGTTAATAAAAAAAATCAAGCGTCAATTTGAAGAAGCATGAGTGTCCATAAGGCCAGAAAATGGCAGAAGAAATATTGAGTTGAGTGAAGACTTGATAATTCATGATCAATACTGCCAACAGTTAATAAATCTCATTAACAAAAAAATTGGCATGTCAACGGTCATCTCAAAACATGGGATGAAGGATAACACAAGCACTACATAACATCTCAACAAGGGACCCTCTCAAAACATGGAATGAAGGATAACAAAAACACTACATAACATCTCCACAAGGGACCATTTCAAAACATGTGAGGAAGGATAACACAAGCACTCCAAAACAACATGGTAAGGGGCCAGCTCAACACTTGGAAAGATGGATAACACAATCACTACACAACTTCTCAACAATGGGCCATCACAGCATATACAATGGTGTATAACACAAGTGTTTCACAACATCCAATCCAGGAGCCATCTCAATACATGGAAAGGTAAATAACATAAGCACTCTCCAACATCTAATCAAGAGGCCATCTCAACACATGGTAAGGGGGATAACACAAGCACTGCACAACATACCATCTAGGGGCCATCTCAAAACGTAAATACATATTACTCAAGACTAGATTACATCTGATTAAGGCACCATCTCAACACTTGTGTAATGATAGATAACTAGAGCAAAACAAAATATCTCAATAAAGGACTATCTCAATACATCTAATGGTGGAGAACACAGGCACTGCACAACATTTTATTAAGGGACGATCTCAGCACTCAAATATACGACAAAGTGTTATGGATGTCAGCTCCTTCTCCTGCCTTATGAGTTGACATCCATAACATTTTGTCGTATATTAGAATACAGACTTGTAAATACTCCCAAGAACCTCAATAACTCAAAGCATGCAATGGTGGATAATACAAGCACTCTGTAACATCACACTAAGGGGCCATCTCAACGACAATAAACAGAGCTGGAAATTATCACTGCTGTCCTTCCCAATCAATGTCTTAGATGTTCTCAGTGCTAGCAGAATTTCAAACATCTTCCTTGCAAACATTGCTATTTATGTTGCCTCACACATAAATGTCATAATGTCATAAATGGCAGAGCACTCTTCTGTTATTTTCAATGTACACCACTTACAATCAAGTAACATTCTTATGTACCCTCCTGGGAATGCCAAACTCATTTCATACCTCGTGGTAGCAATTCCTTATCTTTACATTGAGTCACGTATGATGTATGGAAATTACTGATCTTTTACGAATGCAAATAAACAGAGGGGAGATAACTCTATTTTTTTTTCTTGTCATATGCAAATTCTAGAGAAGGATACAAAAACTTTGGTACCTCTGCATCAAACAAGTCAAAATTAACATTGAGGTGATTGGTAAATACGTTGTTAACTGGTCCCTCAGGGCCCATGGGTTGATGTTCCCCTCATGACCAGTGAACGACTTATGATGTTATCTATATTCATGCAAGCAGATGTCTTTGGTTAATTTCCATCCCAGCTTCAACAGAACAACATCTAATCCAAAGGTCACCTCAAAATCTGTCGCACTTTTGACAACTTCCCCACAGGGAAACAACACATTCTGCGACAATTTAAACAGCCGTCACTTTTGACAATTCCCCTAAGAATAAAACTAAATCAAGTTGTAAACAGGCAGTTTTTCACTCAAAAGTGCCATATGTAATGGTCCATATCAGCAACAATCTGGTGATACATATTTCGTTTTGAAAATGTGTGTGTTATTCCACACCAGAGTTATATCTGGAAATATCTGGAAACAACAACATAATTCAGAGTGTTGGTGATTACATATTCCTACAACATGGACTTAAAACAACAATGCTACATCTAACACCTTGTATGCTTCATCACTTGACTCACAACTTGTGATAACAAGACAAATGACTAGACACTCTAGCAGATGCTTTCAAAAGAAATTAGAATATTGTATAGTTTGTAACCAAATTGTTATATGAAATGAGTTTCTTATCATGTACAGCTGTTAGTGACATAAGAAAGATCACCCTCCCTAGCTATTTGTCAATAACACTCATTCATAACTTTATTTCCCTAATGAAATCAAACTATCCTCCTTTTGTACAGAGGGCGGTAGGGTAACCTAGTGATTAAAGCACTTGCTCATCACGCCAAATGTCTGGGTTCGATTCTCCACATGAATACAATGTATGAAGACCATTTCAATTCATCAACTTGAAAATGCCAATCAAACAGAAAACTAATCAGGGCTGTATAGTTCCTAATGGAGTTTTGTTTATTTTAACAATAGTCAAGATTAACAGAACCTCTCTGTCCATGTGTTCAGGTTTGGTGTTTAATGCTGTATTCAGCAATACTCCATATATGATGTCACCCTGTCAATAATCCAATCCAGACAAACCAGATATCATGATGACACATGATATCAAACAAGTCACCATCATATCACCTCAAACAACCTGCATAAGATTTAGACTAAGGTTAGCAGGGATAGAACAAAAAAAAAAGTACCAAATCAGAATCAAGCACCTGGTTTTGTAAGGAATACAGCACTGGCTCAATATTCAATCGTGTATTTGACAGAGGTTATGACAGAAAACTTGAGAGCATGGCAATAAGACATTAAAACAGATCTTAATGGCTATTTAATTTACGTCTGTTTAGCCAATATAAAGAGTGACACCATTACTTACATTCCTTGCTAGAATAAAGAGCTCATAGTCCCCGCTGTTACAGAACTTTGTACTATCTGCCCATGCTCATCTAAATTAAACAACAGATACAATAGATAGTAATGTTTGCTGTTACAGATAGCACTGTTGGTTGTTACAACAGATAGTAATGTTTGCTACTACAGATAGTGATGGCCCCTGTTAGTGTTGCAGATAGCGCGCTCACTGTTACAGTCGTGCCCTTGACCTGGTTTCACTTCCCAAAAGGTGTCCCTTGCCATGAAATTGCTGGAATATTGTAGTCTGCCATACAGACCCTGAAGTATATATATCCAAGAAAGCCCATGCAAGTCTAGAAAATGTGGCAAGTCTAGATTTCCATAGCTTCAGGCTGAAAATGAAGAAAGTCTCAGGGCTCCAGTTCATTATATTATTTTTTTTCACTATGAACGTTTTTTTCAGTAAAATATGTTCATTTCAGAAGCTAGCTGTTAGTCTAGGAATATTGCTTAAAGCTCACTCACTCATAGTTACAGACAGTGATGTTAGTTGTATCAGATAGTTATGTCCATTGCTACAAATAGTGATGTTTTTTTATCGCTGATGATGTCAGTTTCCGCAATGTACCGATCCCTTCATTTATGATTCCACTGAAATAAATATCAAAATATTAAATGACATGTTGAAAACAAATAAAATAGATCAAAAGCCTAAGTCCAGATATACCCTGAACTACACTGTGTAATTAAGAGGACATACATCTGTAGGACTGTCCTATCATGTTTCTTCAGTTGTTACATGCTCACAGACACAGGGAGTAAAATCTTGTCAGTTTAAGTGTCAATCTTATTAGATGATCCAGCTTCATAGGGGAATTCTTGACAATTTTAGTGGACTCCAAAGCTTATCATATAATGTATCTAAGCTAGCAGCACATTACACTGCATTATATCAAATGTTTCCTGTATAAAGTTTTCCACATAGTTTTTCACATTTAATCTATAATTAAAACGTGTCACTCATTTCATAGTTAGTGTCAAATAAACAGAAAGTGACAGCAATTGTCATAAACATGCCTGACAAGTTCACCTTTCACACTGAGGTATCAAAATTTAAAAATTGCAAAGAAGACACGCTAAACCTTGGGGAAATAACTATGACCAGTGGGTTGGTCTGTTGTTTAACACTCAGCAATATTCCAGCTCTATGGCGGCAGTCTGTAAATATTCGAGTATGGACCAGACAATCCAGCGATCAAAAGCATGAGCATTGATCAATGATGTGTCAACCAAGTCAGTGAGTCTGACCACCTGATGCCATTAGTCGCCTAAGGGGTTGTCGAAGGCCAAATCCAACTGTCTATCTTCATGGCTAGGATTAAAAATGAAAGTTACATACAACATGCTGACTGAAGAAAACGCCATTAGGGGAGATTAACAAGAACATCGTGAAAACCAATATTCTCTAAAAGCATTTATTAATAATCATGTTTTTTAATATTTTTCATTTATTAGCTGCAAACATCATCACTGAAAGAAAAATCAATAGCAGATGATGTTTCAGCCAATCGTGAAATGCATTTCATTTTAAAAAATTGCAGGAATTTGGTGAAAAACATCATTATGATTACATCTGTTTTGTAATGGTGATCATTTCTGCTAAGTGAAGGTCAATCAATGAAAGTTTTCTAAGTCCATACTTGTTCAAATGTAGTTATTTTAGCTCTGTTAGCAGTGCAATTATATCATGGGTTTCAGTTAATGTTATGCCTTACACAAGAACTGGGGCTGTGAGGTAGTCTACTAGTCACAGCCTTCACTCGTCGCACTGAAAACACAGTTTGGGCTCTGTAGAGGGTGCCATGTATGTAGCTCATTTCTTGTGTTCCCTGCTTTGACACTGATGAAATGTAGTCAAAAAGTAAGTTACACTCACTCACTCACTCAAACTGTATCCCCCACAAGCAGCATTTTTCAAATATAAATATATAGAGGGATTAAGGAATAAAGTTTCATACAGTTCATCAGAGAGTCCCTTCAACCAAGAACTACAGTTCATCAGAAAGTGCCTTTAACCAAGAACTACAGTTGATAAGAAAGTCCCTTTAACCAAGAACTACAGTTCATCAGAAAGTGCCTTTAACCATGAACTACAGTTCATATGAAAGTGCCTTTAACCATGAACTACAGTTCATCAGACAGTCCCTTTAACCAAGAACTACAGTTCATAAGAAAGTCCCTTTAATCAAGAACTACAGTTCATTGGAGAGTCCCTTTAACCATGAACTACAGTTCATCAGAAAGTCCCTTTAACCAAGAACTACAGTTCATCAGAAAGTCCCTTTAACCATGAACTACAGTTCATCAGAGAGTCCCTTTAACCATGAACTACAGTTCATCAGAAAGTCCTTTTAACCAAGAACTACAGTTCATCAGAAAGTCCTTTTAACCAAGAACTACAGTTATCAGAAAGTGCCTTTAACCATGAACTACAGTTCATCAGACAGTCCCTTTAACCAAGAACTACAGTTCATCAGAAAGTCCTTTTAACCAAGAACTACAGTTATCAGAAAGTGCCTTTAACCAAGAACTACAGTTCATCAGAAAGTCGCTTTAACCAAGAACTACAGTTCAACAGAGAATCTCTTCAACCAAGAACTACAGTTCATCACAGAGTCCCTTTAACCAAGAACTACAGTTCATCACAGAGTCCCTTTAACCAGGAACTACAGTTCATCAGAGAGTCCTTTAATCAAGAACTACAGTTCATCAGAGAGTACCTTAAACCACGAACTACAGATGATTAGAGGGCCCCCTCACCCAGGACATGCTTGTACTAGCCCAGACCTAAGCTGGTTATACAGTGCTAGCTCAATGGGATACCATGCCACAGTTAAGTATGAATACCCCACTCAAACACATTAGACTCTAAGCTGACCAGTCCTTGTTGTACCCATTAATGACGAGCGCTAGGCAGGGACCAACAAAATTTTAATGTCCTTTGGTATAATGTGGCCGGGGTTTGGACCCGTGCCCTTCCACTCTCCGAGAAGACAATCTAACCACTACACCTCAGAGGAGGTGGAAACAGTCTTTCATTCACCACTTACACCAATTGTAATTAACTGGCAAAATGGCATGCTTTATAAATTCATGAAAAAAAATGAATCCCTAACTATTCAAACTCTATCTTAGATGAATGTTATCGGAAACATATCATTTGGGTTTCAGGGTTAGTATGTAGAATCAGGATCTGCATTACAAGGAGCATCACTTACTGTTAAACACTCTTGTGCCAAACAGAACAGAATAAGCATCAAAATACAGACCGCAGTTGTCACATACTAGACAACTCGGCAGACGTCATTACGTTTATTGTGTGTCGTCTGCAGTCGATAACATAGCACTGTAAGGTAACTGGTGAGATCGCGTACTAGTCGATAACATACATTACATCCCTCTTTGTTTGGAGCTGATAAAGCGTGTAGACAACATAACTTAACAGCATAACTTGCATGCAAATGTCTAAAACATCATTAAACTCTGACTGGAATACTCAAAATAAACTTAAGCATTTAGAGTCTTTCCTGAGACGTTATATTACCAACATAATAAATTAAGAGTCACTTTCCTTTGGCACCTATGGAGTACACAAATTAAAAAATCAGTTTCTCAACTGCAAACGTCACTTTAACAAGAAGTTACAACAATGAGTCAGTCAATCAAAGAATTCACAAGTCCAAACGATTTGGCGGTTTGCTGACTCTACCACTACTAGTGACTACTACTGGCACAGTCTCTGGGGATTTGAGTGGGGTTTTAACATATGTCTGATCTGACACATCAGTCTGACGTGTCTGTGTTGTCACAGGATTCTTTGCAGGAGACACATGTACATTCAAGTTTCTCCGAGCACTGGGTGGATGTAGGAGCTCATGAGTGGGTGGTCTACAGAGCTTGGTGCCCTGTGTGTGAGCTGTCTCAGTTGAGGGTCTTAGATGACTCCTGTTTCTTCTGTACTTCCGGTTGTTGTGCTCTACGACATAAGATCGTGGAGAGGCATGATGAGCAACAACTTTAGCTGGAAGCCACTTGTTGGTACCCGGTAGAGGAGCCATTCTAATGGGATCACCTGGAGAGAGAGCTTTGAGATCAAAACTTGCCTTCTGATTGTGATACCACTTTTGTCTCTCCTTCGCCCTGTTCAGACAAAGAGTGACATCCTTCCTGTCATAGGCTTTTGGCAGCAGCAGTTCTCTGGATACAGGTATCTTGTTCCTGGGTCGTCTTCCCATAGACAGTTGAGCAGGTGAGAGTCAACATGACTCCAGTGGTGTCGAGCGATAGTCTAGGAGAACAAATTGCTTATCACTTGATTTCTTCCAAAGTCTCTTCACTGTCTGGATCGCTCGTTCAACTTCACCATTAGACTGGGGCTAATTGGGTGAAGACGTCACGTGTTGAATATTATAATCTTCACAAAACTGAGCAAATTCTCTGGAGGAGAATTGAGGACCATTATCAGACCTCAACTTCTCAGGAATCCCATGTCTGCAGATCTGACTTTTGAGAGTTTCTACGGTAGTTCTGCAGCTCATATCTGCAAGTCTGTCAACTTCAATGAATCGTGAGAAATAATCTACTGTAAGAAGGTACGGTTTGCCTTTAAAGTCAAAGATGTCACTTGCGATTTCACACCATGGATAGGCAGGAGTTTTACTTGGCATCAATGTCTCTGACTTCTGTTTGTTCTGGAACTCATTACACTTCACACAGTCTTTGACTAGACTCTCTATTTGGGCAGTCATTCCAGGCCAAAACAAAGCTTCTCGAGCTCGCTGTTTGCATTTGCTGATGCCAAGGTGGGAAGCATGGATTTGCTTCATCATATCAGCTCTCATGCTGGGAGGAACAACAATGCGCATACCTTTGTATACAATTCCGTCCGATATGGAGAGTTCATCTCTCTGGTTCCAGTACTCTCTTAGGCAATGAGGTACTTCATACCTAGTGTCTGGCCAACCTTTCTGAATGATTGAGTGAAGTTCGTTCAACTCATCAGCTGTACACTTCTGAAACTGTTGGTACCTTGTCGGCGCAACAGCAATGTAGTCAACCATATTGACTAATATTGGCTGGATGTCAACTTCCTGGTCTGGTAGATTTGCGCGGCTCAAAGCGTCACCAACAGGAATTTCGTTTCCAGGTCTGTACATTACATTCAGATCATAAGACTGCAGCTTCAGCAACATGGACTCCAGTCTCATTGGCGCAGCAAGCAGTGGCTTACTGAAAATCGCCTGTAGCGGCTTGTGATCAGTCTCTACAGATACTGGGCGGCCAAAGATGTAGTAATGGAATTTTCTGCAGCTGTGAATGATTGCAAGCATCTCCTTTTCAATTTGGGCATAGCGTTTTTCTGTGTCGTTGAGTGCCCTTGAGGAGAAAGCTACAGGATGCCCATCTTGCAGGAGTACTGTTCCCACCGCATAGCTACTGGAATCACACTGGATCACAACTGGTTTCTTGTGGTCAAATCTAGCTAACACTGGAGCTGAACTACACAGTTCTTTGAGTTTTTCAAAGGATTTCTGTTGTGGCTTTTTCCCAAAAGAAGTCAACTTCTTTCTTGATGACCTCACGTAGTGGTGCATCTTCATCGCTGAGACTAGGCAGGAACTTTCCCAGGTACTGAGTCATTCCAAGGAAACGTCTCACGTCACCTTTTGACTCTGGAACAGGCATCTCTTTTAGAGCCCTCACTTTACTTGGATCAGCCTCCAAGCCATCTTGTGTAACAATATGACCAGCATATTTCACTCTGGTCTGTTTTACTTGGCACTTTTCAAAGTTCATCTTCAGATTGAAGTCAGATGCCCTCTTGGTGACTTCTTTCATGATCCGATCATGATCTGCCTCAGTCTTTTCACCGATCAAAATGTCATCCATGATAGCTCTTGCACCTACAATTCCATCCAGCATAGTATCCATAATACGCTGAAATATTTCAGGTGCTGATTTGATTCCGAATGGCAATCTGAGCCATCTAAATCATCCGATAGGGCTGTTGAATGTGGTTATGAGACTGGACTCATAGTCGAGACAAATCTGGAGAAATCCTGACTTTGCATCAAGAACAGAGAATATCCTGGCTTCAGGAAACGATTACACTACTTCCTCTACTGTGGGTATTGGATAGTGTTCTCTGTGTATTGCCACATTCAAGTCCTTAGGGTCAAGGCATATCCTCACTTTGTCACCCTTGACCACCGTGACCATAGAGCTCACCCAATCAGTTGGCTCTGTTACTCTGGCTATTTGTCCATTCGCTTCCATTTCATGTAGCTTGGACGTGATTTTTCCACTAAGGCCTTTGGTTGCTGTCTCGGTCCATGTACTACAGGGGGTACAGTAGGATCAATCTTCAGGTGATAGGTTCCTGGAAGAGTTCCTAGAGAACCTAGCTCTTCACAGACATCTCCTGACAATAGTGGTTTCTGATCCAGGTGAATGACATGGAACATTCACTGTTTTGTCCTTGTACACAACAGGCAAGGTAACGTTACCTTCAACTTCAAGTAAATGAAGTGTGTAGCTTTTGAAGCATTTGTCAGTCTTCACTAGTGGAAGTTTTAGGCCCATTTCAACATAAGTTTGATATGGCAGGAGTGATTTATCTGCCCCTGTGTCAATCTGCACACCCAGGTTTCTACCACAAACACTGACATCTATCCACCATTTCTTATCATTGGACTCAACAGCATACACTAAGTGTGAGTATTCATCTGAAGAATAGTCATATTCATCATTTTCTTCAACTTTTGAACATGATTTTCTGGCTTCACTGTGACATGCTACATTGTCTACCTCATCAAGTCTAGTTTTGCACATTTTAGCAAAGTGACCAAATAACTTACACTTGGAACATTTGGAACTTTTAGCAGGACATTTCTTGTGAGTAGCTTGTTACCCACATCTGCTACAAATGTCCGATTTAGAATGTCTTTCACATGTTTTGGGTTTCTGTGTCCCATGTCTGTCATGTTTAGGAGCATGTGGCTGACTTGTTACATGTTTCCTACCCGCTTTGGGTTGTTTCTTCATGTACACTCTATTTACCTTGGGGTCTTCATCATCAATGGTTGCCATACTTTGTAGTGATGCTTCATAATTCTGACCTATCTGAATAGCAGCATCAAGAGTGAGATCGTCACCTTTATCCAG
Organism: Haliotis asinina; assembly: GCF_037392515.1. Taxonomy (NCBI): domain Eukaryota; kingdom Metazoa; phylum Mollusca; class Gastropoda; order Lepetellida; family Haliotidae; genus Haliotis; species Haliotis asinina. Next base: position 8,422,275 of record NC_090294.1, on the reverse strand, counting down.
ACACTTCTCTCTAACTGAATCATGATAAGCTCGAAGAACAATGGCATCTCGAAGCATTCTATCTGAATCAGTATAGCCACAATCTTTTACTAGAAGCTTCAAATCAGTCACAAAATTGTCGAACCTTTCATTCTGTTCTTGTTTGCGCCTGTTGAATATCACTGTTGACCTAATCTGATTCTTCTTAGGTGCTACATATTGGTCATACTTTCCAAAAACACCATTCAAAGTTTCGTTTTCTGCAGGATTATCACCTTCAGCAGCGGTCCATGTAAATGTTTCATACACTTCTCTTCCCTTGGCACCGATATAAGTCATTAAATAGTTCACTTTCTGTAATTCAGTTTTACCTGACAGAGGCCCGTTGAACGTAAATTGACTATGTTGTTTGAAACTTTTCCATTCACGCTCTAAATCAACAGCTTCCCAGTTCATCTGAGGCCTATTGCTTTCACTAGTTGCCATGTTTACAGTTCATTGACAAGTAAGCTTCGAAGATTTTCACTAGAATCACTTCTACGTACTCAATGTAGCACAGGCTGGTAATTTCGTGAACATGCGGTCCAGCGAACTTTTGCTTCTATTTATGATTTCGGAGCATAATAGTTCATAAACAACTTGCCGTTTTGTTCTTTAGAGATCTAGACTCCTTTTTCTGGGTCGTCAAACTTCAAATTGTTAGTTTGAAAGTTGTAATTGCCGACTTCTGACACCTTGTCACATACTAGACAACTCGGCAGACGTTGTCATTACGTTTATTGTGTGTCGTCTGCAGTCGATAACATAGCACTGTAAGGTAACTGGCGAGATTGCGTACTAGTCGATAACATACATTACAGCAGTATCACAATATATTGCGATACAATTTATTTCAAAGTATATGCCAATGACTCCCAAAAAGAATATCCCTTTAACAAGACATACAGTCGACAAGAATGTCCCTGTAAAACACATACAGTAGATCAGAATGGCCATAACCCTCTACATACAGTTGACAAGAATGTCCCTTGAACAACAAATACATTAGATCAGAACATCCCCTAGACCCCGACATACCAGGACAACATCAAACTGCCAGCATGAGCTAATATTCACAGACTCTGTCACTTGAAATAGAATCATAAAATAACATGATATGTGCATGCATACAGCTGCTTGTGTGTGGATATTAATTAAACTGAGAACAAGCCATTCAGACTATAAGGAACGTTTGACAGTACTTACAAAAATTGCCAAGTGCTGTTTTCAAGAAATATCTATTTTGCTAGAGATAAACATCTTAAGTGAGATACACTGTTACCATGACAACATCCATAAAGAAACACATAGATATGTCAGTTTGTCAACAAAGAAAAATAAAACAATCACAATTTGATGCCCATGACACCTCAAAACAAAAACAAACATTTGTCAAACATCTGTCAAAAATATTATCATAACTGATCACCTGATAAGTAAAACAATCGCCAGTCAAAACAAGGATCACATGACATTCACAACAAAGTTGTATAACATTTACCTGTCAACACGAGGGTCATATCTGATCACCATGACAATATCTGAGAAATAAACCACTGCCATGCCAGCCATCAACCAGAGCACATTGACAATGCTGAATGCAGACTCCTTTTGACGGTATTTTCCAAACTTTGCCTCAAATTTCTTCTGAGTTTCTGGGTCTATCTGACTGGTGAGTTTGCCTGCATTGCTACCACTGTAGCGGTCTGGGTCCTCAAGGGCATCTGCAACATAACAATGTAAGAAAATCATTGGAACAGCAGCTCAACTTGACTGACTCACTTCCACAATATTAGAACAGAGTGTATGTTGGTTAGGGCTGACTATTGAGAAGGAAACAATGATTCACTTCCACAATATTAGAACAGAGGGTATGTTGGTTAGGGCTGACTACTGAGAGGGAAACAATGATTCACTTCCACAATATTAGAACAGAGTGTATGTTGGTTAGGGCTGACTATTGAGAGGGAAACAATGATTCACTTCCACAATATTAGAACAGAGGGTATGTTGGTTAGGGCTGACTATTGAGAGGGAAACAATGATTCACTTCCACAATATTAGAACAGAGGGTATGTTGGTTAGGGCTGACTATTGAGAGGGAAACAATGATTCACTTCCACAATATTAGAACAGAGGGTATGTTGGTTAGGGCTGACTACTGAGAGGGAAACAATGATTCACTTCCACAATATCAGAACAGAGGGTATGTTGGTTAGGGCTGACAATTGAGAGGGAAACAATGATTCACTTTCATAATATTAGAACAGAGTGTATGTTGGATAGGGCTGACTACTGAGAGGGAAACAATGATTCACTTTCATAATATTAGAACAGAGTGTATGTTGGTTAGGGGTGACTATTGAGAGGGAAACAATGATTCACTTCCACAATATTAGAACAGAGGGTATGTTGGTTAGGGCTGACTGTTGAGAGGGAAACAATGATTCACTTCCACAATATTAGAACAGAGGGTATGTTGGTTAGGGCTGACTATTGAGAGGGAAACAATGATTCACTTCCACAATATTAGAACAGAGTGTATGTTGGTTAGGGCTGACTATTGAGAGGGAAACAATGATTCACTTCCACAATATTAGAACAGAGTGTATGTTGGTTAGGGCTGACTATTGAGAGGAAAACAATGATTCACTTCCACAATATTAGAACAGAGGGTATGTTGGTTAGGGCTGACTATTGAGAGGGAAACAATGATTCACTTCCACAATATTAGAACAGAGTGTATGTTGGTTAGGGCTGACTACTGAGAGGGAAACAATGATTCACTTCCACAATATTAGAACAGAGGGTATGTTGGTTAGGGCTGACTATTGAGAAGGAAACAATGATTCACTTCCACAATATTAGAACAGAGTGTATGTTGGTTAGGGCTGACTATTGAGAAGGAAACAATGATTCACTTCCACAATATTAGAACAGAGTGTGTGTTGTTTAGGGGTGACTATTGAGAGGGAAACAACTTTGGCGATAGTGACAGTCTGTTGCAACATACCACTACAATGGCCCATTGCTTCCTTGAATTATCTCTTTGGAAGTCATTTCAAAATGAATGTAAAATCTATATCAAATAAAAAAGTCTCTTTTAATTACTGACAAGAAACTTGAAACCCAGACTAAGTTTGTTTTAGAGGTAACAGGCACAGATAACTCTAAATCAAAGTGAACATATCTGGTACTTCTTGTATTTTGTGCCACATTTATCAAAGAAGTCAGTTACTAAACTATTGGCAGTCACACATACATTTGACACACTGATAGCTTTTTGTTTTCCACCATCGATTAATTGCTATCAGAGACTCAAAACTTGCAATCCATTGATAGTTTGATGCATCATTACAGCCCTAATGTATATGATGGGTGTGCTGATTGGTGTGCCGTTTGACAGCAATATGATGGAAACACAATTTCTGCTATGAACTACTACATTGAATCAAATTCGAATTGACATCAGTTTCTTGGATAAACATTTTAACTGGTTATTTTTCTGGTTTATCTATGCAAAGACAATTATTACGCCACATTTAGCTTCAAATTATTACAATAATTATGAATGTCTGTGAGTTTAATAACTGAAATGTGATAGACGTTCAGCACCTGTCACCTCACTAGTACATGCTGCATTCAGATTTCAGGTAATTATGGTGAGGTTGGTACTGGTTAGCGAACAGCTATTGCTGACCATGTTTTTATACAATGCAGCGGAAAGGAATCATGACACTATAAAAAGTTGTTTTCTCACAACTAACTGTAACAATCATCACCATTCCAAATTGTTCATGCCATTCATGAAATAATATAAAATACCATGACCTTGAATAATTGATTGTGTGATTGTTTGAGTGTTTATTTTACAGTAGATCAACAGGGAATGAAACAGCTTGAACTTGCTGTTGTATAAGTCGTGGGACATACCTCCAACTAAATTAAACAACTTACATAGGGTTTATAACTTTATCATTAATTTTTCACTTGTGGTACTAATTGTGAAGAATTATCTTTTACTTTTCTTTATTGTTGTTAAATACAGTGGGGAAAATATATTAAAACTGTAATCACCCAGAACTGAGCAGTGTGGTATAAGTTATAACTGTTGGAGTCAACACCTTGGAGTCAACTTTGTGTGCAGACTCTTTCCGCGTTGTCACAATTGCTAGTGTGCAGTACAAAACCCTGTGCACTTAAAAGAACTTAGAATCCTTTCGCATGTGACCAGTTGGTGGCCACATGAATACGTGCAAACACCTAGTTGCGGGTGCAGCAAACATGCAGTACACTTGAACCAAGTACTGTGACTAAATGTCCCAGTCCACCCAGCTGTGAATGGGTACCTTGTAGGATGAGAAAGACGCAATAAACTCAGTGTGCCTAGAGGCAGCAAGAGTTGTGTACTCCAAAGGGAGTTGAGATGATGACACAATGTGCTGTTGAGATTGACATCCAGTGACCAAGAAAAAAAAAACAGTATGGGTAACAAGGGTACTTCTTGGGTCGAATGGATCTCAAGCATTGCCTGGACAGACTACCCATTGATAGTCATGTGATATCTTGCTATTGACAACAACAAAAAAACTCAGTGATGTAATGCAATTCGCTTTTCTGACACTGTACACACTACAACATCAGTCAACCAGATAATTGTTTCATGTGAGGGTTTGATACTAAGTATGAAACCATGCCGTAACATGTTTCCGGGGTATTTCTTTTCCCCGTAATTTCTTGCGTACAGTGAGATGACTCCTCCACCTGTAAACGCCATCTTGTGTGCAGAAGCTTCCATCACAATCAGAACGCACAATGTTTGAAACATTCAGCTTTCAGGGAAGTTGTGGTCTAATTTCTATCAAAGTACTAAGATTCTACCACAGAACGTAATGCACTTTGAGAACCTTCGTAAATGTGATCATAATTTTGAAATAAAGCTCGCAACTTGTCAAGCTGATCATCGTCTGCTCGACTGAAAAGCCAAACATAAATATCACGTGACTCAAATGGAATGTTGCTGACGTAATAAAAAAAACCCAATTGAACACCGAATTGGTCATCTCTTACATATATTTTTTTCGTGCAGCAGAATTCGTACCAAGCATGTGACCTCTTGGTTCATTTAAAATACTACTGCGATGATAATATACTGCACAGACATGACACGTTTTATTGTTCCTGCCATGGTGGGCCATGCAGACAAGAAGAATGAATGTGCAAATGATAGAATAACTTACCTGTAAATATTTTTATTTTTAACATATTTCACAAAAAAAAAACCCATTAAAATAATCAAGAAAATAATTACCACTTTGCTTGGCTTCTAATTAAAACGAAACGTTGCACTTGTTGGTTTCTGTGGAGAAGAATGCATCACATGCACTTCCATACAAGGGCATTACTACGTGCAATAACGAGTAACCCAAAAACATGGTACATCACTTCTAATGCTAGTGCTTGCGGACAAGACACGAAATGTATGTTGTATTGGAAACCAACGGACGACAGAACATTCTAACAATAAATTTATAAAAGGTGAGGTAATTTACGGAATTACAGTTTTGATAATCTACTGATAGTCAGTAATGTTCATGATCATCTTTTGCGCTATTACCACGAAAACATGTTACACAAATCATGTAAATAGAGCTTTAGCCCAGTAAAACAAGTCACTACCAGTAATTTTCTACCTACAGTTTGAAACCTACGAAGATCTCCTGGGGTTGGGTTGGATATCTGGGTTCTTGTAACCAGAGTGTAAAATTGGGTGTGTCCCTGCTCTACATTCTGGGGCCCATGGTAATTTCAAGATTATTTCTCATTATTTCAATCACTGAAACGCTCTCAGTCTGACATTTGACGCTGATTTTTTTATGACAGTGAAACTTTCACTTTCAAGCTTCACTTAAACTACTGAACGTGAACCGTTTTGTTGGACGAAGGGTCTCTCAAAGAAAAATTCATCAAGATCATAGGGATATCTAGAAATTGAAGCCGCTCGAAAACAGGACTATTAAAACATATCGACGACTACTTACGTGTACGGGGTTATAAGTTTTAACAATGACGAAATTAGACATCACGGTATTTTCCTGCATACATATATACCTGGATCAATTTGTTTCAGAAACTGCCCGGCAATTCTAGCCTGAACTCTTCTTTGAAACACTTCCCTTGAGTCGTCTGAAGTCGCCATTTTGATACAATCGGGACATGGTATTTATTCACAGTACTCATTCGGCCATGACTACGCACCGCCTTCACGCGAACAACATAATATTGAAGATTGGGTCTATTTTTCAGTGTGACAATATCAATGGAAGCACAATAAAGAGACAGTCATCTGTCGACCTCTAAGAAATGACTTTATTGTAAATGTATAAGCACCGATGCTAAGAGAGTCAGAAAACTGCAAAGATTGGGGATTATATTTTTTTCATTTTGTTTTATATTTTGTGTATATATATTCATTATAGCGCTTGGGGTGGACACTCAGTAGGTGTACGTGGGGTATTTTAGCGCTTTATAAACTCACTCATTATTAAATCATATCACCATAAAAAGTTTTCTATCGGTGAAATATTAGCTTAGCTTGCTTAGTTAGTTAGTTAGTTAGTTAGTTAGTTAGTTAGTTAGTTAGTTAGTTAGTTAGTTAGTTAGTTAGTTAGTTAGTTAGTTAGTTGGCCAGCAGCTACCCAGAGACCGCCTTTAAATATTCGAGTTTGGACAAGACATCCAGTGACTGATATTCGGAGCATGGCTGTGCAGTTTGAGATGCATCAACCAAGTCGCCCAGTCTGACCACCAGATCGAAAACATACCTTATCATGATAAAAAGCTTGCTTAAAGTAATTTAAACATAATCTGAAAATGTGATTGACAGCAATAAAGCTGAATTCAATAACAAATGTATCTGTAATAATAAACGTATTTTACATTGGTGTACCTGTTTATTACAGTCATTCAGCTGTATTTACAATAAAGGAATATAGAGACAAAATGAAATAATATTAACACGCGGCAATGACGTTAATTATAGTGTTGTAGCGTTACTAATGAATTAGACATAAAGACTACATCTATCAGTTTTAGCTTAGTTTTAAGACACCTCATTTGATCAGTAGCCGTTTTCACGAAAAACGGTATCGTTTTGCTGCGGAGGTGTTTCAACGTATAATGGTTGCTATGCAACACGTGCGGATGAAAGGTTTCAAATAAATGATAAATTGCTGGTGATAAATAATATATTTTTTGACACTTAAGCGTTTCTGACAACTTCCTCGAGAGAATAGGTGGCAGTGAACATGTCAGTCAGTATCAGCTGTGTATTACGGGCCGTTCTTGATAGCGTGAAAAGACATTGCCTTACATTATGCATTATGTATACATTAAGCTAACGCATCGAGAGAGACAAAAGTCTGTGGGTGAGGATGGTGGGAGTGAAGCTTGGGGAGGGGGTGGAGAGAGAGGAGAGTGTCAGTTACACAGCGTGGGGGAGGGAGATGGGGGCGGTGGAGCGGTGCAGCCCAAGAGACGCCAGATCAGTATTGATTATGTTTTACACCATTTTCTTTTAAACCTTCAAACGTCGTTACATTAAACTTTCACACGGGTCTATTAGAACTCTTCTTTCGAACGTTTAGCTTTTTGTAACAACATTAATCTCCCCAGAGTCGGGAAGTCAGTGAAGTTTTACTTCACCACTGTAAACAATGGCAGCATGAAAAGTTTCATGAAAGTTTATAAGTGGGCATTGTCATGCTCTCTCTTCTCCGATACTCGTGTATTCCAGGTCAGTGTGTTGGCGCCGTCTATCAACAAAACATCTCATCCCAGATGCTCATGCATATTAAATACAAAAGTACAATGATATCAGACATGAACCAGATTACCTCTGGAATCTCGCTGTGCCTGCAGGCCTCAAATACTCCTCCAGTTGGCAGTAAGAAATAAACCAAAGTATTCACCAGACGACTAGATCACGATTTATAGGCTTACATCGTCAGTGTATATGGATGTTATATCCCAGTTTTCCCACAGAGTTAAAACAACGATAGGGTCACGTGGTTAATCTATATTTACGGTCTGTTGTAAAATTGGTATACCTATAGCACGCAGAAACAAACAGGATCGTGAAGCTCAAATACAAGCTGAAAACAGTAAAACAGTAAAAAATGGGTTGTGCATTTTGATAGCATACATAGACTAATAGCAGTCTGTGCTTTAATCACATATAGTGGTTTTACAGCTTTTCATTGCTTCAGTTTAGCAATATGTAGTTTTCTTCCTCAACGATGAAGACCCGCACATACGTGCGCTGCTTTAGGTACCGACTGGCGGCTGGTCTTGGGAGGGATGTACTGAAACGACAGGCAGCAATCACTTGATGAGGCTTGGTCCTGTCTGCAGCCTCAACCTTTTAGCTCACTTCGGGAACGGACTACCATTGTTTGAAGATTGCGCTAAGACGTACATAGAAACCTTCACCGTTGCTTGTCGTTTCCATGACCAGCTGTGGAGCCTGGATGATTCCACTGACATTTCGATGAGAGAGCGTCTTGACATTGTTATGACACTGGCGCATTTGATCGAATTTGTTTGGTAATCTTGATTTATTTACACAACAAAGAAAAGAGACTGTGTTCTATCCATGCAGACTCTTTATACCTACAAATGATGTCGGTAACAACACACACACACACACACACACACACACACACATTTGTGTAATCAGTAACACTGTGTATCTTACATGCCTTAATGTTCATTCTCCACATGAAACATGTTTCCTTTTGCACTAAAAATACAAATGCTTAATTCCGTTTATGTCATAAATACTGGCAAAAGGTATCTGTCACGTGAAAAAAGCGCGCGCGAATATCTCGGGAAACTGAATTAACAGATTTATGTTTTGGGATGTGCATAAATCGGAAAAAACGTATTAGCATAGTAGCAAAGTAATAACATAGAAAACATACCGCAAATCTTGGAAATTCTAATAGCTCTTATACTGACTAATAAAAATGGACAGGACTAGAGAGCTATATGGTTTATTTCTATCCCTGCAAACTGATTTATTTGTAGTGACTGTAATGTGTGATTCGTGTCATTTCTGGTGATACTGAACGCTGTTGTACGCACAAAAAATACTTATCTAATATTCCTAGTTTAATAAAGGCTAAGCAAAGAGAAAACACGCACATAACATAGGCAATACAAGAATACAATTTCTGCACGAAGACTCATTAGCGTAGCGGTGGTTTTGCCGAACTAATAGATTTGTTTGTGCGTTTGCTCACTAGTGTCCTCGTTCTCGGAAAATACACATTGAACAACTACGTTTGCAAAGATTGACCAGAAATACCATTTTTTCTCAATGTATTTCAGAGGTAAAAGCATCTGTAATAGAAACAGTCAGTACAATTTATTTCCTAAAATGAATACATTATTTGTGTTGTTGCCTAGCGTCTAATGTACAACTTGTTAGTATCGCTCAAACACATCTTGCCGAACTGTTTGATTGTTTAGAAAAAGCTCAAACGTGATTGGTCAACTCATCGGAAGCGCTTTCTTCGAAAGCTTGGAAGACTGACAACTCAGGTTGGAATCTGCCATCGTGTTGTTATGCTTATTGTATGATAATATTTTATTCCTATGATCATCGTGAATATTGCATTGCAAAGCTGCCCAGATAAGCACAGTTCCTTGAAGCCCAAATATTTTCTTTCTTCTAGAGTGTTTGGCTTCTGTCCCGCATGTCGTGCTTTTACTACAAAGTCAGCCTGTTCAGTGTTTATGAGAGTCTCGAACTGTTTCGTTAGCTTACATTGCTACCAAACATTCCTTTGATACTAACTCAGTAAATGCCCCATGTGTAGTCGTATGGATCAGGTCTGTGGCTTTAATTGAACACTATATGTCTTTCTGATATATAAGTAATGTTTACTTTGCTGAAATCCTGATATGGACAACGAAGTTGTGAACAGTGACAATGATGGAATATTTGGGGATTTTCGTCTTATAAACTCATATTTTGAGTACCCAGTAGTTTTTGGACATAGGTAGATTCAGAGTGTGTGAGTGTGCGTGCGTGTGCAGGGGGATGCGCACTCATTACATTTCTTTGTGGTGTTAGCACAACACCACAAGCTATTGGTTTCACTACAGTTGTAAATATCTTATTATCTATGCCAGACTATGGCCTGCTTACTTAATCCTATTTGTGCCCTCAGTACAATATGCCATTACTAGTGTCTTCCAATGCAACCTATCCTGGGCCCATTGCTGCACCTGTCCCCAGTCCTTCATCTCTGCCTCCACAATTCTTCTCCATGTTTCCTTTGGACATCCTCTGTTTCTTTTTCCTGTTGTGCTCATCGCATAGCAACCCATGGTATGAAATCTGAGTGCACTCAGCAGACATGATCGATCTGATATCATTTTCTCTTCTGGATACAGGGGTTACAAAATCCCATCATACGTTACCCGGGACTAGTCGGTTTTGATTTCGGGCAATCAAATAATGGTATCTTACTTGCTTGTGGGCTACTAGATAATTCATTCTTTTGGTTTCAAACTACAAATAAATTTGGATTTCATTTCATATGTGCTCAGAATGTAGCTATTAAATTTCACAGTGATAATAAAGTAGAGTTGTCTTTCTTTACTATTTATCATGTTTCAGTAAGTGGTCCATTAAACATTAACATCAAATACCATGTTGATTTCTTTCTTTCATAATTACATCATCATGATTATGTCATAACAATTAGGACAAGTGGAGAGTTAGGCAAGACAAGTTACTTTCTTATAGTCACTTGCCCTGTGTCAAGCATCCTCGATATCTCCAGGGTATACGTTCCGATAAATCTCCACTATACCCTGGATGCATCTACAGCTAAGCCCGATAAATTTATTACCTCCCTTGGCTAGCTTTTTATCCCTTCAGGTGTATACGCTGGGAAGTTGAGCAAACCAATCACAACACACTTTCGCTCTTTAAATAATCTAACCGATTAAACTTGGCAACAGGAACCATACACAGGTTCTCGGAAAGAGGCAGGAGTTCTTGCATGTATTGTTTTTCAAATTGTCGGACCTATCAGTGTGTCAGTATGATTTCTCCAAAATCTGAGTCGCACTGTGAACAAGCATTTGCAGCTGTGACTACTATTGTTGTTGACACAGGCAAGTTCAGTTGTAACAGCGGTTTCGCTACTGTGAGAATGTGGAGCCAGCAAAGGGAGGTAATAAATTTATGGGGCTTAGCTGTAGATGCATCCAGGGTATAGTGGCGATTCATTGGAACGTATACTCTGAAGATATCGAGGATGTGTGTCAAGAGGCTTTTAGAAAGAATTTGAACCCATGGGATATTGAGGGACAGTGGGCTGGTATCAGTGTGCTTGTATGGGTCCATTGATAATACTGAATCATAGCACATGTCAGATTTCAGGGTCCCAATAAATGTTTTGGTATAGTAAATTCTGATATCTTTCCTTATTTCAGAGTTTGCTTTGCTTACAATGGCTGCACTAAGATTTCAAATCCACGTGGACAAAGAAAATGCCAACACGCTTGGTGTAAATCCCAAAGTCCGCAATGGGAGCACTTCTGGAATACGTGAGTTTGGCTTTAACATTCATACTCACTCTTGCAGTATGTCTGTATTCTTTTCACATCTGACCCATGAAGGTCCTGGGTAGTACAGGCCTTTGGCAACCCATGCTTGCCATACAAGTTGCCTATGCTTGTCGTAAAGGCAACTAATGGGATCAGGTGGTCAGGCTCGCTGACTTGGTTGATACGTCATCAGATCCCAAGTGCACAGATTGATGCTCATGCTGTCTGGTCCAGACTTGATTATTTAGAGACTGCTGCCATATAGCAGTAATATTGCTGAGTGTACCTTAAAACTAATCTTACTGAGTGTACCTTAAAACTAATCTTACTCATTCACTCTTTTCATGTCTACTTTGTTATCATCGTTTTGGGGTCTGAATCTGTCCTTATCACCTTTAACTTCTGTAGAGTGTGGAGACCTGTGAAGATTGGATTAGAATTTATCTGCAGTAACAAATGCTTGTTGTAAGCATCCTCGATATCTTCAGGGTATATGTTCCGATAAGTCTCCACTATACCTAGGGTGTGTCTACAGCTCAGCCCGATGAATGTATTACCTTCCTTGGGTGGCTTTTTAGCCATTCAGGTGTCTACGCTGGGAAGTTGAGCGTAGCAATCACAACTCACTTTTACCTTTCAAATTATCTAACCGATTAAATTTGGGAACATATTGGAATGTATGCCCTGGAGATGTCGAGGATGGTCATAAGAGGTGACTAGTGGAGTCAGGTGGTCAGACTCGCTGACTTGGTTGACTCATGTCATATCTTAATTGCTTAGATCAATGCTACTGCTGTTGGCCAGTGGATTATCTGGTCCAGACTCTTATTATTCACAGACCACCGCCATATACAATGATAATAGGCGGAATAGTGCTGAGTGTGGCGTAAAACTTAACTCAATCACTTAGTGTGGAATACAATGTCACAGTTGAATAGCTTATTCAAAGTGAGTTTTTGGGCCCTGATAGCTTGTGCTGTTGCTCCTTATTTTGAACATTGGTTGGCCAGGCAGAGACTTAATAATTACAGACTGCCTAAGTATATCTGGAATAGTGCTGACTAGAGCATGTAACAACCATATGTACAGAGTTGATTTCAACTAGGTTTTGGTCTTGAACTATGCTGGTGTATTCATTTCTTTAAAGTAATATCACTACCACAGTAATCATGGTATTAATACTGACTGAAATTATCAACTTGATGTTTCATTATTGATACTGGTGTCTGGCAGGTGGGAAAGTGTTCCAGGAGTCCGTCACTCCAGGTTTGACGAAGTCAAGAAAAGCACTTGGAGATGTGAACACACCCGCTAGTTCCCGACCTCGCAAGGCTCTTGGAGATGTCAATGGGACAAGTGGGCCTATCCTCAAAGGGAAGTCGGGTGGGTTGAAACCACTCTCGTTGAACCCTCAGAGTTTTAAGAAACCAGAAGGGAAAAGGTCACAGGTAAGGACTACAGATCATGTCAATGGCATAAACAGTTGTACTCTACCATGAGACTTTCCAGGTTAGAATGTCTTCAGCATTTTGTACAGGCCATCACGAGTTAACTTAATGGATTGGGTGATGTGTCATTCTAATTTTTTATTGCATATCACATTGTCATGATGGTGTATGGTCATTGCTCATCATATCGATTGCTGGTTTGTTTTTGTTTGAATCAGTTGTTTAATGTCCATCGTGAAAGCATGGATTAGCTACAAGCAAAACATGACAAAGTGGTGGCTCAGTTTCATTTCTAATGAGTAATTATCAAATAATTATGTTTGGTCTAAAATAGGGCACATGTCTGAATTATATCTGTCCAGGTAAATTGATACTTTTTCAATTTATTTTTATATCTCAGGAAAAAGGATTAAGAAAACAAGAACCAAAGGTATCTGTGCCAGTGTTACAGACAACCCGCAGTTGTCAACCTGCATCTTCACTATGTGAGGACATAGAACAGATGCACAATGAGAAGGAGCCAGGTAAAGTAAAGCAGATGACTGACTTCATTGCCAGAGAGTCACAACTTGTTTCTGGATAACCTTGACAAATACTGACTTTGTCTGAATTTCTTTCTTCATGAAGTCATTAGAAACCAGAAAGATCTATGTTTATGTAGTATAGTTGTATTAGTTAAATGAAATATTTTCCTTGCTATAATTGAGATGACATTTCTCAGTAAGTTGTTCCTTATGTAGATGACGATGAAGATGTGTGGCCTGCAAGGGAGAGGATCAGTACATACATCGACAAGTTGATCAGCTGGCGTCCACCGTGTCTCTACAATACATGGAGTGATAGTGATGATGAAGAGGATGACCGCAAGATTCAGGAGATGATGGGGCAGCTGGATGCTCTGCCCACACCCAAAATAGCTACAGGTAATATGACACACCATCTTCTGAAACTCCATCCAGTCACTAATACCAGTCCTGTAGATCCCATCTCAGTAATGTAGATACACCCACCTCAACACTGTCACCACACACTTATTCACAAAGTGATGCAATACTTAAACTTTACATACAAATTAATGTAAACCCTTAGCTCCAAAGTATTGCAAAACCTAAGCTTTTTACACCAATTAATGCAGAGCCCCAGGTCATCCAACTCAGTATTGTTGAAGTACCCCTAACATAATTGTGACTATGTTAATCTCACCCAATGATTTATGCTGCTGTTTTAAATCAATACTGAATAGTCACATCATTCTCATAAGCTATGATTAAATACTGAAGTATTTTTGTTACAGTTGAAGAAAGTATAATGCCTGTGGAATTGCTGACTGTGCCCGTGCCAGAAGTGGATGTACCATTCGCAGATATATCTTTACTGGATACTAGTCAGAACATTTCTCTGCCATCTCTAGAAGACTCCTACAGTATTGTGCCCAATCTTGGAACATTGCAGCTCAAAGAAGACCTCTGAACATCATGAGCCAAATATTGCCGTCACATCCATCGACCATTGTTCACACCTTCATCTACCTTTAGTGTGTCATCTTGCACAATGAAGCATCCAGCATACTGCACTTTCATCTGAGACTTTTCACAAGTTCATCTCATGTCACTGCCATTACATTCTTTGGAGAGCTTGCCATCAGTCAGTACTCCAGACATGTTTTCACTGTCCTGGCTAATAGTGCCAGTCACTTGAAGTAGGTATCTAGTCAAGACTGGTACAGCAACATGACGATAGAGAACTAACATGACATTGAGAACTGTCTCAGGGCATACTGCAGTCAGTCAGTCTCTTGTATGTGATGTTTTTCTCCCAAGTGTAATGTCTGGAATCTTTGCTTTTATTTTCTCTGTAAATAAATGTTCTGTGTAAATAAACTTGTTTTAGTAACTTTTACTGTATAGTCGATGTTGCCTACAGAAATCTGCTCTGACACATACCCAGTTCATGTGTCTGTTGAATTTGAAAAAAAAACAACATGTCACACAAACCAGAAACAGATTGCTGGTAAACATGCATTGATATTTAGGATTAAATCTTTCACGAGGGTATGAAAGTGCACTCCGTTCATGCACGTTTGTCTCTTAGGAATCATAACTTTGGGAGAGTGAGTAAACTTTTATTCCGCACTCAGCAATATTCCAGCTATAACTGGAAAGCTATGGCGGCTTCTGTAAATAATTGAGTCTGGACCAGACAATCCATCGATCAACAGCATAAGCATCGATTGGCACAAATGGGAACCGATGACATCAAGTCATCAAGCCTGACTACCCCACCCCATCAGTTCCCTCCTATGTCAAGCATAGTCACCTTTCATGGCCAGTATGGCTTGCTGAAGACCTATTCTACCCTGGATCTTTAAAACCGTTTACTCTTTCATCACCAGCCTTGGCACATAGATAGGACTGGTGGTGCACTGATACCATTTGGTAGTTTTGGAATTCTAAATAAAATATTTATGTTTCCATGGCAACAAATTTGGCTTTGACTAAATTTGGTGGTGGTGCTCTTTTCTGTGCACTCCTTCCACTTAGCAATATACACGTCAAAACATTAGACATAATCATAACTATGACACACATGAAGACTATTTTGCCATTGCAGGAATATTGGTGACTTAGTCTTCTAGTTTATTTCAGACTTAATGCCTATTGACTGCACAATATTTCAGCAATGGTGGACATGTAAGTTGTATAAATTAGTACGAAGTCCACAATCCAGTAAGTGATAAAGAGCTGTCCATGCAGTATGGTTATGATGACATTCTACAAACATGTCAAGAGATCAAATGAGTGACAAGGACTAAATATGTTGACAAGCATTGTCAACTGCAAGGAGCTGTATGTGCTGCATCTGCAGTTAGCGACCAATACAGATATTCAGGAAGGATTATTGTCAAGGACATGCTATTCCTTTCTGAAAAATTGGAATAATTAAGTCATGTTATAATGTGACCTTTCAAATCATTCAAAATCAAATCACAAATGTGGATAGTAGAGATTTGTGAAAGTTGTGTGTACACTTACCAACATGATGAAACATTTTACACTTGCATTATTATGAACCTTTTAGAGAATTCTGAATTTTCTGAATTTGCAGCTTTTAGATCAAAGTGTTATGCTTTTGAACAAATCTATGTGTCAGCTTGATTTAGTCTGTACACATCACGATTCTGTATACTTATGTAACGATTATTGGAATGGAGGAGCAAAGCATCTTATTGACATGTTATGAGCCTATTTCACACATGGCCAACTACAGGTCAGGAACAATGACTGACATTCTGCATCACAAGAGTGTTTAAACATGACTGAGTCTGCCTAATCCCAGCACCATATGATACCATTGTCCGACTCATGAAAAGGGGCAACCCATGTTTGCCTTTATATAAAAGACTACTATGCTTGTCGTAAGAGGCGACTAACAGGATCTGGTGGTCTGACTTGCTGACTTGGTTGACATGTTATCGGTTCCCAGTTGTGCAGATCGATGCTTATGTTGCTGATCACTGGATTGTTTGGTCCAGACTTGATTTATTTACAGACCATCGCCATTTAGCTGGAATATTGCTCAGTGCGGCATAAAACTAAACTCACTCATGATAAGGGACCACAATTTCAGGTTATACTATTGTATTCCACATGCCTCAACCAGGAGCATTAATTCAATTCTTGTAATGACTAGTGCACCTAACCTGATGGACCAAACAGAATTTAACAGTGTGGTCATTAGACTAGCGACTTAAGTTAACGAGTGTCGAATGAACACAAACAAAAGGTTTTAGTAACGTCTGTATTCAAATGACAATGGTTTCACATAGATGAGATTGATGAGATCCATGTGTCTTGTCCAACTACCATTTTGCAAGTGTTGGAGATTTGCATGACATTGCAGTTAATGCATTAAGTAGTTTTTTCACAAATGCTTGTGTTAGTCTGAACTAATCTCTGTGTCTTCTCAAGCTCTATAGTTTGTTTGGCAATGTTGGAGGTTAACTTCACTGTCTCAAGTTTTTATTACTCGCCCGTTAAAGATACTGCAGTGTAATACTTTCACTTCATTATTACACTAGTGTAATAACGCTTGACCTATGATGTCAAAATGGTTCAAAGTTGTGACGTCACAATGCTAATGTTGATGTCATGATTTTACTAGACCTTGCTTGACTTGAAAGCTGAGAGTCCTCACACTGTCTGTCAATTTATGTTGGCGAGTAATAAACAGAATACTAAACTCGCTTCCGTGAAATACCATTTTCATTAAACTCGTTCAAGATTAACTCGTTTAATAAAAATGGTATTACACGGAAGGTTGTTTAGGATCCTCTATATATCACATCATCTGGGGTGGTATCACACGAGTCCATCTGACACTGAAGTTCTTATCACAAATGCTTGGACTTCCGGTTTCCAACTCAAAGTCTTCAGTCCTCACTGTCCTCTTCTAAATCAATCTGAACAAGATGAGTGTCGATCTGTAAGTGTCTGACAAAGTCTGGCAACGATGGGCGTGGTTGTGGCAACAAGTTGTGTAGATCTGACAGTGCCCGTTGTGTAACTCCTCGCCATTTGTCTATCAGACTCTGTAGCTGCTGCAAGTTATTCTGAAACAGTGAGCGAGGGAGAATCAAAAACATGATGATCATCGAATAACATTAAAATGTATTGCAGCCTAAAGGGACACATGATATGGACCTTTAAAACCTTGGTCAACCTAACAATCATGTTAGTGCTGATTGAACAAGAATCCTCATTATCGCAGAGCTTAGAATCAAACCAACAACACTGTTGTAGCTAAAACGACCTCAGATGAAACTAATTTAAGTCACATCACAGCCATTTGCCAGAATAACAGGTCGCTTTCTACACTAATATCACATATCCACATCAAAGTCTCACAGATAATATTAAAACACATAACTAATATAATGATGTATGAGAATAGACACCTATACGTTTATCACTACCCCATCTAAGTAACATCTGGTTGAAGATATATGATGTGTCCCTCACCTTCGACCTGTACATCTTGACCATTTTGAGCTTCCTTAGTTTCTCCTCTGCTGCCGTCAGATGTAGCATGAGGTCTCTCTTCTCCCTCCTCATAGCAGCCATGTCACTACAGCCTTCAGACTGTATACTGGTTTTGTCATGGTAATTTATGGACTGTGGAACACTCTTGTGAGGAGATTGCATGGGGGCTTTGTGACAACAGGCTACTGACTGTTGAACACTATTGTCACTGCAAGCTACAGACTGTAGGCCTGTCTTGTCATCATCATGTAATGAATGTACACCTGTCTGGGCATGACAGTCTGCAGACTGCTGATTGACCTTATCAAGATCACTAGTGAATTTCAGTCTATATTTGTTGCCAGTCTGTGATGATCTTCTGTGTTTGGATGACAATGGAGTACTAGGATCCATTCCACTGCAACATTTATCACTACCCTGAGGAGTCACTGATGCACCGATACCCTCTGCTGGTGCAGTACCAGGACCATAGCTTGCAGTCTTCATCACAGGTGACTTAAAAGACAAAGATGTCCTCATTCTTCTTGAACATGACGACAGTGGCTTGGGTGTGTTTGAAAACCTTGAATTATCTCCCCTTGATGTGGATGCCTGATAAATGTCTTGTGGTGTGACTGGCAAAGAAACATGTAATGCATGTTGAGTTTTGGGAGACCAAGAAGCTGCCACACAGGGCTTCTTGGCTGAGGGTGTTGCAGAATGGTATCGTCCACATCTCTTCAGTCTATTTTTTAGTCCTGCACTCAGCTGCAACATGAACATAACTGTCATTAAAAGAGATGCAGTTATGAATCGATGTTTTCGTTACTTGTAATACATTTTGCACATTTCAGTATGTACTGATCAATGCTTATTGAACCATGTCTGATAAAACTGTATATACTCATGTTTATAAACCATCTTACATTGTATAGTATAAGGTAAAGGATATTCAAAAAATTACACTCTTCCTAAAAGGCTTCAGCCCAGCTTATCAATAAAGATCTTGGAATGTTAATAGAAGGGCCAATACAAAGAGAAAATTTACCAGAGTAGGATGTCACTGATAAAACTGTGTTAAAATCTAAGCAACACTATAACAGTTTGTTATGACCATAGTTTACATACAGATAAGTCACAATAATGCCTCTTCTGTACCATTATATTTAGTAATACACAACCCAAGTTTTTGACTGTGTTCAACTGAAAGCCAAACAAAATTATATGAGTGACTGACCAGTTACCTCACCAAGGCAGCACCACTGAAACCCATATTCATTTATGAAATAACACAGACATTATGACAGGAGTGGCCATTTTGAACTATCAGTTCAAGAAACATTACATCTTGTGGGTCAATTTCTAATCTAGTGATCATATTACCTATTTACACAGACAACTTGAGTTGCAATCATTTTGCAGTGATGGCTTTGAACTTATTTTCAAAATCCACATCAGGACAGAATACAAGATTTCTTTTCCCTAAAACTGTTGTAACTGTTGAATGCTTTTACAAGACCTCACTTTTCTTTCTGTACTGGCTACGAACAGTTACTACAGCATAATAGATATTGCCAATTCATCAGTATCACACATGCGTTATTCCAGTCAGTTACAATTCCAGTACTTTTTCTCCCCTATATTTCAAAACAATGAAGGTTGGCAAAAGAAAATTCTGCATGATAAGTAACATAACAGAAAAATTAAAGACAAAGTTATGAATCCTATAAAAACTTCTTAACTTAGTTGGGAGGATGTCCCATGACCTATACACATGACATAACAACTTCCAGCTCACAAGTCATTGACTGTTTCATTCCCTATCAGTTTGCTGTAGAAGAAACACTCAAACAGTCCCCCAGTCAATTATTCAGGGTTACTGTATGATATAATACATACTATTTCACAAATGGCATGAATGGAACTCGGAATGGAGATAACTGTTACAGTTAGCTGTGTGAAAACTTCTCTTTATACCACCATGATTCCCTTCTGCTGTGTCATATGAAACCACAATGGGTGGCAGTGAATGGGCTGCATACACCGTTGAATAACTAAGTATCATAATTCATCTTGTTTGAGTAATTTAATGAATGGTGGAGTAATTTTGTAAATACTGCTAAAAATTTGGCGATAACTGTTCAGTAGCCAGTATGTATACATATGTTAACATGTGTATATGTTTAACATTTTGTGCTTTGTTTTTTCTAAGACCTGTTATAGTGACCAAACCTACATTTACTCCAGGCCCTGGAGCAACTTGCACTCTCAGATGGGTTGGTGTTACAGCACTCATTGCGGAATCTTGGGAAAATCTGTGAAAACAATTAGCCAGTTATTGTATTGTTTGTTTCCATCTACAGTCAGCAATGTGCCATCTGTGATATCAGAATGTGTACATAAGCAAATTTGGACCAGAATCTCATGTCATTTACATCAACAGCATCACTTGGCACAATTTGGATGTAATGACAGGAATTTTTGGCAGACACCAAATACTGAATGTCATTATGTTAAACAAAAGACATATCTAGGGTGTGATTAAAAAAAATGTTTGACACCGTTTATTCTGTAACTGTTTCACCATGTTTAGCAACATTTCTTTCTTCAAATATGCCCAGGATTAGATAGGTTTTAGGATATAGGGTTAGGGTAAGAGTTCCGCCTGTAACTCCTGCTTTAAATGTATCCTATATATAATAAGATTATTTCAGGTTTTAGGGTCTTAGGGTTAGGGTAAGGATATTGTTTAGGGTTAGGGTAGTGGTTAGTGTTAAGGATTTTTAAAAATATATCAACATTTGTTATTTATTATAGAATGATAAAAAAGGGGGTTACGGGCGGAAATCTTACCCATACATATTCCACATGTAATCCCTGGGTTTTGGTTTTTATGTATGAAAAAAAAACCCCAAAACAAACTAACCCTGAACTTAAAAGTAAATCATAAACCTAATCCAAAACCAATAATCCAAATAGATTGAATGCATTTCGGGCGGGGGTTACGGCCGGAATTCTTACCCAGTCGTCAACCATTTACATCATCAACTCAAGAACGTTAAACACGCAGAACAAATAAACCGTGGACACTTTTCGAGAAGATTTCAACTGATTTGTATTTCCCGCAACAATATTGCAAACGTTTGCTTTGCTCTGATACGGAACACGATCACAAACCTATTTATTAAACTACGCGCATCAAAAGGCAGTAAACTCAGGTACAATAGTCACCTGAAAATTAATTAGCAGCTCAGCAGTAATGACATCGTTTTGGATGCGATTCTTGATGTCATTATTTGTAGGTGTGCCCTCCTCAAACGACTTTTGCACGAAGTTACGATTCGCCGAACTAAAGTACTTCCGCGAGATCTCGCGATATTACGCTGAGTGCGCGATCAACGGATGGCGGATCTTTTAAATGATCAAAAACTAGCATAACAATATAATATCGCCAAACAAACTGTTTGATTTGGAATTACGCCATTAAAGAGCGTAAGTAGTATCCATTCTTTGTTGAATTTTGATCTGAAGGATGTTTAAGATTGAAAACCTACTGATACTGGTATAATCGATATAATCGCTCGCTTTGTGACTACTAGTCTAGACACAGAAACTCTTTAGCATCAGTTTACCGGCAAGAATTCTAAGACAGTCTTCATCTCGTATACCCGGTAGGTATGCTAGAAAATGTTAGATGTGTTTGATTGCTCACTCTGCGTATCTGGGGGACTATAAGCTTTTGAGGGGCGTGCGGGTAATGTCAACGGGTTCACACAAAAGGACTGAAACACTCAAATCTGTAACAGGGAGCACTTTATTTAGCACAACTATTCATCTTTTGAAATAAATTGATCTGAGTGCTCGTTCTCTCTGCAGCACAATGTCGAAAAGAGATGTTTTATCCCCTATTACCAACACACCGATAGTACGTCCATCAACATCGTCATCCAAGTTTGTGTCGCCATCCCCAAGCAGGAACAGCAACTTGACGAGTCCAACCCCTCTTTTGACTCGAGACAGAGATGACACTGCAGAGAGGAAAGAGAGACGAAGGTCTCGTGTCTTGGACCTGCAGCGTCGGAATTTAGCCAGTCCAAACACCCCTGACAGGTTAGATATGAAATTACTATGACTTCAGGTTGACTTTAGTCATGCTAACAACCTGTGAAGATCAGAGTAAAAAAATTCTCTTCAGTGATCGCTATTTGTCAGTACAGGATTGGGTCCGGTCACATAGATCACACCAATAGTCCTTGTATCTGTGTTATATATTAATGAACTAACAATGCATCAAAATGTCCCGTGTCCCATTTCCTGGGCAAATAATCTGCTAATAGGTGACAAGTTGAAACATTCACAGTAAACATTAATGCCTGCCATACATTTAGTTGTAACTGTTAATCATCCAGGCATTTAGGGGAAGTGAATTCCTGCATCCTATTTGCATGAAAATTAACAATGGACACAAGAATATTAGTGCATCCACAAGGACGCAAAAAAAGGTCCAAATACTTTTTGTAAAATTTTCAATCTAGTAACAGTAAGTTATCACTGAGTCTGCTTCTAGCTGGATTATGGTATCATTTGCAATTTAACTGCTGTAACAATGTGATGACCATGATACACAATCCGATAACAGTAAATGAATTACAATATTACAACATAATATTTAAGTATCTGAGACCCCTATTTTGTCGTTCAGGAGCCCTGAAAATTAGGAGTATGAGTCCTAGGGACCTTCAAATGTAGGACTCGAGGGAAATCCCTGATCATCTGCTTTTATCTAATTACTCTCTATTGTCATCCCTAGAACTTGGTTATCACCTTTTCATATTTTTTAAAGAAAATATAAAGAACTATGGGATCAGATTTCCAGTTTATGATATTTACTGGTTATTTTCTTCTCTGGTTGATTCATCATGTTTTCAAGGACCTGTTTCATTTAAAAGTTTCTTTGATGACTATAGTTGATAAGAGAGTTGACTGCTATGAAACATTAATTTATGTATCTGGAAGCTTACATTAATGAATTTTCCATATATGTATAAAACATTTATTCGTATTCTTGAAGTTGTAACTTAGGCTATGAACATATGAAATCTTGTTTGTGTTGCATCCTTGTACAGATGACTCACCCGTCACTGATAACTGGACCAAAAGAATATGTATTTTATCATGTTTATAATTGTCCAGCCTGATGCACCAACTGACTTAATTTCGAAACCTTGATGCATCCCTGTCACACATAATTGATAGTGGTGATTGTACAAAAGGTGTTACTTGCCTAATGCTGCAGACTTTCACAGTTCACCTGCTTCTCAGTAAATAGGCAAAACGGTTTTGTGTTTTCTTCTCCAGGCGCAGATCACTTCCACCCTCTGGGTTAACCAATAATCAGCTATCAGAACACTATGCATCCTGCATCAAGCTGTCCACAGAAAATGTAGGTTCACATGTGTTTTGAAAGTGAGAATGTTACTGATTATTAATATACTTGATTGTGTGATGCACCAGTGTGTTTCTCGTGACAATCAAGTTGCTCACCTTGAATACATAACTAGCATATAAGTGAAAGAACTCCCCGGGGGCTCTACTCAGTTAATATCATGAAAGTCAGAAGCTGTTGGATAATAATTTCATGTTCACAGCATGGTGACATTACAGTGTGATATCACTGTTCAGTTCTGGCAAAACAAAGTTGAAAATTAGCAGTAGTTGTAGTAGTTGTAGTAACTGTTAAAAGATGACGTATTTTAGATGTAATTGTAAGGCAGTGAAAGACTTACAGAAGTGTGGATTTTTTCTTGTGATACCATAATGAGAAATGTTTTCATTTCAGTATTAATTTTAAAACACTGTTTAGGATCTTCAGAATTTATAAGTAGAACCCATTATGGTGGTCTTTCATCTTATAATATCAAACATTCTACACGTGATGATAAAAGTAGTCTACCTGTATTGCAAAGACCCACAATAGTGCATGTTGGGTTTAGAAAAAACTACTGGTGAGATTCTCTTGAAACTGACTTTATATAGTCAGTATGTTTCTGTGTTTAAGATAATTATTTTCTAATATTGTGTTTTTATTTTTCAGAAAATTAATGCCAAGAATGCATTTAGCCTGCAGCTCATTGACTACATGTCAGAGCTCCTCAAAAAGGAAAAAATGGAAAATTTTCAGGTTGGTTGCAATGCTGATTTCTTGGTCAGAACAAATAATTGAGCAAATCACTGTGAAACATTCAAATGTAGTAAAATATATTTGTCATAGGGCTGCTAATTTGAGAAAACTTGCACACATTGTTTGAACGACATTGTATTTCTTGTGAAGGAACACTGTAATTTCAGAAAGTTTTGACGGATTTTGTAACTATATAACGTTTTATACGTACCTGTGTCAATGAAAATTGTTGTTCACCATGATTTGTCATGTAGTGTGTCAATCTGTCATGCTGCTGTATTTTACCTTAAATGTTTTAATTCTCAAGCCCAAACATGACTCAAAAAACATCATTACAAGGTGTTATTACAAGGACTGTTATTAACCTAACAGAGCTGACATAGAACTTAATAGAGCTGACAGAATTTTGCCAGAGTCAGGCTTCAGTCTTGTGGCTCAAGTTGCTGCATGCTTTCTGATCTACTATCTCTGATTTCATCCGTCAGATTGCCAGCTCAACACTAGATGCCAGTGCCAAGATCTATGCAGGTCGTGTTGACTGTATCCATGCAGAAGCATACAAAGTGCTGAGTGGGCTAGGGCGGGGAGCCAACAAACCCAGTGATGAAGATGGGGAAGGTATGTAGCACAGTCTGATGTGGAAGAACTAACATATAATGATATAGTAGTATAGACAAAGGCAGTTTCAGACCTTCTCTCCTGGGTCTTCCAGCCTTCATCGACGACCTCTACGTGACTATCTATCTTGTACAGACATTGTGCAGCACGAAGAAAGCCTCTAATGTACAACGGGACTACTCCACTTGATGCTACACACCACCTACAAAGAGTATATCAAGCAACCAAAATATATGTGACCCGTCTCCAAAGACGAGTGCAGAAGCTATTGGCAGAATTATCCAAAAGATCGAAAGCAAAACCCAGCAAAAATCACAATGAGCATGGAAAACCGAAAACGTCAACAAAACTCCTTTTGCAGTCTTCGTGGCCAAAGTGGATGTCTCCGAAATTGCTATTGGCCAACACCAAGATAAATTGTCCGATCTAGAAACAAAGCTACAAGGGAACAGACTAGGGATCTACAGCATCGACTACACTTGAGACTACTCCGGCATCCTAGACCGCAAGCAATTCATGCAATTTCTCTGTAGCCAACAATAATTTCTAGAACAAGGCAATCTCGCGGAAGCCATCAATAGCGGAAACCCCACCATCCTGAACAACACCCACTCGATCAGCAACCATGTTTGCACATGGATAGAAACAACAGTCTGGCAAAACGATGTGAACCAAGCTCTACAACAAGGTCGTTTGCAACTTAGAAGCTGGAGAAGTCCGAGAACCGATTGGCAGCCACTATTTGCCCAAACAAGCATCTCCACAAAACCATTCTCCACCCATTGACATACAACAATGGGGCTGTTCTCTCATAGAAGTTTCCCTGCTGAGACCCCGACATGTCCACCAACAGTTTGGAAAACGTTTTACAAGATATGTTGGATGGGGTTTCTCCAGCAGGCAATGGTCTGTTCATAGTACAACCACCAGCAACTCAGTGGCTGCGCTTTGCAGATTGGCAGCCGTCTCGCCAACTACGTAGATGGTCCATAGGAGCATCTCGGCCAAACCTTTCTCCACCCAGACGTACAAGAAGACTTTACTTACATAGAAGTTTCCCCATACAGTGATGTTCTGGTTGTAGTACAACCACCAGCATTGCAGTGGCTTTGAAAAGATAGATTACTGTCCACAGCAAGCAATCTTTCGTCGTGCGGTACACACATTTGAAGCCGGGTTGCATGTCTGGAGTACAAATTCATCCAACCAGCACCGATGCAGAATCCTCGAGAAAAAACATCAATTGGGCCGTAGGAGACTTCGGTTTTCGGTTGGTTCCAATATTCTGCATGGACATCCAATCGGTAGAAGGAGATACAGTAGAACTATGCTCACTCAGATGCTATGCCAAAGGCGAGGACACCAAGACCATGCTAGCCACAAGCATGAAGCCAACCGCTCTACATCCATCCAGCATGGATCCAGACATATTTCTTCAGCAACTGCACATATCAAATGGCAATGGAGACAGAAGAAATGCCAAAAGCTGGACTGAGAAAGATTC
This sequence comes from Haliotis asinina, assembly GCF_037392515.1. NCBI lineage: Eukaryota > Metazoa > Mollusca > Gastropoda > Lepetellida > Haliotidae > Haliotis > Haliotis asinina. The sequence goes on along the minus strand of NC_090294.1, from coordinate 8,395,863 downwards.
CTACCAATCATTCCAAGTAATGCCAAACATAGCCGCCAGTCGCAAAGTTTCTACTATGTCCACTCCAAGGGACTTGTCAAGGGCCCAATCCTTGATAATTACCTGGTCAGAGACCGCCATTGTCTATACTATTCATATGTTGCTGATACACAGGCTTCAGTCATTTGCACATTGTTAGACTTGAACATAGTGGAAATGTGTTCTATCAAGAGAGTTCCTGTAAGAAAGCTTTACTTTGTTTATTACATACTGATATTTTCTTGGATGATTTGATTATTTTCTGGGATGTAATGTTTTCTGAGATGTTGTGCATTCTGATTGTGTGATATTTTCCCAACCCAGTTGCAGATGAGGAACATGGAGAAGAAGGGACAGGGGGAGACAACCCTGATCAACGCAAGAAAAAGAAAAAGGTAGAATGTAGAGAAAAACGAAATGATGTGTGGCTGACCCATTTTATCAGAACATTCCAGCTGTGCACTGTTTGTTATGACAAGACAACTCTGATTAATATAGGTGTCCCCAGAGGCTGATATCTGACCATGAATAGGCAACAATTGTCAGTGATAGTTTCCAAATTGGAATGAAATATTTCCCAATTAATGTTCACACAGTCATGCTTTGGTCAAGGTTACTATATTTGACTGATCACAGGACCATACAAAATACTGAATGAAACTTTGTGATCCAATATTAAGTTGCTGCCGAAAAAAGTACTTTGCATAATTCATGTATCTGTACAAAATATTAATGGGTCTTAGCTCAGGATCCTGAAAGAAATCCTTCCACCACAGTTATGATGAACCTAGAGAAGACCGTCCCCTGGCATCATCCTTCAGGACATGTGCTTTTGTTGTTTTCTGCAATGATATGATGACAGACTCATCATGGTTCTGTTTCAGGTTCGAAAAAGTCGGACAGTGGAAACCAATCTGAAGAACATTAGTGTTAACAAGTTTGACTTGGAATTTGAGGTGAGCTGGGCATAGATTTTCGAAGCTCCCTTAGTGCTAAGGTAATCGTAAGTTAATGTTAATGCACGACACTTACGACTATCTTAATGCTAAGAGAACTTCGAAAATCTAGGCCCTGGGACCACATGCACAAAGCGATCTTAGCGCTACGACTATCTTAAGCCTATGTTAGAGGATGGGAGTTACAATCATTGTAGGGCTAACATCCCTTTGTGCAAGTTTGCTCTGGCTGTGATGTTGGCAAACATTCATGCTGTTATGTAACGTTAGTTGCTCATTGGTCTCTTGTCTGTACCATAATCGTAATCTTGTTTGTCCTGGCAGGACTTTTGTAAGGAGAGATTTTTTCGCCCTGTAATATTTTGATGGAATCATTTGTTTGTCACACATTTAGCTATATGTGACGTCCATTCCAGCTGTCTCATACAATTGAATAGTGTTAAAAGCAACTTGCAGCTCTACCCACTGAACATGGAATATCTATATACACATTCGTAATGATCATGTCTGTCATCCCCCTGGTCAACTATCCTGTAGCCTTGACTGCTGATGAACTTCATTCCAGGTGGATCCCATGTTCCAGGTCATGTCGGCAGCTTTTGACGAGGGTGGTGCTAGTGGACTGATCTTAAACAACCTTCGTTGTTATGATGACTGTCAGGAGCTGGTGCTTGACTCGTCAACCCTTGTGTCAGTTGTGGAAAGCAAGGGCCCAGAGTTAACCCCCAAGTGTCTCAATGTCACCGATCTCAAGGGTTTGCAGTCTATCAATATGATTCTAAAAACGTGATTGTTAGTAAGATCCCTTGACACCTCAAGGGAATTAAATCTGGCTAGCTATTCTTGAAACATTCGTAGCCCAACAGAGTTCTTTAGCTCACTCTTAACACTTTGGCTACAGTCAAAGTGAAGAAGTCTTAGGGCTATTAACGTTTTGAAAATAAGGTCCCTGGCTTTAATACCATGCATTCTTGTTTCCTGATGCAAGAAGGAGTATATATCAAACCTTATTTTAGACTTGTAAGCAAAGCTTCGTCTATGGTATTTCTTTGAAGTATTATTTTGCTTTGCTTTTGAAATCACATTGCTTTCAAAATGTCAGTCACTCTATTAATCAAAGCTTTTTTCCTTACCATAACTCATGCTTAACTGCTTGTCTCCCTCTTCTATTTGAAAGTTAGTGGAACACTTGAAGACCCTTGAAGTGGCGTTCTTTAAAAAGAGGACATAAAATCAAACTCATCCCTGAGTACCCTCAATGTTTCGGTGCCAGTATTGATCACATGACCGTCCATATTTGTCACTCTCTACTTTCATCAACAGGACTTTTATCTTATGCATTCTGCATATGGTTTTAAAATTGTGTGTACAACAATAGTACTACCTCAATAGTACTACCTCCAGTAGAAGCCACACCCATAGGAGTTGGCAGTCATGTTGCTGAGAATCAGATTTGGAATGACTGGAGTCTTTCACCTTCGGTTGTTCTGGTACAACCGTCAACTGTGGGTGGAAGACTACAGGGATACTGGGAAAGTTGGGGAATACTACAGGATGACTTTGTATCTAGAATGTTTGTACAGGATACAAGATACAACTAAAGGCTACCCTACCTCTTACCAGCAAATTAACTACGAGGTAGATCAGACCCAGAAATTGGAAGATGCAACTATGTCTCAGCTAGACAAGTCAGATCATCTCACACCAGGGTTTTATTCCCCAGTTTTCCTGGTAACAAAGAAGAACTCCAGGGAAAAGTTCAGACTCATTTACAACATGGGGAGATCCAATCAAGATTATCTACTCAACCAGGAACATTTCAAAATGATTCACCTTCCACTCCGGCAACTTGTTTGTGCATACTATTACATAGCCAGCATAGACTTGCAGGACGCATATCTCCATGTTCCTATACATCCACATTGAAAGAAGTACCTAAGATTCCTGTTCCAGGGTCGTCATTTTCAATGGAACATCCTACCATTTGGAATTCGTCTGCCCCTTGGTTGTTTATAACAAGGCCTATAGTAACTTATCTACATCGTCAAGGGCTGTGCAGTGTCTTTTATCTGGACGATGGGAGTCAAGTGCAAGAACAAGTCAGTCAACTCAGACTACAACTTGACTTCACCATCAAACTACTCACTCAGCTAGTCAATCTACTAAACTTGGAACTAGAACCAAAACAGGATCTGCATTCTTTTTCATGGAGATTCTCCTAGGGGTACTTATAAGCATTTAAATGTTCTTTAAATTCTTGCGACAGTTGTTACTATATTTTTTCAATAAAATATGTATAAAACAAAAAACATCGTTTTTGTCTTGTGAGACCACCACTACAGGGCCCCTGGCCCTGTGACAGCCAAGAGCAGGTAACTCTTCAGACTATAGCCTCCAGCAAAACACTTCCTTTTCTGTCACCCGTCTGTGAAGACGTGCTACAGCGCTGAGAGATTCTTGCTTCTAAGACACAAGACAAGTGATAAGATGAGTAACACAGAAACTCAAACTGTATGTATGGTTTCTTTATCAGACGCATGGGCGCTTTAGGAATCATGTTTTACAGTTTACTTGTCAAAAAATGTAACTTTTTGCTGTCCCTGTTGCTCGCAAAATGGTGGAAGGCAAGCCGTTTTTCCCGCCAAAACTTTCAAGTTTCTTTGGCGGTCTTTTTAAAGTAAGCGTTTCTTCAGCTATGCTGTTTCATACGTTTTATTAATATTATTTCCATATTTACTGCAACTTGTATAAATTTGTCGTAAATTATGGTGTAGTGGCACTTAGATTTTACCTTAACTACGCAGGTAGTTCTAGTTATTTAGCTTTGCGCCCATGCGTGTTTTGTTACATTACACAACACTAGGGGTTCTTTGTTGTTTTGCAGTTTAAATCCTGCTCAACATGCAAATCTTCTATCCCGGCCAAGGACCTTCACGATGTCTGTCTAAGGTGCCTGGTTGAATGTCACCATGACGACCAGTCAGGCGATGTGTGCACGGGATTTACTCCCCAGACAAGAAAGTCACGACATGCTGACTTTTTGTTTTACTCCAACCTACTTAAGGCGGGGGGGGGGGGGAATATTTGGGCACAGGACCCTCCGTCCAAGCGTTCACATAAAAAGAAAAGCGCAGCTTCCTCTTTGGAGGGGTCGGCTAAGAAGGCCAGGGTGTCTAGGGACCCTTCCCCTTCTCCTGCCACTGTATCGTCTGCACCAACCCCTGCTTCTCAAACACCATTAATTTCTGTTGATTCCATTAATGCGTTGTTTCAGCAGCAGATGTCCTCGGTCCAGTCAATGATAGATTCGGCGCTGTCGGGTTTCCGAAAGGAATTCGACGCCCGATCTTCATTGGGTGGACATGGTGGTTCATTGGAGGGAGGCCGCGCCCAGGCTTAGGCCCGGAGAAAGCTCCTCCCTCCGGGCAACCGTCCTGTGCTTTGGACGCACCGACGGAATTGCCTAGGGCAGTCGGCCCCAGCTTGTCCTGTGAGGCAAGTGGGGCAATGACGCCTGGTATCGGCGGCTCAACTTCGGTGAGCCTAGTGCTGCCCAGCCGCTGGGGGCATCGGCACCCCGTCCTTTCCCTGGGCTGTCTAGTCACCCTCCTGTGGGGTGCTTGTCTCAGGTGCCCAGACAACCTAGTTCGGGCTCTGGCAGTGGCGAACCTAGTGTCTCGGCCCTTCTCAGTCCTTCTGTTCCTTCATGTTCCGTCTCGGTAGCGCCCTCGGCAGGTTCGCTTTACGGTGAGAGTTCCCTGTCCGAGGAGCGTGAGGAGATAGATATGGAGGAGGAGGGGATTGGGGAGGAGTGCGAGTCAGAGGTCCCATACTTGTTTGGTTCGTCCCTTAGACAGGTTCGGGAGAAAATTGCCGAGGTCCTACCTCAGGTTTCCATTCCTGTGCTAGAGCCCGACCCCTTGGAGTTTCGGCTTCCTGGGGAGGTGTTCGCGCCTACTAAAGTCGCTGAGGTGAGGTTGCGCATGCTCCCATCGCTGGTTGGGGAGATAATGAATCCCCTCCTTTCGGGTACCCGGTCGCGCTTTGATCTCCTGGAGATCAGCCGCTGGTATCAGTTGGAGGAGGATTCACTGTTCAAACCGCCGGTGGTGGACGAGTGTGTGTACGCTTCGGTCACTCTGGGGGAGATTCTCCTCCTCTTCCTTGGCCTCGGCCAGGCAGGGCCGGCGGCTGCCACCCTTCTCCATGACCGCTCCGGCGCTGAGGTCCGCCTATCGTTCCTTCGAGGAATCGTATAGGTGTGCGGCCCAGCAGCTGAGAGTCATGGTTCATTCAGCTTACCTTTCTGCTTTGCAGGGGCAGCTGTTGGACCAAGGGAGCGCTGTCGTCAACTCTCCGTTGGTAGTGTTTGGCCGGCAGCTTACGGATGGTGCGGGAAAGCATTAGGTGCTGTGCCAGCCAGATGATGGGGGCCGTCATGGGGTTGCGTCGGCTATGGTTGTCTGTAGCCAGGTACTCTCCTGCAACCCAGCAGGCACTCCTAACGCTGCCCTACAGGTTGGGATCTTCCCTTTTCCCTGGGGCACTGTAGGTTGTGCGGGAGGCTGTTAGCACTTTCAAGGACTCTAAGCCCTTGTTGGAGCAACCCTCCTCGTCTCGCCAATGGCCTCCCACTCTGGCTTTGGCTTACCTTGCAGCGCCGGCGGAGGAAGGTGCTAAGTGGACTGCTCCACTGCAGCTCAAACGAAGCAAGAGGGCGAAAGGCAAAGGCAAGGGGCCTGCGTTGCCGCAGTTGCAGCAACAGCAGCCTTTTCAGGGCAAAGGGAAGCCTGCCCCGGCTTCCCGTTAAAAACATTTGGTGTCCCCCGCACAAGCAGGCGGAGAACTGCCGAATGTGGGGGTACATTGCCTTGCGCCAGAAGTCCCTGTAGGCGGCTGGCCGTCACTATTCCTTTCGGAATGGCAGGCAGCCACTTCAAATCCCTGGGTCCTGTCCACAGTCAGGGAGGCCATATGCCACAGTGGAAGCGAGACCCTCCATGCTTCTCAGGGATTCGGCACACGCTGGTGCCGTTCTCCCGGGAAAAAGCAGAGGTCCTCTGTGCCGAGGTCCAGTCGTTACTGGACAAGGCAGCCATCGAGGTGGTTCCGCAAGGTCAACAAGAAGACGGGTTTTACTCCACATACTTCCTTGTGAACAAGAAGGACGGAGGGTTCAGACGTATCTTGAATCTCAAGGGAGACAGGGGATTGGCTCACGTCAATCGATCCCAAGGACGCTTACCTCCTTGTCCTGATACACTCTGAGTTCAAGAAATACCTTTGGTTTTTCTTCGACGTGAAGTGTTATCAGTTACGGGTTCTGCCCTTCGGCATCTCCACAGCCAGGTCACAGGGCAGGTGTTGTCATCCGTACCTGGACGATTGGCTATTGAGGGCCCTGGGGCTCCTGTTATCACACGATGCCACGCAGCAAGTGATGGGCATCCTGTTGAAGCTCGGCTGGATCATCAATCTCAAGAAATCAGACCTGACCCCCACGTAGGATCTGGTGTACTTGGGGGCACGGTTCAATACGGCAGGGGATTGTTTCCCTAGCCCCAGACCGCATCGTCAAAGTTCAGGGAACTGTACTTCGGTTTCTCGGGTCCCCCAGGGCCACAGCAAGAACTTGGCTTCGTTTGCTGGGCACTATGGCGGCTACAGTGGACGTGGTCTGGCAGGCGAGGTTGAGGATGCAACCCATTCAACAGGCGTTAGCCCAGTTGTGGTCCCATTTGGAGAGCTACGAGATTGTTCTCAAGACACCTGCTTGGTTGATTCCTCACCTGCGGACAGTGGACGGAAGTCGGAAATCTGTCCAGGGGGATCCCCTTAGAGACGCCGACACCTTCCCTCTCGATTCAGACAGGCTAGGGGGGCATCCTGGGCGAACTATCAGTCTCGGGCTGTTGGGCCGAGGACGAAGTCACCCTACACATCAATGTGTTGGAATTGAGAGCAGTCCGCCGGGTGTTCAAGAGCTTCGTGGAGTCAGTGCGGGGTCAAGTGGTTCGCCTAGAGATGGATGACCAGCCCGCTATGACGTATATCCTGAAGCAAGGCGGCACAGTGTCTCCGTCCCTCCTTCAGGAGGCGTGGCAGTTTCTGCTGTGGTGCGACCAGTTAGACATTCGGGTGCTCCCCGTATATTTCCCGGGCATAGACAACGTTCGCGCGGATGCGCTATCGAGACGTATACTAGCCCCACATGAGTGGATGCTGCATCAGGGGATAGTCAGGATTATTTCCCAGTTGTTCGGGTCGTTCCAGGTAGATCTGTTTGCCTCTGGGGCGACGAATCAGACTCCTGTGTTTTGCTCAAGGATACCGGATCTGAGAGCGATAGCCAACGACGCCTTTCTGCTCTATTGGACAGACAGAGTGCTGTGGGCGTTCCCACCAATTCCTCTGATCTCAAGAGTCCTCTCGCAGGTGACCGCACAACCGGCTCGACTACTTGTGCTTCTGGCACCGCTTTGGTCGGCTCAAAGCTGGTTTAGGGTAATTCTCAGGTTTCTGGCTCAGCCTCCTGTACTGTTACCCATTCAACTGGACTTACTATCCCAGAACGGAATCCCAGGATTCAGTGGGTGGCTTGGTCACTGTCCGGAGTCGCCTCCATGCGAGAGGAATTCCTGCATCAGTTGCAGGCACAATTCTGGCTTCGCGGAGGGATTCGACGAACGTTCTATATGATGATAGATGGGCCTGTTATGCGCACTGGTGTGTCGACAGGGGCATTCTCGATCCCTTTTCTGCAGATCTAGTAACTGTGTTGGAGTTTCTACAATCTAAACTGGAAGCCGGTCTGGTCTGGTTACTCCACGGCAATCTCTGCCTTCCACATTCCTGTCGATGGTACATTATTGGGGCAGCACCCTCTAGTTGGGGCAGCACCCTTCCTTGCAGGCGTGGACAGAATCGGTCCGTCTGTCCGGTGAAATAGTCCCCTGTGGGACTTGCCAGTCGTTCTTGATTGGCAGTCCGATCCTCTTTTTCACAACCCGTCGACTCTATCCCTCCAGCTGTTGACATGGAAGACTGCTTTTCTTGTGGCGGTAACTTCTGGCAGGCGGGTAGGCGACATACACGCTATGTCCGCCAACCCTGAATTAACGGTGTTTCACAAAGACAGAGTGAGCATTCGATTGCCAGATACTTACTGTCCTAAGAGAGATAGCACCTTTCACGTAACGGCGCCTATTGAGCTCCCTGCTTTCACGCAGCCTTCACCGCCGGTACCTCTCTTCGACATGCTCACATCTTAGATGTCCGTAAGACCCTTAAGGCTTATATCAAATGAACAAAAGACATTAGGAAGAATGATCAATTGTTCTGTTGTTATGGTTGAAAAAATATAGTTACAACTGTCACAAGAATTTAAAGAACATTTAAATGCTTATAAGTACCCCAAGGAGGACTCTATTCAAAGAATCTGCAACCTCTACAGGTATGTTCGAGTTTCTAGGGATATGGTTCATCACACCTCTCAACCCTATTATGGTTCCAAACGATGAGTGGATCAGATTCCATCTTGAATATCTCAAGTGCTACTCTGTCCATTGAAACTCCATTCAACATTGAACTCGTGAGAGTAAAGTGACAGTGTGGCAGTGGTATCTGAGATACAACCTGGACTTTTGAAGAAACAGGAAAATGACAGTGCTGTTATAGTTCCCTGGGGGTGACATTCAAGACGTTTTGCAGGAAGAAAGTATCCAAGAAGAGGCATGACCCACCACCATATCTGTTGGATACTTTAAGCAATTAAGCATGAGTCAGGATAAGGAAAAGCATGTAATTTTCTGAATAAAATTGATATTTAATGCTTAACCTGACTCATGAGTTCAACCCTCCCAACCTCGAATCCATGTCACTTGGATTTCCCTGCTAATCCTTGCGTTTGGGCAAATATTTGGAGAGCGTGACAAATATGGCTGGTCATGTGACCAATATTGGCACTAAACCATAGGGGTAAGGGAGGGTAGGGTACTCATGGGTGAGAGTGATTTTATATCCTCTTTTGAAGAAGGGAACTTCAAGGGATTTCAAGTGTTCCACCAGTTTTCAAATAGAAGAGGGAGACAGGCAATTAAGCATGAGTCAGGATAAGTATAAAATATCAATTTTATTCAGAAAATTACATGTGTTTTTTCCAGACTTGCTGGAGAAACTTGACTGTGAGAGTAAGCAAGTGTGTGCTCCATATGCAGAGTTTCAGTTCACTGACTGGGATGGCTCCGACATGGTTAGTGATTGCACTCTTATCTCTGTGTTGATTCAGACTGTGGGGATCTCAGACTAGAGAGTTCGTCCCCTGGATATAGACCTTGTACTGGACTCACTGGAACTGGTTGTCAGGACCAGCAACTAATTGTGTTTTGTGAGGGCATGAGACATTGCTCATCATATCAATCACTGGGTGGTCTGTTCCAGACTTGATTACTTGTAGGAGAGGAGGAGTATGGCACGAAATAGACATGCTGCTTTCATGCATCTAATTTCTGATTAGTGTGTCATGTTATATTGTAATATCAATGTATTCAGATTCATGAATATCAATAGTAAGGTAATAATTTCTCTGAAACATATTATTAGTATTGACTGTTTTCTAAGCAATTCCATACTCAATCACTCACTCTTCTCTACATAGGAAATATTCGTCCATGCCCTTACAGTATACCAAATTTTGATATGTATATATTGTCACTCTTTTGAGTTGCTGTAGTAGACTGAACTTCCTGGTCAATAACACCTGTGGTGATTTGAAGGTGGTTGTTGCCTGTTGCAGAGCTCCATGCTGGGTAAAGGAGCATCGGAACATGCATTTGACATGAATGCTGAGAGGGAGCCTATCTTCCCAGATGCTGACGATGATGATCATCAGAGCCTTCCTCCAGACACAGATTATGGCGACATGGCTGAAGGTGGTAGTGACAGTAAGTTAATGTAGTAGCAAGTCAACATTCATTTTTATTTTTGTGCAGAGTATACAGCTTCCCTGTGAAGTGCTTGATGGTTAACTGACCAACTACAGTCAATCTTACTGATACACATAAACTGCTGGGTGAACAGATGTATAGAAGTCACTTGACCAGTAAGACCTGAATCAGTGGGAGAGTTTGATCCAGTAGGATCTTGATCAATAGAGACTCAACCAGAAGGGCCTGGATGATTAGAGCCTGGAGCAGGACATGGATCAAGAGAGTCTGGACCAGAAGTACTTTGATCAGTGGAACCTGGACCAGTAGAGTCTGGACCAGAAGGACATGGATCAATAGAGCCTGCAATGGTAGAGTTTGGCCCAGTAGGACCTGGATCGATAGAGCCTGGACCAGGAAGACATGGACACGTAGAGCCTGAACTAGTAGAACTAGGCCAAGTAGGATCTGGATCATTAGAGTCTGATCCAGAAATACCAGGGCCCACTTGCACAAAGCGATCTTAGCGCTACGACTATCTTAAGCCTATATTGGAGAATGGGAGTTACTATCATTGTATCGCTAAGATCGCTTTGTGCAAGTGGGTCCTGGACATGTTTAGCCTGAAATCAGTAGGACCAGATAATTGAAGTTTAAATTAAGAATGAAGATGAAGGATCCCTTGCCATACTGTAAATATTATACATGGAATATGGTTTAGTAGGCAAGGACGAAGGTCAGAAACATGCACTGTACATTTTATGTGAGGTGGTCATTTCTTCCTTTATCCACTTAACTTTGAATACTAGAGATTTAATATTGATTGTATTAACAATAAGAATTTAATAGCAAATGAAATAGCAAAAATTCAGTGGTGATATACAAATTCTTTATTACAATGAGTGCAGCATTTTGATGCAGATATTACAGGTGTTCAAAAAAACCCATTGCTGGACATGCGGCAGGGATTTACAGGATGGGAATTCCTGTGTCCTATACGTGTAAAAATTGACTGTGGATGCAACTTAATTTATCAGCACATCCACAAGGATGCAGAAAATGTCCACATACATTTGTAAAAATTCCAATCAAGTAACAATAAGTTATGACTGTGTTATGCTATCATTTGTGATTTCATTACTGTAACAAATGATGTGTTGATCATGATAGATAATACAATAACAGTATTAATGATAATAGTCAAGTGTCAGGGACCCCCATAGGGATGATGTCCAGGACCCCTGAAAATTATAAGCATGAGTCCCAAGGACCCTCAAATACAGGACCCAACGTAAATCACTGGCCCGGGACAAGTCAGTTTTCATTTTGAGCAATCAAATAATGGTATCTTATTTGTCCATGGGCTACTTAATAATTTCTGCTTCCCTTTTCCAGCTTCAAATAAACTTGGATTTCACTTCATATCTGCTAAAAAACGTGGCAACTAAATTTCACAATGATAATATAGTAGTGTTATCTCTCCATGCCGCTTATCACTTTTCAATAAATAGTCCACTAACCATTAACATCAAATACCATGTTGATTTATTCTTTCGCAATTACATCATCATGATTACATACATAACAGGGCAAGAGGAATATTAGTCAGGACAAGTTACTTTCTTACAGTCACTTGCCCTGTGTCAAGCGGCTTTTTTTTTTTTTTTTAAAAATGAACTCCCTGATATTAGCACCATTATCAAGCAAGTGCTGTACAGAAATGTGATGTAGGAACATTGTAGACATCTGGATAATATGTTTATACAAAGCTAAATGTTGTTAAATTAAGGAAGTCATGCTCAATATGTTATTGTTGGCTTTCCTTGTGATAGTTTCATAAGCAAAATGTTCAAGGTGCTCAAAATTAGGTAGATGACTAGCATTTCCTGCAGCTGTACAAGGTCTTTCTTTACCTACCATGGTCCTGATTAAATTCAGCTAGAGCAGTTTTCTTTGACCTTACTAACAAGTGTGTAAGCCATTGTTTACTCATCTGCGATTTCTGTTTGTAGATGAAGATGGAGGTGGCTTTGAGGATGATGGGGAGCGGTCGAATGTTGTCGGAGACAGTCGGGCTGCCATGCTTGTTCAGAGTGCATTTGAAGATCTCACGTAAGTTAGCCTATCTTGTATATCCTCAGGTGTATGTACTGTTATTGCATCACTTGTGGAATGGTTTGTTAAGCTATTACTCTTGTTAATTTTGAAGTTTAACAATGTTTGCATTTATCACACTTCGGTATATTGTCAATCATGTCATCACATTGGATGTGTAGTTCCTATTCAATCCCTGTGCTCTACCTAATGTGTTGCACTTAAATTAAGCAAAGGAGCTCTGGGTTTTTGTTACATAGAGGATATTATATGAGTGTCCATGTCATACTATGTTTATGACACAATTGCCTAAATGTTGGTAGTTCCCGAGTGAGATAAGTATAGAAATATAAAAAGAAATATTTAGATTTTACAGATATCCCGTGTGTTACTGATATTGTCAAACTGTGGAAAATAAACCAAAATAAACACAGGCTGACTACCTGCTATCACCACATGTAGAATGCAATGTGACAGAAGAAACTTGACATCATAGCGTGGTTTATGACATCACCATGACAAAGTGATATCTTGCCCTAGGGCATCATATGGAAAATATGAACCCTGATATCTTCGTCCTCGTAGTCAATAAATATATGTATATTGACCTGCAGCCATGGCAGCTCAGGGACGTTGATGCAGATTCTGGCATCACAGCCATCCGACTACTCCTACTTCAACAAGGCTCTGATGCAGACCTGGGCTGGACCCTCACACTGGAGGAGGGGATGTCTCTCTAAAGGTCAGGCCCTTTACCGTATGTCTTTCTATTGATTTCATCAAGTCCTCTAGTTCAGGCATAACTATGATGTAGAGATGACAGGAACCCAATACATGTACTGCATCTGCTACTGCACACTGCATTCACTGTGGGGAAATAATCCTGCAGTGATTACCTAGAACTGCTCAGAGGTCGATATTCTGAGTCAATATTGCAAGTTATAATTAACAAAATGGTTTTCTCAGATCATGTTAGAACTAACGGAATGGCTCGTTCTGAGTGAATTGTATCTCTGATGATATGACCAATAACGAAAAAAGTTTTTTTGAAATATTAACATGTGGACTTGCTGCTTAACATTGTCTGTTTCTTGTAGATGCCAAATTCAAGTCGCTGAACAAAAGTCAGAAAAATAAGACAAAGAAAGTTGCATTTCGTGTCAACTATCATGAGAAGGCTGACACAGATGCTTCTTTCAAGGCATCAAAGGCCACAGCCCTGACCAAGACAACACTAAGTCGATACAGCAAGGACCAGACAACCCTCCCTGAAGATCTGCATTATGATGCCGACAAGCTGTTCCGACCATTCCTTAAGCCGAAGATCATGGTATGGTTTGATGAGTAGCAAGACATGTAGACAGAGCTATTGTTAGGGTTGTGTACATGACCAATATACACAACTACTGAAATGTCCTGTGATTTCTCTCCTGTCATATTTGTTGTGTATGACATGACAGTTATGTCATGTTGTGTTTTCTGTCATGATGCAGGTCAAACGACAGCAAGGCAGCAGTGTTGGCGTGGATGATGAGATCGACAACTATGACTACAACAATGAAAACGACAGGGAGAACTTCTGTGCTGATCTTGGCGTGAGTTTTAAAGAAATCACACCTTGCTCTAGCAGGTGAAATCTTAAAGTACCGGTAATATGAAAATGGTGAGGTGAGTTATGGCAAACTACTAATCAGTGGTTTTTGTCTCCCGTCAGGGAGATGACGATGATGAAGATGGAGGTGGTGGGTTTGACTTCAACTTGACAGCGGGTGACTACAGCCATGCATCCTCTCAGGACAACATATCACAGCCAAGTCTGGCATACAATGACAGCCTGAATGCAACCTCCCTTTGTGGAGACAAACTCCTCTCACAGCCTTATAAGGTATGATATGGTGGTTTCTTGATATTTGATATAAAGCACAACATAATCTAGTCATTCTACATTCATTCTGTTGCACTGGCTACAGTGATTAACTTTACAATCAGATGAGGCTGGATCTTTATATATACATACGCTGGTGTTTGCAGGTTGCCAAGATTGATATTGCATATGCCAAGACTGCCAAAAAGTTGGATGTGCGTAAACTGAAGGGAGCCATGTGGAATTTGTTGACAACACCTGTATCTAAACAGGAGGTAATGATAGGAATACACAACTTGTAAATTCCATTGGTCTTAACCTTTTATGACTTTCTGTATGGCTTTCTCACAGAGCATTATGTCACTTAGTATGTTTGAATTTTAAGTATTTTGACCATTTTATGATTTGTACTTTTAGCAATTTCAGAATGCATTGTGTAACCTCAACACTAAATATGGATTAGAATGTTATTGCACTCTGTATTGGTCACATTGAGAATTGTCTGATCCATACAGTTATTTACATAGAGCTGGAATATTGTTGAATGCTGTATTTAACATGTCATAGCTCAGACTGATGCTCATTTTTCAACCTCTGTGTTCAGCCTGTAAATAATAAAGTCTTGATTGGACAACAGTATTGTCCAGTTAAGACTTGATTTTTTACAGGCTGGAATATTTCTCAGTGTGGCGTTAAACAACAAACTGGAAGTGTGTTAAACTGTAACAATGTTTCAGGAAACATCAGGTCATCCTGACCACACCCTGATGGAACCTCCTCCATCAACATCAGCCATGAATGAAATGTGGACATTCCAGACACTGCTCACAAAACTGCCAGGGAAAGTATCATCCAACACAGCCAAGAATCTGAGTGTCCCCATTGCCTTTGTGTGTCTGCTGCATCTTGCCAATGAGAAGGTGAGTCCGCGTCTCAGACCCACTTGTCCACAATTCAGAAACAATTTTGTTTTTCGTTATTGTTCTAAACGTATTTTAACTGCTGAGGTCATGTTGCTTTAAGAGTGATATGGGCAACAGTTGCTCTAAATGGATTCATTTACTTACAATACTACTTTGTTCTTATGTCCAGACAGCTCGGGGGTGTACGTATAAGAGAAAAAACGCCTCCGAGGTTGACTTAGACAATGTAAAACTGGAGTGGGGGGGGAGTCAGTGATAGGTAATTACAATGTAGATGAAGCTGCATTACAGTAACTGAAACACGCATAAAATCAATTTAATGACAGTAACTTTAAGTTGATAATTTAACTCCTGCACCTTTGTTGGTCCAGTGGCCGTGAGGTAAAGCGTCTTCCTACAAATCTGAGATTTGCGGTTGTTATCCCCCATGGGAAAACATTTGTATTGGGAGTTTAATCTTGAACGATATTTTTCACTTGATTTCAAACACTCATGTATTGTTTGAATGTTGATGTTCATGTAAAGTTAGGAAAAGGAAAACCTGGGAAGCGGTCTCACTAACGAACAGTAAAACCTGGGAAGAGGTCTTTCTAGTGAAAAGTAAATCCTGTCCCTCTAAAACAAAAACCTCAAATGCAGTTATTCTGGGAAAACCTGAGATGACCTAATATATAGTAAGAATAGGTTTATATGTGAGGTACAAGGTCAATCCCCCAGCTTCCATGGATGTTTTCTGTAGTTCCCCAAGTAACATCAGAATATTGTTTACATTACAGTATTTAATCATGCGATGTTTCACTATTCAAAACCGACTTTGTTAGCAGCTTTGCCAAGTTACTTCTCATACAAGGCTTCAGTCTCAGTCTGAATTCAGTCCGTGGCAGCAAGATGACTGTACACTGCTTGCAGTCTACTCTTCATTATAACCCTGTGTCCCATGTCATAGCCTATCTACTTCCTTTGGTCAGCGACCTGACTGAGACAAACTTTCCCACAACTCTAGTCAATAGGAATAGGAATATTCAGTGTTTCGAGACTCCCAGATATGAGATCACTTCGCAGAAATGTAAATGTCTCATGTGTTGATAGGTACCTAGCAAATGAACTCACCTGTAATACTCTTACTATGCAATGTGATACTCCTAAGCTGCTGTCATGTTCGAGACCATTTCCTACTTGAACAATGTATGCAAACTTGGAACAACTTGGCAGTTGGCAATAGAGCACAAATATTACAATTCCAACCTGATTACATGTATATTACTAACTACTATAATGTCACACTAACAATACCTTTGCCTTGATGTTTTCAGACTCTGAAGATTTTGGACAGTAATTTGGAAGATCTGCAGATATCCCAAGGCATTTAGCAGGTTAATGTTGACAGACAGTACATCTCAGTATTGACAAGAACAAAGGAGTGTCGCCAACTGAAACAGCATCAAGAGGTTTGAATAGCTCAAGAAAAAGGCAGCATTCTGACGTTAGAAGAACAAAAGTTGATGGATACTACATTAGGACATTATGGTTGAACAGTAATGTGTTGTCATGAATACCATGGTTGGCGACACAATTCAAGGTTGAGCAGCAATGTGTTATTATCACTACCTTGGTTGGCAACACTGTTCAAGGATCGTGTGGTTGACCTGTAATGTGTTGTGATGACTACTATGGGTGCTGACATTGTTTAAGGACATGCCAACACATTGCTAGTGATTCTCTATATGTTATGGTTGACCAGCAATCAGTGTTGTTGTTTTATGTCAAGTCTTTTATCATTTTGTTTTATTGTACATAGTGAGTGTATGTATGATTTTATCATTTTTCACCTATCTTAATGTTTTAACAGCTATCTGTTATGTGCACAAGAACTTGTGTATTTAAATCATGATCTGATTCTGACCTCATCCACCTTCATCCCCCATTTCAATCACAGGACAGTCATTGAGAGAGTTAGATAGTACTAATCACCACATCATTACATCACCACAACAAAACACTAACATCAAACAAGAACTGGTATAACTGACGCTGACATTAATAAGTCTTTGTCACAATGCCAGCTTGTCTCCATAAACACAACAGGCTTTGTGTCACTGCAGAGTTATGGCCCTTGTACAGCTGCCTCAAGGACCCTGATGGCCATCACTTCTGATGTGCAGCTGGTCCTGTCAGTGTTTTCATATCCTTCATTCTTTCCTCCTGTAAATATTTCCATATTTATATATCATGTAGGTACTGTTACTTGGATGGAGTCAAATTTCAGAGGATTTATATTTGTCACAAATGATGTTTAAACCAAAATATATGATCTTACCATCTTATATTGGAAAACAAGCAATAAAACTCTTAAGAAAAATGTGCCTTTGGTTGTTTTGTGAAGTTTTTCTCTGCTTCAAGCAAGATTATACACACGCCTACCTACCTGGAGTCATTGATACAAAGAAAGATAACAACTTGCACCTGTTGATTCCACTTAATTTTTGCCCTTTGCCACGGGACCTTGTAAGGAATAACATGTTTCCATCGTAATCTTTTGAAATACTGTATTCAATGTACTTCATGTGCCCCATTAGGAATATCCATCATGCAGAGTGCCCCCACCCACTTCCTGAATTCATAAATAATTAGTGAATCATATTATTGGTGTTTGCAATGTGTGGCAATACCTTCTGATTGTTTTCTGTGATTCTAAACCTCATCCAATTTAGTGACCCACACTCCCCTTTCCTGGAGTAATAAGCACCCCTTTTGTGATTTTTATTGACCAGGTGCCAAGGGAGCTAAATATGTTGAAGGTAATATGTATTGAACACATCCAATTGTCATTTGGGTTATTTGTTATCTAAATAGAACATATTATAAGTTATCACATCATGTCGAGGGAAATACGGGGTTTTATCAGTCCCGAGTAAGGTATGTCCTGAGCCTCCGGAATACAACCTTATCAGGGACTGATAAAACCCTGTATTTTCCGAGACACGATGTGATAACGCATTTATCTAGCTGAATGTTTTCACTAAATCAAAACAAAACAACATGTATCGAATCAACTTGCTGCCATGTTGACTCCAGCTGATCATTTGACCTCAATGCACCGCACGTTACAAAAGGCTTGTTGGTGCACGCTTTTCTCACTTCGCGTTGTCACATACGACTTTTACACTCCCGCTGGGTGATCGTGATGGATGTACATGGTGTTTTATCAGAGTCACGTGGACCAATCAAAACTCGACATTCTTACATGAGGCTAGATAATGTTTATTTTCCCATCATCTACACATCTATTCAGGCAGCAACTATGATACCAACTTTGAAATCTTTTGCAGGTCACTGAGACAGCAAAATTGGTTTTATGTTGCCTTTAGCAATGTCATAGCAGGGGCACCAGAAATATGCCTTTCAAATTGTCTTCAGTACATGTGGCCACAATCCAACCCTGGAGACATGACATCAGCGAGCTGGATAAAGCATGAGGTGCTCTTGCCCACCAGTGTGTAAAAACTTTGGAGTCAACTTTGTGTGCCAAGTCTGTGTTGTTGTCACAACCCTGTGCACTTAAAAGAACCCACAGATTTGTTGGTATATGACCACATGGTGGCCACATGATTTGGGGCAAACACCTGGATGGGATTAGAGCAACGTGCAGTGCAGTCAACCTAGCTCCTTAGGATTAAACAGCAACAGGGATTTGGTTCAAACTATTTTAGAAGTTGCTGAGCTAAAGGTGAAGGAACTAATTTTATGGATGATCAACTTTATTTTCACAGTGGCGACATTTTGGTATGGATTCTTATACCGTTGTCAAGCATATGGGAGGACAAGGTGTAACAGTTTATATACAGGTACATGAGCTATAGCTGAGGAGATTAACGATAACAACATAATTGACTTATTGAGGAGAAGAGATAACAAAACCGTCAAAGAATATAACTGACACAAACCTCTCTACTGACTCCATCCTGCAGCTCATCTCTAACTCCATCACTTCCACTTACGTCACCTGGGGTGATGTACTCTATGAGCAAATCCATAGCCTACCCATGGGATCCCCTCTCTCTCCTGTCCTTTCTGAAATCTATATAACTTCCTTTGAACAACAATCCCTCAGCACCTTACTAATCAAACCAACCTGCTGGTTCAGGAAGGTTGATGACACCTTTGTTATTCTCCCAAACAACAATGACCCCTCTGAACTTCTCGAACATCTTAACCATCAGCACCCCCACATCCAATTTACTGTTGAAACTGAAAACAACTCACAACTACCCTTTTTCGACATCCTTGTCACCCGTAATACTGACACCACTATCCAAACTTCTGCCTATCGCAAATCTACCCACACTGACCAATACCTCCACTTTGACTCTAACCACCCTCTCAGAACTAAAACCGGCGTTATCTCCACCCTCACACACCGTGCTGTAAACTTACCCTCTCTACCCCCTAAACCTGAACTAAATCATCTCATGCATGTCTTTACCCAACTCAACAACTATCCCACTAAACTTGTTGACCACATCATCAACTCCACTATCAACCCCGCACCCAAACCCAAAAAGTCTGACTCAGCTCCTGTTCGCATCTCACTTCCTCACATTGACAAAACATCACACCACATTAGAGACATTGGAGAAATATCCTGACCACTAAACATGCGCATAAAAGAACACAAGACATCAACAAACAAAGCAGACAAAAAAATCAGCCATTTTGGAACACATCACCAAATTTCCTGACCACAAAATCAATTGGAGCACTATCAAAACACTCTCCAACAACATGATTACAAGCAGAGAAAATTGGCAGAAGCTATTCACATCCGCACACAACCCTTCCATAAACAGGGATCAGGGTATATTTCTACCTAACCAATTCGACACTTTAATCAAGAAATATTTATCTCTGGCTTCCATCACTAATGCTCCATTAATTGGTACCCTCAATGCTGTAATCCCCCACTCCCACCCTTGGCTTCACACTAATTACTGGTCATATCAACAACTCTAGTTATATCCTTTGATGTTTTTGCTATCTCATCTCCTCAATTATGTTGTTGTTGTCGTTATCGTTAATCTCCTCAGCTATAGCTCATGTACCTTTATATAAACTGTTACACCTAGTCCTCCCATATGCTTGAAAACGTTATAAGAATCCACTACAAAATTGTGAAAATAAAGAAGTTGATCATCCATAAAATTTGTTCCTTCACCTCTAGGGATTAGGTGCGCCAAGAGGAGGTTGAGACTGAGAGTACAATGTGCTGCTGAGACTGACATTCGAGATGCAGGCTCAATATCAACACTGTACAAATGGATGGATGTAATGTAAATAAGAATTGTTGTGTCATGAGAAATCAGAATACTACAAGTCAAGCTGCCTGGCAAGTCCAACATTCAGATTTGGCATCTTATTTTGTACTCCTCAAAACAACAAAGAAGTAGTATTTTTGTAAGTTTTTATTGGGAAAAAGAACTTGTATAATTACTGATTCAAAATACCAGTATTTGATCTTATTTACCATAAAGAAAACAACAATTATGCCCTTAAATGGAAAATAATGATTACAAAACACTCATGGCATTTTTGTGTGAATAAATACATGAACATAAAGTGTTCCAACAAAAAAGATGTAACATTCATAGTGACAACATAAAATAAATAAAGTATTGCACAAAATCGACAATATAATGTTGATAGTGATACATTTTTTAGTGAACATGTTCTTGGACTGATCAAGTAGAAGCCCCATTAAAATACAAGTCAAATCA
Source organism: Haliotis asinina (assembly GCF_037392515.1). Taxonomy (NCBI): domain Eukaryota; kingdom Metazoa; phylum Mollusca; class Gastropoda; order Lepetellida; family Haliotidae; genus Haliotis; species Haliotis asinina. The sequence continues at coordinate 8,375,313 of NC_090294.1, read as the reverse complement.
TGACAACAGTCTCTAATGATTTATATGTACAAAAAAATATCAATAAAATGTTCTTCAATAATGGAAACTGAAAGTGGGCTCATCAATTGTATCCGGAACAGTATGGACTTAGTGTCTCAAGGCACAGACATTTTTAACATTTTCCTTGACCTAAATCTGCAAAGACAACAAAACATCAACATATCTGCCCCCCACAGAAAAAAAATCGTTACAATATTGATAACCACAATCCACTGCAGTTTTGATACATTGAGAGAAACAGTGAAATGCTTAATTTACAGATAAATTAAAACAAAAATAAACATGTACACTGACCAGTCCACTTCTTGAACAATTTGCAGCTTACTTGGTTGCTGAGAAATATTATATTCCTATTAAAAATTTGAAAATTATTTTCAGGAGCCGAAATATTCTGGGGACACTGAAAATACTCTTTCAGAGATGAATTTCATTTCCACTTAATGACTATTTATACGGCATCCATTAAGTCAACATTTACACACAATACATAAATAACAGGACTATTTGATGTTGCAGTATTATGCCAATGAATCTATGCGTGATATATTCTGGTATCCCTGTTGATGTGAACACAGCAGTTATCTCCCTTTACCACTGCCATACTGGTTAACAGATATTTCATATAGCACTATGGAAAATCAAAATATTATTTGCAATCAATGACTAAATATTGGTTAATGACAGCCAATGGGACAATGAGATTCATCACAAATATTATGCACCATATTTTCACTTCATGAAGTGGAACAAATGATTTCGAGGAGTACACTTTGCAGGTACTTTGCCTGAGGCGTGACTAGATGCAGGGCCTTTCTTACGGTCACACTGTAGAAGCTGTATCTACTTACATATGGCTACAGTGTTGCGGCGTCAAGGCCATGTAGGAATTATACTGCACTTCTAACATGGAAAGCAATACGATCAGCTCATATTTGAGGAATGTCACATACATAATAAAACTATGAATACAAAAGAAAACAGACATACATATAAATAAATATCAACATACATATATACACAATATGTATCTAGATAAATGAAAAGTTTGAAATAAATATTCTTAAATATATAAAAATGATCCCTTAGAGAATTCTTTCATATCACTGAAAAGTTTTTCAGTAGAGGAATGATTTTCCTTCCCTTGAAGGCCTCATGACATTCATCTTCTACAAAACCCATGCAGTATAATATTCAAAATTTATTCAATGAATAGTAGTGACCTTTTTATCCTAAACTGTGTTCCACAATGAAGTACACTTGATAAGGAAACATACAAAGTTAAATAAATTTGTATCTGGATTCAAAATGTAAATTAATGAATAAAATAGTTTTCCAAAAATCAGTACTTAAAAAAATGAGTTCTTCATGGGCACAGGGACCATGGTGACAACCTATAATGGACAGGTTCAACTATTTCCAAGTTTGACATATTTCACACCTTGCACGGTTTCATACTGTGATCGTATACAACTTTGCAGAAATGGGAGCAGGAAAGTGCTCACCTAAACCTCTTTCATTTGTTTACCAAAACAAACTACATAAAAGCCAATAATTGGAACTTTTCAGAAGATTCATAAGCTATACGAGTAGGGAACACTCCACTAAATGATATATTTTATAAAAAAAACCCATAATTTTACATAAACCTAATTTAACTCATGTCACAAGTGGGTGTCACTTCCACCCAATCGGTGGATTTACGTAATGTGTAATATAAAAACATAATGAAAAGAACCTGGGTTCTTGGCATCACAAACAAATGCTATAGACAAAAGGCACCCCACAACCCCCAATAAAGTTATACAACTGTTTTGTACAGTTGTAGTCAGCACCCAAATACAACCATTTTGTATGCCAGCAGGTATTCAAAATGTCAAACAAGAAAACACTATTCTTACCTGATCCACAAAAACACAGTCCAAATGCTGTTTGTTAAATACACTCTGACTATAACAGGTCTCTTTTAATGACTTGGAATGCTTCATAAAGTATTCTTACAGTCAGGTTTGGCAATAACAATCGTCACGTGACACGTCTTCACAAAATGGAATATATAATGACTGAAATGGACACAAACTAAATGTCCAGGTGCAGAGTGAGTACAGAATCAGTAATGCATGTACAACAATGAAGAATGAGTGAGCACCAACAAGTCCTCACATCTGACTCACATACGCCACCATTCTTAGGTTCAACACCAACAGCCTCTCAACTCATCATTTCAGAATACAATATTTACCTCTAGAAATACTTATGCCAAAGATATAGTTACTTAATGTACTGCTAGATTGTGAAAATTATGCCTTATTTCATCTCTTTTTCCCCTTAATAGGAAAGAAAGAAAATATTTTTGTTCATATCCAAATGAAATACAATTGTGGAGTGATCTGCAAGTGTTCCCTGAGAATGATGTATGTTGTCAGTGCAAGAATACAGAGGATACATAGCAGCATGTAGTTCTACCATCCCTACTCTAGTCTACCACCGCAGTTAAAGGTACACACACTCCAAGGCACTTTCTAGAGAAATGTATGGCACCCTTGACCCTATCCATCCACACAACACGAGATGCCCCACTAGCCAGGCTCTTTGAGTATCAAAAACATTTTTTCACCTGACAGTTTTATAGAACACCAAATGATCCTACTTTAAAAAAAATAAAAAATTTAGTTTAAATATGATTTTCTTCTAACCAAATCCTATTTATTCAAATAAGCTTATTTTACAAAATCACAATTACATCAACAAATATGCTTTATAATTCAACCAATCAATATAAACCTCTTAAACTGACAGATTAAGCCTGGCTGGGGGAGTCACCTATTGGAACAGTCTGGAAATGCATGAGCTGCTCTGAGAGCCAATCAAATCATCTCATGAATTGAGCATATTAGATATAATGTGATAACAACATGCACCACTGTGTAATAATGCACAATATAACATAGCTTCCACTCTATATAGAACTGTAGGTATATAAACATCTGAAAAAATAGGACAATCTCTTTCCATTTACATCTACTTCAGAGGCCAACCTGTACTGGTGCATGCTGAAATGGTGTGCCTCTGAAGCAGAGGGACATGTCATGCTACACTCTCCTCCAACATGTACATTACCGACATGCAACTGATAGAAAACAAAATTCTTATGACAATCCTCATTCCAATGCCAAAGTCTGTTTTTAAATTCAATGAATATACTTATTTTGTAACCCAAATGTATAGAAGTAGGTCATAGACAAATATTTACCCAGAAGCAAAGTCAGAAGGTCAGGGTGAGTTACAAAATATAACCATGCATATTTTCTCTGTAAAATCTACCCTTGAGCTGAGACTGTGGAGGACGTCTTGTGGGAGCAGAGTGCAGCATCAATATAAACACAAAGCATAACATACACAAGGCAGTGAGGACAACGCAATACCACTTCCCAGAAAACAGAAGTAACTTGCAACCAACAAGATTATGCTGACAGTATGTACAAACAGTAGGACGGTTCAGACACTCAAGTTGATCAAGTTGAACGTTACATTTGCAGAAGATAGAGATGTTCCTAGTGGACAGAAAGACGGTAGATGATACAATCTAGTCTACTTAAAACATGAATATTAGTATATTGGGTCGCTAGGACAACAGTTTCCAATGTGCAATCGGCTCCCCAAACTAAACAGTTCTGTTAGAAAAGTGTGAAATGAGTATTTCCTGAGCAGGCCAGGGCTGGATCACCAGTGCTGATATACCTGCCTCACTCTCTGTAGAAAAAGGCAGACTGAGAATAGTTGAAAAGTTGAATATTATGTGTGAGATACTAGAGAATCCCACCACCACCATTGTTACAGAGTTGACATAGACCCCTGCTGGCTAATATCGATGCAACACACTAATTCCTAGCATCTTACCATAATGGAAGACGCCAGGACTTGTGTGGTCATTGCATCCAATCAAGTCAACAGTCAGAAAGGATGTCATCTCACATGTACGGGGGCTTTTGTCTCGAGGAAATTTGATGACACAAATCATTTTCCCATTCTAACCACTGCTCTCAGTTCCCTCAATCCCAAACAACATAAAAAGCTCAAATGGCTAGAATGCAGTTTACCGGGCATAGCACCAGCCAGCGCCGTGGAGCAATTATCTCACTGTTGCACCTCCACCTTTTACAGTTCATAGGTTTAGGGTTTGAAGTTAAGGTTAGAGTGAGGGGTTAGGGTCTAGTACCCTTTCCAATTTTTAGGGAGCACTAATTAATCTCAAAAAGTGTGCCCGGTAAAGTGCAGTACTCCCACTTAAACAACTGATGTGAATTGCACACAAAATCATAACTTTAAACAGTATCTATAACTGAAGCCAGGCTCCACAGTAGTTCAAATTGTGATAAAATTAGATTTGAAGTGGTCAAAATAACGACTTCATTGAGGCACATAATGATTTTGGGCTCTGTTAATCTTCCATTTCGGAATGGAGAGATGCCGAGATTGTGCATTCTCTTTCCACAGAGGTTACTTATCATATCTTCCTACAAACCTCTGTTTTAATACGGCGCTTTCATGGTGTGAGAGTTCAATATTTGTGATTGGTTGCCATTTGATTTAGTTGTGCAATCAGCGACGTTTTTTTAGAAGTAATCATTTGTAAGACATCAGTAATTTCCTTATGCATCAGGAAAACTGGAACCTCTTCCCCAACACGAAGTGCAGATGTTTCCTCCTAACAGAGCAGATCCATGAAAAGGCGATTCAATGGCATCTCCATCACCCTCGTTGACAAAAGATAAGCAGGCAATTAAACTTGTGTTTCATATCAACACAAGTCATCAACTTACTTAGGTTAGTCAAGTTGGATGCGAGTCTATGTATCAGGTGTTCTGATTGGATAGAAAGAAGGGAGATACTTCAAGTTGCGATTATTTGCCGCTAGGGGATTTTATGAGAACCAGCAAATATGGCTGTATTAGAAGAGGTTCGTAGGAAGATATGACAAGTAACCTCTGTGGAAACAGAATGGAGTTAGTGAGGAACATCAGAAATACTCGCATACTTGTAGCTATCTAGAAAGTTCTGTCTACATTTTAAGCTGTATTCCTCCAGCCAACAGCCCCTTGTACGGATTCTGTCAAGTTTGTCACATCATATCTACAATCAACAATCAATGTACAAATAAATTATAGGTATCTGGAAAAACGTCCATATAAAATTATTCAAATCACACATACAAACTTGAGGTAAAGAAATCCACTGTCTTGAAAGTCGAGGACAAACTGATCTGAATAATATATCAGTGTAAACTCCCTTTTGAACAAAAAACAACGTACATCCAAGCTCTTGTCATATATGGGCACAGGAAGGATGAGAACCAAGGCATATATTGTAAGCGTATGAGAGCAGTGTGATAGTGGGAGGGTGGATGAAGCGAATACCTGATGGCCGCCCTACCGCTGTGCGACATCACCTACCCCCTGGTTCCTTCCTCCGGGTCGACAAATGAAGACATCAGACTAAAAATACAAGGGCCAAAGGTCAGAGGATGGGTCAATGAATGAAAACAAATAAACTTAAAATGTTATCAAAACAAAGAGTTTGGGAACAATGGCCAACAAAATACACAAATTTACAAATTTCACAAAACTTTGCTTTGAGTTAAACTTGCAGGGCAGCAGTGGATGTTTCGAGAGTTTTCTAGTATTTGGAATATTGTTCATGATTTAACAACAGATGCTTTTAATTAGGTTCAGTTCTAGCACAGCAAGTACTTGAACACTGGAATGTATTCTGCAGCGTGAGTAGCAAACCAATGAGACAGGAGTGAGGTAGAGACAGTGAGTGAGTTTAGTTTTACATTGCAACATCACAGAGGGGAGACACCAGAAATGGGTTTCACATGTGTGGAATAGAACTCGGGTCATAAGCATGGTGAGCAAATGCTTTAGCCACCATGCTATGCCTCGCCCTGCTGTAAGGCAGAGACTGGACTTTGCCACATCAACGTTATACCATAGACTAAGTCAGCCTATGAAACCTCACGCATATACAAGAGAAATAAAGTGCTCTGGTCAAGTAGAAATTCAATTTTGGTATTGACAAGCAGCACTTGAAGTTAATTATTCTTCTTTCTGAACCAGTTTTCAATCTTTCTTTTCCTGATTTACATTGTTTCTGCTAAAACTGACAGAATACATGGATACTGTGGACATTTATGTGTTAGTTAGAACGTGCTTCAAACTCTGACAACTAGTGTAACAAAGATTTGCAAAGATTGCACTAGTCATGTAACTACAACATATTTGTTAGGTTAGTTAGATATCCAGTGAGGTGAGCCGACTCAAGCTGCACAAGACTGTCCACAAGACCTACCCCTCACATCGCTGAACCTGCCACAGATAAATAAATTGACAAATGGTTTCTGGCAAATCAGGAGAGGTTGCTGAATAGTTTCGTAATCAACCTTGGAACCGAAATAATACATCTCAAAACTGCCTTTGCACTGCAATGCCTTAAAGCTCAACTAACTACACTACCACACTTCTCATTTCCATAATGAAATGTTTGATATGCTTAAAAGTCTTAAAGAGCAGTTACACTACAGAAGCTGATCAGAAATATGGGTACTGGCTATGGAGCAGACAAACACACTATGAGCTTGGGAGCATGATGGAGGCTATAGGCACTGTATATGGAGCCTACCAAAGCTACTACCTAATGAAGACCACAAGAGTTGAAACATGTAGACTAATTTAGGTGCGAAGTTATGGAGTCAAATGACCATGAATGGAACCAAAGCACTAATGGAATACAGTATGTATACAATAGGGAGTCGAAGCCGTGTTGAAGCCTACTGGATGTACAATAGGGAGCCAAAGGACTCATGGAGCCCAATGGGACTACTCCATGGATCCAAAGCATTGGTGGGGCCTACTTGCTGCACAATATGGAGCCATAGAACTGACAGGCTGTACTATATGGAGCCAAAGCTGTTATGGAACATTATGGTTGCAAAATATGGAACCAAAGCATTGATGGAGCATAATGGGTGAACTACATGGAGACACTACAAGGTGCTAACATTAAGACATGATTTATGACATCTCAGGGACTCAGAGCTGCATTTTCAGCATCCGTTTGAAAAGTACACTGATATAACTCAGTGTCACCATGAAACCCTACTGTAGGCTTGAAACTTACAAGCTAAACCCGTTGAAAATATAAAGTATATATGACTTCATAATCAAAACAGCAAAATAAATTTGATAGTTTTCTTGTCCAAGTCCACTGTTGTACCTGTCAATATCACTAAGACAATGTCATACTTAACTTGAACACCAACAAGTCTAACAATTATAGGACCATTTACAGAAATAATTGCACAATACATCACATCAATTGAACAAGAGGAACCGCTCATGGAGAGATCCAACACCGTTAGGTCGAGGCAAATCAAATGTGTTGTCTTGTGGGAAGGTCCCAGACTTACTCTGCACCTTGTGTTGCAGCTTTCGCAGAAGCTCAGAGGCAGGGGTGTTGAGAGCAAAACCAGAGTGGAAAAAGCCCATGGCGGGGTCGAAGTGGGGGCTGCCGTTTAGGTAGGGCTGAAACCAAGGCAATCCGCTGCTACTCTGCTTAGGGGCTCCCAGCCCTAAGGCACTGAGTGGGGCACTCTCCGATTTGGCTGCTGCTGCTGTTGTTGTTGTTGATGTTGAGGCAGATGTGATGCTGCTGTTTGAAGAATTACTGTCAGAGGCTGTGCTAACTGCGGCTGTTGCTGTGGATGAAGTTATGGTTGATGATGACGTGGATGTGACGGCTGCTGTTTGCTTTTGGCTCGAAGTTGTTTCCCGAGGCTTTTTCTGGCGAAGGAGGTGTCTCTCCTTGACCTTGTACTCCAGTGTGGAGTGGGGCACCCCAAAGTAGCTGCCAGCTCGATGGACGCTCATCTCCCCGCGCTGCACCGCACGCACAGCCTCCATCAACAACTGACTGTTGTACTTGCGATACTGACCTCGTTTTGGCCTTGTCTTCTTCAGAGTCGATGATGACATATAATTTTTGTCCTTGTCTGAATCCTTCTTGTGTCGTTTCGGTGGTGACGGAGATGAGTGTGATGAAGTATAAGAGTGGGGCGTGGCCAGCGTGGTTGGCATGCTGGCATGAGAGCTTATATCCTCAGGGCTCATCTTGTATAGTTCGTCCGGAGTTGCAGTCCCTGAACTATCTTCACGTGTTTCACGAAAACGGATTTTCTCATTGATAGATTTAACAATGATATTCTTGAGTGTTTCGCCTATCGTGCTGCTTTCGTAAACCTTGGCCATAGGTTTATCTGGCAAGGTGTGATGGTGGTCCTTGGTGCCATTACCCGGCTTGTAGGACGGAATGCGGATGTCAGCCAGACTTGTAGCTGTCATGCCGAGGCACGTGGCGGTCGAGGGGAGGGAGGATGGCAGAAATGGGTTCTTCATGGTTAATCCATCAATTAGAGAATTTTCTACACAAACATCAGGCTCTGCTTTTATGGTGACTGAGGCACTTTGGCGCTCCATAGCTAGTCGTTGTTCTACCATTCTACGAATCAAGTCCACCAAAAGTGGCATTTTCAGTTCGTTGGCATGTGCAGGAGTTCGTAAGTTATCATGAGATCCATCAAGGTTATGTTTACGACGGAGTAATTCAACCCTTCTTACGAAATCCTCCTCTTGTTCCTCAAGGTCAAAGTCTTTTCTGAAGGGCAGTGCAAATGGCAGAGGCGGCAATGTGTAAGTGAAGGCGCTGGCCTGCATTAGATCTGCAAGCTTCATGCTGTGTCCCTCCAGACTCAGGAGATCTTCAGCAGAACTTGAATCCTCCTGCTCCATATCGGGCTGGAGAGCATCCTCACTCTCAAGCTTGAAGATCTTGTTCCTCAATGTGGATCTTGGGATTCCATACAACATTGCTGCTCTCCGTGTACCAAGCTTCCCGCTGCGGATGTCATGAACAGCCGCTGTTAATTCATCATCTGTGTACGACTTCTTACCATTCACAGTGCAGTCTTTTTTGTGTTTGCTGAAACATACCAAAATTCTGTTATTTTGGGTCTGGAAACTAAAGTTCAAAATGAAATCTTGAGCACTATAACTTGAACCATGAAATCCAGACAAAAACATTTGCAAAATTCTAACCAGCAGGCCTCAATCTTAACAGAACTGATTAACTAGAAAACTGTCCCCAGAAAGTCCACATACTTTTACACTAGAAAGACGTACCATTATAAAGAACTATTTTGCCTCAATCATAAACATTTCCAAAAGAATAAGAAAAAAGAATAAAAAGAATAGCACCTTCCTGTGACTATCTTACAGACAAAAGTTACTAGCAATTCAGAGTCTGGGCCAAAGCAGTAATCAACGATTGTATATATTACGAATTCTGATGGACAAACCCAAAACTTTATGACACTTGAAACACGGCTTCATAGTTTGACTAACTGTAATATTCACCTTTCACATAAAAAATTCATACATTTAAGATCACCCTGTCAGAGGTCTCTTAATTTCACATAAACACTTTCAGTGTTTAGTTAACTAAGAGTGAATTTGACCATCGATGTTATCCAATCATATGACAGAAAAATTTCCCAGGGTAAATAAATATACAAAGTTGAGAGAATCAGTAGCTTAAATTTGAATGAACACACTAAGCTCAACTATACCTAAATACTGTAAACCAGTAGATTACCTGGCTTGTACTGGAATGTGTGGTATCTTTAGCTCTACGTGAGGTTTAGCAGATGGCACTGAAACCTCGTTGTCCTCCGGCGTAGTCGGAGTCTGCTTACTCCCCACTGAAGCGTCAAGGCGATCTCTGCCTAGTCCATGTGTGTAGAACTGAGGGCAGTATGGCAGGAGCTCCTGCAGCAGGCGGACACCTGACACAGAGGGTTAGCTGGTTATGGCAATCGCACACTTGACAGACAGACAGACAGACAGACAGACAGACAGACAGTCCTCAATGACAACACATTACCAATAACCTTGTAAATAAACATGGACAATATTTGGCCTTTGTTTTTCAGAAACACAGATTGTAATCAACACCAAAGGTGAATTCATATGTCAACTCACTAGGGTTGTCCTGTTCTGATCGTCCATTCTTGACGTCTTCTGCCAACTTACTGACCACATCCTGCAACAAATATATAAAGATAAATCTTACAAGCGAAATGACGTGCTAAATTTCATATTTATATTAACTAAAGAAAACATATATTCTAGAAAGGTAGCAAACATTGTACCTTCTCTCACTGGTTTGAAACCAATATTGAATTACAATTACCAGCTACATAAATTTAATGCATACCCCCAGTGCAAGTATGACTCTTTTGTGACATTCTTGTTGCCTTGCCATAATCTATTTACACAATAATAATTTCGTAATTTGGTTTGTTTCTTATGGCGTATACACAGATACACTGACTTGTCAATGCTGTACCCAGGTCAAAAAGAAATAATGATTACACGATGCCATTTCGAAAGTGGTCAAATGCAACAGATGTCATATTTGGGATTTCACTTTCTCAGTAAAGTACAAATTCTAGTACTTTTTTGGTTGAGTCCCATCCCGGGATTCGAACCCGCATCCGCGGGCTAGGCAGCTGACTTTGTGAGCTGGTGATTGGGTGCCTGACTCTGAGGATGCAGGTTTGTGTCCCGAATGGGACTCAACCAAAAAAGTACTAGAATTTGTACTTTACTGAAAAAGTGAAATCCCAAACATGACATAATAATAAACTAAGAATAAGAAATAAACTGATAAAAAAAATAATCTTACAAGTGGTTCCGGCATGTAGAAGTATGTGAGGTTAGGTTCCACCATTATCCCAGTAAGGTTCTGGCACGGGGACATCGGAAATGGGTCTCACACTTTGTACCCATGTGGGCAATTACACATGGGTTTTTGCCACGATGCAGAATGCTACCCCCATAGCTACCCCACTGCCCCACAGCCAAACACATGGTGATATGTTAACATAACTGTCAATCCCAGTATATACAACATATTGTCACTTACAAGGCTCTCCAGGGATTGAAGAGTGGGGGAATTTCTTATGCACAGGATAGAAGACTTACAGGCCACGTCAACCGGTGTCCAATAACCATTGTGTTGTACGACAATAAAACTTCACATTTTGTTTGAAATAATTGGTCCAAGATACCTGAACTTCCATTCTACATAAAGTTAAAATCAGCATCATGTTGACTACAATTGCCCATCAAGCTGAATAAACCTGAGTGGTATCAATCAAATTTTCCGATATAATTTGGCATAACAGTTAATTTTACACATATCTTGGTTTAATCATCACTGCATCACAATAAATATATTTCTAATTAAACTGCAATATCTGAATAAATTACAAACGGCATTAACTTAAACCAATATTGAAATTACATTTCCGTAGCTTGAGACATCCCCGATCATTTGCCCATGTGACCTAACAGGTGATATACACCTGAAATCAATTCCTTTGTTTTTTCATCCATTAGAAAGCATTGGAAAAGGTGTGTATTGAAGACTGTTGAATAAACACGCTCTTAGTTAACAAAACTAAGTCTGGTCACTTCAGCCTTACATACTTGCAATTAACTTGCAGGAAAAGACTCTCCTCGTACAGTTCTTATATGAACAGATTTTTTTTGACTGATACCAGTTTGTTGTCGCACCAGTGTTTCAGCACACCAAATGGTGCCATTCACTCAAGTTCTACTTGGCCAAGCATATATTGTATAACAAATAGAAGACAAACATGTGTCTACAGCAAAAATCTGTCGTAAATGATTCTGTTTGGTGTAAGTCAATGGATTACTAAACATTATTCCTGATATCATGCGAAGAGGGTAATACATATGCGTGTGTGTCAAAAACAGCTCCTTTGTAAATCTCTCTGTAAAGGTATAATTGTGATTCTAATCACAGAAACAACTTGTCCACTTACATCAATCAAGGGCAGCTTGCCGTCACAGTAAAAACATTCTTCTTCTGGAACCCAGTCAGAGATCTCTTCTGGCTCAAGACCTGCAAGGAAACGCATCACACGTCACGCTGCTAAGCACTACATACATGTTCGAGACAGTTGTCCACTAAGAGATGGGGATTGTAATCATGGGAAGTCTATGGATCCTGGTTGTTCCTCTCTTCACCTACAGCATTAAGGTGGAGATAACCAAACCGTGGCAAGTCCCTGACATACGGACCCACAATGTCATCAGGACATAGTGACACCTGATCACCTCAGTCACAAAGCCAAGATCATTGGATCCATTAAGTTACATCTTACAGCTTTCTGTTGGTTAAGACCAGTTCTAATCTGTAATCTCAGGTAGAAAAGCATTTGACCTTTATCGAGCAGCGAGAGGACAGAAGATACATATAGCTCAAATCTGATCCGTGGGCGACATTTGAACAGAGTGAAAAGATTATCAATTTATGACTTGTAGCGTGTGCATTGAACACTAGAAACACATTTCACTCACTGCAGGGCAAACTTTACACATCATGTTGTCTCAGCTGATTCAGATCTTGAAATGTAATGCTAACTAATGTCAGTTGAACCTGAATGCTGACATTTTCAGGTTTTCATAAAACAAAAAAAAAATGTTGCCGAAGGCTTTTATTGAAATGGGGTAAGGGGAAATAAATTTTTTTCATTATGAAAAAAAGAAAAGAAAATATCTGTAGACAGTAAACGTATGCTGAAGGAGTCGTTGTCAGTACAGGTACTACATGTTATGTACCCTTGGTACATTTCTGGAAGCGTACCATAGCCAAAGTCAGAAACACCCTACGACGACTTCATTCCGTATTGTGTCATTTTCTGGATTAGAACTGTCATAATGTTGCATAAGATGCATTGGATTGCATTACATAAGAAACACACAATCTAGGATATTTTGCGATGCACAAGACCGCTCACAAACAGTTGAATGGGAACTACTACATATGGTTTCTGTTTTTGGTTGCTGAATATGGACTTGTCCGCCATTTACGGTACCGGGTATGTTTCTGTATTTTATTTTGTCTTGAGTACATTTTTGTCTACAGAAAAGTACCTGGGGTATATATCTGTAGTACCCATGGCAACAATGACCCCTTCAGCCAAACTTCGATGGGTATGAGTACTGTACATTGTTTTACCAAACGTCCAAAAACTTTTGTCTGGTACAGGTCATTTGGCCCCATTTCCATTATTGTACAGTCTGAATCTATTTTAAAATATGTATATTCCCATAAGTCTGAGGGGAAAATGGAAGTAAATCAACTGTCTTGTCAAGCTTTCATCCTTCAATAAACAAAGGAAGTGTTTGTCGTCTTGATTCATATAAATAGATTTTTTGACACAGAAACACAATTAAATAGACAGAAATATATGTCGCTAAACAAAACGTCTTGAATATAGAGGCCATGGTCTAACATAGTGTTTACAATGACTCTTTTTCACGTGAAAGGACAAAGCTGAGTTTGATTGGGAGTGTTAATTTTTTTATTTCTACAGATATTGTATTTAAACATCAATGCATTATGACTTATCTTGGACTTGAAAGTAAGTCTCAATGGCAGGTAATTTTGGAGGAAATTATTTGCACAAACCATGAGATGTATTTCATCATGGCACAATGGCGCAATGTAACAGTGAACATTAAAACTTCTCCCTATTGTTGTTCAGTTACGTTCAAGTCACTTCTTCAAAGATAAAACATAACTCTACTCATAAAATATCAACCCAAAACTGTTAATAATTGCATTTTAAATTTTGTTACTAACTATTATTCCAAACTTAGGGACAAATTTCAGCTTTTATGAGTCTAGAAAAGGCTGTGAATATAGTTTCTGGTGTTCAGAACACTTATTCCAGCAGCACTCACAAAATACTCACTTCAGGAAGTTGCAACCAGCAATTTCTTAAAAGTTCATGGAGCATTATCATATTCTTATCACAGTTAGCCATATTGGACAAACACTTCACAACAGACTGTAAATAATCTAGGGTAGGCCAGACAAATGATCACAGAAAGGACTTATCAAGGATCATCAACTTAGTGCCTTAGCAAGCAAATTGGCAAAACAACTGGTGTTTAGTACAAAGGAGGGACTTTCCATTTTCTTGAATTCAGAGGTCTTTCCACATTGTAGATTAACCTTAAACTAAATATGAAAGCCTGTTCCACCTGAAGGGTCCTGACATCTGAACTACTTGTCAAATCTACAGAGCCAACACATGAGGTATCAATATCAATATTGATTGGTAACATCTTTAGTCCAATTATGGAGTAAAATATAGACAAACATTATGTATTAGAATTCATGAAATAAAATATCTTGTTATCCAGACAGTTTGTCTACATTGTATTTCCCAACTTTAAAATGATACTAAACGAAGTCAATTATAGAGTATTTACAGATTGTGTAACACTGAGCAGATCAACGAGAGTCCATGTACAGCGTAATTTGTCTAATTACATGCATATTGTTGAGTCATTTTTGTCTCTTGAGAATGTTCACAACCATAATGACAGATCTGACATGTCAAACTTGTTTGGGTGATTAAATACTGCTGTGCACCATTGCCTGTTAAGAAATAGATTTCATCACCAAGCATACTGAAGCAAGCGATTTGAGTTTTGTTTAAGCTCCCAAGAACGCTGTTCTTGATATATCATGTCATCTCATCATTATATGGGGGAAAATGTGTTGAGACTGGACATAGACATAGTGTTTTAATGCACTAAACTTCAGCGGGATCTAATCAGATATTTTTCATTCTATTTAAATATACACTTTAGGTATTAGGTTTAACATGCAATGAACACAAACCTCTGCATCATAAGTGGAATAAAGCTGGAGTAAAATACCAACAATCATTCACCTGAAATCTTCACTCACAAAACACTAGACTTTTCATATATAATGACACATGATAAACTCGGTACTAAGTAAAAACAGTCCTTGCTTTGTTCCCATAGACAAGATTCCTAACCAGCTTCTCCTTCATCAACATGTTCAAAGTTAACGATAATGAGATAATAAGAAAAACATATCTGTTCTGTCACAAATCAAACACTAACTGTCCAGTGGTGTCTGCAGAATTATCCCTAATGTGGTGGCCATGTTTTAGACACCAGCATCAGGTCAGCGCTATACCGACTCTTGGGAACCTCCCTTGACATCTCATTTGTTGCTGTTACCATGGCAACAGGTATTTTGGAGCCACTTTAGCGAGCCATTAACCATGAAAAATAGTTTATTTGAGACACAAGAAATGCAAACGAGCGTAGTTGAACTCCATCATAACATTAGATCACAGATAATACACTGCAAGAACTGTCTGTTGATGTTTATGTGACGAGGGAGGCAATTTGTATCTACATATAACAACATAATCAATAACTGAAGGGCATTGGACACATCTGTCAACATATATTAAATCTAAATAGCTTAATGAATTATATCAATTAGGTTAATGAATCTAGATTTCTGCTTTGACCAAAATTACTAAGACCGCATACTTACAATTAAACTGCTCAAGGACTGGCTGTAGAGCATCCTCTCCTATGAATTCTTCAGCAATTTTTTCTAAGGCTGAAAAGAAAAATCAATAATGAGATGTGGCTGAACACTACATGCTAACATGAATGATAACATGAACGAAAACATCCCTTGCACACCACAGCAGTCTCTCACAACTCTCCATAGCTACACACAATGTTGTATTCCAGTTGAACATCACAACAAGCCATGTACTCGATCAATATGCAATTAAATACATTCAGAGCATATATGAATAAGATCTAAGAGCTACAAAACCCAGAATGCAAATTCAATGAAGATGCCTGCGGCTCCATGGTCTTTACAGGCAATTTGAATATTTAAACAAGCGTCATGACTAAAAAACAGAGCACACAAACACAGCAGGAAACCCCGGAAACAGTGTAGAGGTATTACTGCAGGTAGCCTTGCTAACACTTAGCATTTGATAGGATGATGCAAACAAGCTTTGTTCACTTTTGTGTTTGTAGTCAAGCTGTAAGCAAGCTGATTTTTGTCTATACAAGGTTGGTTGGTTGGTTGGTTGGTTGGTTATTTGGTGGTTGGTGGTCAAAGCCACATTTGGCAATATTCATGCTATGTGGTGTAGAAATAAATCAGTCTGGGCCAGACAATCAAGTGATTAACAGCAAGAGCTATACGGATATGATGACATATCAACTAAATTGGCGAGTTACCTAGTCCTGTTACTAGTGTTAGTCACCTCATAAAACAAGCACGGGTTAATGAAGATCGATTCTGGCCAACACTTGTGCACTTGTGTAAGAAATACAAAGGAAAGCATCTCACATTGACATAGGTTATAATGACAAGAGCCATTCACTGACTTGGAAAATGGTTATAAAAATATTAGAGGTGTAACATGACATTTGTGTAATACGATTGTTATGCTGTTACTTCTGTCCATAACTTCTCCTTTTTGGCAGGTAAATTTACAACCTTCACTTGAATCATCAGTCTTTGAATTTCGACAGCAAAGGTTGGACATGGTAGTGACGAGACATATACGCATGGGGGGCTGTGTGCACATTATATCATTTATAGCCAACCAGGCATTACTACAGAGTCTGCATACACTGATTCTTTTGGTTTCTGTTATTATTCACGTTTTTACATCAATCTAGTAATGGAATGATTCATATGTATCACAATACACTGGTGTGAAAAAGACTTATCGTATCATATTGCAGTACAATACTGGTTTGTCACATCACTACCACAATGTCAAAGCTTGGATCTGTGACGCATCGAACTATTTCAAAAAGTTAGAAATACACAAAGTGATACGATTATGGATATTTTCATTTAAAATACATGCAGTAAAACCTGTATTCAAAACTACAAGATAAAAGAATATTATTCCTGGTTGAATATCGGTTTCACATTCAATTTTCTCATATTAAAAAATTGTTTTCAGTTATGCTATTTGGCTTTTATTAACTGAATCTATGACGGGCCAGGGAAATATGTGTCTACATGCAATTGCGTCTCCCAGCTAACTTCACATTTACATAACAAGAGAACATATTAACTTAAATATATTCTGAACACTGGCAGGTAAACATGGCCTCAACAATAGCAGATCTGTTTTACTATTAATCTGTCAAATATTTGTATATTCATATTGGGTAAGTATCTTCATAACCTGAAAAAATCAGGAAACCACATTTATAGCCTATCTGAACTCTTCATGACCCTCCCCCACGCTGGTCACAAAGTTCATTGTTTACATGTTGACCTGAATTTGATGACAGCTCTCAGCTGTGACCAGACTGAGGTTAAATTTCCTTTCTCCATGCATTGCAACATCCAGCCAACATGGTGTAGGGTATCTCTGATTTCACTTTACAGCCTACATCCCCACCCCCACTGTACAGCCTATATCCCCACCCCCACTGTACAGCCTACATCCCCACCCAATTGTACAGCCTACATCCCCACCCCCACTGTACAGCCTATATCCCCATCCCCTGTACAGCCTACATCCCCACAACATTGTACAGCCTACATCCCCACCCCCACTGTACAGCCTACATCCCCACAACATTGTACAGCCTACATCCCCACCCCCACTGTACAGCCTATATCCCCATCCCCACTGTACAGCCTACATCCCCACAACATTGTACAGCCTACATCCCAACCCCCACCCCCACTATACATCCTACATCCCCATCCCCTGTACAGCCTACATCCCCATCCAAACTGTACAGCCTACATCCTCACCCCTATTGTACAGTTTGCATAACCACCTCCACTGCACAGCCTACATACCCACTGTACAGTGTTCATATCCTACATTCCCCACTCCACTTCCTGTACGGCCTACATCCTTGAGCGAAATACATGCCTACACCTCACTGAATGAAAATGGATTCATGTCCAAAAATCACTGTCAAATCTGCAGTGTGATAATGTCAAAAACACTGAAGATCCACAACTCGATAATTTACCAACCAAATGTGCTATCATTCACCTGTAAGGCAAGGCTGACAAAGCCCACCCACTTGTTCCAAACAAACCATTCCTTAAATCTTAAACCTTTGTGGCCAACCATAAAATAACGATTCAACTATAACAAACATCTTATCATGGGAATTTAAATATTAAAATACCATGGTTACCTTACATCATATTAACATCTGACGCAGCCTCAAAAGAACAATAAGAAACTACAGTGAAAAATCAATAGCATTTGAAGCAGCCAGGCACACTGCAGCCATTCAGCGTTGAGGCGTGTTCTGTGCCAAAGGCATTTCGGCAGAGATTTGGCCGACCTGTGAGTGCTACATGTTGGACAATACAATTGATTTAAACACAGCCCACCTTGAGGCAAACAATCAATATTGCTATATATATCCTCCCTTCTTTCTCCCCCTCTCCCTGCTGTAGTCATTTCTAGAAGCACTGAATCCACTACAACAGCAAGCACATTAAAATATTGATGTTTGTGAAACAGACCCTCTTTGCACACTAGTCACAATTAGTAGCCAGGAAGACATGTTTAACTGCTACAGACCACGCTAGTCACCACTGGGAGTCAGTGTTTTGTTCTCTGGGCCGCAGTAATTTTACCCGATTCAAACTTAAGAAATTCGTACAACACTGCAGTTGATCTTAATCATGGCATGTGGGATTGTTACTGTACAGCAGAGCAAGTGACAATACTTCACAATAGTCATATCTTCCAGATGATGTGGAGCGTGCAACATTATTTGGATGTTAAACACAAAGGGAGGTAACAATACCACTATAACATGATAGGAGACCGATCCTATTAATCAATTCTTTTATTTCATAAGGTAAAAATACACAAAGGCTTCAAACTTTCCAGTCTTCTAACAATAAACTTTTTTTTTTCAATATACATCCTGACCCAGTGTCAACTCCTTTTAGATAAAATCTAAAACAAAAATCTTAACTTATGTTCACAAAACATGAATTAATCATTTCAATATAATGCCATTCATAAAACTTCCTTGTGTCAAAATCCCCATTTCCAACTAAAAGGACTATTCACATTTTTACTGCACAGCTTTCTTAAACTGTCATCTTATTATCTCACTCATGAAGTACGAAATTTACATTTTCACATTTGACGACTAAGCTCAGTTTTGTGGTGGGCAGAGTTTCATTTCAGTGTGCATTTTAGTACTCTGTAGCACACTTGTACTGGAGTAAAGAAGTACCCCTGGCACGCATATTGGAATAAAAGTTTCATATTCAAACCTGGATTTTAGTGAAGTTCTTTATTAATGAGAACTATTTATGAATGCACTATAAGACTTTTCTTCTATATTTAACATGTAAAAAGTGACAATATTTGTAATCTATTACACATCTCAAAATAAGGAAAGTTTCAATCACACTGGTTTAGTGTTTAAGACAGTTGATGCATACTTGAGACTAAAAATATGACTTGAAAAGCAATAGAATTCTATTCCTGGAAAATGAAATAAACCCTTGAAATGGCAGAAAGTCACAACTACCTGACTATGAGAAACAGCAACACTGCCAACCACTTCAAGTGATCAGACTGCAATTATAACACAGCCAACTGCCAACCACAGGCTGTACATGCTGCCCTGGTCACAGATCAATAACCAACATTATTCCTAAACAAATCAGTTAGACAGTGTTAAAAGCCTTGACAACACAACTGTTGCACTAAGAAACAGCTGTGACAGGGGCAGACAACTTTTAGATAACCTCAGTACTTTCCTGACTAAACAGAGAAATATATGAAACATATATATAACCCAACCCCAACCCTAAACCTAATCACATACAATTACGTAAAAGAGCATTATGACATGTTTTTCAAGATTGTGGAGTAATTTCAATGTCATGAAGGCCAACATTCCATCTCAAATGGATGCTTCCATAAAGAAACTCTCCTGAAGGCCAACATCCCATCTCAAATGGATGCTTCCGTAAAGAAACTCTCCAGAAGGCCAATATCCTATCTCTGTTAGATGAGTTCCTTTTAAAACTCATGAAACACTCCCACGGCTGTGTCCATCCCATCTCAAATGCATGTATCCCAATTAAAACTCGCTTGAAGTCCTGCATTCTCATCACAGCGCTATCTCCAGCAGACATCATCCATTGTCATCAAATCTACCATGTGCTTTTCATG
The DNA here is from genome assembly GCF_037392515.1 of Haliotis asinina. NCBI lineage: Eukaryota > Metazoa > Mollusca > Gastropoda > Lepetellida > Haliotidae > Haliotis > Haliotis asinina. Next base: position 8,355,083 of record NC_090294.1, on the reverse strand, counting down.
TTGATGCCATTGTTTGATTTGTAATAGAGTAATTACATCAATTATTCTAGTTGTGTACATGGTAAATCGGTTAATTCAACCAAATAAAAAAAGCCAGGATGGAATGCTGGGATAGTGACAAGAGATACACATGAAGCTCTATACTAGAGTTTTGCCTTATCTCCCTCCATGGCAACTCTACAAGTCAAACCTTCAAATCTTCTCCCATAAAATAAATATCAGATTACTTCTATCCACCTCAGTTACTCAACATTGCTGCATAAACAAGTGAAAATGGTGACATGTTGGGCATGAATCTCTAAATGTAATAGCAGTGTTCATGTTAACGCAGAAACATGCGTTTTTCATGCAGAAAAATAATAAAACCATACAAAAATATTTTGTGCGCATGTTTTGGACGCATAGATTCTGATCTACATAATTTTAAAAAGTACCTTAAAACCACAACATCCTGACAAACAATAAATTTTAACATGATTCAGGATTGTGCTAAAAATTCACATGCAAAAGATTTGAACTACACATTTATAATTTTATTTCTGCACGCACTTGTACAAAACCTACAGCGGTCACTGTAACAGGTCTTTATCTGGGATGATAATAATAACATTAAAAAAACTAACAAACGGTGACATGCCTGGTGGTTTTACTGGCAAGGGCTTTGAGTGAACATCTTGCCAATTCAGTCAACTGCAACACACAATCTACCTTGCCACCAAGGAACTGAAAGCTCCAACTCCACATTGGCCAAATCTGATGATGACCCTTGAAATATCACCTGGTCCACATAGAGTTTTCTAGTCATGTTCTTGTGCACGATCATCAGATCCATCCTGTTGATGTAATGCCATGCTGCTGCTGCCAGCATACATATCCTGCTTACAAACTGCTGCCAGAGTACAGCCTCTCCCTGCTGACTTCAAGCATGCTGTCCATTTGTAATGTGCATTCCTGACTCGAGTCTTTCCAGCGTCTTCATGATAGCCTTTGACTTTGAAAACCCAGATATGCCACCCCAAAGAGTCGCAAATAGTAGTTTCAAGGATTAAAATTAGCAGTTTGACCATAAAATTAGTAGTCAACTAAATACTTAAAGTAATGATGGATTTTGAGTGTGAGTGAGTGAGTTGGGTTTTACGCCGCACTCAGCAACATTCCTGCTATACTGTGGTGGTCTGTAAATAATCGAGTCTGGACCAGACAATCCAGTGATCAACAATGAAATGTGTCTGTTCACTACAACTTCGTGTACAAATGAATCCAATTGGCGAGATGGTACAGTCATCCTTCCCAATAACGCGCTTCACGGTACCGCAGATTCGTTAAAATTGTGGGGTAATCCGTGACTCCCATAAAAAAGTTGAACTGTGATCACACCCCCTCACGAAATTAGCTCATCAACAAATCTCCTGCTGCACTCTTATAAATTACGTGAACTAGTGAAATTCAGTGTGGATGGCAACTGACAGTGTTTATTGCACGCATCCATTGGGTTTCAGTTGCTTAAAACATGCAGTGTTTTCTCAATAATAATTGTACCAACATCGTAGCAGTAACTTGTGAAAGACAAAACATGCTATCAGTCGAAGTACAACAAGTACTTACAATGTTTGCTGTGATGCAACACACCGCGCTCTAGCGCGGTAACACACATTCATCCCAGAACGTATGGTGTCAAAAACCACATTTTACTTGATTAAATTCAATCCAAATTTTATTTATTAAAACTGCTGACAGAAACAACCGAGACACCGTAAAAGAATGGCATTACCGTATTCATACGCATACAACTTCTGCTTACCACATTCTTGAGGGTCCGTTTTTCATGCCTACCGCTATAGCACCAATTTCACGTTATTCTTAGCAATCACGAATAGATTACAGTCTTGTAATCCATGGACTCCGAGACCTGCGTTATTTACTCTTTGAAATCATTTTCAACAACTAAATGGCCAACATTTTGGTTTTTTTCACAATCAGAGTTGCAAGTCAGCAGTCACTTCTTGTCAAACTGTCTCCTACGTAAAATGTATCCAACCTGGTAACATCTTGTGTTCATTGTTATATTAAATATGGTTGCAGAAAACATGCATTATATACTAGCCAGATAGCAATGTAAAATAATCTGTTACAATAACTGCTTAATATGTAAAATCTTCTGACAATGGAATTGAAGTTCTTTGATGAAATATTACGGGATCGTTTTCACCTGAATCACCGGTACGTTGGACCAAAACAGCTGATCACTATTTCCGGCTTAGTTGAATAACTGCAAAGATGTATATTCACATGAATGTACGTCTTTGATAACAGGTAGCATAACAGGAACAACAATTAAAATATCACGTCTAGTGATTTTTGGTCGCAAGTTTCCCGTACATGTTTTCATTTTCAAAGTTTTGTTGTTTTTTTCACCTTCAACGATACGATTTATTTTTGATTGGGCACAATTCACGAAATAGCAGTTTTGTCATGTCCTTGGAAAATATGATCTTACTTGGCCTTTGTTCCACATTATGTAATAGGTACTATAACGCGGAGGGGGGCATCAGTGGACCCCAAGTCCCGCGTTACGGTGAGGGGTGACTGTATTTATAGGACTTCCTCTACCCACCCTAGAGTTAAAGCCATCCATTTACAGGTAAGGTCCCCTCTGGGAAATTACACTTTTAGATTTGATGGTGTCTTACAACTACAATTAGCCATGCCCATAGCAAGAATTTTACTTTTTCTCTCATGCAAAGTTTAACAGGCATTTTACTTTGTGGAGTGAGATTAGTTTTACACTACTTTTAGTAGTATACCCTTGCTTTCCCAACATTTCTTAAATCAACAAATTCAGCCAGGCAGAGAACAAAATTAATAATATTTGGAGCATTCCAACTTTAGAGGTATCAGACATGCGAGCCAGGCCTTGAAATGAACGCCTCCGGAGAGTCCCAAGAGAAGGCCACAAAACAGCAATCCTGTTTGCCAGTGGTGTATCTCAATCACTGTAACTTTAAAATCAATGAACCATGGTTTATCATATGATGTAAATCATGGTATGAAATTTAAAATTCAACTATAAATGAATAACATATTACAAAGTATTACAAAAGTGCTTTTGTGTGTGCATTTCTTACATACGAGACATAAATAGTTAGGGATATTTGCAAATTTTGAAATTGTGAATTATGATGTATTTATTCATTGACATACTGATGAAGTATCAGTCATATCAACTCTAGTTCAGTCTGAACCGTTTTGTGCGATGGTGATAAACCATGAAAAAGTTATGCCACACAAATGACCAACTGCCCTAACACCACGAAACCTTCCATCACTTTTGCAAGAATAAGATCCAGTCACTACTTAATACCTGTGTTGTTCTACGGGCCAAAATGTTGGGAGATCAAGAACACCCTCTACTAGCAATACTTCAGCGCAATCATGGAAGGGGACACACTGTACCCATTTTCCTTAATTTATGATTGTTGTTGGACTTTTGGGTATTCTCAAATTAAATGAATCTGTAAACACAGATTTCATGTTTTTCATGTGCTCTGTGGCAAGTAAATTCAAGTTTAATGTCTGCATTACATCCTGTAGTTACATTCTTATAGGTCTTGAAAAATCTCATCTGCTGGTATTAACAATGATAGTACAATGAGACCATGATACGATACACATATACAAATCATATGAGTGTGATATAAACTTGTATCCTGATAAAATACTCTTACTTCATAGGCTCTTCAAATTTGAAACAGCTGAAGCAGAATACTGTAGGAGAGAAACATTGAAGCTCGGTGGCTCTGAGCAGAATATTGTTGGAGAAATACATTGAAGCTCGGTGGCTCTGAGCAGAATATTGTAGGGGAGAAACACTGAAGTTCAGTGGCCCTGAGCAGAATATTGTAGGAGAAAAACATTGAAGCTTGGTGGCCCTGAGCAGAATATTGTATTAGAAAAACATTGAAGCTTGGTGGCCCTGAGCAGAATATTGTAGCAGAAAAACATTGAAGTTCAGTGGCTCTGAGCAGAATACTGTAGGGGAGAAACATTGAAGCTCAGTGGCCCTGAGCAGAATATTGTAGGGGAGAAACATTGAAGCTCAGTGGCCCTGAGCAGAATATTGTAGGGGAGAAACATTGAAGCTTGGTGGCCCTGAGCAGAATACTGTAGGGGAGAAACATTGAAGCTCAGTGGCCCTGAGCAGAATATTGTAGGGGAGAAACATTGAAGCTCAGTGGCCCTGAGCAGAATATTGCAGGGGAGAAACATTGAAGCTCAGTGGTCCTGAGCAGAATATTGTAGGGGAGAAACATTGAAGCTTGGTGGCCCTGAGCAGAATACTGTAGGGGAGAAACATTGAAGCTCAGTGGCCCTGAGCAGAATATTGTAGGGGAGAAACATTGAAGCTCGGTGGCCCTGAGCAGAATATTGTAGGGGAGAAACATTGAAGCTCAGTGGCCCTGAGCAGAATATTGTAGGGGAGAAACATTGAAGCTCAGTGGCCCTGAGCAGAATATTGTAGGGGAGAAACATTGAAGCTCAGTGGCCCTGAGCAGAATATTGTAGGGGAGAAACATTGAAGCTCAGTGGCCCTGAGCAGAATATTGTATTAGAAAAACATTGAAGCTCGGTGGCTCTGAGCAGAATACTGTAGGGGAGAAACATTGAAGCTCAGTGGCCCTGAGCAGAATATTGTAGGAGAAAAACATTGAAGCTCAGTGGCCCTGAGCAGAATATTGTAGGGGAGAAACATTGAAGCTCGGTGGCCCTGAGCAGAATATTGTAGGAGAAAAACATTGAAGCTCAGTGGCCCTGAGCAGAATATTGTAGGGGAGAAACATTGAAGCTCAGTGGCCCTGAGCAGAATATTGTAGGGGAGAAACATTGAAGTTCAGTGGCCCTGAGCAGAATATTGTAGGGAAGAAACATTGAAGCTTGGTGGCCCTGAGCAGAATACTGTAGGGGAGAAACATTGAAGCTTGGTGGCCCTGAGCAGAATATTGTAGGGGAGAAACATTGAAGTTCAGTGGCCCTGAGTAGAATATTGTAGGGGAGAAACATTGAAGCTTGGTGGCCCTGAGCAGAATACTGTAGGGGAGAAACATTGAAGCTCAGTGGCCCTGAGCAGAATATTGTAGGGGAGAAACATTGAAGCTCAGTGGCCTTGAGCAGAATACTGTAGGGGAGAAACATTGAAGCTTGGTGGCCCTGAGCAGAATATTGTAGGGGAGAAACATTGAAGCTCAGTGGCCCTGAGCAGAATATTGTAGGGAGAAACATTAAATTTGCATGAAATGGCTATTGACCATGGTATTATTCAATAAAACTTGTTCTCAATAAAAAAAATGTTAAATCAATAAAACTTGAAATGTGAGGACACATATTTTGAAAAATCAATCAATTTTATCGTGACTTATCCTGAAAGCATTAAGTTTTACGACTAGTTATGTATACATCATGTGACTGAAGTCAAAAAACATGAGGCAAGGACATTTTTCAATCTCTTAAATTCACTTTAACAATTTCTAAACGTATATTAAGGAACACTTTGAACTCAAAAGTATTTTTTCGTATATTTCACATTCTTAGTAATGATAAACATAACTGATTCATGAAAGACAGACAGTGAATTTGGCAACTTGCTGATGAAGAATCAAACAGAAAACTGTTTGCACAGAAGGGCTAAACAAACTAGTAAAGAAGGTCATAGCATTGCAGTGACGTGTTATACACTCTCTAATATGACTGAGATGGTAAATGAATATGTGAAGGAAGAGTTGAAGTACGTTTCACGTTAGGGATGGTGTGGTTGATGAGGAAAATCAATCTTTGAACACTAAAGAGGATGAAAAGATTTTTCAACAACAATCTTACTTGGATAAAATGTTCAAGACTCATCAGGGCTGCAGATAACTTCTTGAGGTGTGGGTGTACATACACCTCATACTGCAAGTAGAGGTGTACTGAGAATTTTGAAGGGGTACTGACATATGTTGGTGTGAGCCAGTGATGTTGTTTGTAATTATTACAATTAATAAAACTTCAGCTATTAAACTTCAATTATGTTAGATGTACATAACACTTGTACGACCCGTATCTTTAGCCCTGCTGATGGTTAAGCGCGTTATGTTGAGTCCTATATTTGAGGGTCCCTGGGACTCATGCTTAGAATTTTCAGGGGTCCTGGACATCATTGCCATGGGGGTCCCAGACACTTGACTATTTTCATTAATACTGTTATAGTATTGTGTATCATGATCAAAGCATAATTTGTTACAGTAAAGAAATTGCAAATGAGATACCATAACACAGCTGGTAGCAAACTCAGTCATAACTTATTGTTACTTGACTGGAATATTTACAAATTTATTTGGACATTTTCTGCATCCCTGTGGATGTGCTGATAAATTAAGTTGCATCCACAGTCAATTTTTATGCATATAGGACACAGGAATTCCCTGCAGGAATGTAGAGGTAAGAAACTGAATTACTTTGAGGAAATATCCTCAACTAGAAGACAAACTCCAGAAATGTTTAATATAATGTACTTCAACAACACCTAACAATTCATAGTTGAAGGGAAAATATGTCAGGACAAGTACAGAACTGTTGTTCATAAACCAAAAGAGCGATGTATAATTATTTCTTAATTTTGTTTTAATCATATTTCATGTCATTATCTTTGAAAATTCAATAACTTCTCTAATAAGCTATGACAAATACAGCCATACCTGATTGAACATGTTTGTTCAGGATACTTTCCGTACACATTTCACACTGGTGTAGGTTGAACTCAGCACAGACCAAGTCAACCATACTGAGTCATAAATTTGGCTGTAAAACATTATATACAAGATCAGAACAATTTTAATTCTTGTTTTATGGACAGATAAGAGGCAAAAAAAAAATATTAAAAAAATGAAAAACAATATTCTTGTAAGTTTACATTTTTGGCCAATGAAAACATTAGGATTTTACAACTGCAGATGTGCAAAACAAGAAATAAAATTGGTCTGGCCTAATATATTAATATAATTAATGGGCACTGACTGCTGTAAAGGACCTTGGATAGAAAAATACAGTGTAGATGGAACAAGTGTGCAATTTTCCTCTTGTAGATTTCATCCCCATCAAAACAGTTTTAAACAGGACGTCAGAACTCCAGATAAGCCATGTGGGTATGTTACCCATACATTTGAAACTAAGTAGGTATTTACATTTTCAAGTGGGTATCTATGCTTTCAGATACCCACCATGTCTTAAATCTGGGTTTTCATTATAACAGTGTAACAGGTGTGACATTTTTTATTCAGTTATAAAATAAGACAAAATTCTCCCATTAATGCTAAATAATTGCTAATAGGTATTACAGCATTATCCATTTCTTCTGTAAAAAAAATGTGCCTTAGTCTCCATCCGTCTTGATATACAGTCAGATACCAAGATGAATACTAGATGATATAACAGCCATGTTTTCACTCTAAACAGTGAATGATTTTTAAAGTAAGTAAGTAAGTAAGTAAGTAAGTAAGTAAGTAAGTAAGTAAGTAAGTAAGTAAGTAAGTAAGTAAGTAAGTATTGTGTTGTTTCACTTCCATGCAGCTAACAGCTTATGTTAGAAGTTCATTTAAAATATCACCAGCTATTGACACTGATGCTGAAACAGAATTTGCCTATTAATTCATGTAGCAGTCCTCTAATGAAGTAGTTTTGAGTCTGCAAAGCATAAAAAAGTACATATTTACTTTGAGCTCACCATTATCGATTTGTTTACAAAACGAAAACAGCTACTTGATTGGTCACTATTTTTAGATGGACAAATATGTGAAGGGTTAACACACCATGACTGGTGTTCTATATGTATTGCACATTTTATTTGCGTTTAGAAGCTCCACAATCGTGAATAATTGGAAGTGGAAAAACTTTCCGTTTGATAGGCTTGAATTGATACTATATGTAACAAGATTTTGATGTTCTGGTTAAATATATATTTTTATTTTGACATATCATAAACGTAAATATTTAGTGTTTTGGCATTTATTTTCCTTACGTATTTCAACTTTTCTATAGCGCGTATTACACAAATATGCAGCTTATGTGGTTCTCTGACACACGAATTCTCTGAATTATAATACTGCTGACTGATCACGAAAATTAAAAATCTAATTCTGCAGGTCTGACAACAAACAGTACTGAAGTCCTAAAACAACTGCTTAATTCCTGTTCATAAGTTAAGGAAAGAAAACAGGAAATAAATGCATGCCAAAACATGTATTTTCAGAGGTGATCTTTTCTGTGACACTAACAGATTCTTGTTTCATACCACACTTCTCTAAAAATAATAATGAACTTCTTTCAGTAATACAAACTATCAGCCTTCAGGGAATCTACAACACAATTTATCCGTAAAATGTATTTAGATTACAACATCAATTAACTTTGACTGAATTAATGCAACACTCCATTAAATTGACTCGGGTGCCCTCTATGGATTATTTCTTTCAAGCAAAACCCTTGGAATTCTGTCTCCTGGAGCACTCTTTATGAGTATCAACCTGTTCAACATACACCAACAATACTGCATGCAACAGTTTTCAATGTATGGAGTTTGAATGTTTACATTCCCTATATGGCAAATGTTTTCTGTTTGCTTTAAAGTATCCATTATTGACATCTGGCAAGAAGTTATAGATAATAAGTCTTTTATTGGATAAATTATGAGCGCATATGTCTAATATATGTAATACACATCAAAATATTGTTGAAAATGGGTGAAATTGTGCCATTAACTTATTTTTCTAACGGTTCAAAATATATACAGCTTCTTCATTGAATGACATGAAATCATTCAGACAGAGGTGATGATACTATGCTATTATTGAACTTGTTCAGACTGAGCTGTAACCTGCTGTCTTGTTCATGCTAAAAATTAATCTGTTGCTTACTAAATGCCCTTGGCTATCCCCCATTCAACCAGGAAGTTAGTTTGTATAATTAACCTGTGTCCACAGAACCCATCAACCATAGGACTATATTTCTCATACATATTAATGTAGATATTCATATATACTACCCATCAAATCTGATTGATAGATAATAGGATTTTGCACGACACGTATAACATCACAACTTCACTCTTGGAAGCGAGGTGGGTGTCAATATAATACTTCTTACAATATTACTGAGACTTCGACCAAAACCTTGATCGCTTCCAAGGAAGAAATCTTTATGTTACAAGTAGTGTCATGCAAAATGCTTTTGGTTATCAATCGTTTACTAGTAAGTAGTTTTGATTTTTTTAAAAAGAAGGAAACAAATCTAAATAACATCTTCTATCTTGGAATGGAAGTGAGGTGGGTGTCCAACCAGCCAACTTACCGGCTTCCTCAACACTCACGAACAACATATTTAGAACATACTGAGGGGTCCCATGGAAATCTGTGCATGGTGAAATGGAAGGGGGTGGCTCTTTGGCAACTTTTAATTGCTTGGTATTAATTAACCATGTGTTTTTAAAGAAAACAATTGGTGTTCCGCTTAAGACTAACCAGAAGCCTTTCATATGTAATGGTTAAAGGAGTAAAAAAATGAGTTCATTAATAAATGAGTTTATTCATTCTTTAACTTAAGTAAGTGGCTATTTTGACACTTGTGGGCCTAAACGTTTGATGGGGAGTATACATTTATTATGCTAAAACATACTATCTATAGAATGTCAACAATACCATGCTTGAACTTCCAATTTAATTATTTCTAGCATTTTCATTTCAGAAATTTAGTTCAAGTTTTTCAATGTATCCATTATAGAAATTACCATAACATGTTTTCAGCACTTCCATTACATGAATTCAAGATAAATATTTTCAACAATGCCATGATAGAATTTACTGTTAATTTTTAAACATGTCAATGCAATCTTTCTGATCAGCATCCAAGTATCATTTATCAATGGTATGTACACAAGCTTAAACCACCCTTACAGGTGTTGGATGGTCATGCTGACCTGTGGTAAATGTAAGTAATTCAAGTTAAATTTCGACAGGCAGGAAAATACATTATTAGCGCTAGGAATAATGAATACCCTCCCGCACTGCCCTCGTACCATTTGAGATTATAACAAACACAAATACCATTAAGAATTATAACAAACCCCCACTCCCCGTATAACATTAGGAAATATAACAAATCCCCTCCACAGCATACATGATTTCTCTGAATTACATCAAAATCTTAATTTTGAAATTTAAAACTATCTCCTTTTCCATGATTGGTAGACATTAATATACATTAAATATTATCTCACTTCATTCTTGTCACTACGATTACCTAACAGCTCAAGGTTTGTAACCATGCAGCTGTTAGCCTCTATTTAATGATTCACAGTAGCCCATGTTTGGCATGCCTACCAACATGCTGATTTCTGTGTATGCCAATAGTGAATGGGAATGTGCACTAGGCAGGGTGAGAAAGTCATGGGTATTTGAGTCTGATGACTGATATCATTCATACTGGAAAAATACAAGGAAGCAAAACCAAAAAATCCATGTATGATTTGTTCTCAACTCAAAATCTGATTATGTAAAAACACAGTCATTGCTGCTTAATCATTATCTAATTTACATACGGCCCCTAGCTCTTTAAAACCACATATAACATTTTCCTAATCTCAGCTATGCTTAAAAATAAATTCCCTGCAGGACAATTCAAGAACTGGCCCGCCTAAGAAACATGGAAACAGACATACTCCGACTATATGACCTCCATACACTTCCAACAATGACAGAATGAAAACTACAACAGAATCAATAAACAAGCTGCATTATCATAATTAAAAACATTCAAAAACTCATATCTATGAAATTTGTAAACATGTCCAAACATCTCTTAAATAAATTATCAGTTGCTGTTCTATTGCCCTGCTTTAAGCTGTGGTCCACATCAAGCCATCCGTTAGCCCCTCCCCTGCCTCCAAGACCTCACCCCTCGTGACTGTTGTCGTCTTGTGGCACCAAGCGTGGCACCATCACCAAACCAAGGCTACGGAGTAAGCCGCTCAACAGGCTCATTAGCATAGTGCGGGCGAGGTCACGTCTTGCACAGTAACCTACATCAAAAGCCATCGATCGTTGTTCATCTTACCTATGTTACAAAAAGATCAATAACACAAAGGTAAACTTCCAAATACAAACCCTCACCGAAATAATCCCCCTACCTGTGAAACCATGCCCGGTGATGAATTTGATATGGCTATTGTGATGAATCTTTATAAGGGCACAAATATGGCGGTTATGAAAATGATGCACAATATGGTTTGGGAAATTTGGGTGAAAAAGGATCAATTTTGTATAGTCATCAAGGTAAGCTTACACGGAAAAGCGGGAAATTTTGATTTGTTCTGGTTTAATCAACAGTCTGAGATAACAAAGCAACAATTTCACTGCCTGGTCCTCTACGACGCCAAAAAATAAGCCAGTATTCTTTTTGACTGCGGAAGGTGCCGTTGTATCGATCGAGCCCAGGGATGACCAAATATTGGCGAAAATTTGACAATGATGAGCCGCGAGTTTTCGACTCAAACAGGCTCCCAGAAGACTTCTAAAGGGCAGAAAACTATCAGAACCGTTAGAATAAGGCACTCACCAATGGTGACGGGAATTTTCTTGCTCCATGAGAGTAATTCTTTCCTAAAATTTCGCCGCTCTTGAGCACACTGCGGGCTCCCGCAATCAACCATGTTGACCGTACACTGCCGCTTACGTCATGATTCCATGACCCCCGAATCCGTGACGTTTTGTGTACAGGTGCAAATTCGGGTGACCTCCAAACTCGTGACGTTTTACGTACAGGTGAGAACCAGGAAGAGAACGTACCCCAACTCACAGGACTTGCCACGCCTTTGTAAGGTGGGCTAAGGTAAGATCGGGTTTAATTTGTAAGTTCGATAGATTACAATCGGAACGCACAATAATTTGGACAGTGCATTGGACAATTCAATACCACCGATGCACGTGGGCAGGCAAACAAAAGGTGACACACAGGTAGGTAACTAAATTTGGCTCACCAAAACATAACATCGTGACATTAGTCATATCGCACGAACACGAACGGCACTATTCTGAGAATACTATTGTGTAATTGTCCTAGTGGTTTTACAAGCCCTCAGACATCGAGGGAAGAACAAAAGTGAGGTAGTCCCAAGGAACTCGATTCGTGTAAACAGATAGAGGTTTCAAAACTTGTGGATTTGACATTAGTTTCCACGGTCACTTCTGTACGTGTACGTTTTTCAATGATCCACAGAATGAACATTTTGGAAATGTTCGGTTTTATAGATTTTCTTCAGAACCACGGATCAGTGTTTTGCAGTTCAAAAGTTATCAGTTTGAACCCAAATTTGTGTTCTGTAAATATTGTTTCCTGAACTATACAAAAACCCTTTTAATATCCTACAGTTTCTATCCAAATCAAGTATTGATTACAGTGTTGTCAATCTGTGCCCCATTCAATGATACATGTTATTGATTATATTTCAGTGATTCTTGCATCTCAATCAGCACCATGGCCAGCTCCTATAAATACCCTGATGGAAGCTCCTACTCGGGCAGCTGGAGTGAGACTGGTCAACGCCATGGTTATGGACATATGAAGTTTGCTGATGGGTCAGAGTTTTGGGGGATGTTTGACAATGGCTTATGTACCGGGCATGGAGTCATGAGGTTCCCAGATGGTTCCAGGTAGTTCTGTAGTTTTGCTGTAACACTTTGTTTAACATGTCAGCTACTGTTGCCACATTTTGGTCATGCACATGAAAGGATATAAACCTAGCTTCACAATCTACAGAACATTATTAAGGGACGTCAATGAGATTGAGAAATTTATCAATAAGAAAAACAATATGATACATTTTTACAGAAGATGAAATGTCCTAAATGCAGTCCAGTAATTAGAAATTAGTCTTTCACATTCTTTGTATAACCTATGTAGCATTTCAGTTGTTTAATCTAGATATTCCCAATGTGAAATACTTTGTACTGTCTGCTTTTTATTATGCAATTTGTAACTAACTACTCTACCCATGTATCCTGTTCAACTTAACCAAGTAAAGTGAATAAAAACTACTTAAAAGAAAAAGAAAACCTTTAGCAAAGTTATGGTTTTACCATGAATTAAAGCTGAATAACTTACAGAAATGGAAAACACCTGCATATAAAAGTCATCATCTGTATGAGAGAGTTGTCACTTGTATATAAAAGTCGTCACCTGTATGTGAGTGGTGTTACCTATATATAGAAGTCATCACCTGTATGTGAGAGGTGTTACCTATATATAGAAGTCGTCACCTGCAAACAGAAGTCATCACTTGTGAGACGCATCACCTGTGTGGTTTATTGCAGGTATGAGGGTGAGTTCCGACAGGGTAAGTTCAACGGCTACGGGATCTTCACTCGCTGTGACAACATGAGGTTCGAGGGAGAGTTTAAGGAAGGAAAGATCTGGGGCATGGGTGAGTTACCGTGGCAACTATATTGTTAAATCATTTAGGTTTCATAGTTGTTTGGAACTTCCAAATTGACAAAGTCCCAACTTTTTTTATGAATTTTAGTCCATCACCTCATCTATCAGACAACCAAAGTGAATATATTGATGGCCATTTTGCTGTATTTATTCACACAACAAACTTTCCTCTCACAGCCAGTTTCCAAGGTGAAGATATACTCATGCCATGGGATGACTCAAAACACTCAAATATTCCATATTAAAAACAGGATCATCCTGGCTCTGAAAATAGGCTGCTAAATCTTACTATGTCTGTGAATGCGCACAGCGCCAATGACAGTGACATAAATTTCTGAGTCCAACATTACATTAGAACCATAATTTCTTATCTGAAGTGGGTGCCTTGTCCTCATGACCAAAGAGCCATCTGGCTTCACTCACATATTTGTAGTCTCTTGCTTATAAACGTCCAGTGATATCACACTATTGTCTCGCCAGGTTCTTCTTCTTCTGCTTTGCATACAGCTATCTGATGTCTGCTATAAAAACAAGAAATAAAGTAAAAGTTTCCTCACATCCACTCAAACTATGGAATTGATCACTTTGTGTTGCTTGGTTACAGGCTTGATCACATTCTCGGACAAGACACATGGACTGCCGCGCAACGAGGGATACTTTGAGGGGAACAAACTCATTCGTCGAGAAAAATGTTCTGGGATCATTCAACGGGCAAGAGATGCTGCAAATAAGGCAAAGTCTTATGGTTCATGAAGATTTTGTGAACTTGAAATAAACAACCCAGAAAATGTGCCTTATGAACTACAGAGTATATTAACATGTCAAATGAAGCTTGGCATGAAGAAAGGGAGTTCCAACTTAATCAAACATGACAACCAATCTCTACCGTATACTTACAGCTCATGTTGATTCCATTGTTAAATTTGTCTACATGGTATAAAAATTTTCTTTGGTTCAGCAACAGGTGATTAACATCACAAGATTGTTTTTTCCGCATTTTATGTAACATTTTGTACAGATAGTCGTCTATTACAAACCCGGGGCACAGGGTGGCCTAGTGGTTAAGTGTTTGCTTGTCATGCTGAAAACCTGGGTTCGAGTCTGGTGTCAATGTCATGATATTGGTGGAGTATTGCTTAAAGCGACATAAAACTAAACTCACTCACTCTTGTTTGTGGTTAGTTCAAGTTTCTCTGTGTGATGCATCATACTCGCACAACTTATTAGAAAGGGTTGTAATCAATGCATAATGGTAAAGAATATCTATGGTATATTTAGTGTCGTGTCCGTCTGGAATAGTGTCTATTTTGCTTTTTAAAATCTGGAAACCTGACATTTCAGACTAATAGTACAGAGAATTTCAGTATGAAAAAAAAGACATGTAACTCTGTGTCTCTGTTTTGTTAGTTGGAAGTTTGTAGATTCCGATGAAGGAGTAAGGATATATTCTGAAACGTTGTGTTTCTCATAATAAAGAAGTTGACACCCTTTACAAAAAAACTCTTCCATCTGGTTTCACTGTAAATGATACATATGTCAGTGTAATTTGTAATAGGAAGCTGAGTTGTTGAAGATCAGAGTGAATGTCTGTCAAAATCATTTTTCTGCTGATGGTGGCCATGGCAGAAGTTCTGCACTGAATATGAGCTGATGTTGAGTCGTTGCTAGCATTATTTGTAAACATGGACAACATCTGTAAACATGTCAACATTCAATATAATCAGAACTAAACATAAAAAATCTTTTGAGAAAGAGGGTGTAACTGCCACCTCAATCAAGGAAGAGTTATTTCTTCACAAATCCTGTCCACTGTGTATTGTTAAACAGAGTATATGTCAGTGTTTCATAATGTTGCACATATTAAGACACCTGGAATGTTAATGTATTGTAATGTTACACATGTTAATGTTTGTGCATTGTTAACAAACTGTAGTGTTACACATTTTGTCAGAGTTATCTGCTTTGTGTTGGCATCAAGGGAGTTTATCCCACATAATTACCTGCCTCAATGATATGTAATTATTTTGTTGACCTTGACATTGATTTTTCTTTATACATCATTTTCCTCCTTGTAGTTCAGTAACCACGGTAACAGTATTTTCATTTGTATTAGTCCTAGATATGTTCTGGATTTGTTGGGTTTTTTTGTGTTTCCTTACCTTTTTTTTCATATTTAAATATAGCAGTCCTCAACAGAATGGTATTGGTTCTATTTAAACTTTTCACAGCCAGTCCTGCTTACTTTGTTTCACTTACTTGCCATATGTTTTCCAGCAGTTCTGAGACCATATTTAAAAATGTTCATGAATGTTTGGTCCAAAAAGTTTGGTTGAAAGGTCAACAATTGTGTATTTATTCCAATTTCAATATATCACTTTGATTTTTCCAAATGTCCATCCTAATTCATTGTGTTTTGAAGGTTTTAAGAAAACAAAAACTCAATTGATATTATTGAGTACTATCAAAATTAGTTTTTGTCTGAAATATATCAGTCTTGTATTTCTGGCAGTGTTAATTTGTACATATTTCTATAGCTTATCAGAATTAACTGTTCTTTTATAAAGTCAGACCTTACTTCTTCAGAATCACTTTCTGTGCCTTAATGCTCTGTGATATGCTGGATTTGAGAACTTGGACAATCACTGTCTAAATATCATTTTCTCTGAATGTCTGCATACAATGACTGTTAATGAAGACAGCCATATAATAACCAGCATGGCTTGCCAGTTGATGCAACAATAACTCCATCATCAATCAGGGAATAAAAGAGATGCATTATTTTTACTAATGAAACCATTATGTATATCTCACATTGTTTATTGTTAATCATGTCCAATAAAGATCTGTATTTTGTATTCAGGTGTCGTGGTTTGAGACAAGTGATAATAAGTACATTTTTAGAGATCTAACTTGTTCTGGGCATTGTGGCATAGCTTAGTGGTTAAAGCATTTGCTTGTTGCATACAAGATCTAGTTTCCATTCCCCACAATGGACAATGTGTGAAGCCCAATTCTGGAGCCCCTCACTTTCATATCGCTGAAATATTGCTGAAGCAGCTTGAAACCATTCTCACTCACTAGGACGTTTTCTGGAATTGATGTGTTACTGGTAAGAGGCAGGACAGCTTTCGGCTGTAACATGAGCTCTCACAGCTGATAGTAGGGTAAGCGAGTGACTTGAGTTTTACACATTTCTCGGCAATATTCCAGCTATATTTTGGTGGTCTGTACCTAATCAAGTCTGGACCAGACAATCCAGTGATCAACAACATGGGCATCGATCTGCGCAATTGGGAACCAATGACATGTCAACCAAGTCAGTGAGTCTGACCTCCTGATCCTGTTGGTCGTCTTGTACGACAAGGATGTAGGGTGATCTCCACAAGCCAGTTGTATTAGTCTTGTAAGACCAGGATCTTCTGATCCTGTTAGTCGCCTCATACGTCAAGGATGTAGGGTGATCTCCACAAGCCAGTTGTATTAGTCTTGTATGGCCAGGCTTGGCTTTGTGGTTTGTCAATGAAGATCATAGAAGATCCAGTGTGACAGGTCAGATTAGTCCATGTTCACAATTAAAACCAGGCACAGTTTGGTCCAAGTCCGAGGAATATACTGTCCTATGCCAAACAATACCCAGCTTCGGCTATACCCCTCAAAGCTAGAATATATCCCCTTGTGTAATTCAGCTTTGTTTAACCTGTATTTACACGGTATATTTACTCCTTAATGTTTGGTGTGGCACATTTAAGTATTTTTTATACACATGAAACACTACAACAATCCTGTACACCCAGTACTGTCCTTTGTATTACAGTGTCAGAAGGCCAAGCTTCCCACTGACCTCAAAGATGGCACTGTGGATTCTATGCCTCTTCTGCATGATACAAACCCTGATGTGATGGGGACACTGGCTAACATCCATGATGAGCTCTGCTTATAGTCCCAGCATCCATTATGGTCAAGAACATCGAACATCTTACTTTATCATAAACACAACAGCAACAAGGAAATCACGCCACAAACTATCTCAAGAACTAGTGCCATATTAATTGCATGGGTTCAAAGTTGGAACCATGTCGGATTGGACCCTAAACAGTTTGGAATCGATTTGGAAAATGCACTTTATTTTGAAAACAACCATGAACATTTTGATATTGTTAGAAGTGTTTAACTTGCTACATTCACATGTACAGTAGTGAAGACCTGCAAGTTTGAGGACATTATACATGATATCACATTATCCACAGAAAAGTTAACTGAACATATTTTTTAAAAATTGAATTACGTTGTTTTGGGAATACATTTATATTTTAACTGAACTTGCAAATGCTACTGATCTTTGATCTTTTGGGACAGTTGGGTAGACTAGTTGTTAAAGCTTTTAGTTGTCTCCAAGGTTCAATTCCCCACATGGATATGCCCATTTTGTACCCCATTGTGATGCAGCTGGAATATTACTCTCACTCACTTTGATCCTTTGTATGAACCAATTCCTGGTTGGAGAAATAAAAATTTGTCTAATAACCACTTCTGATGTGATGTGGGTATTATCGTCTGACCTGGCAAAGTGGGTGGGTTGGGGTATCTCCACCTGGACAATAAATCGGTCTAGGCCACAATATACCTGTGGATAATCTAGCCTATGCTGCTTTAACCCAGGCATATCTTAGCTGGGCTATAGTAGGGGTTATAGTCTGTCCTTTGAGGTATAAATGGCTCTAGGCCATAATGTACCTAGAGGGTATTTTAACCGAAGTCACTTTAATTCTGGGTATAGTTTGGTATAGTTAGTTAGGGTCTATGTCCTGTCCTGGGGGTCAATTCCCTACATGGGTACAATGCGTGAAGACAATTGCTAGTCTCTCTCGCCATGATATAGTTGGAATACAGCAAAAGCTGAGAAAAAACTCACTCACTCTCTCTCATTAGTATGTTCAATGTGTCAATGGTTAGAGATGAAACACTTTCTGAACTTTCTTTTGTTAGTGTAACATCAGCTCACAGTGTTGATCTCAAGGTATCCCCCCCCCTCTCTTAAGACAGATGAGCAGAAAGGATGGTTTGTAATAATTTTTTATTTCAAAGATTTATGATGAAAAATATATGCCACATTGTAAAAATATGTTAACAAAGTGTATATAACTATCTAAAGGCAGCACTAAAAATGTACAATAAATGCTTATTTTTCACTCTGCACACAAACCAGACTTTAAAACAATTTCAAATGCCTAAATAAAAGGGAGGTATATGATGGTGGTGAGAATGTTAAGAGATTTGCTACTTTGTGTCTACAGTGGCCAGTGTGCATTACTGGAAGGTGTGCTTGCTGATGGGCCTTGATGGGCATAAGTTGTTCAAGGTTATGCCCATAAAATATTTGAAGTGAGGTGAACAAACTCTTTGTGAAGCGAGATTAAAGTCGACATCAATTTTTATTTTGGACTGTCACCAGGAGAACTTTATGCTTCATTTTGATACATAGACTAGTTGGGACATCCAGAAGTCACACAAAGTATGAAAAATCTGAGGGAAAGTGAATTCAAGACAAGAATGCCAATAAAGATCTCATACATCAGAAACAACTTGAAATGTCAGGATATATCTGATGCTCCCAGAAAGAAAACAAACTTACTGCCTCCAGAAAAAAAACAAAAACAACTTGCTGCTAGTTATGGACCTGTATATTTAATGCCTCTTAATCATACTGAGAGCAAACACTAAAACACCCAGTGTCTGGTGTGGAAGCAATGAGGTGATGTCATACAGTCAGCAGTATCAAAACAGTATCACCTTGGACATAAGGGAACCTTGACCACAGTAGAATCTGATCAGACACAACTGGAAATTATTCTCACATGAATGTTTAGAATATGCCACAGAAAGTTGTAAAATTTATCACATCTTAAAAATACGCAGAAAGAAACATTTACATGGACACTTTTGGCAGTAAACAAACAATGGCAGTGTTAACAACATGTTAAAAGCATGCTCTTTCCATTTTACTAAGGGATAACTGAACATAATAGGAGTGACCTAGACTAATATGTCTTAATCAGAGGTTGTTATTATGATTTGAAACCTTTGTTTGACCAATTAGAATAAAGCATTTTTCAAATTCGCAGCACAAGTAAAAATCATTAATTTTACCTTACATAAACCTTATTTATAAATAAAAATTGTACACTGAGTAGATTTTTGATGCACTGATTAATGTTGAGCAGAAACTTACCTTGCCAATCTATATGCTTGGATGAAAAGTCAGCTTCAAAAACATTCCAAAACATACGTCACCTCACTCAAATATGTACAACAAAAAATATTCAGTTTCTCTTAAATCATACAAAATAAATACAACATGCAATTGTATCTTGCACAAACTTCAAACAAATGCATATATTGATAACATTGTCATGGTATCATTCTTACAACTACTTCTAGTACAAGCAGACTACTTTACATTAAACTTACTACCAATAAAATTACTCCTAAATAAAGATGCATGACTGAAATGAACATCCGTATACATTTGTACGACACAGATGTTTCAAAACAAGATGATTAACTATGATTAACATCTATAGCATTCCATATCAAAAAGGGTGCTTCTGCACTTAAAATAATTGGCAGGGTTCACATAAGCAAACCTTTATTCTAATGAATGAAAGTTGGACATGAACCTCAAGGTCACATGCAACATAAAACACAACTTTACAGAATCTGATACTTTTTGGTATGCACTTATCAAAACAAATCATCAAAAATGCCAATTCAACATTCCAAAACACATGTATGAAAACATGTTTGAGAAAAAAAAACCTGTTACATTAAAAAATATGTTGATTGTGATAAGCAGACTCTGTCACAAAGAAAAGTCAATGTCCGGTTTATTGACACTTATGTCTGCCTGCCTGTCTGCAAATGACAATATGCAATGTACAACTTCAATCACTGACCACATCTAATTTAAAATTAACACCATCAGGCTAGAAAGCCATAAACAAAGAGCTAGCTAATCATATCAGCGAATGAACAAGTGGCCAGCTCTGACTGGGTTCGGTATCGTGGATGCTTTATTTCAAAGGAGGTTCACCAAAGTACAAAATATTGCACCTTTGATTTGCGATTATACGCTTGAAATTTTGTTTATTTGTTTTTTTCCTAACCAGCAATGCATTTTATATATCATGAATAAGTGATGACTGTGTTTTAATTATGTTCAGTTTTTTGGTTGCATGTGACCTTTAAACTTTTCCAATTTCTAAAAAGCAACTAATTTTATATGAGGAATATAACAAAGAGTGTGAGAAATAACATTAAAATATAAGTTGTTGGCAAATATGATTTGCTGGGATGGCATAAAGTTTGCATTGACTGTATCACAATACTGACGGATTATTTACCATATTTCCTCTAATAAGTGCCCCCAGCGCATTTTTTCAACAGACCTCAGACCCAGCGCTTATTTCGATTTTGCAAATTGTACAACTTTCAATTAAAAAGTCATGTTGTACAATTTCATATGTTGTGCTCTTACTGGTGAACATAGTGAACTGTCCATTGTCTGAAGTATTAATTGTTAACAGACAAATTTTTCAGCATTTTGGCTTTCGTAACTAGTTTTGTGTGTCCCATGAAGATGAGGCAATCTCTGAGAATCTATGTTCTGATTGTATGACTTTGCAAATACACTCTAAACTTCAAGTGTTCAAACGTCTGTGTATGTTCTGAATTGGAAAACATAGGCCATATTTAGAACAGGCGTGTTCTGTTTTAGACCACATGTGTTCAAAGTCCAGCTCTACAAGCTCCACAAAGATGGGGAAGTACTGAAGGGATGGAACAATTCCATCGAGGAAACCACATATGTCCTGTCTGTTTGTGAAGTAAAGGAGAAAACACGCCCCCGAGGTTTTGGTAGACAATGTAAAACCGGAGGGGGTGGGAAATCCCTGACCGGTCCCGACCGAGATGGTTTTACATTGTCTACCAAAACCGAGGAGAAGTGTTTTGTCTAACATATATACCGTCGATGATGGGTAATTACAATGTAGATGATGATTTAATGAAGCTACATAACAATAATAATAAGCGTGCGTAAAATCAATTTAATGACAGTAACTATAAGAAGATAATTTAACCTCTTCACCTTTGACGGCCTGCTGGCCGTGCGGTAGAGCGTCTGCTTATGGATGAGAGAATTGCAGTTCCAATCCTGCTTTGGAAAATCTTTGTATTGTGAGTTTAATCTTGAACGATATTTTTCAATTGATTTCAAACACTCATGTATCATTTGAATGTTGATGTTCATATGATGTTCATCTTACCAGCTAAAGTAAAACCTGTCCCTCCAAAACCAAAAACTCAAATGCAGTTATTCTGGGGAAAAAAGAGATGACCTAATATATAGTGAGAAGTGCACTTTGGGTTTATATTCTAATAAGAAGTCTGCCTACAGCGAGTTTGGATGACAGATGCATTAAAAATATCCATGTATTGCATTTTCAAATGGTCTGAACCCATTGGTAAGTTGAAGGTTTAATTTTCTTACAAAGGACGTTTTGCAAAGTATCATACTTGAACTGCATAAACTGGAATGACAGGTCTTAAATTAAGACACAAAAGAAATAATGACATCTAATTGCTACATCCGGCATTATCCAGTATGCCTAGATATGAATAGAAGAGGGAGAGGAAGCTGATTGGGGTGACATTCACATGTTTGACACTGCCTTCTTCCATGAGTTGAAAATTGTGTTTCCTCTTACTTAGACATATTTCAACACTGTGCTGTCCCGAAGAGTCAGAGATATCAGATGGACACAACTCAAAAGGAGTGAAGCCATGACCAAGAAAAATGATGGTGGAACTAAGACACATCTGATAATGGCACATGTTGAAGGCAGGTGTTTAAATCCACTTGCGAGTGTACTTGTACTGACAGTGTCACATACGATGTCAAATATTATGATGACATTCGCGTAGATCAGCTAAAATGTGTACTGAAGGTTTGTAAAAGTAATACTAAATGAAAATTCAGATCATCGTATTTTATGTTATTGTTCAGATTTCTAGTATCCCATAATTACCACAAATTTTGCCATATGATGATACATATCAATTTAAGGGTAACTATTTTACAGCTGTTTCTGAGATGGACCTAACAGAAGCCGCTGACCACCGCTGTCCTTCAGTGAGTGAGCTTAGTTTTACGCCGCTTTTCAGCAATATTCCAGGAATATCATGACAGGGAACACAAGAAAATGGGCTTCACACACTGTACCCATGTGGGGAATTGAACCCAGGTCTTTGGCGTGATGAGTGGACGCTTTAACCACTAGGCTACCCCCCCCCGCCCCCTTGACCACTGTCCTTCAGACGGGGCATGGTTAGGGTTTGGGAATAACTGCCTAGCTTATAGGTCTGAATGGCCGATAACATATCAAAACCCAGCCCCCCGGCCAATGAAAGTTGGAGAAGGGACGTAACTGACATGTCAATGAAAAACCCAATAAACCCAGCAAGCGCAGCATACTTAAGTTTAATAAACAGGGAACATTATGAAACAAGGAAGGTAAAAACCACCACCAAGCCTTCACCAGGGATTCGAACCATAAAAAACCTTCACCAAGTAAAAGACGCAGGAGAAGGGTAGAAGTTTTAATTGGCTAGGGTATTACGACCATGCTCACTGGTGAGACCTACGAAAACCAAATTTGTCATGCTTTCTAGAGTGCTTATGAAGTTGGTAATGCCGTATAAAAGTATTTGGACGGCTCCAAATAGAAGCCGAGCAGATTTTCTTAATGGGCATGGCCGCAGCACAAGCTTCAGATGTGGCCATTGCCCTTACCGAGCGAGCCTTTAATCCTTCAGGGGGAGGTAGACCTTAGTGAACAGACCCAATACAAATGTACAAATGGCAGAGACAAGTCACCTAGAAATGGTGTACTTGTTTCACCACCATAACAGCAGAACAACTGCTTATCTTTATGGATAGACACTGTTCATTTGACACAAGCCTTGAGAATCCTAAGGACATCACATTAGAGAGCTACCTGATGCTCCAGGCTGAAGGAAAGCAGGAAGCTCAATAGGCACTTTTAAGTAAAATGAGCCTGCAATCTTAGGACGGTCAGAGTCTGGTAGATAAACTAACTCTATCTTTGTGAGATACAGTAAGTTCAGGGTTGACAGACATCACATGAATGTCACCTACCCTTCTCCCAGACGTTACCCCACAAGAAAAGCTGCCTTCCAAAAGGGACATACTGAGTAATAAACAGGACAAGAGACACATTTAGTTTTCTGTTTACAGCCTAAACATCATTTTTACAGTGTAATAGAGACACAGCCCCTAATAGAGGAAATATGGTATACGATAACAGTAATGGCCCCTAAGACATAAATACAGCATGATAAATGACTCATGCTGGAGTAAAACATGTGACCACTTCATTTTCAATGAAAATTGTACATCTCTAAAAACAGCACTGCCAGAAGATTTTCAGTGGAACGATGTCATAGTATTGTGACGTCATCAAGTTCATGACGTCATAGCATTGTCAGGGCACTGTGCAAAATCTACTGTCAAAGTGATGTCTCATAGGAGATATTGTCTGATATCATATAAGTGATATCACCTTTGGAACACAGTTTTGGATGATAAATAACGAAGGCTAGGTATCTGTTCTTTAGACAAACCTATTTCTCTAAACAACACTTGCCATTCAGATACCAGGCCGTAATGAATCGATTCTTATGAGTGGCAATCATATTTATCAGAAATAATTATGTAACATTATTAATACATTATTATAACTGCTGTATCGATAATACATAACATTACTATATCACAGTTCTACTTTGATGAGGAACCAGTTGTTATCCAAGTAGCACCGTCTTCATGGTAGTGAGGGTGGGTTTTCCTGCTACCCGAGATGGACTTGGGGTCTTACAGGGGGACGTTGAGGGGGTCAAACTGGTGACCTTTGTGGGTGTGTCTTGCTGAGATGCCAAATCCTCTGTCGACATCTTGTCAAACAGTGCCTGTACAATCCTGCTCACTGACTGGCCAATTTCTGTGGGCGAGACATCTGGTTTGCCAAGTACACTCCAGTCATATTCTGACACTCCATGTGGTACCTGATAACCATGTAACCATGTATTTAACAATATATTGCTGAAATCCTTCAGTAGCTTTGTTGTGGCACAAAAAACACCATAATAACATGAACAATCACACTTTAATACACTTCACCAGACTCTCCTACATATACTAACCCAGGGAATCTGCTCATCTCAAATGTCCTTAAGGAGGTCTGTATTTACAAAGGCCACCAGCTAACAATGGCTTTATTGCTTTCAGACATTATATAGATAGAAAAGTGCCAAGTGTGGCATCAAAAGAAACAAAAGAAACAAAGAATCAAACAAACCTCAAATATCTTGTCCGGGATGTTAAACTTGCCGCCTGCAGCGCCCCCTGTACAGCGGACCGGAATTACCACATGGTCGTTCCATACAAATTGTTCTGCCTCATGAGCTGCACCAGGGCCACCTAGTGACAAAAACAAGAATCAGGAATCTTGAACCCTATTTGGTGAATTTTTCTTGTCAACCGTTACAAATATGCTGTAGCTCATCTGAAGAGAATACAGAAATATAAAGAACAGAACAAAGAAGATACTTATCACTACCTCAAGATAAAGATCTACCAAAGGTATGTGTTTAAACATTGCCCAGACTCCTTGACTGTGTGTTTGTTGTTTCTAAGTCGTTTGGTTGGTTGGTTGGTTGGTTGGTTGGCTGGTTTATGCTGCACTCAGCATAATTCCAGCTATATAAACAGTATGAGTGCCAATCTACCCAACTGGGATTGGGTGACATCAACCAAGTCAGTGAGATTGACCACCTGATTCCGTTAGTCACCTCTTACGACAAGCATGGATTACTGAAGACCGACACTAACATGAATCGGCACAGCTGGAATCATTTCTGACCATAAGGCAAATTAGAACTTGTAACGCACTCTCTCACCTTCAATGAGAATGCAGACATCAAAAGTTCTGGCCACGACATTTTCCCTCTCACGCACACTCTCTCCACAGAATATGGTCTTTCCAAATGGAACAATACCGAAGGTGAGATCTGGGTTCTGACGTGCCTGCTGGTGTCGATCCTGGGAAAACATAACCTGGTGGTCACTCAGCCATTTTCAAGATACATGTACCATTCTCCGTCATTACACTTTATCACATAACAAGTGTACTGTCAACAAATGAGAGTTGTATTCCGTGACACAGCAATTTGAGTTTAGCAATTACCATAGCCATAATCTAATTTTACATTTACTTTTAGTATATACATACACAAATAAAACATCCACAGTACATAGGTATAGTGCCATCTATAGGGTCAGCCCACCCATAAATTAACTCTCAGTATAAACCTTCAAAACCCATGCTAAGTCATATACCCTCACTATAAAGCCATGAAGCTTTAAGCACAACACAACTGGCACATTTCCTATATTTGTATCAGAAGTATGTCTGTCTTCCTTTTTGGTAAGAAGTCAGACATGTCGGAATTTTTTTTTTTCTTCAAAAGATTGTGTGCCCACCCCTCTTGCATTTGTTAGCTCTCCAAGCGAACTTTAGATATCAAACTATTTGACGTTTATATCCTGCCGCTGACCTGGTTATCACGTTCAGGCAGGACATGCCACACACTGTTCTTCCTCCACAGTCTTTGAGATTCCTCGTAAAAAGTCTGACTGACTGTTTCTCCAACACCAAAAAAACCACCAGTTGCCATGGCGATGTTTGGGAGCTGTGCCAACTCACTTCCAATTGATCTGAAAAAACACCCCAAACCTAATAACAAACCAAACTAAAAAAACCAGAGAGAATGAAGGCTAGAGTTACATTATTATCAACTATTATGCTACTCCTATCTGATGATGTATGTTGCACATACCGACAGACGGCCTCAGTGATGGTGTTGTAGAACTTAGTGCTGCCAGAGATGTAAACACAAGACGTCTGCCCAACTCGGCCCTTGATGTGGTTCACCTGCAAAGTTGGCCCAGGTCATTAACAACAAGTTAGCTACCTTAAATCATCAGTACCATTTTTTCTATATTATCAGAGCAATCAATCAAATGACAAAGGAACTACCTGTGACAACTTAGACTCAGATTTTACCTCGAATTCTTACACTGATACACAGTACAAGACCTCAGCAAGTAAAAACTTGGTTAGCTGTCATGATCTTATTATAACTGTCTCAGAAGAAAATACAACACAGCCTTTGGTTAATAAGCAGTCAAGGGAGACTACACTGACTCAGAATTAATTTGATGATTGTACCAGTTTTATGGCAATTATCACAGGTCCAAAGTCAGAAACTCCAGAGGCATATCATCTCATATTGTTAAGGGAAATTCCTAATGGACTCAGGTCACATCTCCTCTAAATACTTTGACTTTTAAAAGTCAACTTTGATTTCAAAATCTTGAAAATGCATCGAGATGCTTTAAGATTTTCAGTCTGATTATGTCATCAAAATTGTTTGACTAAAGAGAATTCCAAGTCTAATTCTAACACTGGACTCAAATTACAACTTTGGAAGCACACCCTGCACACCTTATGTCGTACCATGACCAACCTGGCTCATGGAATCTGGCCAATAACAAATGGACCAGCTAAAATAAACATTCACAATGGACACAACTGTTAGGATGACACACACTCAAAATGAATACAGTGGATAAGATGATAAACACTTATAATGGACACAAGGGTTAGGATAATAAATACTCGTAACAGACATAATGGTTAGGATGATAAACACTCATAAAAGACATAATAGTTAGGATGATAAACAATCATAACAGACATAATGGTTAGGATAATAAACACTCATAACACATAATGGTTAGGAGGATAAACACTCATAACTGACATAAAGGCTAAGATCATATAGGAATACTCACTGTTCGTGTGAGTCGGACTTCATCAAACTCCTCCCGCAGATTGTTGCAACTGCTGGGGTCAGTACATCGCTGGACCCGCGTCAACAGACTCTGTCCGAAGTTTGTCTGTTGCACGCTCTGATGGAAAACAAAAACAAACTCACAGCTGGTCCCAATGTCTTACTTCAAAGGAGGAAGTCCCACTGTCTTACCCCAAACCAGCTGATCCCAATGTCATACCTCAAAGCAGTTACTCCTAGTGTCTTACCTCAATGAAGTTGCTCCCAATGTCTTACCTCAGTACAGTTGGTTCCAGTTTTACCGCAATGAAGCTGGTCCCAATGTCTTACATTTACTGAGTTGGTCCCAGTGTCTTACCTCAAAGGAGTTCATCACAATGTCTTATTCTAAAAGAGTTGGTCCCAGTGTCTTAACTTCAAAGAATTGGTCCCAGTGTCTTAACTCAAAAGAGTTGGTCCCAGTGTCTTAACTCAAAAGAATTGGTCCCAGTGTCTTAACTCAAAAGAATTGGTCCCAGTGTCTTAACTTAAAGAGTTGGTGTCAATGTCTTACCTCAATGTAGTTTGTGCCAATCAGCATACTCAACCAGCCTGGCATGCGAAACTCCTCAAACTTGACAGGAATCACTCGTTTTCGGTGCTCACAATAAAATACCTGCGTTAGAATTGAGAGATAGGATTAGTTTTGAAATATTTCAGAAGAGCAGGTAGAACACAGAGACATAGTCATCATTCAGTTTCTCACCTGCTGCTGACATGTTCTTGACCTTGAGAAAGCTTGTGACAAAATGATGATAACAACAGCTGCCCTGTCTGCAAATTCTTGGAATGTCTGATTGCTTGGACACTGGGATAACATGTTGTTGTTTAATTCTTGACTGCCAAAAACTGAAATAAAATCACAAAATCAGACCCAGTAATTGATCCTGCCATACAATAAGTGATCTGTTCTACTCCTATTTAGACAAATCTTTTAACAATGTCTCAGTATTATGTGACAAGAGTCATCAGAAGACAACATATGCTCCCGGCCCCCAAATATTTGAAAGGACAAATAATCTGACAATTACTTGATGCTTTTTAGACTAAGTTTGAATCGTTTCCACGGAAATCATGAAAAATATAAATGCCATATAGATCTATCTGTAGACAGCAAAAGGCACCACTTCAAGATCTGTCTCATATATCTGCCAAGATCTGTTGAAAGATATCAAATGTTTTTTGAGTTGTGCTCTGGAAACGAAACCCATTCCCCCTGAATTGTTTCCATGGAAACCAGGAAAAATAAAAACACCAAAACTTGTAAATGGCAAAAGGCACCACTTTGTGGTCTGCCTCAAATATCTGCCAAGTTTTGCTGAAAGATATTAAATAGTTTTTGAATTGTGATCTGGAAACGAAGCCCATCACTCCATTTTCAGATTAAGTCAGAATTGTTTCCATGGAAACTGAAAAAATGATAAATCACAAAGATCTGCAAATAGCAAAAGGCACCACTTTAAGGTCTGCCTCACATATCTGGTAGGTTTTGCTGAAAGATATTAAGAAGTTGAAGAAGTGCTCCAGAAACAAACATCCCTTTTGAAACTAGGTCAGAATCATTTCCATGGAAACCCAGAAAAGGATAAATCACAAAAATCTGTTAATACCAAATGGCACCACTTTAAGTTCTGACTGATATATCTACCAAGTTTTGCAGAAAAATATTGAACGGTTTTTGAGTTCTGCTCTGGAAACAAAATGATTATGGACAGATGGATGGGCAGATGGATGGACGGATGAGGTGTTGACAATATCCCTCTGCATTACAAGACAGGGATAAAAATAAATGAAAAAACCCAACTACATTTTACTTGAAAATACAAGTGCACCAGTGAAATTGAGACTCATAACCTGTGCAATATCTTGACTTGCTCCTTTCAGTGGTAAGTCATTACAGAGTGTGGCGCAGAAGGGAAAATAGTATGGTTCAGCTTGTGTGTGACTGATTAAGTTAGCCTTATCTGTACAACTTACTGTCTTGGCTGAGGGGTAGAGTGTCTGACTCACACTCGGTTGAGTCCCTCTCCCCTGTTGCTGTACACCACACCCCCAGCCCCGCCCCCTCAAGGAGTTGCCTCAGGTCCTTAGCCTGTGGACATATAAAATGTATGAAGTAACACTGCACTCAGCAATTTTCAAGCTACATGTAAATAATCGGGTCAAACAATCCACTGATTAACATCATGAGCATAGATAAACGCAATAGGAAAAATGATAACATGTATCAACAAAGTGAAGGGGCTGAGTGGGTTAGATTGCTGACATTGTGAGCTGGGGAGTAGGTGCCTGACTCCAAGTGTGGGTTCAAATCTCAGACAACTTTCTACATGACTTTGGGTATTCTCAGTTAGTTACATGCCTGCATTTCACGTACATGTGAGTGTGGCTGCTTGTGCTAGCCCAGATGTACTCTGGGTTTACAACGGCTGACCACGGATATACCATGTTTGACTCAGTTTAACATGGATACCCCATGACATCAGACAACTTTTTTCAGCATTACTCAAACCTCTGGCATGCATTATACCCTGTCCAAAACGCCACAGATTCAGTAACAAAGCTTAGCAATATATAAGCTGCTAGTCAGGACATTATGTAGCTGCTTGTCATGACATACAATAAGTCGCTCATTGTAACAGAAATCAGCAGCCCGCTGACATCTATACTTACAAAAGCAGTTTGGGCAGGATGCACACAGATGACAACCAATGTCTTCTCCCCATTTACAGACTCGTCAATACTAAGGATGCCCTCAGGCAGCTTGCCAGCAAATGTCTTCATAAGCGTTTTCTACCAAAAAGAGATTACACAGTGAAATCCACCATAGTTTCCATGGAAACAAATATAAGATGAAAACAGATACTAAGCGATCAGGATAAGTGAACAATAACGGCTAACATCCTGGTCAGCTACATTACAACAACCAGACCAGACCAGACAAACCAGTGATCAAATGGTGATTGAGGTAGTAGATTGAGGTAGCCTGATGTTTCAGGGAAGCTAGAAGTAGTGCAGATGTTAAGCATTTACAACTTAGCATAAATTCACAAACATGTGTATGGCTTGAATAAAAGAAAACATACATCAGGGTCAATCCGGGATTCAAACCTATGATCATACTTTCCTGGCATGACTAAGGGCAGCAACTCCACACACCAATCTCTCTTTGATAGTGTGACAACATCAGTGTCTAACACAGTGGAGATGAGAAAGGTTTTAGCTGGTAAAAACAACTGATGATCAACACCCTTAAGGTGGCCCTGCTCCCTGTAAAGGTTAGTTCTCTTAACAGAATGAGGTCTCAGGGCCCTATTCTGATAGAATCTCAGTAAAGAACTGTATATAAAGAAATAAAATGGAAAGACATACAACCACATTGCCTCTCACAAGGATCAGCCTCAGTGGGAGTACTGCACTTTACCCGGTGCATCTTTTCAGATTAATTAGTGCTACCTAAAGATGGGAAAGGGTCCCAGACCCTAACCCCAAACCCTAACCCAATGGAAAGATTGTAAGGGGTGGAGGTGCTATAGAGAGATAATTGCTCTGCAGCGCTGGCTGGTGTTGCACCTGGTAAACTACATTCTAGCCACCTAAGCTTGCAAGCAAGCTTGCCCTCACCCGGCGAGTAAGAGAGGGAACTCGGTTCATCCCCCCCTGTCTGAGCTGTTCAAGTCTCTCTCCAATCTGGCTGGCAGTCTGTTCTATATACCCTCTGTCCCAGATGCGGATGTCTGTGGCCCGAGATCCACTGCCCTGATCCACCTCTGTACAATAATTACAGGAACACCTATTACTAATGGCAAATCAATATTCATAAAAAAATTCCCTGTTTCAATACTGAGATACAGTGGTAGTACAAGAGGAAGACAATACAACAGAGGCTCTGTACATCACCTAGATATGTCACCAACAATTTGAAAATGTCAAGAGAGTGAAACTGCAGTCAGAACTGATATTAAACTGGACTAAAACCTCTACCAAAACCTGAAAAGTTAATAAAATATGATGTCATGAAACATACAAGTATAAATTGTTATTATACTCCCATGTAAGTGGGGCTGGGACAAGTAAAAATTACCTACTTGGGTACCCGACCCGGATACCTGTTATAACAGTAACTTTTAACAAACCAGTCACAGGCAAGACTGAGAGTGGCGTTTGGATATATTTTGAATCAGGCACCATGCCAAAATGCATTTTATCCTTAGTGCAGCTAAGTCACAAAGAGTGAGTGAGTGAGTTAAGTTTTACGCCGCTTTTAGCAATATTCCAGCAATATCACGTAGGGGGACACCATACAATGGGTTTCAAACATTGTACCCATGTGGGGAGTTGAACCCGGGTCTTCGGCATGATGAGCGAACGCCTTAACCACAAGGCTACCCCACTGCCCCAAGTCACAAAGAAGGGGGCACGACATCAAAGTGGAAACATCTGAACAACATACATCCCTCCGTATGAAACGAGCTACAAACAACTACTGTACCAACAACACACAGACAAAATACAGTTGAAGGTGTAAATGCATAGTATATACCATTGACATTAGAAGTAACAAAGCAACGTAAACACCTTTGTAACAATGACACCATGTCATATCTTATTCTTTGAATTGAAAGGTATACTAGAGTAAACACAGATAACAACGCTGACATCAGATTCATAATCCCATTTATCAAATAATTCATGGTCTTTTGTTAAAATTTATGTTGATGCCAGGTTCCTGAGTCTTTTACACGTAAAAATCAATTACTTGCAATCTTAGTTACATGCGACATGCTTAGTTTTCGACAGTTGATATCTTGTGAGTTTTCAGTGCTCGTTTTGTGCACAATCTCAAACATAAGACAACAATGATGCAAAAATCTCTTTGAAAATAAAGCTATGACAAAAGAAAAACAACATTTAATTAATTCTTTATTAATTAGTCACATGATCAAAGTTGGTCTGGGTATTGACACGGGTACCCGGATCCAACTCATTACACACCCGTCCCGAGTAGCCAGACTACCCGTCCTAGCCCTGATGTAAACGTAGGATAGTAACCCACTCAGCCACCAAGGCTTCTACTCGAATCCTGGATGGGATCCAACCCAAAGAAAGTACTAGAATGTGTACTTTACTAATAAAGTGTAATACCAAATATAACATGTTACATTAGACCACTTTGTAAATGGGATTAGGCATTCATATTGAGCAGATCAGATTCTATGCATGCAAAACACACACACAAAATATTGTTTGCATGTTTTTTGCGTGAAAAACGCAGGTTTCTGCATTAACCCGGACACTGAATCCAAAATATAGTGTGTTACATTAGACCACTGTCTAAATGGCATCACAAGACAGAAGTAGATGAAAGGCTGTCAACTTCAAATTCAGAGGACATTAGGTTATTGAGCTAAAATGAATGTTAACAGCACAGAATTTAATAGATTTGACAAAGAGCAATAATCAGCTTTAACATCACTACTAAGTACATATGCACAACATTTTAGTGCATCATGAAAAAGGAATGGCTGATTACTGGCCTTAAGTTTCAGTTTTAAATACGGTGAAAAATGTACAGGTCAAAATGTTATAAAAATCCACCAAAATAAGGAATATACATGACTGCTACATGCACCACTACTGACCATGTTGACTACTTGAGTTCCAATTTCATGGATTTTGAAACAAATGTCTGAAAAATTGCCATAAACACCACTGATGCTGACAACAAACCTGTCTGTATCTGAGCTGGAGACTTCCAACAGATGTACTGTGTTGTTGCAAACTGTATTGCCAGACAGCGGGGCGGCCATGTGTCCAGGAAGTTGACCGGGAGTATATACTTGCCCAGCACATCTGCCAGCTTCACCTAGAGCAAGTATGTAAGTCAACTAGTTTACACCTGAGGTTGTCACTGAGTTTAGTGTTGGTGGTTGATGTGTGACAATAGTTTCAGCACATTTAGATTCTGTCTGTATGCATGCTCCAACAATTGTCAAGGTTTTTGATATCGGTAGATAATGTGTGATGCTAGTTTCAGCTGTTTAGATTCTGTTTGCAGTGAAAGTCACAAAAATCAGCCATTGTGTAAGCCAGCATTTTGTGTCCTGAGTTTGGTTTGGCTTCAGGAACTAGTGTTTGTGTTACTCTGATGACGCCTGCTAATTAGAATTAGCTCTGCATAGACTGCTGTATACGACAGTCATGATTTGTCTGTGAGACTGAAAGTAAGGGACCAGTCATTTAGCTATATACATCAAGCAGTAGCCACCTCTCTATTTGTCCACTGTGTCTCGCCATATCTTGGTGTAACAAGAGGCACAAACACCTCGCAATTGCTGACAGCATCATTTAGGGAGTCCTGCCAGTCAACTCCACTCTTTATCTCGTGGACGTCCTGAAAGAAACATAGAAGCAGCTTACACCCTCCAGAATTGTATCAGGTGGAAACCAACAGGTCAAAAGAATGGCCCGTTTCACACTTTCTCAAGAAATATAACTATGGCTTCAGCCTGAGTTGTAGAAGTATTTAATATAGAATGTGAAAGAAATCATGGAGAAAAGGGAAGTGTTTTTGAATTCTGCTGAAATATCTCAACTCTATGTTCAGACATATTATCATACCAAATACACGCTAAATCCAAGGACAGACAACTCCTCCTTCAACTTGAGGGCATGGTCAGCAGCTTCAGCACGAACGTAACTAATAAGAAGCTGCTTTGTGTCTGGCGACGTGTAAGTCACTTCCGTCACGTCAACACTCGACTGACGATCTGTATCCTTCGTAGTGCGGAAACTCAGCTCTCTTAGTCTTTTAAAACCAGAAGATAATACAAATTAGGGTGTAGACAACAATTCTAATTTTCACCCTCCATTATATTACATGTAATCTTCACATGTATACCTGTTACAATATTATCATTTCAATGGTCACCACAGAGTTAACTCCCTTGTCAAGCTACTCCGAGTTATCAGTCTTTCATCACAAATCATTGGGTTTTCAGCTGTCCTATAAACAATTTAGCAGTATTGGGCTAACAGACCAGCTGAACATAAAGATAGACTACACAATACACCAGCTGATAATGAACAACACATGTGTAATAAATACCTTCTGATCTTCTTGCGGGGAGGTTCGAGGGCAGGAAACAGATCAATATCATTTTGGTTTTGTAGCATATCCATGGACGTGGTGTCTGCACATACAACAACACAGCCATCTACTATAACGTCAAGAACTGACCAATTAGCCTCCAGGCTCTTGTTGACCGGCCAACCGTTTGCATCCAAGAACATGTAGGAGTTTGGAATCCCACAGAAGAATGCCAACTGAAACACGGACGAACATTTCAATGTCATCTTCAGACATCTTCAAATAATACTGGCCGACAACAAATAAGTAATAAACCAAAAACCTGAATAATACAACTCTTTTTCCTAATGCATCACATCACAAAAATCCATTTGCATATTACACAGTATCAGTGTTACTGCCTTTCACTATTACATACTTGGAAATCTGACACATGAAGGAAACTCAGCAATAGAAGAAACCCCAAATCTCTTGAAGAAATATAAAGAGAAAGGAATTCATGATGGAACATACAGTGGAAGTTGTCAAAACCAACATCTGTCCAATCCGGCAAGTTGTCATCACCGGCATAAAATCTCAATCCCATCCCTGGCTGTCCACCATTCTGTCTACACTGGATTAATTCTTCAGTCCCAATGAGTGATAGTTTAGAGAGCTTCCACTGTACTTTCTATTCTCATTTCTATTTGGACATTCTGTGTTTTTTTCCTCTTTCACTACCAAAAGGTTATACATAAGACAGGTTGAAAAAGCTTCAGAACCATACAATCTGGCTGCAAATATTGTGGCATGTTCAGGCATACCCCCTTTAATTCGACTCAGTGAATTTTAGTCTCTACTGTCCAGGATTTATTGAGCAGATTTCAGTTCAATGGGTGAATCAATTTTTAAATACTTCAACTGGATCTTATCATGTATGTTATAGTCATATTTTCAATGTAGCGATGTCAGCACAGATATGTAAGATGTGTGAAGGACCTATTTCACCTCTTGGTTGATGGCCTGTCGAAGACTGACAAGTCTGCTTATGTAGTCTGTAAACACAAAGCCCAGGGCCATGCCAGTCTTAGCTTTAATTCCAATCTTTGGCTTTGCTGGAATAATATAGAAGTGAAATTGTAGAGAGACAAATATACTTAATGTTTATGGAACAAAAATCTATCACACTTGGAGGCTTCAAAACACAGATAGAATTTACACCGAAACCGTGCCCTGTGAAATTAACAAGAAGTTGCTATCCATGAAGTTTGCTTTATTAAAGGAGCCCATTAACCTAAAGTCGCAATGGTACAAGACAAACAGACAAATTGTCAGGATTGTGTACGTTTTCAGATTTTGCTTTATCTGTTTAATGTTGACAATGATGCCTGCATGAAGCTCAGTCACATGTGTGGGTGACTTTGATTTAATGGCATTTTGGGGTTGTCAGTATTATTTCAATGAGAGTTCCACCAATGTTACATCACTTTAAACCATTAAACCATGAAATGAGAAGGCGTGGTACTGCTACACACAAAAGTCATTAAGCAAAGATGGGATTCGAACAAGCAGATCCACAGCTTAGGAGAAGTCATCTTAAACAAAATTTACACACATAGATATATAATCAGCAAGTATGATATTAAATAATACTTTGCATTGGGAGTATATTAGCCATATTGCAAAGAGCTTGTGAATGAAACACAACATGATGACCTACCATATTGCTTGCTGATCCATACAGCTCCCTCTGGAGTCAAAATGTGTTGAAGCTGCAGTAAGCTTTCCTGACATCTCTCAACAGGCCACCTGGTGGCAGGAAAACACAAAACAAGACCACTTTATATCACAACTAATAGTCCTTATGAATAAACATCTAGTGGCTGGAAAAAATAATTAATCCTGAAATAACTGAAAGTTTCTTCAGTCTATAACTAAATTCCTTATAACATAATAATGTGCTATTCAGGAAATAAAATTTGCTCTACCCCAATGTGTTTTGTAATAAAGTATAGTTTTGCCCTGAACTATTATAATCAAAGCATGAGGACGGCAGTCCGTGTGCTTTGATGGTATAATAGTTCAGGGCAAAACTATACTTTATTACAAAACATATTGGGTTAGAGCGAACTGTACATCCTTTCTAAGATGCCAAATTTAATACTTTCTAAGGATAATTTTGATTAATCCCAGGCAAAAAACAAATGACTCTATCAGTGACCTAAATTAAGAATCCTCGCACAGGGCTAACTCAAGCGCCTTTTCTTTGATGTGTTTGCCGCCCTTACCGTTTGGTAAGACGAACGCTACCAGACAAAACAGATGATGAACAGTGTGATGACGAATTACGTTTGGTTTAAATATCTTCTCCAAAATATTTTAATTACATCTGTGGTTAACGTAAACCATATAGGGCAATATGAACATCGCATTAATAGTACCAATGTAAGTTTACATTAGTACATACAGCTAAAGCTGAGTAGTTAAGCGACAGTGCACGATTGCATTGCGAGAACAGAAACATTGTGCAAAAAGAGACTATTATCATCTCATAAAGTACTGTCGGCACCTTTTATCTATCACCGAAGCACCCTAGAGTATCAGATTATGACATGCAACATGTCATATTTGGGATTTCACTTTCTTAGTAAAGTACAAATTCTAGTACTTTTTTCGGTTGAGTCCCATCCGGGATTCGAACCCGCACCCTCAGAGTCAGGCACCTAATCGCCAGCACACAAAGTCAGCCGCCTAGCCCGCTCAGCCACCGCGACTAGTACGCAGCCTAGACTACCAGTTGTCCGACTTTCATTTGTGGAAGGCGGCTGACTTTGTGTGCTGGCGATTAGGTGCCTGACTCTGAGGGTGCGGGTTCGAATCCCGGATGGGACTCAACCGAAAAAAGTACTAGAATTTGTACTTTACTACTAAGAAAGTGAAATCCCAAATATGACATATGTTGCATTTGACCACTTTCTAAATGGCATCGTGTAATCACAGATTATGACATGATCACCTAAATGTTAATAATGAAACAACAAACATAACAAAGATTTGCCAACCTGTGAGATGTGACAAATGTGTATTCAGATGGGAGACTTCTTATTTGGGAATTAATCTGAAATCGCAGGGATGAGAGAGATTCAGATTTCTGGGATTGTTTGAGGACAAGGCAGCCTAGTGTTAGGTGTGGATGGATGCTGGTCTCACACACAACAGACACACCAACAATCAGTGGTTCATCTGTCTCCTCTCCAGCTGAAAACAAAGATTCATTTTCAAACACACTGATACAGATACTGGACTTCAGGCAAATAATTTGTATTTTAACATATTCTGCTGAAGGAATCTCTACTGCAATATACTATGAGGTAAGGCTGTCAACAGTGACTGACACTAACTGCACTTGTAGAGCATATTTTCCTAATTAGATATTATCCAAGCAGGACAGTCACCACCATCTTATAGTCTTGCTTTCAGGTACATAGCAAAGGGAGATAACAAGGAAATTCCTTTTGATCATTTGATACAACGTAGCATTTTGAAATATTATATCACATTAACGTCATCATTAAATGTTTCAAATTCTCAACAGCTTAATAATTTCAAAGGCATCTGATTAGATTTAATAGCAATTTAATTGTGCTTCCTTCACTTTTTTAGATTTGAAGTCTGTCAGTCTCCACCCTCATATTTAGACAATCTCAAGTACATACAATGGGTAATTACATAAACCTGCTCATCTCAAGGAATGGCTATGGTGTATGGTCCATTTCACTGATATTTTACTAGTTGATGAATGAAAAAAAGGTACTATAAGTACTTAATGGATGTACTGGCTAACAACCAGTCATTACCACATTCCAGTTATCGCAATACCTGGCTGCAGCACTTGTGCTGACAGCCTGGCTTGTTCTCCCATAGTATTTCACACACTGACACATTACAAAAGAGATTAGCTGTGAGAGTTAAAATCACTGTAAACATTTTACAGTGCACATGTTACAAATATGAATCCCCTCTAAAGACTAGACCCAAACACGTTGGGGATGTCATGTGACATGTGTTAGTTTTTTTACATGAAATTTCATTAATGAGAACTGAATAAAAATATGGATGGTTGTGCTGTGAATCTCTGACATTACTGTTACTGAACTGACATTACAGTTACTGAACTGACATTAGAGTTACTGAACAGACATTACAGTTCAGTAGAATATAACATGCTGATTTTAATTTGTATAAACATATGCATAATGCCAACACTCAGTCACCATACTTTGAATTGACCTAAATTTCCATCTCCATTTTATGGACTTGGCAGATACCATGCAGAATAAACTGACAAAATTTAACTGTCAATTTTCACCATTTCTTCACTTTCTTTCCAAAAAAAACCCCAAATATAACCAAAATTGCAAACAACTTCTAAAAAAGTCAATTTTGTTAATTTCAACCAGACGGCGACATCTCCATATTCCAATCAGCTTATATTGGGATCTGTCAAGAGAGCAAGGTTTTTTCTTATAAATATTGTAAATTAGGGTGCGACGTGTTTGTATAGATTCTTATATCGTTGTCCCAAGAATGATGGACAACGCTATGAGAAGCTGCACCGAGGTTTGAACCACAGACGAAGGCAGTTAACGCTAACGGTATGTATCTTATAGGAAAATGTACTCAGCAACAGTCTTGCACAACATGTTCTGTCAACAACCACGTTGACAATTTTGACACTGACAGAAGTCAGTATCAACCACTTTGCATAGAGATCGATCATATTTGATGTGTACTAAATAGACAAGATTGGCTTGTTGGTCGCCACTATGAAATGAATCAAATGTGCTATTTTATGACACGGCATGATGATCAGAACAAACGTTGCTGGTAACAGAGCTATTCAACTTTCCCACCTTCCGCCATTTTGGGCAAGTCACATGTCTTCAGCTACATAATTTCGTTTAATCTCCAGTTTTCTCCCTTTCTTGCCGACAGATGGTTGGCTGAAAGAGCACCTTGTGTTGTAAAACCACAGGTTACTGTACACATTAATCGATGACGTTCGACACAACACTTACCCGGACAGGGGTAGAGATTTTCGTGTGAGGTGAAATATTGGTGGATAGAGAGGTAGATCTAGATAGTTTTGTGAATGCACGTCAGTGAAATTTGTAATCGTTTACCGCTATACTCGTGTCCATGTCCAATGGAGCTTACACTGCCCAGTGTTGGTCATCCAAAACACACTCAAGGAAGCGTTCTCAAATATGTGCCTTGTCAGTGTCATTCCACATTTCAAGTATTTTGATATTTTTGACTGATGCTTTGGTTTCCCAGAAGCGTCTTTAACTAGTATTGCAAGTATCTATTTACCAACGTTAAGTCTTTCCATGTTATAATAAGGTTACTTTCACAAGGAAGTGTGTACGTCTACCCCAGCGTTCACTCAGTGGATACCGTGAATCGTTTGTTTATGGTCTCTTGTTGAGGGGTTTGAGAATTCGACCAAGTTCAATTTAACAGCCTGTGAGAGTTTCTGTCCTGAGTGTTGTTGTTTTTTTTGCTCTGCAAGAACATATAGTCCAAGTCTGCAACAAATGTCTGCAAAGATTCCTCAAATGGAATTAAAGGGGCACTGATCAGGAGAGAATAATGTTTCTTGGTCAGCACCCGCTCCCTCGACCGTGATGGACAAAGGGACTGGGCTTCTGTCTACATTAGCAGAATTTCTTCACCCTTAACAGTCAGGAGGCCGGATGCCCATCATATACCATTATTAAAAAATATCCATGGTATTCCTTGTCTGATTGTAGCAAAATGCCCCTGCAGGGTATTTTTTTTTTCTGATGCCTGGATGGTAGAGTGACTAATCCAATCTGATCCTATTACACCTCGATATTTTATCATGTCATGTGAAAATATGATGTCTACAGGTACGTAGCAAGCCGTTTGTTTCATGTAAGTGTAGCAGGGCGTGGAGTCATCCCACAGATGACATCCTTACCTTGTCAGCTTGCTGACGGGGTTAACCTCTTTGGTCATGTGGACAAGGCGTCCGACCTCGGAGCAGAGGGTCCGTTGTTCGAATCCCAGCACGGGACTCGGAAATTTTGTGGCCGCTACATTGGCGCCCAACGTGGGGCAGAGCACGTTCATATCAAATTTGAACAAAATAAGCCTCAGTACCCAACTATGCGGCCCGGGACGTGCCTTCTGTTGATGGGGGAGTATGTAGCAGGGCGTGGAGTCATCCCACAGATGACATCCTTACCTTGTCCGCTTGCTGACGGGGTTAACCTCTTTGGTCATGTGGACAAGGCGTCCAACCTCGGATCAGAGGGTCCGTCGTTCGAATCCCAGCACGGGACTCGGAAATTTTGTGGCCGCTACATAAGCCCGAAAGATTGCAAAACTTTATATTTAGATAGTTTTGAGTGTTGGCCCAGCTGTCATAGCAAAAATCATACGTAAATTCTGGTAGCTAACGTTTATTATCTATGATAATAAAAACACACAGTTGATTTATATGACTGAAACTGAAAACTACGGCTTTGCCATTGATAGAGAAATCTGAATATTTTTTTACATAAAAAAACTGATTACACCTATTTACCCAAGTACACAGCAAATATCTGTATGTATTTCTTATGTGACAACAAAGTTCCGTGGGTAT
Organism: Haliotis asinina; assembly: GCF_037392515.1. Taxonomy (NCBI): domain Eukaryota; kingdom Metazoa; phylum Mollusca; class Gastropoda; order Lepetellida; family Haliotidae; genus Haliotis; species Haliotis asinina. The sequence goes on along the minus strand of NC_090294.1, from coordinate 8,313,798 downwards.
CCTCGAAACAGTTTCGGCCCATAAGTGTTTTCAGGCTGCATGCGACACAGAGATTACATCTTCCTTGCTTTAACTTGCTTTTGATGGTGCAAACCTACACATGTTATTTGTCATTATTCACTTGATGGTCAGTTAATGAATTTATAACAGGTATAATTACTGGTAACACCACTCAGATTACTCAACAAAGGTTCCCATTTGGCATTTCTCCTGCCTGGAGTAAATACTCAACATTATAAATTAAGGTCTGCAGTAGCAAATGTATTTTATGTTCTGTAATATGTGCATGTAAGTGATGCAAGAGGGTTTATCAGCTGAGTTCCAAAAACAAACATTGATCTAAGGATTAACCGATAACACACTGATTGATTAATTACTTCCACAGCAGATTTGTCAAAAGGCAGTGTATGTAGATGTACTAATCTATACTGACTACACCCTGTCCTAAAGTGCGAGTGTAAAAACAACATCCTCCCATCAAAGAATTAACCACCACTGCGTTGATTGATTGATTGCTCATTATTGGTTAACTAAATTACACATCATACATTTAGTTGCCAGATGTGCTATCCTGGGTGGCCAATGAAAGGTTTATCAAGTTTTCACCAATGTGAAAGACCTGAAACGATGTGTCACTTTTTCGCAAATTAGACTGTTGTAAGACACACACAATAGAGCAGGATAATTTACCAGCTGCAGATGAATGGAATATCGTTCTTTTATGTGGATATTGATGGATACATTCCTGAACAAGGTAATAGCCTGACAGTGTTGGCTATAAGATTAGTCTGTTTTTCATTCATTATTTGCATTTTGTTTTAATATATTTGTTGTCTATATAGGTTCCCTGGCTGTAGCATGCAGCAGAATCTATATGACAGAAAACACATACTAGATCGAGTTTGTGTGTGAAATAGGATCCACATTGGCAGTCTTTAGAATGTTTAAATGTTACAGTCATGTTAGAAATGTACTATAAGTATAAGCAGTCCGTGTGTTCTTTTATTAATTTTCAAAATCAGACAAATATGACAATAAACTAATTAGGGTTATGTGACAAAATATGGAGACATACATCGGCTTCGTTATTTTCCGTCCTAATAGTTTTTTACCATTCCTACCACTGGCAGATGATTAACCTTCAAAGTGTTTCATTTGTTTTCATAATACACTTGTAATGAAGTGAAAATGACTTCACCTTAGTTGATCTGTCTATACTTAAACTCTCAATTGCACATACGGGCTGCGCAGCAGAGGTCACGAACCAGTCATGAATTCTGGGATATCATCCAGGTGCTTCTGGGTGAAAAACAATAACAAAAGGAACAACCAGTCCACGGAAATTGCTCCGCATCAGTGCCCCTTTAATGACTGCCTACTTCATCATCTTCATAGAACTTATGGGAGTGGAGATGTAACAGTAGTGACCCACATTTCACTCAAAATAGGACAAATAAATGGTTGTGAATGTGCAGTTTCAATTTGTTGCATTGAATGCTCTGTTAACCTCTATAATTACGAACTGTTTTAAAGAAAGTTCTCCATTTTTAACATGGAGACATAATTATTTCTTTTCATACTTTTCCCACAACATGTACATTCTTTGTAATCATAGGCATCCCATGTTAGTTCTTGTATAGTGGCAACCTGTGAAGATCTGGGGTAGAATAGGTCTTCAGCAACCCATACTTGTCACAAAAGGTGACTATGCTTGTTGTAAGAGGCGACTAATGCAATCGGGTAGTCAGCCTCACTGACTTGGATGACACGTCATTGGTTCCCAGTTGTGCAGATTGATGCTCATGTTGTTGATCACTGGATTGCCTGGCCCAGACTTGATTATTTACAGACTGCTGCCATATAGCTGGAATATTGCTGTGTGTGGCGTAAGACTACTCACTCACTCACTCACTCACTCACTCACTCACTCACTCACACACACACTCACTCACTCACTCACTCACTCACTCACTCACTCACACACTCACTCACTCACTCACTCACTCACTCACTCACTCACTCACTCACTCACTCGTATACTGGCAACCCCAAAGATGAACCTGTATTTTCGATATGACATAGTTCTTATTTTCCAATAACCAGACTTATTGTATTTCTAGCATTGCAAATTCAGATTGTAAAACCTTGCAATGCAACTTCTTTCTTATCATATTTTTTTTCCATCTGCAGTGTCAAAACATTAATAATGTTGCTGTCAATGTGTCATAAATGGGTCAGGTTTTTTATTTCAAATTTTTTACACACTTGTGCTGCTAGCTGTTGGCAGCTGTTAATGTAGCCATTGGAAGTTAACAGGAATTATACTTTCTTGCAGTGTTAAGATTGAAATGCAGTGGTTCTCAGCTTGAAGGTCAACTGTTTAGAGCTGGCGGCCTACTTTGATAATCACTACCTGAACACAGACGACTCAAAGTTTGTTACATTTGTCACAACAGATATTACAGACTTCTTGGAACGAGCACAAACTGACAGGTAACTGGTCTTGTATTACTCATTGTTGTGATACAGAACAGCCATTTATTCTTCGGTGTTCATTGTACACTTTCTTGGCATCAAAAGTGGTTCAGAAATCAGTTTTAAAACATTTTAGACACTGATTGCATGGTTCACTATAATAACTAACAGATGTGAGAATCGGAAAATTAAATATTTAGCATGGATCATTGATAGCAATAATTAAGGCAAATTGGCTACTAACAACCATTTTGAGTAGTAGTATATGTTGCTCTGGGAACGAGGATGGGAAAAAAGAGATTTCAGCATGAATATTGAGTTACAATTGGTCCTAGGGATTAGTGCTTCTCACAAGAGACCACTTGCTTGTTTGTTCGCTTGCTCACTCACTCACTCACTGACACACACACACACACATATCAAGGATTACTGATAATGTGATCATTGATCCTGAAGACTCCAGAGTTATCAGAGTGTCGCTATATACTCTACAATTAACATGTGTTATTGGTGATGGGACGTTTGAAGTTTTGTGATGTCTGCTGTTGATAGAGTCCTGATCTTCCCCCCAGTCAACAGCTATCATCGGCTACTTATCCACAAGACTGTTGAGGAGTTTAGTGGACTTGCAAGTTTCTCGGTTGGGGAGGCCAACAATCGTCGCACTGTTGTCTGTCACACTGAATCACTTCTCAGGTAGGTAGAGAGCAGGTTTACATTGACTGCCACTGTCTGCTATGATAGTCAGACTTTTACTTATAATGGTCTGTGTATATAGTTGCTCACAGGCTCTTTGTTTTTCCTGGATAATTTGATGTCAGTCTCAATGGCACATTGTATTAATGATCTCAGCTCGCAAAGTATCATACAACTCTTACAGACACTAGGTGCACCAAGTTGATTTGGCTTTTCAGTCCTCAAGAGGTACCCACTCACAGCTGGATGGACAGGGTGAACAGTACTTTGTCCAAGGTTACTGCATATTACTAGGTGTTACCACATATTTGAATGACTACCATCTGGTCATTTATTAATAGATTTGTGGGTTGTTAAGTCTACAGATTTGTGTACTGTACATTATCCATTGTGACAACACTGAAAGAACCTACACCCAAAGTTGAGTCCAAGGTCTTTTAGCAGGTCTTGCACTTTCAGTGTAGGAGGTACATGATGATAAGGCCTAATTGACTGCTGACATGTTAGAAAGCATCCTGCCTTTGATGGCATCAATCATAATGAGGTCAGTCAGCTGTGAATTGGGCTAAAAGTTTAAAGTGTGCAGATGTTATTTTTATTTCAACTGTTCAAGTCCTCTGATGAATTCTGTGCTTAATATTTTTAAACTTTAAAATCCCAAACTATTATCAATGCAGCATGTGCCTGCATTCCATCTTGCCAGAGTTTTTCTCAGACATACTTTGTAGTTGACAGCGTTGTGAAACTAACTTTTCTCTGTCAGAAAGAATGCCTTCTCAGATGCAAATCAGACTTCATATTTTATCAGGATCAGAACATTTTCGCATTAGTAAATTGTATAATTCTGCTTCATCTCCAGATCTGTGGGATTCTGCTGTCATCTATACGTAGAGATAAATCATACAGTTCTTAAAGAATTCGTAGTGAATCCATTATGTATTGACATAAAGTATAGTATCTATTATATGAGGAGATTCAACATAAAATATTAATATACAGATGTCAGAACTGGTGGTCATCATTTGGAATCTGCCTATATTTACCCCTGCTGTGATACAGGTTATTCTTGTTTAGACTATGTATATCCATTAATTGTAAACATCAGTTGTGTCATGTTACAGAGGTGAGGTGGGTCAAGAGTTGATGTCCCGACCTCCTGAGCCACTTGCCAGGAGGGGGCGGGGCAGGGGGCGTGGTGCAACTAGGGGCAGCCCCTCCCCTAGTGGGCTAACTACACGGGAGAGTGCACCAGGACATGGGGTGGAAGCAGTGTCAAGAGAAGCTAGAGCATCAGCTGTCAAAGAGAGACAGTCACTGGGAACAAGGTTGGTAATTATTGAAGTTGTAGAAGTTTTATCAACAACCACGTAGAAGAAGCATGTAGCCTGGGTATAGGATCTCCATGTCTGTTATGATATATTCCCAGGACTTGTTCTAAAGGACTTTCCACCCCTGTCTTAGGATTTTCAGAGAAAATAAAGGATATATTATTTCAAAGAAAATACTCATTTCCCGTCAACATGCTGTCTTTTCATTTATTGAATTGTATCAAGGACTTGTTTCCATCAGGCTGAGTGTAGAACTGTGCTGAATGCATGTCAGAAGATGTATTTTAGTTTATTGTTTATTTCATGTACATCAGTGACAATAATTCTGGTAGAGAAGAGATGGAATAAGTTACATTATTTCCAAACAATGTGCATCCATAGGCCCATGACTTAAAATACACCAGGTAATTGAGGAAGGAGTGAGTATGGCTTTACACATCTTTGATATATCCAGGGTATACATTCCGATAAGTCTCCACTATACCCTGGAAGCATCTATGGGTCAGCCCGATAATGTTATTATCTCCCTTTGCTGGTTCCGCATTGTTACAGTAGCCAATTGTGTCAACAAAGGTAGCGGTCGCATCTGCGAAGGTTTGCGTGCAGTGCGACTCAGATTTTAGGGGAATCATGTGAACAAAATGACAGGTCCGAAACTTTAAAACAGCATATGCAAAAACTCCTACCTCTTCTAGAGAACCTCTGCATGGTTTGTGTTGCCAAGTTTAATCGGTTAGATAATAAAAAATACAAAAGCAAGTCGTGATTGGTTTGCTCAACTTCCCAGCATAGACACCTGATTGGATAAATAGACAGCTGAGAGAGGTAGTAAATATATCAGGCAGAGCCGTAGATGCATCCAGGGTATAGTGGAGACTTATCGGAGCGTATACCCTGGAGATATCAAGGATGGGCTTTATGCTGCTTTTAGCACCATTCCAGCAATATCACGGTGAGGGACACCAGAAATCGAGGAAGGAAAAAAAGGACATTAGGTTAATTGGTGTAGTTTTTTTATCCACAGGCAGTGTAAGTTTAAGACAACACCAGTTCATTATGAATATTGTATATTGTAAATATTTCAAGGATCTGATGCAGAGTAAGTCTGCTTGCCTCATGAATATTGAGTGTTAATGTTTCTAATGGTATTTCAGTATTTCTTATGTACTTAAGAGGTAACTGGATCACCTTGAATCAATGACCTTTTTGTCATGCTTCATTGTGCAGATTGTGAGCTCAATCATGCATTACCTTCCAGAGAGAAAAAGAAACCTGGGACTGAGATTTATGTCCCACGTGCCCGCCGTCTACACCAGGAGCAGGTTAGCAGTGTGACTCAGCCAGACAGTCAACGGGATAGTGATGCTCACTCACTCCCTGAGCAGCATCAGGTTGATGATAGGCTACGCTGTGAGCCATGTGACCCTTGGTACAGGGGTCAAGGTGATACGACACCTATAGGTCATGGAGATGTACCAATGAAGTGTCAGAGTGACAAGACCTCTAGAAGTCAAACTGACATAAATGAAAAAGGTTTGAGGAAAGATGCAACAGAGTCTCCTAGGGGCGAGAGACATGCCAAGGTGAGTCGTAAACTACGTCCAGAAATACAAAGATATGTTCCTCGTGCAAGGAGACAACCACAGTCTGATACCCCAATTGAGCAACCAGTTACCCCAGAGACATGGGATGAAAGGGTGGAGTGCAACGCTGAGAACAGGTCAACTCAAGAGAAACTCACTGAATCTCCAAAAGGCTCTTCTGTTAAAAAGCTCAGATGTGATACCGGGCCTGATGGTTCAGGAAGGATGTCAGAATCTGGAGAGAGGAGAGATGGTATCAATCTAAGCAATCATGAAACACAAGAGTCTGTTGATAAAAGCAGTGGGTCAAATTATTCTAGTGCAAATGGTCCTTGTGTTCAAAGTACAGTTCCAGAACCTTCCTCTGAACATGGCCTTCTTCCAGACTTAGTTCAGGGGGCTCATACAGAGATAAGTGAAGAACATTCTCAAGGATTAGCCACACAGGTGACTGACAGTGCACATTCTGTAAGTGACAAAATCAATGATGCCAATTCCATTGATGGATCATGCATCAATGATGTATGTGCCTCATCTCTTGGCTCTGAACATGGTTCTTTCTCAGAATCTGATGGTACCACAACTGAGAGCTCTGTTAGCGACAGACATGGATGTAAAAGCAGGGAAAAAGTGAATACAGAATGTACTGAAAGTCAGGAGGATGGTCATGTTGATCACATTCCAGCATCACCCATGTCTCAATCAACAGTCCAGTCCAATACGACTCCCAGCTGTGTGGATGACACAGCCACAGTGGATGTTGTGTCTGCTATTCCAGTTGTTTCTGATGATTCCCCCAGCCAGGCCAGTGTGGAGCCTGATGTCTGTATGCTGGTTCAAGACAGTAACCCATTAGCAGACTCTGAAACTTTCAGTCAGAACCAGAACAGCAGCACCCCTGATGGCACAAGTGTAGGGAAGATGGAGGTTCAGATCTCAGGTCAGGATGATGGATGTGTTCACCAAGAAAAAACTGAAACGACAAAAGTAGAAGGTGAAGGTCACTCAGAAGACTGTGACATACAAATGGAGGTTGACAGTAGCAACCAACAGATGAATGGTGTTGCATCTGAGGTAAATGAGAGACATCAGGATGGCCCCAAAACTGCAACAGATGTGGAGGAATCTGAAACTTCTCATGATCATGCTGAAGTTGGAGTTCCTGACTGTCGGCAGGATTCTCAGGAGATAAAGAAGCAGCTCAAAGAGCAAGCTTTAGCTGCACTGGATTCAGAGATACGTAGACGGAGCGAAGATGCAGAATCCCTTGCAGTGGAGAGGCAGTTGAAAGCTGAAGCTATTGCTGCAGAGAACTTTGCTGACCCACCCAGCAACAGTCAGGAAGAAGATGAAGACTCATGGGACAAGATGTTCGATGACAATGGTGATTGTCTTGACCCATCAGCAATGGAGGAGGTAGGCATGCATAAGTGTGTTTTGGGGTTGTTTTGAATATCCTGGTGTCACAGAAACTATATAGTTTGCTGAATGTTTACATGGCGGTTTTACTGACCAAGATTATTTTTTTATTCACATGATTTTGAAATACTGTTCTCAGTTGTTAATGGCATCAACTGATCTTTTATATGTAGAGACAATTGGTATAATAATTGAGATGTATGAAAATTTTCCTACAGCTGAATGTAGGCCAGATCTGAGTGTCTGACTACTGGTAATGTATACAGCTTGATGTAGGACAGATAACAGTGTCTGATTGCTGGTGATGTCCACAGCTGGATGTAGTACAGATCAGAATGTCTGGGTGATATGATGTTTACAGATTGATATAGGGCAGATCTGAGTGTCTGACTGCTGTGGTGTCTACAGCTTGATGTAAGACGGATCTGAGTGTCTGACTGCTGGTGATGTCTACAGCTGGATGCAGGATAGATCTGACTATCTGGTGCTGTGATGTCTACAGCTTGATGTAGAACAGATCAGTGTCTGAATCTTAGTGATATCTACAGCTTGATGTGGAGCAGCTTTGATTGTCTGAATGCTGTGATGTCTACAGTTTGATGTAGGACAGATCAGAGTGTGTAAAATTAATCTTAGTGACATCAACAGCTTGATGTAGGACAGATCTGTATGTCTGAATACTGGTGATGTCAACAGCTTGATGTAGGACAGATCTGAGTGTTTGATGCTGTGATATCTACAGCTTGATGCAGGACAGCTATGATTGTCTGAATGCTGTGATGTCTACAGCTTGATGTAGGACAGATCTGTATGTCTGAATACTGGTGATGTCAACAGCTTGATGTAGGACAGATCTGAGTGTTTGAAGCTGTGATATCTACAGCTTGATGCAGGGCAGCTATGATTGTCTGAATGCTGTGATGTCTACAGCTTGATGTAGGACAGATCAGAGTGTCTGAATGTTAGTGATATCAACAGCTTGATATGGGACAGATCAGAGTGTCTGAATGTTAGTGATATCAACAGCTTGATGTACGACAGATCAGAGTGTCTGGGTGATGTGATGTCTACAGCTTGATATAGGACGGATCATATTGTCTGATGCTGTGATGTCTACAGCTTGATGTAAGACAGATTTATGTGACTGGTCATGTTCATGCCTGGATGTATGCGGTTTATTGCAGCTGACGGCACATGTGGGGAATGTGAAGATTGACAAGCCAAAGATAAACTATCTTGACTTCAAGCCAAAGGATCCTGACATGGATATGAACAGTGAGTACCAAGATCAGTGCTTATGCTTCTTGCCAAGACTTGCCCATCATGTTGCACAGTTTAATGTTGGGGAATATATTTGTCAAGCAAAACACTTCTGATAAATAATTATGTCAAATCATGTGCCTGCATTGGTTTATTTTGTAAATAAGTACTCTGTAGAAATTATGGGGCTTCAGACTAACTATCATAATTTTCAGAAGATGAAGAAAGAGAAACAGGTATAGTGATGTGTTTGAGCTGATCTGGTTGAATGTGGCATTGTTTTGTGTTCCAGTGTATGGCCATGTGATTGAGATCTACGATTTCCCAGGCGAGTTCCTGACTCGGGATCTCATTGCTGCATTTAAGGATTACATGTGAGTGCATGCTGTATAGATGAATTAGCTGACAGGACATTCAAGCATTCCTTTAATATTTTCCAGTTTTCATCATCAGCTTTGAATAGTTCTGTGGGAAGAAATCTTGAAAATACATAAAGGAATACTGCCATGAAGTGGTGTTCCCTTATTTAAGTCCATTGGTATGTTTCCATGGATAGTATCTGTGAAGGTCTGGGTTAGAATATTGGCCTTCAGTAACCCGTGGTTATCGTAAGAGGTGTCTAGTGGGCTTGGGTGGTCAGTCAGACTGGCTTGGTTGACACACGTCATCGGTTCCCAGTTATGCAGATCCATGCTTATGTTGTTGATCTCTGGATTGTCTGGTTCAGACTTGGTTATTTACAGACCTCCACCATATGGCTGGAATATTACTGAGTGTGGCGTAAAACAACTCACTCACTTCATGGATGGCCTGTGCTTATAGTTTTCTCAAGTCACAAGAAGTAGCAGAGCACTATATATTATTGCCTGTCATGTAATGCGGGGGAATATAGTCGCCACCTCGCCTGTCCGTCTGTCCGTCCATCTGCCTCTCCGTAATCATTTTGTATCCAGCGCATAACTCAATAACCATTCAATATTTCAAGACCAAAATTGATAGATACAGTAATCTGAACTTATGGTTGTGCCTTTTGCTATTTACAGCATTTCGGCATTATTACTTTATTTTGTTTTTCCATGGAATGATTTGGTCTTAGTCAAATGTTGGAGTGGGTTCGTTTCTGGAACATAACTCAAAAACCGTTTAATATTATTCTGCAAAACTAGGTAGATATATCAGTCCGAACCTAAAGTAGTGCCTTTTGCTATTTTTGATTTTCTTGGTTTCTATGGAAACATTTCGGACTTGGTCTCAAAAGTGAGAGGTGTGTTTCGTTTCCAGAGCACAACTCAAAAACTTCCCAGTATCTGTGAGTAAAACTTTGTAGTTGTGTGTGGCAGACCACAAAGTGGTGCCTTACAAAGTTTTGGCATTTTTACTTTACCAGGTTTCCATGGAAACAGTTCGGACTTAGTCTCAAAATAGAGGGATGAGCTTTGTTTCCGGAGCACAACTCGAAAACCATTTCATATCTTTCAACAGATCTTGGCAGATATATGAGACAGATCTTGAAGTGATGCCTTTTGCTGTTTGTAGATATATGACATTAATATTTTTCATGATTTCCATGGAAACAATTCAAATTTAGTCTAAAAAAACATTATGTAACTGTGAGATGATTTGTCCTTTCAAATATGTGGGGGATGGGGGGATATGTCATCTTCTGATGACTCTCGTTTCCTTAAGCTGAATGATTAAGAGCACATATCTAGGAGGAATTCAAGAATTTTCATTGTTGTAACTGTTTCATGATGGAATAAGTTTAATTCAGTAAGTGAATGCTTCCAAGCAGAGCTTATGAATTGAGTTTTGTGAGATTCTGTGTTGACTGTTGTGTAGGTCTCGAGGCTTTGACATCAAGTGGGTTGATGATACTCATGCTCTTGGGGTGTTTGCCAGCCCCATCGCAGGTAAGGAGCTTCGCTGTGTAGTCTAGGGCCACAGTACCTAGTTATGTCGGCACATATAGGATTGATTGTAGTGCATGAAACACATAAACTGTTATATTCTTTCAATGAAAAGGTTATTAATTTGAACATTACTTCAGGCACTGATTGCTTGTTATAGAGAGAGAGAGAGGCGAGGGGAGGTGGAGGAAGGGAGTAGGGGAGGGGTAGTGAGTGTGTGTGTGAGAGAGAGAGAAAGAGAGAGAGAGTGTACAAAATATAGTTTTAAGTGAAATATTTAGAATACACACACAGACACAACCTCAAATACACAAGTCTGACTTCTCACTTTCATGCACGCACACATGTATGCATGATGATCTGTTCTTAAACGAATATACTTGAAACCACTTATCTAACACATTTTTGTTGAACTGATGTCTGTTCAGCTCAAGATGCCCTGAGTAACAGACATCCCATGCTGAAGGTGCGGAGCTTGTCAGAGGCATCTCGCCAGTCTAAGGTCAAGGCCAAGAAGAACTGTGGTATGACTTGACATCTTTTGTAAGAGAGTAACAGAGTTTGTACATGACCTTCTAATAGCTTGAAAACACATCTTGTAATACCTACAGCTCTGTCTGATTAGATGTGCAAGGTCACAACGTCAGGCAGATTGTGTGTCATGATTCACCTTTCATTTAAACCAGGGAGCCTATATAGAGAGGGGAGTGGAAACTCCTCGAAAAACCGCTGAACGTATGTCTCGCTTTGTCACGTGACCAGTGGAGACAATATGGCGTCAGCTTAGTATTAAAGATTGAGCTCGGTTCATTTTCAACAGCTGATTACATTCGCTGAGTGTTGTGACAACTCGGATCCTACACGTAGAACATAAGTCACCTGTTCTGTTACTTCAGTTCTAGTCACATATTTGTAATTAGTGTCAGTATAAGAAAATATGTTTGTAGTAAAGTTTCAAGTCGGCATCTTGTAACTCTCTGGCTTCAATTATCGGTACACAGCGAAGATAGACTGAGTTTCGTCAATAAAAGCTTCTTTCACACATTCCTTTATGTTTTAGCAGGAAATTATACCTTTAGTTGAAAGGTATCTGCAAGCAATAGTGATAGTTTTGTGACTTAAAAACATGTTGGGGTTTAATTGGGGGGTGTGAAAAATGTGGCAGATCGCCGATCTGATCTGATGCGCCATTGAAATACTACACGCCGTTGATTGAAGTGTGTCTAGATATTGCTCAACACCGTCTTTCACATACACCTTTAATTTTTATGAGGGGAATTTACCATCAGGCGAAAGGTGTTTGCTGGTAATAGTGATAGTTTCATAATCTAAAATAAATTGTTAGGACGTACTTGAGGTGTGTGAACTATGTGCCATCTCGCCGACCTGATCCGATCCGCCATTGAAATATTGCATGGCGTTGTTTGAGTGCTTTTGTTTCAGCTTCAAAAACTTCATTCACATACACCTTTAATTTCCATTAGGGGAACATACCATCTAGTGAAAGGTGTTTGGAAGTAATAGTGCTAATTTTATAATTTAAAAAAAATCGGTAGGGTGTTTTTGAGGTGTTGAAAAATGTGCCATCTCGCGGATCTGTTCTGATCCGCCATTGAAATAGTATAACTTTGAGTGTTTCTAGTTATTGCTCCAAAACCTCTTTCACATGCACCTTAAATATTTATGAGGGGAATATACAATGACCCGAAAGGTGTTTGCAGGTAATATTTATAATTTGATAATCTAAACATATTGTTAGGATTTATTTGAGGTGTGTGAAAAACGTGTCATCTCGCTGATCTGTTCTGATCCGCCATTGAAATACTACACAGCATTTTTTGAGTGTTTCTAGTTATTGCTCAAAAAACTTCTTTCACACACACCTTTAATTTCTGTTAGGGAAAAAAGTTCCATCTGGTGAGAGGTGTTTGGAAGTAATAGTGATGATTTTATGAATTAAAAAAATAATTGGTAGGGTGTATACATTCACAAGTATTTCATGTGTGTGAAAAATATGACATATCGTTGATCTGATCTGATCACTCATTACTACAAGCCAATGTTTGAATGTGTTTAGTCGTCCTAAAATTCATTTCTTTCAAATACACCTCTAAGTATTGAGGGGAATATTCTATCTGGTGAAAGTGTGAGGTATGACATATCTGATCTGTTCTAATCTGCCATGGATGCCTTTGATGCTTGAATGTTTTAGTTCTGAAACTATTGTTGATATTTGACAAAACTGCAAAGGACTTTTTAACGCTTTGTGATGGTTTTAAACTTTCTGTTTTTTTAGGGGGGAGTGACTGTGTCAGTTGACATTCTGTCAGTATCCATGCAATTGCGCACATGCAGGAAGACATCTGGTCATCTTCATTAACTGCCCTCTTAAAAAAAATAATTTCGACTTTGCCACGGCCGTCCATTTGTCCATTATAGACTGAGTGTCTGTAAGAATGAGAGTGACTGAATCTACAACTCATTAACATGTGCTTAACTTTCCAAACTGTATTCCTGAAGGAAAAAGAAATAAAAATGTGTTCCTCCCTCGTCACATTTTTTCTATCAAAAATTAAAAATCAAAGTCTTACTCGTCACTTTTGAAAAGAATGTGCCTGAGAAACATATTTTTATGCAGCCTAAGCATTCCACACAAACAGAAAACCACTGAAACATAATGAGACATTTTAATTGTGTAACAGGTCATTTCACATACATATAATAACATAATAACCTTTAGTTTGCCATTTGGCCATCAGGGCTTGCTGCCACTTGCAGTCTTTAAAGTCTGCATACCCATTTTGTTGAAATCAAACCAATGAAAACAAAATAGTCTTCATTGTAGAGAGTTTCACAGTCCCTACAAAATCCATTAGTGAAGTGTATGGAGCACAGAGAAGTTTACATTAGTTATAGACTGCTGACATTCCTATGCGGCACTGAATATATAATACTATGAAGTGAAACTGGAAGTTATCCTAACATGAGGGATCAAGGATAATTCCTGAACATTAATACAAATTATGGGCACGATGCTAGTTGAAAAGAAATGAGATCTAATTGACAGAAGACCACATGGGCCTGCAGATAACTGAAACTGTTGGCCTGATACATTAACAACCGACGCTGGGCCTCTGGGCTGGCGATCGTTTCGAATGCTGTATCAAAATTGTCACATAAACAGAGAGTCTTTGAACAAGGCAATGTGTAAACACATTCTCAAGTCCTCTCATTAATCCACACATGCATCATTCGGCGACAGGAAGTGTAACCAGCTTGTTGTGACAACATTCAGGGGAGCCTACTCCAATTTACCGAGTATTACTCCGGGAGATGCCGATAGTTTCCGACAGTAAACTGGTTGAAATACTGTTAAGCGCAGCCGATTTGCGCTGAGAACAAACCAAGTCGACGTGTGCAGTGGAGCATGACGAGGCACACGTTAATTAGTACAAATGGTAAGGAAAGCAAGCGAGTGACCAATCCCTGTTATAGAGTATCCCTGTTTAAACATCCAGTCAGATATTTAATCTTGTGGAAAGTCAGAATGCTAAACATACTAACATTGTGTATGGCAGACATTTGTTTGACATAATAAAGTTGATGTCCATGTGATATCCCTTTCTCGATTCTTCTACGTTGTATGAAGACTCTGAGTGAGAATATAGGTCCCCAGCAACTGAACTGCAGCTTAGGCAACTGAATAGATTTGGTGGTCTGATATACCATTTGCAGCACAAACAATCACAAATAAACATACCAACACTGAAACAGGCTTCTTGACAGAGACAACTAATAAATGTCGCTTTAAATCCACTTCATTCACTGTTCCTGTCAGGATGTTAGATGTTATGGTTGATATGTCTACACAGAGTTCCTGCAACCCTACAAGGCCCGTCCTCAGACCTCTGCATCTGCTGCTCGTCGTCTTGTGTCTGGAGCCCTTGGTTTACAGTCCCAGATCCCCAGAGAAAAACGGGAACAAGAGCGCAAACAACTGAAGGAGGCTAAAGGTAGGTCAAGGTCACTGTTAGTCAGCTTCATCATGGTCTGTGTTTGGTGCGGATGAAAGATTTACCAATCATAATTTGAAAACTGTAAAACACATTTGTCAGGTATAGTAAGTATTGTGTAAAGTATGCTGATGTGCATAGTGTAGACTTTGAATTAGTATTCAATATCTCATGTTTTGAAGAAGCCATTAAACTTGCAGTTGGGCTATCAGACTGTACTAATTGCCAGAAGTGTAACATGACACCCTGATAATGCCTTTAAAGGTCAGCCTGTAACAGGCTTGACGTGACAGCTTCAAGTCAGATAACTGGCAACATTCATTCAACTTGAACTGATTTGTATTAACAGAGAAACGTCGCAAGGAAAGACGGCTAAAGCAGGACATCTGGGATGGGTCCATTGGTGGGTGTGCCATGGATAAAGAAGGCTGAACACAGAGGCCAAGTGTGTTGTCTACCTCAGCTTGATGACTTGACCAGTGCTTCACATCAGACAGTGCTGTATGATCTAACCACTTCGCTCGGTGTGACCAGCATCACTGGACAAGCTATTTGTTTCTTCATCCA
The DNA here is from genome assembly GCF_037392515.1 of Haliotis asinina. Lineage (NCBI taxonomy): Eukaryota > Metazoa > Mollusca > Gastropoda > Lepetellida > Haliotidae > Haliotis > Haliotis asinina. Next base: position 8,298,550 of record NC_090294.1, on the reverse strand, counting down.
CGTGCTTGGTGACAGCAATCACATAGTCAGTGCTATCTTATAACAATGCTGTGTGGCTTCATCCATGTGCTTGTCATGTGATAGCCAGCATGTGTGATGTCAGGTGGACCGGCCAGCAGGATGTTGTCGTGGGCAGAATAAAAGAGTGTGCTGTGTTGGATATGATCCTAGGTTCAGTCCATGTGGATTCAAATGAGAATGATCAATGATCAAATAGATAGGGATAACAACAGTATAGCATGACAGTTTCTTTAACAACTTTTTCTGTGATCCAGAGGCAGATATAACTTTTTGAGCAAGTGGGGGGTAGGGGGTGCACACTATTGAGAAAAGTTGGGGTGGTCATTTAACAAAATTTCAGGACAAAAGGGGTGATGCACACACCTGCACCTCTGTCTGGATCCACTAGTGTGATCGATCATAAAATGTCCGATTTCAGTTCCTGTTGGGTACAGAGGTTTCAGGACCATGTTGCTTATTTATGTTTGGTGCACTTATTTGAACTCAACAGACTGTATACAACTTAATGTATTGGGACGTAGATCCTACAAAGCCGTCAGTGTTGTGAAAGTTCAAGGTCAGCGTCAGGTTCTTTGGTCATCCCTCAAACTTGGTTCTTGCCCTCGAATACACAAAAATTTGACTCAGTCTTTGTTAGAGAGAACTACTTTTATATGAGTAGTAGCAAAAAGCTATCTGGTTTGACAGCTTTCTTCCTCAATATATCTATGGTGTATGTTATGATAAATCTACACTATATCTAGGATGCATTTATGGCTGGCTTGATGATTTTATTACCTCCCTTTGCTGGCTTTTTATCCAGTCAGGCATCTTTGCTGGGAAGTTAGTGTACCAATCACAACTCATTTTCACTTCTTAAATTATCTTACCGATTAATCCTGGCAACACAACTGATGCAGAGGTAGTCTGAAAGGGGTAGGAGTTCTGGAGTTCTTGCATATATTTTTTGAGGTTTCAGACTACCCCAAAATCTGAGGGAACTATGAACAAAACATTCAGGCTGAGACTACTATCTTTGTAGACACAGGCAAGCTTGGTAGTAGATTAAAATAATATAAAATTATTGGGCCGAGCCATGAGATTCATCCTGGGTATAGTGGAGATTTATCATAATGTATACCCTGTAGATATCGAGGATGGGCAGCTTTCAGCTAGTATTTCAACTGGTATGATCTTGGGATTTTATACTAAACATATGAAAATCTAACTACTGATATTAGTGACGTCTAACATACCTCTAAAATGGTTCTTTTATATTACAATAGTAAACCTGGTCTGTCGTGACAGATTAGCCAGGGTAATGTGAATAACCTATGTGATCCTTTACTTTTCTTGTAATACAGCTGAACCATCTATCTGTTTACGAAAAGTTGAGCAGGATACTTTTTGTGCTGTGGTTTTCCCATAATCGTTGATACTCCAGTTTTAGTACTCTTTGTTCATCAGTCGTTCATGAATTACACTTTGACTTAGTTGTAAAGTGTCATGAGTTCCTCAGTCCGCTGATGAAATGGCTAAAATTGACGTGCAGTTACAATGTAGAAGGGAAGAGGCATAATGGGAGCGAACTATCCCATGTTTCTGGTGCTCTATTAGTGTATGAAATGATATATGCATGGACGTGTACTGATGTCATGTTAAGAAGATTCTGTGATCTCAGAGAAGTGAAATAAGCCTCCAGAAAGACCTTTAAAGATGCTTGAACATCAGAAGAAAAACTGTTAAACATCAGTGTGCTTGTTTTGCTCTGCCTTGAGTGTCCACCATGAATTGTCAGGACCAGCAAGGTGGCCATCAGTGTAGTACTTTACAGTTAATTGTCTTTACACATTCTCGATGATAAAGACTAAAATTTTAAGAACTTGGAAAGACATGTTTTTGTCAGGTTGTCATTTTATGCAAGATGAAATTCTTTACTCACTCGAGATAATTAGTATACTTGTACATAAGTTAGTTAATGTGAGGATATTGTTTTAAATATTTTTCCAAGTGTGATATGTATAAAGTGTTTAAGCTACCCCAGCCTCTACCCAATTACCTCAACCTGTCACCATCCAGGACTGATCAACTGCCATGTACGTCAGAGTTGGCTATTTTCAAGAGAAATAAAATATTTCCACCAACAACTGAAATGTGTTGTCATATGTCATCTTCAGGTTGTTCGAAATGCTAATTATGAAGTAATCCAGATTGAGGAAGAGAATGAGGGACGGAATTAGGATATGTCCGTTTCACCAGTACAGTCGAGAACTGTTGTGTCAAAAGTGTGATAAGTCGATATCTCGGTTGTATTATGATTTCTCGAGCCTGGCAAAATCATTATTTGAACCCTTTTAACTCGATACAGATGTGTCGATATTTTGGATATCTTGATATGATTTCATGGTCACAACAAGCAAATTTGCCCTTTTAACTCGATATTCGCATGTAAAGTCGATATTCACCCACCTTTCTTGAGAGGCATCCATCTGACCTGTGACTGTCTCCAAGTGTTCTCTCTCACACACACACACACACACTTGTTTCTTTGTCTAATTGTTTGTGGAGGAAACTTTTGTTGATTTAAAAATGGACACTATGACAATAATACTTGTATTTCTGATCTTTGTCAAGACAAACAAATAACAGACATGCAATCTACAGTTTTCTTTCATGTGGGTATGTGATGAAATGCCCAACTGGAATGTGTCAATATTTTATCCTGGTCTTGTAAATATTGAGACAACGGTGTTCGACCGTATTTCATTTTCATGACTTGGCAGTTTGATGTGAGAGGAAGTCTGGAATCTTGACATGGTATTTAGTTTGGTCCAGAGTGATTGTGTACCTTATAATTTCTTTGAATACAATTTAGTCTGTGCCTTGGGTATGTGGACCCACTTTAGTCGTAGAAACCCATATGCAAGGTGGACCCACTTTACACCTAAAAACCTACATATGGAAAGTGGATCCACTTTACACCTAGAAACACATATGGGAGATGGACCCACTTTACACCAAAAAACCTACATATGGGAGTTGAATTTAAGTGTTGGACAGTAAGTGCATACTTTATCACAAGAACCCTCTGTATGTTATGTTGTCAGAAAGGCACTGGTGAGATTGTCTATGTTCCTGTCTCATTTCTGATATTCCTGATAAAAGATCTAAACATCCCCCACAAACCACATCATACATTACATATGAAGACATGTTACAAAACATTTTATTCATCTGTCACATATTAACATAATCTGACTCTCCACTCCGCACATCAAGGCAAAGAAACCCCCTCAGTTCCAAACACTTACCATTAGAGTCAAATACAATGGATACCGACTGGACATATGCACCTCTGCCATTATTGCAGTGACTCATGAGTGGTTATGTGTCTGGGGGCCTGACCCCACACTAACCCAACACCTACTTTTTTTGTCATTAGCTGGCTATTGAATTGCACTTCCTGCTTTGCTGGAAGGACATGGTAAGACTTGCTCCGCCTGGACCAGCATTCGTGAAGGGCTTTTTGACAAACCAGATATAAACCGAGTAAGATTTCCCATTGCTTCTAGCAATATCCCTACAACACCACAGAGGGCAACACTAGAAAAAGATATACATTTAGTAATTACTAGTTACAGTTATGCTCCAGTAGATGTCATAAAGATAAAATATATTATAGGGGGCATCAATTAAAAAAATATTCTTGATAGCTGAAATAATAAAATCCATTGTAAATATGAACCTTCATCTGCAATGAGGGTGACCCAATAATTTGCACCTGGGTGGTTTTTGGATTCAAAAGTGCCAACACTGTTAACTTGATTCACATACTATGTTTACAATAAACAGTGTTACATACAACATAATTTTCCTTTCAGGCAAAGTATTCACTCAAAACATGAATATGTGGCATAGTCGTGTTGGCATGTAATAAATGGTCCTCTGGTTAAAAACATCCCAGAGGTATACATTCTGATAAATACCCACTAGTGCCCTGGATGCAACTACTGCTCGGTCCAATTACTTCATTATCTCCCCTTGCTGTCTTTTTATCCAATCTGATGTTTACAATGGGAAGTAGTCAATCACAAGGGTCCTATCACAACCCACTTTCGCTTCTTTTATCTTACCAAATTGAACATGGCAGCACAATTGTTGTACTCTGAAAAAGGTATGAGTTCTTACAAAAATTTTTGAAGGTTTCAGACCGGTCAGTTTGTGTGTATGATTTTGTCCCTAAAACTGAATTGCTAATGAACAAACCTTTGTGGCTACAGCTGCTATCTTTGTTGACACTGGCAAGCTCGGTTGACTGGCTAGTGTGAGAAGGCATACCCAGTAAAGCAAGGCAATAAAATATGAGGCCAAGTCATAGATGCATCCAGGGAGATGTATCTAACCAGGGGTGGAAAAAAATTGTGAATTGCAGATGTACCCCAGTACAGTGGCACTTGTAAAATCACTTGCCCTGATAATGTTTTCACTAAACTAGCTGATTTTCTTGTTGATTATTTAAATAAACAACATAATTAACAATGGAAAGTCCACTGGACACCGGTACAACGTGATATACAAATTAGGTAGCCCGACAGAAAAAACCACTAGACTGGGACGTCGGGCAATGAGTTATTTCCATCCATGCTAAAACATATCCTGGAGATTATCAAAGATGGTTAAAAAGTGAACAACCAGTTATCCTGAAATGTTCATCAAACAGAAACGAATGTTCTGGTTTCCATTTTGATCATGATGCAGAAATATTAACTTGTCATACTGACAGCAGCCATGAATATCCTTTTGCCCCAAACATACAGAAGCTGCAAAGGTGAAATAGCTTTTTTTTGTGACTCATTTCTTATGAGTATTTTCAACACAAGCAAATTAAACCGTTCAAATGGACATACACATGAAAGAGTACAGCATAAGGAGTTGTCATCACAGGCAGTTTTTGGTCACATCGGCGGGTCAGTCTCACCTCCAACCCCCTTGGTTGTGGCCTCCTCGGTTGTATCCTCTTCGGTTGTATCCCCCTCGGTTGTAACCCCCTTGGTTGTATCCCCCTCGGTTGTAACCCCCCTGTCTGTATCCCCCTCGGTTGTAACCCCCATGGTTGTAACCATCCTGCTTCCAACTGCCACCCCTTGGACCACTGCCCCACCCACTTTTGTCATACCGATCTGTGTCATCAGCTGACCAATCCGAATACTTCATCGGGCTTCGGTAGTCGTCATTGTTCCAATGTTGCTTAATATATGCACTTCTCCGATTGTTCATTCCATTCTGTCCATGACATTCCTCTTGAGAAAAGTCAACATCGTATGAATAGTTTCCATCATATGCATAATCATTATTTTGATAATGATCTCCGCTGCGACGTCTTCGTTTGTGGCTATCATAGTGGCTAGATTGATCGTAACCATGGTTACCACCATATGTGTGGCCCTGGTTATCCCCATAACCTTGGTGCCAGTCATGGTCATTGCCTTGGTAACTACCATAACCATTCCCTGGATAGCCACCACCATCATCTCTGTATCTCTGTTGCCGTGGTAGCAACTTCCTGTCATCGTTCCTTGGCTGACCTCGGTGAGGCCTCATTTCATGGTCTCGCTCACTCTGCAGCGAATTATTGGAATTCCTGTTGTCATAGGGACTACGATGTTTTTCCAGAAGTTTACTGTAGGAGTTATCTGCCTTGTATCCAGGTTGCGACAACCTGTCCATCATCCTTTTGTTATTAGTGTCAGGTGAGGTCTCCTCAGGCGGAGTGGCAGATGGATCAAATGGGGTTTTTTCACCTCTGCAAAGATGCAAGATATTTTACCATTGCAAAAAGCCAAAACATGTCAGCCACATGGCACATTTGTATAATGAATTTAGTGAGCTTAAGGTCACATAAATATATTCTTGTTTATCATCACGTTATCCAAAATATACAAGCTGGTGGATTTTATTTTTACATCTTATTTTATGTCCTCAAAACCCTTGATTTCTAAGGACATTTACACCTTTTCTCCCATAAAAAATTAAAACTTAGAAGTATGAAAAATTCATGCACATTTTGTGAGTCAAAGTTACATTTTCTCCAGTGTAAAAATATAAAAAAATCTTAGGTTGAATTGTTTAGTTCAAGGGGTAATGAGAAACAAGAATATTGTTATATATGGGCTAATGGTAGAGGGAAACCTTTTGGTGAATGAGCAAGTAATGTTTAAAATCAGTTTTAGAAGTAGTCAAGTATAATGTTTGCTTGAAGAAGGATGAAAGCATGAAGAGAGTCGGGTCATAGACAAGTGACAACTTGGTGAAATGACTAGCATGAGAATTGTTCTCACAAACATAATAAGGGATTCCAATCCACAATCACAGGAGTCTGACATAACTAAGGGACACAACCATTATGTCTTAGACAGCTGGACCACATGTGTCCCTGGGCACAGTGTTGATAAATGTAGAAACCTCGAATTTGATTGAGGCTTGACGATACAGAAAATTCATGATACGATAACTATCACAATGTCTTGGAACGGTATGATTTGATTTGATGCACAATATCACCATATGCTATTTTTAGTTATTTTCTTTAAAAACATATATTTTGATATCAAGTGACAGTGTAAATTTTGACATAACTGTCAATTTCTAGTGAAAATGAACAATTTTAAGGTCAGCAATACATATCATGATACGAAAAAATGTATTGATATACATTTATCGTCAGATAAAGTATCATGATCATCGACACTACAATATATTATCACAGCACTAACAGTTGTACTCCATGGTCATATGTGTCTGACATGCCAAATGAATGCAGCTCCACACGGAGAGTGGGACTACCTACACATTAAATGTCTTCAGTTATCTGTAAAAGTGGAAAAACCGAAACAATATAGTAGAATAATTTTGCACAGTTGACTAAACAACTTGAAGTTATGAACACTCCAGGCATTTACTGAAATACGTTACTCACGGTATCCTGGTGCGGAGATCCTCAATGTAGTTCTCCCTCTCGAGTTCATGTCCTCGTGCCTCATTGAAGGCTGAAACAGATGCCACTTGCCTTAATGTGTGCACGAGCATGTTCCCCCAGATAACCTCCACATCTGAGCACAGCTATTTACATGCATCTCCTTTGTATACTAACAGTTTTCTTCAAGTATTTGTAACTTGAAGATCTGGGTTAGAATTGATCTTCAGTAACTCATGCTTGACATGAGAGGTGATTAACAAGATCAGTAGGTTGACACATATCCCAATGGCACAGATCGATGTTCATGCTGTTGATCACTGGATTGTCTGGTCCAAACCTGATTATTTACAGACTGCGGTCATATCACTGAAATAATCCTGCATGCAGTGTAAAGTCAGCTCTCTCACTTCAAGTGTTCAATAGATTATTACTCTTTAGGGTCCTGACATTAATGCAAGAGCTTTAGCTGGAGGACCTATTTGGTATTTCAATCAAAATTCTGTATCAGGTGGCTTCTAATTTCTAAAAGCCACAACATATCTAAATGGCCACAGATGAGACATAGTTCTGTCAAAGTTGATATAAACATGATGGCTACATCTACAAATAAAAATGACATGAACCAAGGAACACTGGGTAATTTAGTACTGTGTTAGGGACCTTTCATCATCACCCTAGGTCAGTGACATTTTATGTCAATTTACCAAATAGATCTCTGCTGAGCCACAATTTGAAAATGCCTCTTCAAATTGACGAATTTTGTTTTTGCTGACTAAGCTTTTAGTTGTCATGGTTAGTGTTAGTCCAGCATTTTTGTACATGCAAGTTTCCAATCCCCATCATGTGTGTGTGTGTGTGTGTGTGTGTGTGTGTGTGTGTGTGTGTGTGTGTGTGTGTGTGTGTGTGTGTGTGTGTGTGTGTGTGTGTGTGTGTGTGTGTGTGTGTGTGTGTGTGTGTGTGTGTGAGAGAGAGAGAGAGAGAGAGAGAGAGAGAGAGAGAGAGAGAGAGATGTTCTCTGCATTAGCTGCACATGATATACAAGCAATGTACTCACCTGCAATAGCATCATCGGGTGGCATACTCAGGCTCTCCACCATGTACCTGAAATAAACACATAACATTCTCTTCTCTAGCTTGTGTGTATTACCCTACCTTACCAATATTCCAGCAATATCAGACATGGTCTTCACACATACAACCAACGAAGGGAATCGAACCTGTGTTCGGCTGGACAAGCAAACACTTTAACTACAAGTCTGTTTGTGAGTGAGTTTAATTTTAGTTTTTAACAGTATTCCAGCAATATCATGGCTGGAGACATCAGAAAGGAACTTCACACACTGTACTCGTGTTGGGAATTTAACCCAGGTCTTATGCGTGACAAGCGAACGCTTTAGCCACTAGTATTGCGCCTTTTCCATCTAGACGTCACGCTCTAAGTAGAACATTTATATCACTGACAACAGAACACTCTATCTAATTCACTGTGGAGCTTGCCCAGACCTTCACAATTCAACTTTGAACTAATCCTGAACTCGTTAGTTCCTGTTCTTACTGATTAAAACATCGAAAGTAACCCAGCCTGACCATTGTGTTTATATCACCAAACCATATCTGACAAACAAGAGGACTAAAGATCCTATACCTGCAAACCAAGTAGCCAGTTCTGTTCACACCATGGGTACAATGGATGCCAATCACAGATGCTGAAACAGATATATCTCACATAATTCATGAGTCACAGACAAAACTGTAATCACAGTCTAGGGGAGATAACTCTCATTTGTTCAAATTCTTGCCAGGTGTGTTGTTTTTGTAACTGAACTATAATTATCAAATACCATGCTGAACATGAGTGATTAGAAGCTGACAATTACATAAAGTGATTTACGTTTTATAAAAAGCTTCACAAATGTTATAATTTCACTGATTTCATGAGTCATATGTGTGTGAACACTCACACCCACATTTCATGACAACTCACACAATCACATATTTAAAGAAAAGAGAAGAAATCATCTCAGATATGTATACTTTAATATACATCAACATTAGTTTTAATAAAACGGGAAATGTTGTAATGCTGCCAAGAGGGAAACATCACTGACTTACAGCTGTCTGTGCTTTGTTCCAAATATTCATCGATCACATGTGCAAATCTGGAAATAAAATAACCAACTGTAACTCCAACACAAATTAACATTAGCTGGGAAACAATATTTGGATAACCATACAATGTCATTCCAGTCTGGAAACAGACGTAACCTTGCTTCAGAAACTGCTAATGATAAGACCAACACAGGTCACCACACTGATTCAGAATTAGAATGGTACATGAAAGCACATGAATCCATGCAAACGACAGATCACCAGTCTTGTGGGTAAGGTGAACCAAAAGGAAACCTGCAAACTGTTATTAATCCAGAAACAGATGGATCAGAATCAAGTTACCTGCCAAACACAAAGTCGTTGGGGACTTCGTGTCCCTTGGTGAATATCTTCTCATACTGGACACCTTTGTCTGTCAGCTCCTGCAAACAAGCCAAACACAATTTCCTAGATCTGTCAAGGACATATTGTCACCAGTAGTACAGCTGTAACGATGCATTGGACTATTGACAGGACTAATGGACTGCAATTGTTGAGTCCCCGAGAGCAATTAATCCACGGTAGAAACAAAATCTGTCAATGCAGGAATGGTATGTGTGACTATCGATAGCTTAGTAACTGACCTCCATTGATAAACGATCAGAGCAAAATACAGGAAGTACCAGATTCATACACTTTGATTTAGAGTTATCCAGCCCTGTTACCTCTTATATAAAAATGACTTGGGTTTCAAGTTTCTTGTCAGTTATTAAAACTATACTAGTGACTGAAACTACTTCTGCTTGTTTTTATTTCATTTCATATAATGCTACACATTCCTTTGAGAAATGCATTTTTAGGGCCTGAGTATGAAGAAAATAGTATCTATGTGCCAAACATTTAGCTCCCAATATATTGCAATACTTATTGCAATACAGACACCTGCATGATAATATATTGCAATACAATGTATTTGCCAATATGCAGCCATAGTCATATGAATGAATACTAGTGTGTGAGTTACTTCTATCATGAAGCACTAGAGTCTTCTGTGTAACGTGAACATGATACATGAAGTTATCAGTCTCTTTACCTGACCATGTCACCATGGTAACTGAAGCAGAATACTCCACAAAACACTTTTGACTTGTGTATCATGTTTATATAAGTAGAATATATTCCAATAAATGGACACCACTAATACACACTAGCTATCATTAAATATTATAGGTTGCAATCAGTCTAACCTTAAAGTTGTAGTACTTTCTGGTAAAGGTCAGATCGATCACAAGTCCAAGGTTGTGGCCAGAGTCAGCCATCTTTTTTACCAAGGCTGACGGTGTGAATCTGAAACAACGCCATTCATTACAACCTGTCTCCATTAACCATGTTAACTTGGGTCTAAGTAAAGTAGGAAATGCACGTCTCACTGCACCTGTTGACTTTTATCTGCCAAGATGATTCCATAATGCTTAATTATGAGTGCAAGAGTGAATTGTGTTTTTGATACTTTGACATAGAACATAGACATAGAACCTAATTTTCCAGCCGAGGTAAAACAGCTCTGTCTGCAAATGGAAGTGCTTCAAAAGACTGAGCTACCTCTCATCAATAAGGATTTTTACTACTCAACACAACTTACTTACTGCAGACACTCTAGCATTATTTTGTATCTCTGGCACTACATAACCAGCAGAACATGCCACTGCTCACATTTATATATAAATATTAAACAGCATATTGCGCTACCAACATAGCTCACAGTTGCCCAAATATTTTCAAGAAAAGCAAATTTCTACACAGAAACTGTTTGGTTTTTGGTGACAGTTTCATCTAAAACTCTCACCTTTCATCTTCTGGTAACTTTTGAACCAAAGCCTGCAATCAAAATAACGTGATTATCAATCGGCAAACCACAATCATATGTCATAGAGATTAGGTGTGCCTGAGCAATTAACAGAATCAAGACAACATAACTTACAGTTTTAACGCAGTAAAACCTGTGTCTCTTAACCATGTTAACCAATACTAACTAATAACCATGATTAACTATCAGCGTAATTGTGAGCCTGGAGATGCTGTCTGGTAAAGAATGTCACTTACATATTTCAGTGGCACCTTGAAACACACGATCCTTGTCCCTTTAATGACATTGCCAAGTGCTGTGTAGTTTTCCCATCTGAAACAGATTGCAAATATTTAGCAAAGTCTTATATGTACATCATCTCAAACATTTTGAAACAATCACACAAATAACATTCTTACTCTTGAAACGGGTTAATGATTGTGTCAAATAGAAATGATACATATATTTATTATTATTTTATAATATTAATTTTTTTACAAGTTTAATACAAAGCTAAACAGATAAAACTTGAAAATGATGAACGACAAATTTGATTAATCTTGTATTTTGTTTTAAAATGAGGCTTAAGTAGTTAGTGCTTCACTAACATTCCTGTATTATTCTACACAAGCCACGAAGACTATTTCAGGGATAAACATAACTGAAAAATCTACCCTTTAACTCCTGTGATGTTTCTCCCAAACTCAGAGACAGTCCTCCTTTTGACAAACTCCAACTTTGGAACTGTTCTCATCACTAACCTTTGTGTTAGTGCTAAGCAATGCCACAAAAACATTTCTGATTCTAGTATGTTTAAGCAGTTAAGTGCACAAGACAAGTTTGAAATGTATGAGCAAACATCACAATTCCATAATTATTCTGTCTATTGATAGCTTATGCCTAGCACTAACACTAGATGTTGTAAAGGCAGATTGTGTGGCCATGGCCCTTGTTTCAGTTCACTTCATTATTTCTATTAAGCTGTTCTCACATGGGATATCTGAAAAAACACATACACGAAAAAGGTTTTCCTTTACTTCTTGAGGTTATCGTGAAGAAAATGATCATTGTTGAGATTTGCTAATGAATTTATATCTAAAATAAACATTTATATTGTGGCAGTCACACCATGGTAATCGTAATAACTAAACCGCCGACAGTCACCAACGGTATCGTCTTGGTTTTCGGTCTTCGGCGAAAATATATGACGGCTAAAGGAAAATGTCTAACTAATCACTGGGACCTATGATCATTACCTGTCTGGTGGCGGCATTTTGAATTCCGTTAAACTCCTGACGAAATGTGTTGCAACAAACCTACTTTAGAACCCGCGTAAGTTTTTCAGAAAACCCTATTTTCACTTTAGTTTTTAGAGACGGAAATGTGTGGCTCCGGAAGTAGAGTAAGGGCACGTTTATTGTTCGATTATTACAAATGCAGAAGTATTCAATGGATTTAGATAAATTTAACTGTACAAATATGTCATCTGTAGCTGCAGTTAATACATTTATGAATTAAAAAAGAAGTATTTGTAACGTATTGTACAGTAGGAAAAAGTCTCGTAGCCCTGCTTTAATTTGTAAAGCCTCTGAATCTGCCTCATTTTCATTTCAGGAACCCAACTTTTTATAATCGCGCTCCTAACGAGTAGTGTGTTTTGGCGGGAAATTTAATATTTTGAATGTTTGTGTGGACTGTAGGAACTTGATCCACCAAGCTTGGTCAGCTAGAAGTTGATATCTGATCGGTATGTCTGGTCGTAAAATGTAAACTAGTTCGTATTTTTGCGGCTCCTAGTCAAAATGGCCACATGTCAAAATGGCCACACATCTTCCAAGTCATAAATGGCCACAAAAAAGTCAAAATGGCCACAAACCCCTAGTGAAAATGGCCACACCAAAAAGTCAAAATGGCCATACATTATTTTATAATTTTTGTTCTTATTTGTGAAAAAAGACATAAAAAGTTATATCCGGCAAAACGTGATGTTTATTACACATGTATTATTATATCATTTTCAACAAATAACAAATATATATATATATGTATGTTGTTCAAGTACAAACACTTTTTTACTGTTTATTTTTACATGTCATCAATGAGACCATTTTAATTCTAGTGAATTGACAAATATATATGTGTATGTTCTATATTCATGTATAGCATTACTTATTATTTATTTATGCTTACCTTCCACATGATTGTATAAAAAAAATTCCAATAAACACAGCGATGAACAATGAATCAATCAATTAAGGCTTAATTAGTTAAGGCTTGAAATAACACCTCTAAGTTATATAATCAAGCAGGAAAACATTGAGAGATTAATTAAACATCTCCAAGTTTTAAGAAAGAAAACATTGCAGTGTTTTAATTAAACATCTACAAGTGGTAGATAAGAAAACATTGCTAGAGTACCTTTTGGACATAGGTTTATCCACTAGACTCCATCAGTAGAGGTTTCCCCTTCTGGGAGACAGTCCCAAGAAGGGTGAACTTCGCATCCACCTCAGTCTCAAACTATCAATTAGGAAAGTACCTCAATAATTAACACCGTTTGGGTGTGTGATATAGCTTCTTTTGTCATTTTTACACTTTGATATCAAGTAATACAAATGTCATGAGCATAAAAAACTAATAAAACAATGTATGGCCATTTTGACTTTTCTGTGTGGCCATTTTGACTTTTTTGTGTGCCCAATTTGACTATGGGTTGTGGCCATTTTGACTTTTTTTATGAATGCATCAACTCATGCACAAACCCAGCCGAGAGCCGCGATGCGGTCCTATACAGTCAAGATGCATCGCGGCTCTCGGCTAGCACAAACCATATTTACATGGCAACTGAACTCATTCTTGTCCAAACGATAGACACTATAAAATACAAATTCAACATATCAGTAGATATATCATAGTTCATTAAGTGTTAAAAAGGAGTTTCCTTCCTGATATAACTGGTGATTGGTCAGTTATAACATGATACATGTATCTAATTTGTAAAATTTTTATTTATTACAACATTAACTCTCCAGCGTCCTGGAATTGTTCACTTAGAGCTGACCATGTTCTACAGTCATGACATTCTTCAGAAGCGAGGCGGAAAGTTTGGTATCGTCTGGTGAGTTGTAATATCTGTCCCAAGTGAGCCATCTTCCATAAAGTTGTCATGCACACAGTTAACACATCTGTGGACACAAACAAGCAGAGGTAGACACAACCAATAACCTATGTTATTAACAAGTATCAGTAATAGTATCAATAAATGGGACCACCACCCATCAAAGCAAAAAACAAACCAAACAAAAGAGTAACATTGTGACCCTTGCTTGTGAGTTTTTCTGCCAAGAGCAGTAAATACACAATGCTATGGAAAAGGTATTCACAAAATGAAACAAACTTCATTTTTTAGATCCTTTGGTTGGTAATATGTATAATCTGGCTGACTCAACTTTGCAAATGAAATTGACAACCTTTGAAGAATATTTTGAAGAATAAACATTTACCCCCTAATTGTTGCTAAGACACTTGAGATGTAAGAGGTCATTTTTATCCACAGGGGTTGGATGCTGATTAGTGATTTGTCCTACTTTTCAGGGTGGCTGCCACTCGGTCATCTGAACTCACTCGTCGAGAATATATGAGTGTACGAGTCAGAAGAACATGGTAGGACTACCTATATAGAAAATCAAATTTTATTAATTGTAAATCCTCGATACCAAATGTAGATCAAAATAAACATACAATGCATCCTAATCCAGTGATTGTGATGCGTCTGTATTATTTATATTCAGTAGTACAATCAAATTACTGGACATCTGGTTCATTACCTGACTGTCTGACATGTTCTCATGCCACAATCCTATGACAGGAGCAATTATGTGGGGTGTCAGACAATGCACAAGGCACCAGTGAATTTTAAATATCTCTTGGGTGCACCAGAAACCTTTAATTGTGGGTTAGAATACTGGATTATCCTGAGGTGAGGAATATATACAGGCTGCCTCATTCAGCTGGATTATTGTTGTACGCTCATTCACTCACACTTACTCAGATTTTGTTGCTTTTAGAACTGAACTGATTGATGAAGCATATGTTAATGAATTTCATTTGTTCAAGTTGATTTTCATAACAGTATTAAAACTTTCAGTGATGACATCATTGACTACATACTGCTGCGTGTGCCATCTACAACCCGAGGGCGGACTCGTCCGCGATTCTCCCTGTATTTGTCAGCAACGCTCATGTACGGTACAGTCAAGGTGTTCAGGAAACAGCACCAGTTTCTCTACGGTGAGACAGATGTTTCTTTTTCTGTGCTGAAACAAGCATCTCTGTTGCTGTTGTTTCAAGATTCTGTGGGGTAGCCTCATGGCTAAACCATCTGTTCATCCTGCTGAAGACCCAAGTTCAATTCCCCAATGTGTGAAGCCCATTTCTTGTGTCCCCTGAAATAATTTTGCTTGAATATTGCTAAAAGTGTCATAAAACAGTATTCACTCATTCTGTCATAAGGCAAACTTGGAGATAAGTGAACAAGGCTCGATTTAGTGCTTTGTTACATGCACTGGTGCAACCCAGTATTACAAAGTGCATGTTATGAGTGAAATCTGCACAGGGTGCAAGTCAGTTTTGAGAAATAAATCAGCAGCAAATCTAGCTTTAACATATCAGCTCATTTTTCTTCTTAACTCAGAATAGCTATGGCACTGAGACAGTGCTATTTATAGACATGTCTCGGCTATGTCAGCTCATCTGTGTCTGTTTGTTGCTATGTTTTTATGGGTACTACATGAGAGAAATATGTTTATGTGTACCAAACCCTCTGATGTTTTAACATACTATGTTGCAACTGAAATTTGGCTTCTGCAACTAGGTCTGTATCTTAGGTTGCACCTGGTTCAAGTAGGTTAACATCTCTTAAGTCAAGCCTTGGCTTACTAACAACTGATATTGTCTCTTATACTGAAGCCAACATTGTAACATTTTCCAGATGACACATCCACACTGTGGTCACGACTGCGAATGTCTGGCCTGAAGACATCAACCTTCGACATTGACCTTAAGTAAGTCAGGTGTTGAACAGTGCTCTTTGAGAGGAAAGAAAAAGATATCAAAAAAAGAATATATATAGTTTTCACTATAATATGTGACTTGTTTTAAATTTAGATTTCTTCGTAATAGATAGTGCATCCTTGATATCTCTGGGTTATACTTTCCGATACATCTCCACTATATCCTGGATGCATATATGACTTGACCTGCAAACTTTATTATTTGCCTTTGCTGGCTCTACATTGTCACAGCAGCCAATCAGCTAAGCCACTGTTGCAACTGAGCTTGACAGTGTCAAGCAAGGATTTGTTTGCAGTGCAGCTGAGATTTTAGGGAAATCATACAGACAAATTGATAGGTCCGAAACTTTAAAAAAACACATGCAAGAACTCCTTCTGCCTTTTTCATAGAACCTCTGCATGGTTTGTGTTGCCAAGTTTAATTGGCTAGACAATTTAAATGGGTGAAAGTGAGTTGTGATTGGTTCGCACCTCATTGGATAAATAGCCAGCTAAGGGAGGTTGTAAATTTATCGGGCTGAGCCGTAGATGCATCCAGGATTTAGTGGAGATCCATTGGAATGTATACCCTGGAAATATCAAGGATGTGGATAGTGTAGCTCTGGTTGTTTTGCCTCAAAAACAATTAATACATATATATAGATGAAACAATCAAGATCACTTGTTTTGTTTATGAATGTGTAAGGGTAAGAGTACATTGTCCAGATCAGAGCATAGCGGCAGGGAATAGTGAGGCAAGTGTCTGTACCTTGACACTGAAACGTTTTATCATTTGCCAAGAGCATCCCCGAACTGACACTGTAAGTCATGAAATTGACGTATAACAACTGAAAAATGTAACAAAACAATTACCCAAAGGAACAGCCAAATACGTATTCCAAGGCTCCTTTTAGGAGTTTCTTGTAAAGTAATGATTATGTTTATAACTCTCTATTTCTTGTCAAGAAATTAGTACACTAAGTATAATTGTGGATCCCTCAGTAAATGTTTTTGATGGTCATTTTCTAAATTTGGGAGATTTCCTTCCATTGAGTGATCCCTGATTCTTAAAAAAGTGAAAGCTGTGGAAGCATATTTTGTTATATTGTCCTCTGTTTTGAACATGAAGAATGATCAGATGCAGTGTATTTCTATTGTATTTAGTGGAGTTATTTGGATTAAAAATATGACAATATTCTCCTATCTGTGTGGCAGACTCACATGTATATATATATTTGTATATAGTTCTTCTTAAGTAGATAATAAAGTGTTACAATGTTAATGTGAGCTAAGAACATTTTCACTTTGCTATAATTTCATGCTGGTATTTATGTCAAGATTTACAGTAGTTGACAGTAACAACCCTATACCCTAGTGTCAGACTGTATCATACCTTGTCTGGCACAGGTTGGACACTGCTCGGCAGAACCTGCCCGATCTTGTGGGCACCGTCGATCCACTCAGTGCTGACTACAACTATACCTTTGGCATGTGGGATCTGCCAAGTCAGGACGTGAGCTTCATTGAGCAGGTGTGGGTCTCAGTCGATCATTTTGTTTTGCTAGATCTGTTTGTCACAACTGAGACATAATAATCTACACACAAGCTGAGATTATGACATTGCGTAAGAGTGGATGTTTTTAAGTTATTATAACAAGAGACTTCCAGACTATCTTTGTCGAAATAATTTTTTTCCAGACCATCAAAAATGCTTGTCACTATTTCATAATATTATAATCACCATGAAAAAGGTCAGCAGTTGATCATGGGTTACATGCAATAATTTCTTTTCATATTGTACAGCTGAATACCTTTTATGTCATGAGTAACAATTGTGGCTGGTTTTCCAACAATATGAGCTCATGTCATTTTGTGACAGGAAAAGGTGTGAAAGTTGGGACCATGTATTCAGGATGTGCATCTACTGCTTGACAAGTTTTAGATGAGCCAGTGCAGTGAACACGTTTGTGACAAGTAGGTAGGGCAATTAATCTGGACGAATACACTTGTTTAGATGGCAATTAAGCACATGCAGTACATACTGACCGCTACTGTTTAACACATGTCTTGTGGAACAATTTAGTTCAGCAAGACACCATCACGACACAATTCGCAGGAGGAAATTGAACTTTTCAATATTTAGACGACAACCTGTTTCCCTCTGGTTTCAAATGGAATGCTCTGGAGGTCATTCCCATATATGCAAATTGGGGTCATTTGTCAGGTCGGGGCTCATCTAATACTTGTCAATCAGTGGACGAATGAAGTAGACCTTGAAAACAAATGTTCTTTGAAGAGTGCCTGAAAAAGTCTAGAAGTTCAAAGATCTGTGTGAACATTATGTTCATTTATGTTTGCTGTAATTGTAAAACATGGGAGTGATTTGTAAAACCAAATGTCATAAATCCATGATCCATCAACATGGAGTCTGTTGACAGGGCAGCGGAGTAGCCTAGTGGTTAAAGGGTTGGCTCGTCACACCATAGGCCCAGGTTCGATTCCCCACATGGGTATAATGCATGAAGCTTAATTTTCTGGTGTCCTGGCTGTGATGCTAAAAGTGGTGTAAAACCATCCTCTTTCACTCACTCACTCGAATCTGTTGACAGGACATGTGGCAAGGGATCAGCATGAGTCCGCCCAAAGAGGTGCAGTTGTCTCCCCTTCCTGTCTCAATGCAGGACATGTTAGAAGATGGTAAATTCCCTGGGTTTTTATAGTTGAGAAGTAGATTATATATTTCCAACACTGGGCACAGGGGTGCTGGTTGTCAAAGGCATTTGTAAGTTATGATGCATACTTCCAGAAACTCATGATTAAGGGATACCCATGAAGGTCCGGGTTTAGAATGTTGATCTGTGGTAACCCATGTTTGTCGTAAGAGGTGACTAAGGGAATCAGGTTGTCAGACTCGCCGACTTGGTTGACACATGTCATCATCCCAACTGTGCAGATATTGCTCATGCTGTTGATCAATGGATTGCCTGGTTCTGACTCGATTATTTACAGACTACTGGGATATTGCTGAGTGCTCCATACCTGTTCTCTTTGTTTTTATCAGTGTGGTGAACATCTCATCGCTTTCTTCTACACTTACCATGACAAACTCCCTCTCATTTTGTGAATCACACCAGCACTTAATTCACAAGTACCACACTTATCTTAGGAAACTAAAGGGATGTCATATTTCAATAATGCATCAAAAATATTTTCAGATGAAATAGTGCCCACTTACCTGTATTAACTGATGTTATAGTCCAGTATTATTCTATTCATATTTATTGTATTTTATTTCAAGGGCTCATGTAAGGTATTTTGAAAATGGGCAAGTTAATATATTTTGTAAGGACAGAAACCTGTGAAGATATGGGTTAAATTTACCTTCATCAACCCCAGCTTGTCTTAAAAGGCAACTATCGTCAATTGCGTAGATTGATGCTCATGCTGTTGATCACTGGTTAAGACTCGGTTGTTTACAGACTGCCACAATATAGGTGGAATACTGCTGAGTGTGGTGTTAAACAACCAACTAACCAACCAATTTATGTTGACATAAGTTTTTTGCTGAAATACAATACTTAACTGAAAGAGTCATTATTTCATATTCAAATGTAGGAACAGATGTTCAGTAAGTGTCAAGGCTTTTTAAATATGTTAATATCTCATGGTATATTTGAATTCTCACAAATGTGACAGAATATACCTATCATGTTATGCATCATGTCAGTAGATAGTCAAGTCATAGCTGCCCTAGACTCACTATCAATTGATATCTTTATCAATGTCTCTGATATGATTTTAGGCCATATTTTAGTAGGAATATATGTTTTGAGACTAAAAGGTTGGACTTGACAGTTTTCAAATTGTGTGATTCTCTACACAGCGCTAAAAAGCCCTCACACTGTATCTAAACCAGAGGACATTCGGCTGAAGGAAGATGACTCGCTTGCCTCAGAACGGATACAGGTAAAGCAGAACACAAATACATGTGACAATACTGGTAACTTTGCTAGGCATAAAGGGTAATTGATGGGATCGGGTGGTCAGACTTACTGATATGGCTGATGCAAATCATCTTTGACCTCATGATGTCTGTTGATATGTTTCTTATTTCATTTCCTCTCTGTCAAATATATTTCACTTACATTCTGTTCTACTATCCATAAGAGAAAGCATATCAGTTTTTTCTTTATAAGATGTGTCAGCTTTAAGAAATGGAAAAGATATTCACAATGTGCTCCAGTAAACTATAGGAACTGCATACTGTTAACTCATGTTTAATACAATATAACTTTTGTACATTGCTGTATAGGACGTTCTAGTTGATCATGGAGATGTCTGTGTCAAGAACACTTGTTAAGGATGCTGGTATTGAATATGTTGATCTTTAGAATGTTCATATGTCAGTGTTGATGATGCTTATAGCAAGGATGACAGTAGAGGACGTGATGAAGATGATGGTGTTGAAGATGCTGCTGTCAGGGATGTTGGTGTTGAGGATGAAGCTATCCAGGATGATGTTGTTGAGGATGCTGGTGTCGGCATCCTCGATAATCTCAAGGGTGTATGTTCATTAAATCTTCACAAGTACCCTTGATGCATCTATGTCTTGGTCTCCCTTACCTCCCTATTACCTCCCTTTGCTGTCTCCACATTCTCACTGCTAAGCCGCTGTTACAACTGAACTTGCCAGTATCAACAAAGATAGCATTCGCCATAGATGAATCTAAAGTGGAGTAAAGAGGAAATTTATGGTAATGTATACCCTGGAGAGTATCGAGGATGGTGTCAAGAACGTTGATTTTGAGGGAGTCCGTGATGAGGCTGATGCTGACGATTATGTTGAGGATGCTGATGTCAGGGATGTAGGTTTTGGATAAGTAAAGATGTTTTTCAGGAAATCTGTAATGAGTATGTGTTTGTGGTGTAGGTTCCAGATGAGAAGGAGCTACCAGGGTTTGATGGGAAGGATCTTGAAATGGCTGAGGATAAGATGGAAGAGATCCCTATTGAGATCGCTGACCTCATCTCCCCGATGAAGACACGGTCACGATCAACCTCTAGCATGTCAGACATCATGCCGGTGATCCAAGAAGAAGAGTAAGTCACAGCAAGCTATTGGCGAGGAGCTGAACATATCTTGATGATGATCTAAATACATTCTTCAAAGTTTGAAAGTGTTAACTGCAACACAGGTCATATTTGGGATTTCACTTACTTAGTAAAGTACAAATTTTAGTACTTTTTGGGGTTGAGTCCCATCCGGACTCGAACCATTTCTGGATTCGACTTCCACTTGGAAGTCACAGTGGCTGAGCGGGCTAGGCAGCTGACTTTGTGTGCTGGCCATTAGGTGCCTGACTCTGAGGGTGCACGTTCAAATCCTGGAAAAGTACTAGAATTTGTACTTTACTAAGAAAGTGAAATCCCAAATATGACATATGTTACATTTGACCACTTTCTAAATGGAATTGTGTAATCATGTGCTGATAACTAGTTAGAATCTAACTACAGTAGTCCTCAGTTACTGGTAGATATTTGAGCATCCTGAACTTGTTCTGCGTTTTCGAGTCTTGCATCAAACTTGAACTTAATCAAACTGACAGAAAATGTAAGGATAGTAGACAGTTTGGTGAAGTTCAAGCTGCAGACTCATGACCAGGTGGGATACAGCCATTTTGAGTTACTTTCATCAAGGTATACAACTCCAACAAATTTCAGCCAGACCACAGAAATCTTACCTGCCCACAAAATATCTTCATACATATTGTCTAAATTTTAGTCCAACTGTTGGACAAGTGCATTTGAGAATTGGGCAGTCCGTGTTGAACATAATTTGTCCCAGACGGTCGGGCAGGCAGGTCTTTCAAACATTGCTTTCATACACTATCATTCTACAACTAGTAAAACTTTCAAAGACTTGTCTGTTGCTTATATGGTATTCGTTATTGACATTTTATTGTGGTATATACCTTGGACCTCAACACGTGACCCTCTTGGTTTGATGAAAGGCTCAATAAAAGGTCAAATCAAATTACTGTCAAATATTTTCATTACAAACCACACTATGTACTGATGCCAGGACAGTTGAATATCTAGTAGGATAAGAAATTGCCTCCCCTGCTACCAGTTAGAAGTTCAATAAAAGGCCCCCTTTTTTATTTTTCAAATAATGTGGCAAATAGGTCTAAGGTAGTTTTCATAATTGAATGGAGATTTGGAGATATAGTAAACTAATCAAGTCAGGATGTCCTTACAGGTCCTAGGTGAAATTAGAATAGGCTGTAAGGTCCTCTAAAGTGTAGGATGTGTTGTCAGATTCTGTGATTATATACAGTTCATCATACTCAGATGGCAAAGGTCATAATTTCTTTGTCTGGTTTGCCTGATCAAAGCAGGAATATTTACACTCACTGACACACTTGCTCGCTTACTCAATCATTCCACTCGCTCAAAGGGAGGTTCTGCGTCCAGTGATTGAGACACCCAGTGAAAAAATGGTGGACAACAGAGAAGTGCCTGCACGCCGAAAACTCCCAGAATCCCCAGGAGTGACACCAATTCAACCTGAAGAGCCCAGTCGAAAGCGGCATCGCGTGGTGAGTGTTGTTCACATATTATCAGATATCACCCCCAGCTATTGATTGACCCCCACTAGCCACTTATATGGACACAGACACACACACAGACACACACACAGACACACACTCACACTCACTCACTCACTCACACTCACTGAGGTTCACCTAAATAAAGATTTTGCTCATCCATAAAGTTTGTCTTTATCAGATTTACCATCTTCTAAACATGCCACTCAAAGAAGTGGACTAGTCACTTGCCAAAATTCATACATATAGGGATTCCTCTGACGACCAGTGTAGTTGGGTTTTCAAGAGTCATCTGGATTAGTTGTTACAAAAGATAAATTTCTAAGGCCGCTTATCCCGAAAATTGGGAATCAGAAAGTGTATAGTTAACCATGCTAAATGCATTTGGTGATTACTTATGAAATATCATCATAATTTCTGTCACTGGATGTTTTGGTCATGTTACATGAATATTTGTCAGTGCGGCCATAGCAAACACTGTATACCACTGCTGTGTTTCATTTGCAAAGTGAGGATGGACCTCAGTTATATATACTGATATATATTGCGGTACTTATAGTTATCTGCTATATAACTATTGAATCAATCAATCCTGGACCCTGTTGGGGGTGTGTGGCCCCCAGACCCCCAGATGATTTTCAGCTGCAGTCAATTTAACTTGTTGCCATACCTATATAATATACTGCCTTATCTTATATCAAGATCTCCCTTCATTAAGTACTTAGAGTCCTTTTATGAAGCAACCTTTACTAAAATTAACCTTAAGTCGCATTCTTTGACATTGCACTAAGGTTACCTTAGTGACTTAGGATCAACTCAGTGCTTTGTAAATGGAGGCCCAGATTTATATCTGCTGAGCTGGTATATCTGGTACATTTGTCTATCTGTACTGACGTATTAGTTACTAGTATATACATGCTGTACAGTCTAACCTGTTTTACTGATGTATGAATATGCTAATACCTATTCAGCGGCCAAGTCTGACAATGGAACTGGAGCCAGTAGCACCCGGTTCTGTGACTCGACGTCGTAAACGCCGCCTCAAGTTTATTGACATAGATACCCAGATATCCAAGAAACAGCTGAAGCACAACATGGTGACCAGCAGAGACATCTGCCGCACAAACGTGAGGACAGTCAAGTGTTATTCATGTACAGTTTACGCTGCCAAACCGGCATCTGTCCAATACAGCAAGTTGTTAACAACAGCCAGTCCATGGCTTGTACATTTACCATCAGCTCTACAATCCGACATGTTGTCTAAACCGGATTCTCTCTTCAGTCCCAATGAGTGCTGGTTTAGACAGCTTCCACTGTACTTTCAAGATATTGAATACTGACTGTAACCAACAAACTTTTTGAGAAACTTGGACATATCTCTAATTGTCTTAATTATCTTGAACATTTGAAGATGCTACACTGTCATTTTCTTTTTCAAAGGCAATTTTTTTATCCTTTTTTCAGTGTAAGCAATATTTGTTACAAACAGCATTTATTCATTTGGTCTTATAGAACATACTGTTTGGAGATACTGATGTTTCAGATTCTTCCATCCACAAGACCTTCCCTCCCTGAAGAACTGTTTTCACGACCATGCAAAAAAGGTAAGTATATAAGCTTGTCAGATCTTCCATGGCACCATGAAAGTATATCTTGGACATGTAAACATTGTCATTAAGCACATGTCTCTTTTTAAGGGTATCCTGTGAAGATCCTGGATACAACTGGTCTCCAGCAACCAATGCTTGTCACAAGGATGATGATCGGGTTGACAGACTCGCTGATTTCGTTCACATGTCATTGTATTCCAGTTGAATAGATTGATGCTCATGATATTGATCATGGATATTGACATACTTGTCTGGTCTGGACTTGATTATTTGCAGATCGTTGCCATATAGCTGGAATATTGCAGAGTGTGGCGTAAAACTAAACTCACTCACTCTTTGTTGTCAGAGCTGTGTCATCCCAAGCTGCTGAGATTGTGGACAAGGAATGCCATTATGGGGGAGGAGATTGATGACACACCTTGGACAGTAGCAGGTGAGATGCAGACAGGACTTATGTAGTTTATGGAGGAAGTCAATATTTAATATGCCTCTAAGGCACTGTAATTACGCACAGATCCTCATAGATACAACAGTGATTGTATGCTCATGGATGCAGTAAGATATATCTTGTCCACCAAGTCTTACTTGTATTCAATATCGTGAACAATATCTACATTCTTTTCAAGAGTTAATGAAAAGCCCAGATGAGTTTCCTGAGAGTCGACAGACACGACGAAGGTTGTCTCCCATTCTGGACATGGAGTCACCAAAACAAGTGCTGGTAAGTTACCATGACAGTAGTTACCATGACAGTAGTTACCATGTAATTTTCATGTAATTACCATGACCATAGTTATCATCATTGTAGTTACCATGATCACAGTTACCATGACTATAGTAACCATGATGGTAGCTGACTGGACAGTGGTAACCATGAACTGAAGTGGTAACTGAGGAATCACTTCCTACTACATCAAAGTCCTCTGATCATAAGTCATCTTCACAGTCACGCTCTGAGTCTCATTCAACAGCTGATAGACAACAAATTGTTAAAACTAAACCCAAACCTAAGTCAGATGCTTCAAAACAACAAAGTGGCAGAGTTCCTAAGGGGTCACAAAATAAAATTCAATTGTTTAATAAATATGGGTCTCTTGAAGATATGGACGTTTCTGAAAACGTCCATTCTAGGGCACATAGCTTGTCGCCCTCCAAAAGAGTGCGGGGTAGATCCCCAAAAAATCCCCCCAAAAGATAGTTTATTCCAATAATATTGTACAATGGAACTGCAGAGGTTTGAGGACTAATTTACATGAATTACAGCTATTAATCCAAGATTTCACACCTTCAGCGTTATGTCTCCAAGAGACATATTTAAAACAAACAGATGCATTTGACCTTCGCCATTTTAATGCATATCATTGTTTTTCACCTCTGGGTGATAGGGCCACTGGCGGATCATCCATTCTAGTCAAACAAAATGTTATTCAAAGCCCTGTTTCACTTAATACTAATATGCAGGCTGTTGCAGTGAGAATTATTTTACATGTAGCGTTTACGCTATGCTCTCTTTATATTTCACCATCTTCGGCTTTTGCCAAAACCGATCTTCAAGCTCTATATGATCAGCTCCCAAAGCCCTGTATTATAATGGGAGATTTAAATGGCCACAACCCACTCTGGGGTAATGTAAATACAAACACTAGAGGTAAATTGTTGGAGGACTTTTGTTCTGACGATGATTTATGTATTTATAATGATGGTTCCAACACATATTTACACCCTGGTACAGGGATTTATTCTGCTCTCGACTTGTCACTTACAAATTCAGAACTATTAAATGAATTTGAATGGTCAGTCCACGATGACCTCTGTGGAAGTGACCATTTTCCTACTATATTAAAAGCTGTAACTCCATCTGATGTTCCTCCATCATCAAGGCGGAATTTTACAAAGGCTAACTGGACTTTATATGAAACACTGTGTGCTGAAAAACTTAAACCCGAACTTTTTATTGACGTTCCTGATGCTATTAAATGTTTTACTGATGAACTGAATTCCATAGCTGATGAGTGTATACCAAATTCCTCTGTAGTTCCACACATAAGAAAACCATGGTTCAACGATGAGTGCAAACAAGCTAGGAAGGCAAGGAAAAAGGCAGAACATTATTTCCGTCGCCATCCTATGGTACATAATTTAAATAAATTTAAAATTTTAAATACTAAAGCGCGGCGTACTTTTAAACAAAACAAACGCCAATCTTGGCAAAATTATGTGTCCAAAATAAATTCTCGGACACCCATGTCCAAGGTATGGAACATGGTCCAGAAAATCAAAGGTAAAGGTACTAAATCTACTGTCCATCATCTCAAACATGGAGATCAATTGCTTACTGATAAATCAGATATTGCTAATAAACTAGGTGAAACCCTTGCTAAACACTCTTCCTCTTCAAATTATGTACCAAAATTCCAGCAATATCAAAAACAACAAGAAAAGAAAACTATTAATTTCAATTCTGATAATGGGGAAGATTATAATGAAACGTTTTCTATTCATGAACTCCATACTGCTCTTGATCAAGCTCATGACACTGCTACTGGAGCTGATAACATACATTATCAACTCCTGAAGCACTTACCAGAATCCTGCCTAGAAACTCTTCTCAATATTTTTGATGATATTTGGACATCGGGTAACTTTCCTCCCTCATGGCGTGACGCCATAGTAGTACCCATACCTAAACCTGGACGTGATCATACGGATCCATCCAATTATCGTCCGATTTCATTAACTAGCTGTGTTTGCAAGACCATGGAACGCATGATAAACAATCGACTAGTTTGGTACTTGGAAACAAATAACCTTATAACTGATATACAGTGTGGTTTCCGTAAAAACAGAAGTACTGTCGATCACTTAGTGCGTTTAGAATCATTTGTTAAAAATGCACTAATTAATAAACAACATACTGTGTCTATCTTTTTTGATCTAGAAAAAGCATATGACACAACCTGGAAATATGGTATTTTAAGAGACCTACATGACTACGGCTTGCGAGGTCGTTTACCTCAATTTATAGCAAATTTTTTAAAGGACAGACAGTTTCAAGTTCGAGTGGGTTCTACCCTGTCTGATCATTACAATCAGGATCAGGGTGTTCCACAAGGCAGTATTTTGTCTGTCACACTTTTTAGCATAAAGATAAACAGTTTATCAAAAGTTTTAAACGATTCAATTGATGGATCATTATTTGTGGATGATTTTAATATTTCTTGTCGTGGGAAAAATATGCATACTATTGAACGACAACTGCAGTTGTGTTTAAACAAAATAAATAAATGGTGTCTTGAAAACGGCTTTAAATTTTCTAAATCCAAAACTAACCGTATACATTTTTGCAGAAAATATAAACCACATAAGGACCCTGAACTATCTCTAGATGGCACTCCCATCAAAGTTGTAAAGGAGGCCAAGTTCTTGGGCCTAATCTTTGACTCCCATTTAACATTTCTGCCTCATATCAAGTCCCTTAAAACTAAATGCTTGAAGGCTCTTGACTTGTTGAAAGTTGTTTCCAACACAAAGTGGGGAGGAGATCAAGCAACCCTCTTACACCTGTATCGATCACTCATACGTTCGAAACTCGATTATGGTTCCATCGTATATGGTGGAGCCTGCAACAGCAACCTTAAACTTCTTGATTCTGTCCACCATCAAGGCTTAAGACTTTGCCTTGGGTCTTTCAGAACTTCACCTATTGATAGTCTCTACGTTGAGGCCGATGAACCATCTCTTACTCAACGTCGTATAAAATTGTCTTTACAATACACTACTAAATTATATTCTGATGAATCTAACCCTGCCTATAACTGTGTGTTCAATCCCCTTTATGAAGATTTGTATAACAAAAAGTCTTCTCTTGTTCCACCTCTTGGGCACAGAATTAAACCATTTATTTCTTCTGCCGGTATTGAGCTGGAAAGTATATCGCCTTCCCGTCTTCTTTCTTCTCCTCCTTGGCAGTTGGTTAGGCCACAAGTTGACCTAACATTAACATTTTTTAAAAAATCAGAAACAAATGACTTACAATATAAACAAGAATATCATCAATTAAAGCATAAATATAGCAATTACAAACCTTTATTTACAGATGGGTCCAAGGACGGTGGCGCAGTGGCTTGTGCCACTGTCATTGGATCCAGAACAATATCTTCTAGATTACCAGATAATAGTTCTATTTTTACAGCTGAAGCTAACGCCATATTAACAGCTCTCAAATATATTCAAAGACACCCGAAACGTAAACAATATATAATCTATTCCGATTCTCTTTCTTGCCTTCAGGCTATTAAAAATATTTCTTGCAAACATCCACTTTTAATAGAAATTATTGAATTGTATAATGATCTTGCTACTGGCCAATACGACATCGTCTTTTGTTGGTTACCCAGCCATGTAGGCATTTCTGGTAACACACTGGCTGACCTTGCTGCTAAAGCAGCACTCAACAAATCTGTGACACCACTTCTTATTCCTTATAGTGATTACAAAGCCACCATTAGATCTTATATCCGTGATTTGATGCAAAAGAAGTGGGACACCCAAGTGGGTATCAATAAATTACATGAGACAAAACCTTACATTGGTTATACCCACTTGGGTTGTCAGTCCAGATTTGAAGAGGTTATTTTGCGACGATGTCGTGTTGGCCACACTAGATACACTCATGCGTACCTGTTAAAAGGTGAAGATCCTCCATTTTGTATCCCTTGTGATGAGAGAGTCACGGTCAAGCATATTCTGCTTGACTGTGTTGAATTCTCCATCACAAGGGATAAGTATTTTACAGTTAAAACAATTAAGGATCTTTTTACCAGCGTTAATTCTCATTTAATTATAGGTTTTTTAAAAGAAATTGATTTTTTGGTTGAATTTTGAATAATATGTTTCTGTAAATAGATGTATTTTAATGACTGGTAGTTTGAATTAGTAACTTGAATTGTTGGTGGCTGTACCCTCAAAGGGGGTTGAAGTATTGTAAAATTATTGTCCTCCTGAGAGGGTACGTAAGTCCACAAACATGCAAAGTAAATTCTAAATTTCCACGTTTTTAATGGTAGTATAAGTGTATTTTTATTGTATGGCTAGATTTCCGAAATTGCTGACGGCTGAGGGGATGATGTAAATCCAGCTAGGGTCCATGCAGGTAGCAAAAGTACTGTAAGTCCCCATGGTCCCTAGAATGGTGATCTACCTTCAGTTGTTGGCAATCTATAGCCCGGTTTTATATTGTATTGTCCTCTATAGATATATTGTTTTAGGCATAGCTACTAGTTTTACATTCATTTCTGTGATGTTCTAGTTTTTTACTGTCCTTCGTCGACTGATTGTTATAATACTCATATATTCCATTTTAATGTTCCGTTCCCGTCACGATATGGCTGAAATATTGCCGATGTGACATTAAATTTTAACTCACTCACTCACTGGTAACCATGACATCAGTTACCACTACAGTAGCTCAGAGCACAGTTGATGATAGTGCAGTTGTCAACTGGTGTTCGGTCAATAAGACTTTAATGAAAATGGAAAGTGTCAGCATTGTTTCATGTCACTTTTTCTTGTCCTTGTAGCCAAGAATATGCAAGACTTAAACCATGTAAAGTTTGATTTCATGAGGTCTTTTTTTCACATTATACTCTGTCCTGTGAACATATTGACTGCGGACCTACTACTTCTATACCAAGGTCCCACCAAATGAGAAAAGTCTTCCTGACAGTGTCCTCAAACTGAGTCCTCTCAAGGCTGCTGAACAGTCATCTGACTCTGACAAGAACACCCGTACACGGCGATCCAAGCGTCTAACGCATCAGTCATCGGCAGAGAAGGTGAGTGAATGAGCGAGCATGAATCAAAGCCACTTTTAAATATATTCTAGCAAAATCAGGCGGGGGACACCAGAAATGGACTTCACACATTCTATCCATAAATGAAATCAAACCCAGGTATTTGACAAGTATTACTACAAGGCTACCCCATCGTGAATTGCTCCATAATATCCGGTTGGTGAAGGCCTCCCCAAACTGCTGTTGTGAGCTGTCCCGGACAACATTATTTGCACTGTTCTTCTCAGCAGATGGAGGAGGGAGATTCTATGGAGGTGGCACGTGGGGACTCCGTGCTGTCGCTGGAAAGAAGTCGCCAGAAAGATATGTCCATTGAGATCGAACACAGCACCCACAGCTTGGAGCGGAGCAGGGAGAAGAGTATGGAGGACAGCATCTTAAGTCGGCCGAGGTGAGTTATGTTGTCAGTACACATTCACAGATATATGTTTTGTTGATTGGATGGTTTGTAGTTTAATGCCATATTTGGCAGTATTCAAGCTATATGGTGGCAGTCTGAAAGTAATCAACTTTGGACCAGACAATCCAATGATCAACAGCATGAACATCAATCTATACAACAGAGATACATTGACATGTGTCAACCAAGTCAGCAAGCCAAACCAAACCTGTTTGTCAACTTTCATGACATGAAAGGGTTACTGAAGATAAAATCTAACACAGATCGTCACTGGCACAGAAGTATTGGTTCTGCCTGGAGATAATGCCACAGTAATCCAAATTAGAATCTTTATATTGTAGAGAAATTATTTTATAGGTATACAACTTACTGTTATTGCACTAAATGTGATGTTTCGGAGTAGGTGATAACCACTCAAAAATGTCTCTTATCATTGGCTAGTGACTAAACATGTCACTAAATGTTTTTTCCTCCATTCAAATAATGTCGGACCCGTGAAGGTCCCCGGGTAGAATAGGTCTTCAGCAACCCATGCTTGCCATAAAAGGCGACTAATCGGGTGGTCAGGCTTGCTGACTTGCGTGACACGTCGTCGGTTCCCAATTGCGCAGATTGATACTCATGTTGTTGATCACTGGATTGTCTGGTGCAGACTCGATTATTTACAGACCGCCACCATATAGCTGGAATATTGCTGAGTGCAGTGTAAAACTAAACTCACTCACTCACTCACACTCAAATAATGTCCATCAGGCTAAATAATGCCTTCTTTATCTTTAGTTTTTGATGCCAATTCTCTACATTTGAAATTTTTATGCCATTGATGTCTGTATTTTAAGACTATTGTTGCCACTGGATGCCTTCAAGACTTTTTATGCCAAATGACGTACTCATCTCAGATCTTTGATGCTGTCTCTATGATCTTTAGTGGCAGCTGTGTCTCAGCTGTAGCCTCTGTAAGTTCAAACATCTCACTTCATCTCAGATCTCGACGAGGATCCGACCAGCTGACCTCGGAGGAGGAGATACTGGCTGAGCCGGTGCAGGAGCAGGATGGGATATCCGGTTTGTTACCCTTGGAGACAGTGCAGGAAGAACAGGAAGTGGTGCCACCTGTTGTCAGTTCTCCATCTTCAGAATCAAACTACCACGAGGAAATGATGAGGTGGGCTTCAGTAATGATCTTAATGCTGAAGTGATTAATTACTTGGTAAATAGTTTTCTGAATGTTTTACATTCATCAAGCAAGTTGTACTTTTCCCCCATGTGTCCGTTTGGTAACTCAAACAAGGCATCGATCATGAGTTAAAGTTTTTCTTCAATGCATAATTTCCTAAAACACTTCGAGATATCTCACTGACACTGATCAGCAAACACAAGAAGTTGAAATTTGTAAATTGTTGAAGATAAACTAGTAGGGATGTCATGATACAACCGTCTCTAGATTTTTTTTATTATGCTTCAGTTATGCAATATATATCACACTACTTACTTGTAACAATGTTGTCTGAATTTTTTATTTCATTGGATGTAAAAGAAAAGAACAAAACAAAAAGGCTTGAAACTTCCTCAATATTTAATCCCACATTTAAATATACATGTCTCTTTTTATCAATGTTTTATATTAGAGAACACTGGAATGTCCTATGAAGTTATTAAATACCACAGCAAATTCACTCTTTGTTACGTGAAGTGTGGACTCCAAATTGCATAAGTTAGATGTGGATTAATGCCACCTTCAGCTGAATGTCATTTTCTGCTTTTCAGACATGTGGAGCAGCGGACAGTCACCAAGACTTGGACAAGATTCCACACGATCTGTGGTACTCACAACACCTTCCGCAGTTATGCTGCCAAAATGTTCAATGCTGTCCTAGGTAGGTGTTATGTGACCAAAATGTACACGGCCATCTTAGGTAGGTGTCAATGATATGCAGCCAAAATGTTCAATGCTGTTCTACGTACCGGTAGGAGTCCATATTACATGACATGTTCAAGGCCATTTTAGATAGGTGTCCAGTATTTGAAATTAACTTTTTTATAAAGTAGCAAATATTTGCTACCTGGTTCAGAAATAGGTAGCAAAATCAGGTAACAGCATTCCTTCATATTAATTCCTCCCTCCAGTCTTTAGCCATATGGACCTGTATAAGGGCTCCTTGTAATTGTAGACGATGTTTTATCATCCTTCCACAGAGAATGACAAATGTCCATTATCAAACATTAAAAGCAGTAATGTTACATTAACACGACTGCACACTGAGTTGACTGGTTCTCTGTCACAATTTTACTGACTAATGAAAGCTGAGATGAACATTTTGGGGGAAGTATAATTCCAGTTTGGGTAAATTTACTAGTGAAAGTGCACAAGTGGAGATCTCTCCTTTGAAAATGATAACTAACTGATGCACCTAAGCAGTTTCACTAAAAATACCCAGCAGCAAGCTGTTGCTACTGTATGTTTTCTTCAGGTAGCAAAATAAGATTTTGAGAGGCAAACCTGCTACCAAGTCAACCCAAGTCATGGAGACAGACCATCGACTGAGTGATTGTTTGACACCGCCTTTGGCAATATTCCAGCAATATGATCGCTGGGATACCAGAACTAGGCCTCACACAGTATACCCACTTTCAGAATCGAACAAAGGTCTTAAGCAAGACGAGCAGAGGCTTTAAACATTAAGAATATTTGGTTGCCTCTAGTACAAGTTGCTGAGAACAAAAATCCCCCCAGGGATTTGCCCTCAGTGTTTATTCGCTGTCAACTTATGTTCCAGATCTGTGTGGGAACCAGATTCTTGAAGCCAAACAGAAGGAAGCATATGGTGACATCTACCTGCGCAGAGGAAGAAACTGGTAAAGGGCAGTAACTCCTGTCAGCCAACCTGATCGGTAGTACAACATGGATATACCATTCACACAGGAGCAGTTTATATGTTGTCCTCAGAGCAAGCTTCTTCAAAGTAAACCATCACAAGTGTTGATGTCAGGAAAAACGTATCGATATATATATCGTCCAATTAAGTATCACAATTATCAATACTACAATATATCATCATAACTCTAGTCAGGATTGACAGTATCGTATCACCATGCGGTGTGTGAAATTTATGCTGATCCTGCGGCCCCTGGCTAGGAAAAATTCATCGGGACCACTAAATAATAGTATTAGTTTGCAAACAAAGTTTAAAGAAAGTCACTCACATAAAATCATTGACAACATGTTCCATGTTGATGTTAAAATCAGTGTCGACAAGCAGGGAATTAACATTCTGTATGGTGGCTCCATGATAAATATCCTTTAGGATCTAAGCATCCGAGCTGAGCATCTTATTACCTCATTACTAAGTCTGGCATAAACACTAGCCTCTATCACTGATCCATGATTGCATGTCTCCAGTGTCCAGACATATCGCACGCAACGGTTACGAGATCCACTTAAAACTGCTACTTGCTACTCGGGATATAGTCAATCACAAACTTGTCCTTGTTAAGTTTTAAACTCTTCCATGATACCAACTTTCACGTATGTGTTGATAGTCAATTCCAGAGCACAAATGTTATTTATAGTTATGCAATCATCAATTTACTGTTGTATTTCCATGTTACCTCGTTACCAATATGTGTTCATAATGAATTTGAATGCACAAATGTTATTTATATTTATTTATATTTATCCAATCATCAACACTTTACTGTTACATTTCCCTGTTACCTCGTTACCAATATGTGTTCATAATGAATTTGAATGCACAAATGTTATTTATATCTATTTATCATGACAATGTTATTGTTATATTATTATGTTACAAAGTTACAAGTATGTCCTCATAATGGATTTGAGAGCACAAATGTTGTTTATACCTATTCAATCATGAACATGTTATTGTTGCACAGTATATTTTTAGGTTACCTAGTTACCACTATGAGCTGATGACCAGAATGTACTTGACTTGCAATGAAAGTGCATGTATAGGTATGATCATGACCGAATATAATTACAGCCTGGAGCAATGTTATTTTTGGATGAATAAAACTATTTTAAAAATTGAACAAATGAAATTTTTTGTAAAGACAGTTTAATGCCTTTGTTGACCATAGAACAGAATGATCTTCCCTTCTGGTATAAAAACATGAAGCGACCTTGTTGCAGTAACGATAGAGTGAGAGTAGGAACAGTTCACAGTCTTACTGCCAGTTCCACAGCCTGGTTCTGCCCTTCAGCTGCTGTAGGCCTGTATAAAGTATGGGAGATAACAGTCTTACTGCCAGTTCCACAGCCTGGTTCGGCCCTTCAGCTGCTGTAGGCCTGTATAAAGTATGGGAGATAACAGTCTTACTGCCAGTTCCACAGCCTGGTTCGGCCCTTCAGCTGCTGTAGGCCTGTATAAAGTATGGGAGATAACAGTCTTACTGCCAGTTCCACAGCCTGGTTCGGCCCTTCAGCTGCTGTAGGCCTGTATAAAGTATGGGAGATAACAGTCTTACTGCCAGTTCCACAGCCTGGTTCGGCCCTTCAGCTGCTGTAGGCCTGTATAAAGTATGGGAGATAACAGTCTTACTGCCAGTTCCACAGCCTGGTTCGGCCCTTCAGCTGCTGTAGGCCTGTATAAAGTATGGGAGATAACAGTCTTACTGCCAGTTCCACAGCCTGGTTCGGCCCTTCAGCTGCTGTAGGCCTGTGTTAAAGTATGGGAGATAAAAGTCTTAGGCCTCAGTTTCATTTAAACTTCACAAAACCCTGTTCCAAAGATCAATGTTAGCATCACACTACACCCATTTTAACATATGCATGATACAACAATCTCAGTACCAGGGACACTACGTACAAGCCCTGACAGGATATGAACTTGACCAGCGGCCAGCACTTGTACCACTACACTTGAGGCACAGATGGGGACAGACATGTCACCCCATCTTCCGATACGATAAGGCTTACTTCTGTGTCGTAAACTGCAACACATATATTGATATCAAAATATACTCGAGAGAATCCATACCCAATATCATTCTCCCAACTTAAAGAATTGAGAACAACTGAGTCTCAAGTCCAAAAATAACTAGCACCAGTAGGAGAGGGATCAGTGATGTAATTTGATTGTGATGTCACAGTAACATATCCTGTGGATGTTATTGCATCAGTCTAATGTTGGGAATTATGATGATACCGGTAGTTAATGGGTGGTCTAGTGCAACAATCTGTTGCCCACCCCTGTCTTGTGTAGATATGATAAGTGCCAATATTAATGACATTTATCCACTGACTTTATTTCTTGTAGTACATTATCAACTAGGAGTAAGCAAGGGGCATGAAATAACAACAAACACTTGTCAGTTGTAACAGTTCTATTATTTAACAGAAACCACATGTTTAAGATGTTCTTTGAACTAGTCAGGTGAAAACTGCTGTCTCCATCGCATCATTAGAGTTCACTAAGACCATTTGACACCTTACAATGTCATTTTCAGTAGATTTTTAATATCACCCAGGCCACATATAAAAATATTCCTGTTTCTCAGACTGTCTCACCCCAAAATCTGATCTGACCCTGAGATTTTATTTATTAAACTAAAGAAAATGCAGCTTTGACTTGAATATATGCATGATTTTTCACATCCCTTAGTTTTCTTCTGTGGGAGAAAATGTGTAAATTTTCACTGAAATCAATGGGTGTGGGACATAAAATAAAATGTAAAAATACAATCAACCTGCCCGAGCCATATTTTGTTTTAAAAAGTAATGAGAAAAGAGAATATTATTAAAGTGACCTGAGATCAAGAGATAGAACAGTTTTACAGCTGCAGAAAGATGGTGTCTATTCCAGGTATCTGTTCCCTTATTTCTGTTCATCAGTATATATGGACTGTGATGTTTGATGATCAAGATGGACAGTGATGTGTACCAGACTGATCCTGGCATCCTCTCAGTTGTCTCCCCTTTGTGTTGAAGCGATGATCATGCTCATTTTGTCATGTAGCCGTTGTAGGTGGAGGCACCAGTATTGACATGGCCGTGACCAGGTAACTCTTGCATCGGGATGTCGTCACTGAAACCAACATAGCATACTTGACAGACAGATTGTTTATTATAGTCTCACCTCATTACAGTCATGTGGATATAAACAGATACATAACATATAAATGATAAAAACTATACATAACCTAAGACAATATTAGCAAAAAAGTAAACAGTTATGAGAGACTTTGACACTATAACATCTTTAAAAATATCAACAATTGTGTTGAAGCTGATATACTTCAGTAAGAGTCTTGAAATTGGATAGAAATGCTTCTCTGTGCCCGACAAATGACAAACTCATTCATATATATATCCCTTGCAAATAGGGTTAATTCACTGAATATGCACTAGACCCATGTACCAGGTTTGTGTACTTTCAAAGATCTGCTCAGGAAATGACCTTTTGTGTGGAGGGATAGACAGGAATAACAGAATTCAAGCAGGGTATGAACCTCAGCCAAACCACAGGACTTGACTGGTTAGACGTAAGACTTGAGAGCCTGACCAAAACTTACCTGTACACAAAATATACTAATTTACTTAGCATGATTAAATCAAAACTTGTAAAGTAATAATGATTTAATTTTAACGACCCGTGAAGGTCCAAGGGTAGAATAGGCCTTCAGCAACAACATGCTTGCCATAAAAGGCGACTATGCTTGTCGTAAGAGGCGACTAACGGGATCAGGTGGTCAGACTCGCTGACTTGGTGGACACATGTCATCTGTTCCCAATTGCGCAGATCGATGCGCGTGTTGTTGATAATTGAATTGTCTGGTCCAGATTTGATTATTTACAGACCGCCGCCATACAGCTGGAATACTGCTGAGTGCGGCATAAAACTAACTCACTCACTAACTTTAATTTTAACCTTAAAGTCAGGTAGGTGAATTTGAGAATCTGGCAGTCCTTGTTGAAAATAACCCATCTCAGGCAGTTGAGCAGCCATTTTGAACACTAATTCAGGATACATATTGCCATGTGTGATGAAAATATATATACGGAGCCATAAAGGCTGACCTGGGTTGAGATAAAAATAATAATGAGCATAAACATATACAGACTGCATTTATATCCCATTTCCGAAAGTAGGACAAAAATGCCTGCTAAAAGGTATAACAGTATGAATACCACCCAAATGAGATCAATGTGAAAAATCAAAATCAGATAAAGACTATCTGTAACCCTGAAAACAAGCACAATGGAACCATTTCTAACTTTTATGTATGAATAAAATCTGTGATAAATATAACAGAAACAGTACAAAGGAAAATCAGCAACCTTGCAAAATGAGTTCATTCAACAACATTCACCCTTTGTGGTCTTCTGAGGAAACTTGTTGATTGCAGTGACCTTCAGAAAGATACAAAGTGTTTGAGATACTAAGAGCAAATTGGTCCCGTGTCCTTGAAGGTGAAACGATTTCAAGAACAGGATTATCATATGAGTCTACAAATACCAATGCAATTGTAATCAGTTTGAACCATGTTCTTTCCAAACTGCTGAGGATGGCTCTAATGATTGGCAAATTGTTCAAGTGTTTACTAAAATCTTAAAAATAATGTCAAGTTCACTACACTCAACTGAGCTCTGTAAAGATCCCCTTAACATCTGAACCAAATATATGACACACTTCAAGAGATAATTAATGATTTACCAAGTTTACATACTTCAGATGTACATTTGGTCCTCTGATTCATGACACAAGATGATCCCTGTTAAAACTGGTCTTCAGCAACCGATGGTTGTCGTAAGAGGCGACTAACAGGATCAGGTGGTCAGACTTGATGACTTGGTTGACACCTGTCATTGTATTCCACTTGTGTAGATCAATGTTCTTACCATTGATCACTGGATCATCTGGTCAAGACTTGATTATTTACAGGCCACCACTACATAGCTGGAATATTGCTGTGTGTGCACTTAATCTACAGAAAACCTCTGCTTCGTGCATAGCAGCAAGGAACATACAATAATACCAAAGAAGTGGGACATCCCCAGACAATGAAACTGACTTACTAATTGAAGGGGTCATCTTCGTTGTCTGGGTATCGGGGTGGGGGGCTGTAGGCAGGAGGAGGGGGCTGGGAGTCTGAGTGCGCCCGCTGACGATGTTGTCTACAAACACATCAAAACAATACACAAAGTACAGATACACCTGAAAAGGAACTTGCATTCTGGAATAAGAATAAATGCAATTATTCCTGCAACTATATCACTGTGAATTATTTTTGTTGTGCAGATATATTAGCTATTGTTGATCATTGATAAAGTTAAATCAGTTGTATGTACTTGCTTCAAAATACAGATGAGCCCTAAAGGAAGAGAGTTCCTCTGGATGCCACCTGTGGATGTAATCTGTGAACATGCTTACCTCTGGAGAGTTCCAGGAGCTGACTGACATGCATCTCGTGGTCGGAACCCGCGTCGATGTCGATGATCACGGTCCAGTGTCATACACTGATCGCTGTTCATGAGGGGCGTGTCTCTCTTCTGTGACATGTGACGGAGACTCAGCGATGCACGACGCACAGACTCATAGCGACTGTACTGCTCACTGCCAGAAGAAGGTGAAAGTCAGCAACATCACATTCAAAACACATGTTCCTCACAACTTGACCAGGTAACACAATGTGTTACATGCATCAAGATTACACGATGCCATTTAGAAAGTGGTCAAATGCAACATATGTCATATATTTACTAAGAAAGTGAAATCCTAGATATGACATATGTTGTACATGCATCAAGTTCAGTAGAGATTGTTTGTCTTAGTCTACAGACTAAAATCACTCACAAAATGAACAGTCAATGGTTTTCATGTTCCTGACAAGACACAATTCAAACTAACACCTGACATTTCAGAGAAAAGTAAAATACTGACCATGGTTGGTTTGTAGGAAAC
This sequence comes from Haliotis asinina, assembly GCF_037392515.1. NCBI lineage: Eukaryota > Metazoa > Mollusca > Gastropoda > Lepetellida > Haliotidae > Haliotis > Haliotis asinina. Next base: position 8,259,195 of record NC_090294.1, on the reverse strand, counting down.
TAGTATCAAAATGTTACTTGCAAGGTGAGTCAGCACGCCTTAAATGCTACTCATCACTTTCAAATTTCAGTCCCATTCAATTTCTGCTTATAATTTAGATTAGGTCACTTGTTGAAAGATTAATACATTTTCACAGATTAAGTAATGCATACATTTTTCAGGTGTATCTTCTGAAATCAAATATGAAGGTTGACCATGAACATGCAATCTTCACAATGTACATAGCAAGCTTGGAGGAGATGGCTGGCTGAGAGCATATCTGCCTTCACTCTAGCCTACTGGTCTACCCAACAGCTCTGCTAGTCTGTAATGCGATACAAATTGCATGGTGGTGTTTAGACTCTCACTTCATCTAGCACATACACATCCAAAATATCTGGAACACTCAAACGGACAACATCAATATCCAGAGCTTTACCCCAACTGGAATGCTCTGATGCAATATATCCCCAATTAAAACACTTGCAGAACACCCACATGTGTAACTTTCACGGTGTAGAATGATCTTAATTACCCCCACCCAAATATATCCGACATACTCCCATATGATGATCCCCATCTAAAACTCTAGTCTGAAAAAAAAAATGATCAGCTCTGCGCTAATAAAATAGTGCTGGAAGCTTGAATCACTACAAGAAAGTGATTGAATTTAGTATAATACCACCTTTATCAATATTCCAACAACATCATGACAGGGGACATCAGAACTAGGCTTCACACACTGTACCCATGTGGGAAATCGAACACAGGTTTTCAGCATCACCAGTGAATGCCTTTACCACTTGGCTACCTGACTGCTTTAACTTTACTGTAAAAGAGGTCTCCACAATATAATCAGCAAAAATATTGCCCCACCACTTGCAAATGCTACTCACTACAAATGTAGCCAGATCTGAATGATCTTCCAAACGCCTGCATCTAATCGACAGGATGTTAAACACATTAAAGGGGAAATACCAGTGGTTTTGTTAGTTATGCTAACCATTACTCAGCTAATGTAATCACTGCTGGTTTGACAAGTGGTTTGAAAAAAGAGATGAAGCTGTTAGCGTCATGAGACAATGCTGTTAGCAACATGAGACAATGCTGTTAGCAACTTGAGACAATGCTGTTAGCAACATGAGACCATGCTGTTAGACAATGCTGTTAGCAACATGAGACAATGCTGTTAGCAACATGAGACAATGCTGTTAGACAATGCTGTTAGCAACATGAGACAATGCTGTTAGCAACATGAGACAATGCGACTTGAGATGATGTAAGAACCACTTACTCATCAGCCTCTAATTTTCTCTTCCTGAAAGAAAACCAAGTGCAAGCTGTGAAACTGTTTACCTATCATTATAAGATGAAAGATGAATGCATGACATATTTTTAAGGATAACAAATTCTTTCTATTCTTTACATGATATTTCAAAGCTGATTCCTTCCCCATCATGATTCACCAAATGAAAGGAACAGAATTTTAGCTCTGAAACATTGAATAAAGAATCTAAAAAATTCTTATCCATAAAATGTTGTCATGTATTCAAGTTTGTCCTGCTTCTGAAAGCCTTTCAAGAACTTCAAGAAGAAAGTCTTGCAAGTCTTCATGTGATCTAGTCTCACGTGTATTCGGCTTACAGTGTGTTCTTCATTTTCAAGTCTCTACATGCAATTCCTTCATTTTCAGTGGATCTCTTACATGTTTTAATGACAGACTGGTGATCATCTTACTGTATAACCAGGCTATTGATTACGGATGCCATGATTCACTGATGCACTGTCTTCACACTTCACATGATACAATGCATGATATGATATGGTATGATTCATGTGATTTTATATCAATTCATGTTTTTTCACATGGATTTATTACCATTTTGTGTCTTAAGACATTTCTTTCTTGTACTTTGTACACAAAACAGCAAACATGACTTGTTAAGAGTGACTGACAGGTACTTGTCCTTTCTCTATTAATCTCTACTTACAACAGAAATGACTTGGATTAGTTGTTTACAGGTTTTCAGTGAAGTATGGTTTCAACATCAGACAACTTACCATCAAGCTAATTGCTGCTTGTTATGTACAAAATGTTGACAATGCCATGTCGCAATACATATCATATTCTCAGTATCGAGATACGTATCATGTGGTGAAGCACCTGTATTGTGACATCCCTAATATACATCATATGGTTGAAGAGCTAGTCAGTATACCATCATTCTGTATATACTTTCCTACTGACTAACCAGTCACCATATCATTTCATTACAAACCAGTTAACATAGCACCCTGATGTATAACAAGTTAATATATCATCCTGCTGACTAACTAACAATTTATCACCCTGACTGAGAGAGTGAGTGACTGGACTGGTCATTATGTAATGAGACTGACCAACTGGCCGGTATGTAATGATACTGACCAACTGGTCAGTATGAAGTAATATGTACCTGCTAATCATTATGAAAATACACTGAACACATGAATGGTCATCATGTAATGATACTGACCAACTGGTCAGTATGAAGTAATATGTACCTGCTGACCATTGTGAAAATACACTGAATGCCTGAATGGTCATCATGTAATGATACTGACCAACTGGTCAGTCTGAAGGAATATGTACCTGCTGACCATTGTGAAAATACACTGAATGCCTGAATGGTCATCATGTAATGATACTGACCAACTGGTCAGTCTGAAGTAATATGTACCTGCTGACCATTGTGAAAATACACTGAATGCCTGAATGGTCATCATGTAATGATATAGTATGAAGTAATATGTACCTGCTGACCATTGTGAAAATACACTGAATGCCTGAATGGTCATCATGTAATGATACTGACCAACTGGTCAGTATGAAGTAATATGTACCAATGATCATTTTGAAAATACACTGAACACATGAATGATCATCATGTAATGATACTGACTGATTGATCGATTGATCGATCATTAAGCAACGGTAATGTGTACCGACTGATCACTGTCAAAAGACACTGGTTACTCTGTAACGATACTGACCGACTGGAACCTGAGCTACACATGCACATGGCCATGCAGAATGCCAGGATGAGGCCGATGCCGCTTGGTAGCACCACTGTCAGCAGAAAGTCCAGAAACAGATCCTGGTGGCGCTCATCTCCATAGTTGGGAGGGTTGAACTCTGATATTGTCTTTACGGCAAGAGTCTCTGTAGAGTCCATTGTGCACTTTTAACAGGTCAACTGTCTGAAACAACACTCTACACTGTCATATCGAACATCGTGAAAAAACATACATGGCATCCTTACAGACTGTTTGGCAGCAGGAATAAATGGAAAAGCCTTGCTTTTAATTGCATCCTCATGTGCCCTTTCCATGCATTCAAATTATTCAAATAGTTTCAAGAAGCAAAATATTCATATTATAGATGTATAAGGTTGAGACACACTGACGAACTACTCAGTTTGTGAATGTGGTGACATTGTCAGGTAGAGATGCACAACAACATAACCATCACCTCTGAGCAGAAACTGAGGGACATACTAAATGCCGTAAAAAGAAATGGCTCTGCCTAGTCTATCATTTACATCAATTTTAATTTGGCATAATCACACCAGAAAAGGGACTGACACATTGTAACCCTAAGGGAACTTGAATAAGGGTTTTTGGTCAAATGAGCTATTGTTTAAACCATTATTTCCTGTAAATTTTTATGCAATTTTAACGGATGTTTCAAGTTCCATAGGAACTAGGATACACGAAAAACAAAGTTCATGACATTACCATCTCACGCACGCGCACGCGCACGCGCACGCACACGCACACACACACACACACATCCCTCTATGCATATGTGCACAAGATTCATATACCAAAGATGTAGGTTTGTGGGGCTGTAGGTAGACCATTAGAGGACTGGGGGCAGCTACCCCACCTAGAATTTTTAACAGATTACTTTTCATGCATCAAAGTATTAGCATCAAATCAGTGTTATTATTTCAAATGATATTTTTTCCTATAGCCTGAAAGAAAAAGTATTTCACATAAAATTTAGATACATCACATAAATCAGTATTGTTGAGCAATGACAGCGCTATAACAACAGATATTGCACAGCCAGGTCACAATTTATAACAGTGTGATATTACGCGTTCAGTAATGGCACCACTGCCAATGTTTACCTGATTTCCACGGCGTCCCGCTGCTGTTTAGGTGAATGGTGTAGCACAGGTACATCTAGGTCGACCGTGCACCCATCATACAAGATGTTTGCAAACTTTTGCTCTATTCCGACTTCGCAGCTTCATAAGACTGGCAACTTTCTTAAAGCAACTTCTCAGTTCTCAACCCCGACGGAAGTGGTGCCAGTTGGGCTATTTTTAGAATAATGGGTGCCAGCTCTCTCCCTCACTTGCAAACAACGGATGATGCTGGCTGAAGAGAGAAGGGAAGGAGAGAGGTAGTCGTGCTGGTTGTAACGGGAGCGAGAGGTGTTGTGTTGGCAAGAAGCAGGTTACAGGAGTGATGATGAGGTGGGTAGGGGAGGATGTGCTCTAATGAACAGCAAGGAGAGTGGAGTTGGTAGTATCGGTAACGGGTACCTCGGATTTACCAAGCGTAATATTTTCGTTTTCCTTGAACTCGAATTAGCTGATTACTACATGTACATTTCTCATCCCGCACAAAAACTTAGAGTAAGATAGGCAGATAGATTACGCAGAGATTGATACACCTTTTGGTTTTTGAGAATGGGCTGGGGACACACTTCATTTTCAACCGAGTTTCAGTGGTCACATACAATTTCACAGTGCGCACACTTCATTTACACGACAGTTTAAGTTATCATCTAATGAACTTTTACAGGACAAAACAACTAAATAACTGAAAACCCACAGTCACTCACTCACTCAGTGTGGCAGGACTACCAGTCCTGAGATTTTATTGTTGTAACAGGCAGGACTCAGCAATAAACGAGCTATGTGATGACGGTATGTATATAATCAGGGATAATCCACAACGGGGATAGGTCACTCGCTTGCTTTCTTTACCATTTGTACTAATTAACGTGTGCCTCGTCATGCTCCAGCGCACACAGTGACTTGGTTCGTTCCCGTTCCCAACGCAAATTTACCTGTGGTAACAGAACTTCAGTCAGTCTGTTGTATCAGTCGGAATTTTACAATGAATGAATGAATTGTAAGAATTAAGAGCAAAAATTATATGTGAATGAGTGAAAGAAATAAAGAAAACAATAAAAAAAGAAGTACATATGTGAATGAATGAAAGAATAAATGATATACCACGGCCATCCCTCCCAAAACATCTTAAAGAACGCAAAAGTATCGCTAGAACACACGTGTCCTTTTCAAAAAATCTACTTCGAGACAGTTAGGTTTACATTAATAATTAATTCAGATATCTTATTGCATGTGGGGAATGGAATGGAATGGAAATTAACAAAATGGTAACTGACGCTATAACTGACTCCAAAAAAACAAACAGTTTAAAACCATCACACAGCGTTGTAAACACCTTTTCAGTTTTGCCAAATAAGAAGGTCAATAAGAAAAAAAGAACTTATAGAAGTACAGCCTTCAAGCATCACAAGCATCAGTGGCGGATCAGATCAGATCGGCGTTATGTCATATTTTTCACACACATCACATACACCCTAACAAATTTTCTAACATCACAGAACTATCACTATTACTTGCAAACGCATTTCACCTGAAAGTATATTCTCCTCATAAGAATTAAAGGTGTATGTGAAAGATGCTTTTGAAGTAATAACTAGAAACACTCCAGCAACGCCGTGTAGTATTTCAGTGGCGGATCAGAACAGATCGGCGATATGTCATATTTTTTTACACAACTCAAATACAGTCTAACATCTTCTCGGTGAATCGAGAATGGAAGCATGTGAGCTATGACATACCCCGACTTGAAACTTTACTACAAATTTACTGCCATAATACTTACACTAATAACAATTATTTGACTTAAACTGAAGAGACGAAATAGTTGACTTATCCTCTACATGTAGGTTTCCAGTTGTCACACCACTCAGCGAACTTAATCAGCTGCTGAAAATAAAACGGGCTAAATCTTAATTCTACCATGACGTCAGTAAATACTGGATTGTGATTGGTTAATCAAAGTCCTTCAGAGGTATATAATCACGTTATATACCTCAGATTTTTTTCCCAAAACGTTAGGTATTTGTTTTAAACCTGAATACCACAATTATGGTAGAATGGAGATAAACGTACTGTGTTGGAAGATCAGAGGTATATAACGAAATTATAATAGCTCTAAATTTGGTTTAAAACCGAACCGAATAGCTGAAAATAAACCGGGCTAAATCTTAAATACTACGCTGCCGGCACATTGGCTACACTGGTTACGTAACGACCCGCGGCATACGTTCAGGGGCTATTCGAGGAGATTCCTCTCCTTCTATATATAGTCCCCATAAAATAATACAGTCTTGATCCAGCGTCGATGTATGCAGGGATATGATGACATGCATCAACAGACGCCATCTGTCTCTCATCTTCGAATGGTGTCTGTAGTACCAACCCACCGTGGAACGTTGCTCATGATATCAACCACTGGGTTGTCCCAATTATATACAGGCCGCTGTCCTATCTAGCTGGAATATGACAGCGTTGTAAACAGCAAACAAACAAAGCATAAACTGCTGTGACAGTTGGTTTCAGAAACATAAAAAATGCAATTGATTTTCTTACCATAAACAACAGGAATTATGAAGGATATTATTATTTTATTATAGACAAGTTTTACTGAAGAAAAGCTGTTTGAGCGTGAATGAGTGAATGCTGTTTCCTGCAAGTCAATTATCAATATCTCTGGCGGTGTCGGACAAATCTGAAAGATCCACGACAACACATGGTTGTTTAACACTGCAAGCACCCAGCAATATTACAGCCATATGGCGACGGTATGTAAATAATCGAGTCTGGGCCAGACAATCCAGTGCTTAACAGCATGAGCATCGTTCTACGCAAATGGGATATACGATGACGTGTCAACCAAGTCGGCGAGCCTGAGCGCCCGATCCCGTTAATTACCTCTGTCGACAAGCATGCCAATGAGGACAGAACAGCTGGGAGACACATTTTCGAGGAAACATTTCGGGAACTTTTGATTTCTCTATATTTTCATGTTTTTGTCTTTAAAGTTCAAGACACTTAGCTGAAATGTGAAGACAAGATGAAATGTGAAGTTTCTCAGTTAAAACGTCAAGGCCCTTTCTTGAAATTTCAAGACATTATGTTGACATTTAGAAACGTGCATATTGAACTATAAAGGTAATGCAATGAATTAAGAAAACATGTACATTGTAACTAACCCAAAACAATTACAGTTCTGTTAGTTACGACCGAAGTTTCAAATACGCAGTCATTGCCAATCTAAACTTAGAAGAAGGCTTAGCTCCGCCGAGAGCTCGGGGAAGCGCTTTTTGCGTCTTGGTCGACATACGGTCATTGGGTCTGGTTTCAAAATCGAGTTTGCCGTAACACTCTAGTCTATTTTCCCTCTCCTCATTCCCCCCCACCCCCACCCTCCCCCCGAGCCTATACCTATATCACCTGCCCTACACAGACGGACCCAGCCTGTTTTACATGGCCAATCACTGGCTTTACAGTGCAGGTATAAGTATTTCTGGTCGCCGAACTCCCCTCACCTCACTCGGCATTTTGACACGGAACTCCACGGTGGGGATGCGTATTCGCGCTGGTGCCGTTATTTCGAGGCACTGACGTCACGAACAGGTTGTTGCCAAACAAAAACGCAGCCTCACTTTCACCTGAATCACGTGAAGTTTTTCCTGTATAAAACAAATCCAAATGCGATGTCTGAAAGAAAATCTCACACGGTCTACAAGTGAATGCCAATAGTCATCCCACCAGGTAAGCACTCGTTCACACACCTGTGTTGGGCAGTTGGTCATCATTGTCTTTTCGAGAACTGGCGATGGCCACTCTCATGTGTCTTTGTTTCTAAACACAGGTAAATTGACACGTCTGTGTTATCAAACAAGCTTTAACTAATATTGTTTTATTATTCACACCTTTGACACTATGACATGCATTAACTATTGATAGAGAGATTTAATGTTACGTACTGTGTGACGATTGAGATAATACACACAGACGCCATCCCAGCACGATGACGTTTCAACTCTGAACTCGCTCTGACCTACTAAGCAGACACTACAACCACTGACGGTGACAATGACAATGACAACACAGGCGATGACATGTCAGTCACATTGTCACGCGTCCTGGTACATGTCGTCAGTCCGTTATATACCATTGTATCTCACCTGCGTGTTTCTTTTCTGTAAAGGTGCATGTGAATTTACCTTTAATGATTGTTACCTATGTTTTACCTGTGATATACATGACAGACAATCATTGTGACACAGTCCAGCTTGAAATTGTGTTATGAATAGAAGGAATGTGTCCTCCAAGACGACGTCATCGGTGTCGAGCGGTTGACGCTGGAGCTCATACGTTTGCAACTTCACTAACTGTTTTATTTAATCATATCTGTTTCAAAACAACTCTTCCGTATCTTAGCAACAGATGATAATCTCAGCCATGACGTTATTGCTGTAATGTCTAATTATAGGAGCAAGATTTGTGTTTTATTGTTGATCGGGCCATTTCTAGAACGTGGTATTTGATGGTTGAAATAGGCTAAACTAAGTGCGAAGTTTCTTTTAAGAACGTTTGTAAACAAATGCACGTGGCTCGGGTCCAAAGTTTATTTTTGGCTCCGTTAAGGAACCATGCTTAGCAACACTTTCCTAGCAACGTGTCTGGCACCACTGGCAACAGCGTCACAGGTACGGAATGCAAGAACGCAGTAGATTATAGAAGGGCGGGGAGATGATGCGCGTTTCACGTGATCTTGTCTGTTTCAGCGCAGGCAATGCCTGCAAGCGGCACTGTCGTGACGTCATCATTCCACCACCGTCAGGTGCTCGTCGAACGACGGTCGAGTGGCATGGCAGCAGCATCCCCACCCTCTCCTACCACCCCTGCGCCAGGACCCTCTCCCCCGGAGCCGGTGGCACAGAAGACGGTGTTGGAGCAGTTGTTTGAACGGAAACTTGTAGAGGGAGATTTCTGGTACGTGGTGGTAGCAGAGTGGTTGGAGCATCTCAAACGATACGTGGGGCTCTCCAGCACGAGAAAATACTACCCCAAGCGCGTTACCTCACCCCCAGGGGCGATCGTCACACGGAGAGACTACGCACATACTGCCGACGTAGTACACGAAGATGCTTGGAGGATGTTGATTCAGTGGTACGGGTTGTCGGATGGGCACAAGCCGATGAAGCTAGTGGTGTATCACTACTCGAGGGCTGCTGAAATAGAACACAATCAGAATTCCTTCAAGGTGATGCTGTCGAATTCTCCCCCGGAAGACTTCCACAACGTGAGGTTCAGCAAGATGGAGAAGGTTGGTCACATGGAGTGGAAGATACGGGAGTTATACCACATCCCTCAGGATAAGACGACACGGATGTGGGCTAAGGCGGACGTCGACAGTGACTGGCGGTCTGTTTTCTACAGAGACAAGACTATAGGTCGAAGTCTTGACATTGACTCAGATTTTACTCGACCGATTGTTGCATTGGAGGTGTCAGATCCAGATGGGATCTGGAACTCAAACCCCGAGAACACGGAGTCTTGTCAGGACAGCCCCATCGGCCCCCTCGTCGATCACGACATCTTCGAAGATGTGACGAGCACTTGGGAGATTGACATCCACGACCAGATCGACCACATTGGAAGGTCCTTCCTAGAAAAGTTGCACTCAAGCTACAACGTTTTCGTTCAGCGCGCCAAGGATTACGTGGATGAACGTGAGAGTCGACTGAGACATCGTGAACGTGACATGAGTACGCGCGAGAGGAACATCGACCTCATGTCTATCCGTCTAGAGGACCGCGAACGTCGTCTCCATACAGAACTCGTCACTTGTGAAGAAAAGATTAGAGAGTACGAGCGGCTCAGACTTGACCTTGAACGTGACTTCCGGGACCGAATGGAGGAAGCGGAAGTGGGTGTTCGAAAGAAACAAGATGAAATGGACCGAGAAAGAGAACGGATGGAGGCTGACAGAGCCAGGTTCGAATCTGAAATTAAGGTTTGTGACACTTTTTTTAATGAAAACGTTTCTCATCACTTACCCACCTACTGCATACAACATTACCCAGTTTATAAAAGCCACATCCTATAACAGATGGGTATTATACTCTGGAAAATATGCACATGATCCATATTGATGACTCACTATAATCATTAATCTAAAGTAGCACGGGTATCTGAAAATATGCCCGGAGGTACCGTTTAGTATCATACGCCCAGGTACGGGACATCTAGAATGGTCTACTCGCTATACCCCCATTACAAGAACCCAGATCTTCGTCACCCTTACCACAACATCTCTCTCCTCCATAGCGTCCTCCTCCCTATCTACACGCACGTACTCACACGCGCATACTTATTACACTCTATACAAGCATCTGTCCTCACAACCGTGCACATCCAAGATCATCGTTGTAAAATAGGATTTTATGTACATGTTATCAGATACCATATAATAAATGATCTAATTATATGGTCTCTGGTGATGTGTGCATTATTATCCTATAGATGTTAATTATATGCAGATTTGGACAGAGACACTTTAGTATTTCATGTACTCATCTGATTGTGGTTATATTCTCAAGATCACGGCGAGATGTCCAAATATGATCATTACTGCTAATACTTTATATAAAGGACCTTTTATTTTTGCATGTGCCTTCACTGAATATATTTATTTTACAATTTAATAACAGTGTGTGAAAGGCATTGTTTATTTCTTAAGCAATGGTCAAAATGCCTCTTCAGTAAACTAACGCGTCGCCCCAAATGCTTGTCATTCCTTTTGATAATGCATTCTTCATTTTTGACACGACTATCAATGTTATCTATTTAAAACGTGACTCATAGTGCTAAAGTTTTACCATTTCATTTGTGTCCTGGTCTGACCCGGCACACTTCCAGGCCTTACCTGATACGACTTCTCTTGTGTCCTGATACGACCTCCCCAGTGGTCAGATCTCTGCAAAGCGACATTCCCAGAGGTCTGACTTGATACGACCCCAACCTAAACTCCGTGGACTGGTCTGATACCCATTTGTTCTTGTGCCCAACGACCATGGGCTAGTTGTAATTGCCTGTCGTGGGTTGAAATCCCAATTTTGCCTTATTAACAAGTCATAAACTTTTGACCCTCGGGTTTAATCTCCTCAACCATTTGTCTATTTTTGATTGAGCCATCTTTGTAATGTAATGTGATGGCGGTTAACGGCTAGTCAATGCTCTTTCAGAGGATGTCAGAGATGTACAAGATTCAGGACAGTCGGATCAAGCTCGACATCGGCGGCCATCTGTTCACGACGTCATTGTTGACGCTAACGAAGGACCCCGACTCGATGTTGGCTGCCATGTTTAGTGGGAGGCACGAGCTGAAACGAGAGTTGGACGGGAGTTTCTTCATAGACCGAGACGGCACCCACTTCCGTTATATCCTGAATTACCTCAGAGACGGTTGTATCAAGGAAGGTATCCTTCCGCAGAACGAAAATCTGTGGCGGGAACTTCTTACCGAGGCGGAGTACTATCAACTTAGTGGTCTGGTCGACTATCTTAGTTCTCTTCTCTACGGCAAAACGTACACAAAAGATGGCGATACTTTTGTTTGATGGGATTGTTTAAAATCGCCACAAGGGACCTCCAGTGAAGATGGGCCTACGTCAACATATCGCCAGATACACTTCCACCCAACAACATGCTCTCTGTGCTACACGTGACACGAAGTTTGTAACTTGTCTAGGAATACGTTACAGCTGAACTGCCTACAACGCCTGGAATGTAGCACAGAATTGTAACTGTTACACCTTTTCACGCTGCATGTCTACAGCCATCAGATAACTGATGCGGTGTTATCAATAGGGGGGATAATGCTGATAATATATATGATATATATTTACTCGTTTGACAACCCATTGTGATATTGCAGCTTGATGCGTAAAGAAGGAACTCGACAGATCACGTCGTCCTGTGGTTAGTGGTCGTGGACACTGCAATGAAATGTGCAGAGTTGCGTCCCTTCCATATTCATACGATGTTTCGCTTGACGTTGGTTTATCATTCGTAACTACTCGCCTCTTTCCGTAACCTGCAAGAAGGCTTTCCGGAATGACCCGAGTAGTTACGAATGGTTGGTTTATGTTATAAAAGTAGTTACGAATGGTTGGTTTATGTTATAAAAGTCTTCGACATGTAACTTTAATTTAGTCCTGTTGAAAACAGTGTTATAGTCTAACTCGCTCTTGGTCAGTGCTAGTATGAAAAGGACAACGGACAGACTGACTGAAGATGTTGTGGAAGTTTTTACATCCTGTGCGTCACTCAAACCTGGATTCATCAAAGCTGTTTCCATATTTGTGCCTGCTGTTTTAGCACCTGGGCTTGTTCTCCACTGACAAACCCACCTCCAGATGACGGTGAATGTGATACGGTTCGTCATCCGATACTAGGTCAAGGTGACATGTTTCTGTCTGGAGTGTGCAACTGATGGTGAGTGAGTGAGTTGGGGTTTACGCCGCTTTTAACAACATTCCAGCAATATCAAAGCGGAAGACACCAGGAATTGACTCTGACATTGTGCCCATATGGGGATCGACCCCAAGGCTTGACCAGCCAAACGTAACCACTAGACCCATCTACAGTTGAAGAACAGTGTTTCTATGAACAATAGCACAATGTACTAACATTCAGGCTGCATGGAAAATAAAATTCAAGTGTTGACCATTTTAAGTACATAAAGAACATTGTTCCTGTTTTTCTTGTCTTTCGCTAACGACCGAATAATTTTTTTTATTCCTAAAGAGTTTGGTATTTCTTTCGAACGGTCGCTTGATAATATAGCAACAGCTTGCTGGTTTTGAAACTGGTGGTTCACGGCCCTGATTAGGTACCTTTTCCAGGATGAGTGTCGAGCACAGAGCGAGGCCTCTGCCCGGAGTGAGGAAAGTTGGCGGTTAGATCCCCGACCCCGTCATGCCAGAGGGCTGTCAAAGACGGTAATTTTTGTTACCCTGCCTGGACCCCAGAATTAAGGGGACAAAACAAGGACTGAGTATCGTTGTTAAACTGCAGCATGATACTTCAGGGGGCTACACATCGGCAAACTCGCACACACACGTGCTTCACGTCACTTGGTAAATCTAGTAAACTGAACGCGAATTAAACCCCACCCCACCCGGCATCTCACTTCACCTCACGAAAACTCTATACAACGCATTGAGATCTCGGAACGTCGTGATCTCATCAATCTATGCGGGTAATGTTAGTGTCTCACAATGGGGATCGGACGGGCACGCTGATTGATTGTTTCCGGCATCTTACCTGCAGATGGTCATTTCATTCTCGGATATATAAACCTAAAGTGTGCTTCTCACTATATATTAGGTCATCTCTTGTTTTCCCAGAATAACCGCATTTGATGTTTTTGTTTTGGAGGGACATGTTTCACTTTTCGTTAGTAAGGCAGCTTCCCAGGGTTTCGTTTTCCTAACTTTATATGAACATCAACATTCAAAGGATACATGAGTGTTTGAAATCAATTGAAAAATATCGTTCAAGACTAAACTCACAATACAAAGATTTTCCGAAGCGGGTTTGGAATAGCAACTCACTCACCCGCAGTCAAAGGCTCTACCGCACGGCCACCGGTCCGACGAGGGTGGGCTGGTTTAAATATTTTAGTTAGAGTCACTGTCATTAAATTGATTTTACGTGCGCTTCAGTTATTGATATGTAGCTTCACTAAATGATCATCTACATTGTAATTACCCATCATTGACAGTATATATGATAGAGAAAACACTTCTCGGTTTTGGTAGACAATGTAAAACCATCGGGGTCGGGACTCCGACCCTCGGGATTTCCCTCCCCCGATGGTTTTACATTGTCTACCAAAACCTCGGGGGCGTGTTTTCTCGTCTACATTTATCTGGTTCCGACTCGGTTATGTACAGACCGTCGCGCACTAGGTGGCGTAGAGCTGAGTACGGTGTTAAACAGTATTCACTTGCTGAGTCTACCTCATGACGTGCGGAATATGCCTGAATCATTACGGAAACAGCTTATTATACGTAACCGCTCAGCGGTCAAATATAATCCGTACCATCGATGATTCAAACTCACACGCACCTCGGCTACCACAAGTATTAGAATCTGTATTGTACTGAGTGAATATAGTTTATATGCCGCCTTTAGCACTATTCCAGCAATATCACGACGGACGGCACCAGAAATAGGCTTCACGCATTCTGCTCATGTACTATATTTGGACAGCATAATGTAACGCATGTTAAATGGCCTATCGTTTATAGTGTGTGGTTTCAGGTTAGCTATCTGTGATGGACATTACTTGCTGTTTGTGAAACCAGCACAAGTAAATGCCAACGTGACATGAGGCCAGAGTGCAGCATAAGGTGTTTGTGATTGAGAGCGGGTGGGAATAAGTGGATGGTGTCGATCGTTCCGTTATATATATGTTCTTTTTTATCTGTTTTTGATGTTCATTGTTCACTATAAATATCTTTTAAAGAGCCTCACGTTCTTGCGAGTGTTCGGGTGATGAGATTGTAAGAAGCGTCTTAAAATCTTCACAACTTCCACACCATACTCGCGTCAGCTTGTGGCTGCGATCTCATTGCCTGCTTTTTACAATTTGTTTGTTGTTGAACACCGCACTGAACAATGCACTTACTGATAACTATCATGAACATCAAAACAACGACATGCATCAACCAAGTCACCGAATCTTAACCACCAAATCAGGAGAGCTATCTGCACAGACCGGGACACATTTAAGCAGTGTGAAAAATACACAAACTCGGAATACTTTTGAGCCTAGCAACATATACTGAACAACAAAAGAAACGCAACTCTGGTATTTTGTCAAGTTTTAGATAGAAGACATAAACATGAACGGTTACTTTTATGAGATTTCATTTTTTTCGATAAATTACGTTTCTTTAGCTGTTCAGTGTATCATCGCTTCGCATGCCTGCGAGACACAGATTTACACATACAGGCTGTGCGATTTATAAAGCTGGTTTAAAACATAGTAAAACCCAAGTGTAAATTTGCCAAAAATGTTTAGACAGACTTGTGAAACTATTCATATTTATCCAAAATGTTTAGCATTTTGAAATGCAAATATGTTTTGGTTCATGAAGACAGAATGCCTACAACGCGAATGCTGACACTGTGCAGAAAGATTGCCAATGAATATGACAGACTTCTACTAGATCGATGGTGAAGGGGGCATCGATTAAGTGCCATTGATGTACCTGTTTGCAAGCTGGTGAAGTGATCGACAGTGTTCTCCAATAGAGCGGAAAAGGCCTTCACTGAGTCATTGGTACACGGAGTCATCCCAGTGCTCTCCGTGCACACGTGGTCCCCAATACAAACACAGGTCATTGACCATGAATATAGGTGATATTTTTGTACATCCACAAGTGAACTGACGAATGGGGGGCACACATCATTCCAATAACAGTAGGCCTGCTGTAATTGTTATTTCATAACGCATGTGATAATGTTGGTATCAAGGCTTTAGACCAATTTAAATTGATTAATAAACAACAAAGACTGAGTTTGCCATAGAAAATAGTTCATTGAGCAAAAAAAAGAAGAAAAAAAACTAAAAATTTAAAAAATGATAATAAAATATAATAATAATTAGCGGGATTATGTGAAACCAAAAATACGAGAATTTACCATCTCTCTTTACCATTTATTCATCAGCGGATAACTCGAGGTCTTCATTCAGTTTAAATTAAATAAACATTATTAATATTATATAATAATACTTTTTGAAATTAAATAAAACAGATGTAAATTATTTTCTTACTAAGTAAGTTTCTGGATCAGTACGTTATACACTAATCTTGAGGTTTATTTCATTGAAACTTTTGGACCATCGCATTCTCTTCCCACAGTGGTTACTTGTCACATCTTCCTACGTAATCTCTGTTCTAATACGACCCGTTCATGGTGCGAGTGTTCAAGACTCGTGATTGGAGGCAATCAGATTTAGTACTGCAATCAGCGACCTTGTTTCAAAAGTGATCGTTCGAAAGATTTCCGGATGCATCGTGAAAACTAGAACCTCTTCCCCATCGCGATACCCAAATGTTACTTCTAGACAGAACTAAGTCATGTCATTTTTGTTTCTCAACATTGCTTGATTGGACAGAAAAAAGGGAGCTAAATCTGCTGCCAGTTTTGCCGCTAGGGGATTTTATGAGAACCGCGAAATATGGCCGTATTAGAACAGAGGTTCGTATGAAGATATGACAAGTAACCTCTGTGGGAAGAGAACGGGACCATCGTTGTATATTACGTAAAGACATTTGCAAAATGCCCAGCAGTAGATATATGGTCTGAAAATAGGCCATGGGCAGCTGATTATGTATTTCCAGGCAAAATAGCTAGATTCTGATTCTGAGGTGGGTAGTAAACTAATGTTTTCACAGGCCCCGAAAGTATCTCATACACTACTGAAGCTGACATCGGACTCACTGGCAGATATGTTGAAAACGCGATCAGGATGTATGGAAATGGTGAGTGAATTAGTTTTACTCCACTTGTAGCAATATTCCAGCAATATCACGGCAGGGGACACCAGAAATGGGGTTCACACATTGCACCCACGTGGGGAAACGAACCCGGGTCTTCAGCGTGACGAGCGAACGCTTTAACCACTAGGCTACCCCGCCGCGCCTGTATGGAAATGTCATGAAGTGAACGGTATCTTTCGATGCGAAAAACCGATCCTTGAAACTTTGCTTGAAAATTGTCAAAACTTACAAAGTATGTACACACATTCAATTGTGTGTGAGCAGAATTATATTCAAGTCATGTACAGATGATACAGACCGAGCCAGTATAAATCCGTAAACCGCAGGCATAGTGTTGGCAAATCGAAAATCATAAATGGACTAAAAAAGGATTCATAACCACGACACTTTTTTTGTATGTGTATGCTATATCCGATTTAATGAAAGGAAGATGTGATCTTTTAGCAATGTAGCTTGTCACGCTTTTGCATATCGGACGTCGCCGTCTCTAACAGGCACGAGCTGACGTTCGCCATTGTGATACTGCATGCGAGTCGCAGTGCATCACAGGAAGAGATGCGGCTGAGTTATTGCTCGATCATAGCAACGTGATTAAAATTATCAATTAAACGAGAAATGGCAACATATGTGAATGCCATACAGTGTAAGCCGAGCCCACAGCCTGACTAGACCCGGTTCGTCATCACTGTGTCGCTGAGAGCCATTGTTTGACGAGATGTTATCTACGTTCATGTATACTCAGCGTTTGTCCGCTTTATGAACATGACATCTGATAAAACCTCATTGAGACAAAGTTATGAGAAACTTGAACATCAAATGATAATTTCTTTCAAGTTGTATGCAAAACAGGGAATTATGATTTTGAAATTTATTTTGATACGAATTGCATTGGCATCAGCTGGCGTTTGGTCGAGAACGCCTCACAGGCATTCATGTAAATATTCTTGTATACCGTATATCACAGTACATCTTTATTTTACGTGCCGAAGTGTTAGCTTTATCAATTAGGAAAAAATACAAAATCAAAGGAATAAAGATAAGTAATATTCAAGGTCTACTTGCCCAGTTTGCTGTTGACACGACACTAACCTTGAACAAAATCCCAATGGTATATGTTCGTTTTTAATCATAGATATTAACCTTGAGGTACAATTATTGAATATTTAGAAATGACATTAGTTAATACAAACCTTCAGGTGTTATATAACGCATGGGCCCTCTCAAGTCATCTGGATAAGGACAGAACATCCGAACTTGACCCATCAAAGTGAAACGTCATTTAAGAGTACGTACACGTGTAAGTTATGGCTCGTCACCGTTTACAATTAGTAAGGATGAAATGTACATAAGCGTTATGCATTTCTAAAAAAAAGAGGTCAAGGTTATTAGTTAATACGTTTTGTAATACAAAGGAATTAGTGCTTTTTAACCTCTTTTTACAAACAGCATCACGGTGCCATGTGATACTGACAGTTTTCTGTATATCGCACCCCGATAAAACCATTCCTTGTAATGTGTGTTTCGGGTAACGTTGCGAAACGTTTTCCCAGCAAGATGTACACGTCAGCAGATGACGTTAGTGAAGGTCAAAGGGCTGACCTTATCGAGTGTAGATAATGATGACCTAGAGAATGATGAGAGCTGCAAAAATGTCTCATCACTACAGAGGGTTTGGCTAGCCGGGTAAGATCTGGGTGAGAACTGATGTACAGCAGCCCATGCTTGTCGTAAGAGGCGACTAGTGGGCTCGGATGGTCAGGCTGACTGACTTGGTTGACACATGTCGTCGCATCCTGACTGCCGCCGTGTAGCTGGAATATTGCCGAGTGCGTCGTAAAACTAAACTCACTTACTCGTAGTTTGACAGCCACCGCCTGGCGGCCATTAATCCAGACACAATCACATAGTCATGAAACAGAAAATACAGGACAGAATTATAAAGTTTATTGCGACTGTTATTGGAAAGCACAATTTCCGTATATATTGGCCATGATGTTATCAAATTTGCCAGTTGATGTTAATGACGTATCGTGAGATACCTGGATGTGGCTGCCGACAGCTGGTGGTAGTATGTTACATTCATATACGTGTCGGTATTATACAGGTGTATTGTTCCTTTATGGATCAATGCTGCACTCAGGAATATTCCTGATATATGTCAGTGAAATGTTGATGTTTATCCCTGACCAAACGAACCAGTGAATGACGTTCTGGCCATCCATCTGAGCAGTTGTGATACGATGACGTGCATTTTCAAGTCGTCGATCAAGACCCATGGGTTCAAATAGTTGTCTCTAGCTGAGGCTTTGAGGAACCTACCCGGAACCAAAATGGGTGCTTATGATATCTACAGATGTATGTATACATGAAAACCGAAGCCACAATGGTGCGTATGAATCCCGACTGTACGGACGTGTACAGGTGAATGCACGAAAACCGAAACCCCAATAGTTACGTCGTATTCTTCATGAGTGTATGGACGTGTACAGGTGCATGGACGAAAACCGAAACCCAGTGGGTACCTATTATTCACGAGTACACGGATGTGTGCCAGTGAATACACGAAAACCGAAACTAAATGTATGTGAAAGTCAGCTTTAATTTGACATAACGCCCCAGGCGTCGGAATAACCAGAAATACTGCGTCGCGATATCAATTTCAGTTCCATACAATCATATGGTGTTTTGGGCCTCCACAAACTGGCACTATGCCTCCTTATAAGGCGGCACTGTATTTGTGCTGCATTTGCAGTACGTGTGTGTGAGTGCGTACGTGCGTGTGGATTATGAAGAGAAGCATTACGGTGATCATGGTTGTCTGTAGTGATAGGTAGAATGTGTAGAGAGACATGAAGCTGAATGCAAAAGCCTGTAGGTGAACAGTGTCCTAGTAGTGTTCACAAAATGGGAAAAAGGTGGTCAGTACACAGAATGAGGTGACAGGTAGTTCTACAGGTGTTCACAGAGTGGGAAACAAGGTGGTTAGTTCTACAGGTGTTCACAGGATGAGATGACAGGTAGTTCGACATGCGTTCACAGAATGAGATGACAGGCAGTTCGACAGGTGTTCACAGAATGAGATGACAGGTAGTTCTACAGGTGTTCACAGAGTGGGAAACAAGGTGGTTAGTTATACAGGTGTTCACAGAATGAGATGGCAGTTAGTTCTACAGGTGTTCACATAATGAGATGACAAGTAGCTCTACAGATGTACACAGGATGAGATGACAGGTAGTTCCACGGGTGTTCACAGGATGAGATGACAGGCAGTTCTACAGGTGCTCACAGAATGAGATGACAGGCAGTTCTACAGGTGTTCACAGAATGAGATGACAGGTATATCTACAGGTGTTCACAGAATGAGATGACATGTATATCTACAAGTGTTCACAGAATGAGATGACAGGCAGTATGAGATGACAGGTAGTTCTACAGGTGTTCACAGAATGAGATGACAGGTAGCTCTACAGTTCTCCCAGCCTGGTGATATCCCACCAGCTGTACACACCCTGTCTCACCTTCAGACTCAGTGAGGCGATGTAGCTACATCATGCATATCCATATACTATAATCGTCTTGGACTAAACACAAACAAAATACAGATCAAGCCAACAGACCATTATCAAGCTGGAACAATGCTATTAACGGTCAAATTGTCGCGTTGCGAAATTGTCCAAATAAACCTAACTGGACACAGGTAACATTTGACTGCCTCTGGCATCGTCTCAATCTGGAAAAAACATATTGCAATGGACGATAATGCCTCATGACTACCATGTGCAGTATTGTCGCATATTATCACATTCTCTTTGTAGGCTTGTCAATAGATTGCTGGTGGTGCAGACACAATGTGTAATGTTCATTCAGACTGAGGTAACTGATATAATTTGCCATTTTCATCACTCCGTTTTGTAGTTCAGGTCCGGATTCAGTCAACCGTGTTGATCCTGTTTTATTGAAAAAGTTTAGATTATTTCCAGATGGCAACAACGAGTGTCGATTACATCACATCGCCTTGACAACGATGGACGGAGCCATATATTCTTGGGGGACATAAAATACATAAATACATAAATACATAAAATACACAAATAATTATATAGGCTTCCATGTTACTGTAGTTGTGTACCCTGATACCCTGAATAGTTGGACACTCCTGGGCCTCCTTTCACAAAGCAGGTGATCGAAAGTTACTAAAGTAACCTTTGTGCATTGTTAAAAGAATGGAAGTTAAAGTTAACCTTAGTTTTGGTTTGCTTCATAAAAGGAACCCTTGGCTTACCTGGACACCCTGAGGGAAGTTGGTTAATCGCATGACGCATTAGCCGACGGAGATCGGTCAATACATATAATATCAATATCCATATTTGTCTGTTCATGATTGAATTATTCACAGGCAGCCGTCATATATACACAGGGAATGCAGTTATTCAACAAATAAACATTTGAACATTACATCCTGGACATTTGAAGATAAACCTGTAAAATGTTCAACATATTATAAATATATTTATTCTCATCATCACTAAAATGGACCAAGAACTGTCAGAGTCTCTCCGTCCAAGCTGGAAAAGCCTTCATTCCTATCTACAGTCTGTTCAAGCAATATTCTTCAATATCATTCGAGTCTGCCTGTCATATATTTGACAGCAAAATTAAACCAATTCTGCTCTATGCGGCTGAGATATCGGGGATGAAATATCAAGAAAGTATAGAAAAGATACAAGCTATTTATTTTAAAAGATTTCTGAAAGTTGGGAAATTTGCAGCAAATAAAGCAATTCAGGGAGAAACTGGACGATATCCGTTACATGTATACGCATGTTCACAAGTAATGCTGTCAAATGCTGGATCAGACTACTACGAACGAACGAATGCAGATATCATCACCAATCCTATTTAATGCTGGAAAACTTAGGTGAAAATGGAAGAGTAAATTGGGCATGGGAAATAAGGAGTTTGCTATTTTCTTGCGGATTCTCACAGGTATGGTTCTTCCAAGATGTTGGAAGTGAGAATACTTTTATTTATCAACTGAAAAAACGTTTAATTGATATATATGCTCAAACATGGCATGATGAAATCTCAAATCTCTAACGCATTTCAAGACTTTGGAGATATCCCTTTTACAGCCAGAATTCGATATAAAAAGCGTTGAAGATAAGAACCTCCGACGAGTACTATGTAAATTTAGATTATCTCTACACGATTTTAAAGTATACACTGCAAGGAAGAGTAAAATGTTGAAAATGCTGATATCATTTGTACAAATTGTTATGGCTATAGCATCGAAGATGAATGTCTTGTTCAAAGTATTCCAGTTTACGAATGAAGTTGGTTTATCCATATCAAGTTAAGAATATGAATAAATGATAAACAATGATAAACTTGTTAAATTAAGAAAATGTAAAGACCCTCACATCCGTTGCAATATTCCTGAAACATGATTTTCGTTTAATAACCTCCAAGTGATCTTATATATATGTGTGTGCGTGTGTGTGTGCGTGTGCGTGTGCGTGTGCGTGTGCGTGTGCGTGTGTGTGTGCGTGTGCGTGTGTGTGTGTGTGTGTGTGTGTTCAATAAATAGATTGATTGAAATAAACAAAGGGTTATGTAGTTATGGTATGTATAAACCAAACACTCATCTGTTGCGTCAACTGTAGGTACAGAAAGAAAGGAAGTATTTGTCTTACTATATATCAGTGGCGGAATGTCCAAGATGACCAAACATCGGCCTATACTACAGACGCTCGCAGTAGGGACTGGTGGGTAACGTGCCATCCATAGATGCTCCACATACCAACATAAACACACATAGAGAGACAGTCACAACAATCCTTGACCAGTCACTTCAAGGCTTGTTGCCTCGTCTGGTCACCTCTGTTGTGTGCACAGTGACCACTACGATTACACAACCATGCCAAGCGAGCAGAACACTGGATGTGTAAAAAGCACAGTGTCGGGTCACTTACTGTAACCTATCGCCTGCGTACTCAGCGGCTTATATGAGATAAACCAACAACTCAACAGTATCGCCGCGACCTCTGTTGACTTTACACCGCCGTGTCAAGTCCGGGACTACAAAATCCAAGATGGCGGTCAGACGGTGCAGACAGGAGCTGGGCGACCAGATCGCTGAGATCTGGAGGGCCTTGGTTAGGTCTATTCTCGTGTAATGGGGGATATTTTGGACACAGGGGATATTTGCGTCCACTTGTAATAATTCATTGCATAACTGAGTACCAGCAAACAGACGTCAACGGCAGACGACAGCGGGTCACGGACAGGTCAAGGTCTTCCCGGGGTTATATTATACAAGCAGCCTCGCAGTGACCATACACTCCGCGTACTTTGACAGTGTAAACTATCTGCAATCTCTGTGTGTCACAGGTACTGTTATGCTGCTATAATTACACCCAGGACTAGCCACACACACGCACAGGGTGATAGATACAATATATATTTCTATCACGGCTTCAAAACTTTATTTCTCCGGGAACAGAAAAAAACCACACTCGTTTGTCAACCAATTTGACACACAAGGGCGTCCACGTTTCCGCAGGGGACGGCCTTTAAACATAATTTACCAGAAATGATGCAGAGAGTGGAAAGTTTTACGTCACATCGGTATTATTTCAGCGATAAAGGTGGAAAGAGAAGGTGATATAGACCGACTACTGATGGACGGGTGGACACCTGGAGATCCGTCCCCTTAATTGTGAACAGATCCGAATAATGCCCAGATATACAAACCCTCGTTTGAAATATTAAATAGAATTTGCAGGCTGTCACGAGAACCCAAGGCCAAATACACATCCAGACTATAGGCCATACGGCCATAAGACTCCATACAAATTTGAGACTGGCGCATATCTAGAACACCAGCAGTATGAAGCAATTCAGAATTCGGGGTTGAAGGCCTACGGGGGTCTGAAACACATGATGGTTTTGTTGGATAAATCAGAGAGAAAAATCACAGATGACGTTTTCTCAGCATTGCAGCTCATTACAAACAGATGAAATACAACAAACATAGGCTGATCGCATGGACAAATAACTAGAATATCCCCTTAAAACTCCCGTGTGCCCTGCCGTGATATCGCTAGAATTCTGCGGAAAGACACGAAAAACCTATTTACTTATTTACTACCTGAAGTTCGCAATATGCGAATTGCATTACCTTCTCGTATAGCACGTGCTGTATGTATTTGACTTTTTGAAACTTTTTCAGAATTTTTTGAGAAAAACAACAAATGTGCCATCAGTTACAAATGTATGAAATACCTGAAAAAATGTAACAAAAGAATACTGAACAGTGTGGTCCACTCTGTGCGTGCATCAGCTTGAACGGGTCGTATTAACACCGAGCATCGTGGGGTCAATGACTTTAGTAAACTGAGGGATCACTTCTTTATTCTGACATTACCGAGGGTGATTCTGTAAAGGTTTGATGACAGTAGGAATACATCAGCTCAAACTTGACACAGTAACATGTCTTTCTGTGGACCAATCTATGTACTACTTACAGAGAAAGACGTACATAACTGACCGTTCATAATTTATGGCAAGGGTGTGACGATAATTTAAAAGTAGGGGTGGGGGAGAAGGTGTCACCGTGTTTTGTGTGGGCATCAATTTTGTACACATGTACTAGCAAGGACATCAGTTTTTATTTAAAGTATTTAATATTTATACTTAAAAATTTGGGAAGGGGAGGGGAGTAATCGATTTTGTACATCACACTGGGGTAGGGTGACGGTGTCACTTACTTTGTACATGAATATTAGGGGGTGGGGGTCAGTCACATTGTACATGTTTCTGCCTAAAAATCATCACCCCTAGCCGTAAATTATGACTGGTCCCTAAAACTATGTATGTCTTGTTGACAGATGACCATTGGTCGTGTGATTCGGACACTTTACTCAGGCATGGACAAGGATAACTGCGAGAATTTGTGTCTGTCGTACAAGACAATTCCGTGTACAGTTGCGGAGACAAAGTAAAGTTTCATAGCAGAAATCTGTATGTAGGTCACGTTCTACACCATTCGTCCCCTTTGCACTCAACGGTCCTCATTCTAAATATGGTTCTAACTATTATCTTATATTAACGTAGCGAACATAATTTGTAGTTGAACAGTTTCCGGTTCCACATGGCTAAGTCATCTAACGCGCAGTTTGATGGGAAGAACCACAGACCATATTTGAAACAAACTTAAGTTTGAACTCAAACCTCAAACTGAGTTTGACAATTTGAAACAGCTGAATTTTTACCTCAACTGCATTTTTTAGGCTAAAAAAGTCCAAACAACTAAAGAAATCTGTCCACCAAATTCAGATTGTCTACTATGTTTGAGCTAGATACAAATTTAATTTCATTCTGGAAAATGCATGTTCCTGCATTTTCTCAAATTTGTCAAAACTCAGACTTAAGTTTGTTTCGAGAAATTGGGGCCAGAAGCCAGTGTCCAAGACCGTGGATTTTAATACTGGTTCGGTGTGTTTTCCTCACATCATACTACTGCTCTTTGGTCGACCTAAAGTGGTCAATGCTAAAGACTTGCATCACTTTTGAGTGACTGCATGTGATGTCTCTGATATACTGTCCATGTCGGTGTAAGTATCCTCACTCATCTGGACATAAATACTGAAATTATAGACATCCAAATAATGTCGCTTCATTTCTTCTATACATTCTACCTATTTCCACGAATACCAGTTAAGCGAATGGAACTATTTGCGTTTGAAAGTGGCGGTTGAAACATGCAGCTGTTTTAAGGATTTGGTGACATGCGCACTGTGGACACGAGTGTGGAGGCTGTTCAACTAATGTGGGCTTAGAGAACAATGCATATCAGGCATTCAGTTACTACAAAAAGGACAACATCGACAGAAGCCACATTTACGCTTTTACCAGTTCGAATTCAGAACAAAATACTCGTTCGTCGGGTGTAATTCACCTGCCTCGGGTCACATGACGTATGGCAATGTAGATCACGTGATCACCTAGCAGCTGATTCCAGTTTCTGTCCCCGTATACACTGCTGCAGGCGAGTGTATCCGCCGTGTCATCCTCGTTAAGGTCGCGTGCACGGTCACGAGAGTCGTATTACGCCCGCTTGTGAGGTATACTGACGGATTTTATTAAGTGTTGAAAGTTTAAAGAGGTGTCGTGGATATAATTCGGATTTCCCTTACGGGTGTAAAAGAGTCTGTTGACAACAGGTCGCGATCGGGGATCAGGCCAATTCTACCGGCTTTCTTCTCGTTTGCGCTGCTAAAATTGTATTCAACAAACGGTCTTTGTTGTCTTAAGACAGCGGACATAGCATTGTTTTAATGCATACACGCCACACGTGCCAACATTGATTGATAAAACACATAACATACCCGTTCACATCGGCTGAAATGATACAGCGACAGTCATGGTGTAGGGTAATCTGTTTCCCAGTCACCAGAGGAGCACAACTAAAAGGTGTTCACCTCAAATCTAGAATGACTGGGTCTAAGCTGTTTCGAGATATGTTTTCAACACAAATATCATCCCTACCTAGAATACAGCTTAGTCCCTGAATATATATAATTTTGACTGTAGCAAATAAACCCGTTTAAACTGAAAAGGAGCCCCAGGGAGAAATGAGATTCAGACCTTGAGAAATCTAGACTTGCTTCATTTAGGGCTTAAGCATTGCAGGGAAGGTGTTCAGGGATGCAGACTGCACACGTACCTATGAATGTTGTACTTAATCCTTCGAAATATTTCAGGTGCATGCCTCCTTTTCTATAAAGATGTATCTTCGCCTGATATTGAGATTATCAGAACTTTTGGTTGGAGATTGTTCAGTGGAGTGGTGGGATGGGTAAATGATGAGATAGATTAAAATTACTGAAGAGAAAGGTGAGAACGAATCGAACCCGACCTTCTGCGTGATTTAACCACTTGGCTTGCTACCCATCCGTCTTCTTGGTATGATGTGGTGTGGTGTGGTGTGGTGAGTGCTGTGTGGTGTGGAATGGCGTGGCGTGGCGTGGTGTGGTGTGGTGTGGTGTGGTGTGGTGTGGTGTGGTGTGGTGTGGTGTGGTGTGGTGTGGTGTGGTGTGGTGAGTGCGGTGTGGTGTGGTGAGTGCTGTGCGGTGCGGTGCGGTGCGGTGCGGTGCGGTGCGGTGCGGTGCGGTGCGGTGCGGTGCGGTGCGGTGCGGTGCGGTGCGGTGCGGTGCGGTGCGGTGCGGTGCGGTGCGGTGTGGGGTGCTGTCGAAGGGTGGCGGTAGGCTAGCGAGGGTTGTTGTGTGGTGTGTATGGGTGTAGGAAGGAAAGTTCACGGCTCAGTTGCAACAGGGTTGTTTAATAGTGGCACGTGTTTCCAGTATGGATGTGAGTCCACCGTTTGATATAAAAGATCTTATCTCCACTGACACAAAATTAAATATTGTAATTAACCACGCGAGACAACTCGCTGAACATCTCGTTTACGGCATCACAATACAACTGCTGATTATGAGGCCCATCTGTGACACCGAACGCTCCCCTGTGTCACGTGATCGATATGGGGCGTGACCCGGGCTGTTACCTGCTAAAGATAAAATGCATGTTTATCCATCCAGGGTAGATTAGTAACCAGGTGTGTAATGTTTAAATGAAAAATAATTGTTCTGCAGAGTGTCCTCAAAATGACCTCTCAAGTGAAAAATAAAACTGTCATAATAACTTGACAAACAGGGCAGTGTTTAGTGTTCTCGTTGGAAACTCTATACTTGTGTCCATTCATATATTTAGTTTTTCATCTACCAAGATTCACCTATTAATTAGCCTTACTTAACGTGTGTTCATATTTTGAAGAAGGGTAACGTGGGTAGACACGTCCATCCATCTTAGAATCTATGCTAGTGTCTATCTGTCTGCCACTTTCACAAGTATATTGAACAGCAAGAGGAAAGCAAAATTATTGGTTAGGTTTTTAGTAGAATACTGTACAGTACATAAACATGAAAGCTTACTTTTATGAGATTTCAATTATTCAAAACTTAAAACTTGCGTTTCTTTTGCTGTTCAGTATATCATGTCTGTCCACCAGAACGTCTCTACCTCTCCGCCAGTGTGAGAGTCTTTCAATCCTATGATGATGGTGACGATAATGACGTCAACGTCAACGTCGACGAGAACGATTATAATGACGTTTTGGACCATACCTAGTACTCCGTATTCAGTCAATGTTGCACGATGGGAAAATTTAGAAACATTCGTTATATGTGAAAATACGATAGGAAATAAGACAATAGCAGCACACATGAAACAATGACGTTCACATCTTACATTTCTGCAGGATAATAGGTAAGGTGTTTGTTTAATGTATTGCCATGTGTTGAATCCATTAAATAGTACGGGGACCATGAGCTAATACCGTTATGGCGTACCCAGATAGCGTATCGGCGTCCAAGATAATATTCAATGGATCAGACAACCTAGTGGTCGATATTGTGAGCACGACCCACGCCGGCAGGTTACGGTGACTCCATGTCAACCATACCCGTGACGGTCCGGGATACAATAGGTAACAGCAACCCATGCTTGTCACAAAAGGTGTTTACATTTGTCGTAAGAGGCGACTAGAGGGATCGGGTGGTTAGACTAGCTGACTGGCTGGACACGTGTCGTCGGTTCCCACTTGCGCAGATCGATGTTCATGCTGTTGATCACTGGATTGTCTGATCCTGGGTTGATTATTCACAGACTGCCGTCATATTGCTGGAATATTGCTGAGTGCGGCGTATAACCAATCTTACCAACACAGATTCCAATTCTATATGTATTCAGTATGTATGCATGCAAGTAATATACATTGGAAATAATTTGATTTAGGGCTGCCTTTTCATTCATGTGTGCAATTGGTCTTATAGGCCAGCTGGTCGGGCAATGTAATGTGCCGCTGTTTATCATGGTTTTAACTGGTCTCTTGTACACATTTACAATGTGTGATACATTTATGACATTTTCTTCTTTTCTTCTTGACTGAATAAACACGTATGGGTAAGCGGTGATGCCATATGAATTAAAATGGAAGTAATTCTTAGGTACTTAAATCTGAATTCGATGATTATCTAGGGTTGGTGGTTCACTCTATAGTGAGATCGACGGTGGTAGCACTGAAGTATGGTGTGACTTTCAACAGAGATTTCTTATGAACTAGGAAAACGTTTGGTCGATACGATTCTACTGCAGGACAAAAGGGGCACTGTCTTCAAACACCTCGTCGTTTCCTCATCCGTTCAGTCCTATTTTTCTGACATCGTCTTCGAATGACTGGCCTAAATGACTTTACTGTGTTTCACGTCCCCTTGTAGCAATAATCACGCATGACGGGGTTCAGCATAAATGAGCTTCACACATTGTACCCATGTGAGGAATCGGGGCTTCGATGTGACAAGCGAACGCTTTAACCACTAGGCTACCGCAAAATTCCTCGCATGGCTGGAACCCTTGATGGTTTTACATCACCTGTGGCAAACACTTACTTAATCTCTTTCTTCGTATTACAAACGCTTCATATAATCGAAAGAGAACCTTAACTGAAAACTTCAGATCGAAAACAAAATCTTGTAGCTTTTTCGTTGGTCCGCCATGATGCTTTCCCAAAACCTGCTCAGGTTTTCGCTTCCGTACCTGTTCTATATTTTTAAAGTCTGTTCAAGGTTATTTACGTTTGCGCGTCACGTGTGCAACCCAGTTATATCCACACCTGCCGGTCCGTCTTGGTGCGGAGTCGTCGCTCCATGTACTGCTGTACATATGCACAAATAAATACCTTGTGTGGAGACAACATTTACCACCACTGGTAAATGTTGTCATCTTTGTATGTGAGCGATGGCCATATTCACAGGGTCTCCAGGAACGGACCTCTTCTAATGATTTATTTTCGTATAAATAGGGAAAGGTTTTGTCGCGTCTATTTTCATCGAAAGTATATTTATGGGAAACATCATTTGTCTTTTCCCAAGAATTCAAGTCTTCCAGACGTCCCGTTTTAGTCTACGTGTCTGTCTTGGATTGCAAAATGACCGACAGAGTAATGTCTATGATTTAACTTAATATACATTGTATATCTAAAGAGCATGCGTATTGCAGGAAAACAAGGGGCGGTTCTTACTTTGTATACCCTTTATAATAACAAATGATGCACAAATATTATATATTATATTTTAGATATCATATATGCGCTTTGATACAATATACCAGTAAATAAGTGTTTGTCTGATGGAAATGCTAGTTTTTCAGTGATGTATTCATTAGCTTTGTAGGCCCAGTGCTTCACCAGATTACCTCTCGTACGAAATCTAAATGTCGGTACTCAATATTTCGCAGTAAATCACTTATAGAACAGCATTTTTATGAACTCTCTATGTGAACATGCTTATATGTCAATGTGTAAAGGTCATGGTTGGTGTCCCCATAAAAATGCTGGAATATTGCTAAATGTAGCGTAATACTGAACTCACTGACTCACTCATGGCTGAGAGACTGAGAGTCAAGAATCTGCTCACAAGGACAGACATTATGATACAGTCATATCCACTCGAGTACCTGTCGACTAGCTGTGTGTTCATGTTTCTGCACAAAGGTACACGGATGATTATAATACCTGTTTTGTGGAAGTTTGTTACAAATTTGAAACTGGTTGAAACACTTGCTGAGTTAAATTGGTACAAAATCCTTGTTTAGAAAAGAAACAATTTACTCTGAAACCATTTACGGGCGATAATATTTCAGTAATTAAAGCCTCCCCAGCTGCTTTCAGCAAAGAACAAAGCAGAATCCTTTCATTGTGTATAACTATACATTTAATGAAAAATGTACTCTGATCTCCCGTTGAACAGATCGAGTGTATTCCTGTCATGTTGAACCAAACAAACCCAAACCGTTGGATGAAGAGATTAACTCGAATACAAAGACAAATGACATGATGCGACAGTCATGATTTATATAATGGATTTGGTATGTTGATTTACACCACACACAGCACTTTTTCAAATATATGGTGACGGTCTGTAAAATAATCGAGTCTGGATCAGACAAGCCAGTGATCAACAGCATCAGCATCGGTCTACGCAGCTGGGATACAATGACGTGTCAACAAAGTCAGCAAGCCTGACCACCTGATCCCGTCATTCGCATTTCATGCCAAACATTTCTTACTGAAGACCAACTCGAAACCTGTTTAAATGGATGGATATTAAAGGGCCACCAACAAACAACAAACAGTGCCAGGGTTAGTAATTTAAAAACCTATAGTACGATCCATGTCTGAGATGCCATAACCCAACATTGTTCATTGTTGTTGTTTTCTGTTCACGACAGACTCGTAAGCATGCAGCACCATGCTTGATCAATTGTGTATGTTCAACTTGTATATACATTGTGTGGTATATACGTAAGTATACAACAGTGAATATGCATTACCATGTTTTGCAGTAAATGTTTAGAGACGTGTTGTAGAGCATGTAAATATTTCATACATGAGGATGGTTAACCATCGCCATGTAACGTGGGTATATTTACATTACATTAAGTTCAGCAGCTGTGGCCATCTCTGACAGAGTGACGCTAAGCGATTATAATTACTCATTAATTGTTCCGAAACTGGTAGTTTTATCAAACATCAAATAAACACCGAGTTACAGTCTCTGTTTGTTATGTACAACGTAGCGTATGTTTTGTGTTGCTATAAGTGGAACATATTTGTTAACACAATGATAACACAACTACACATTTATAACACAATGTAAGCTCCAATTTTACTCCATTATTTCAGTGGATTAGGTTTTTCTCACGTCGAGTGAGTGAGTGAGTGAGTGAGGGAGTGAGTGAGTGAGTGAGTGAGTGAGTGAACATGTTTCATCGCATAACCGAGACAGCTTTTACTCATAACGCACGCACGCACGCACGCACGCACGCACGCACACATCTGTCCAGTTGAAATCTCGAGGTGATATATCATTAGGACCACTACATGTGCTTGAAGTCGTAACATAGCGTTCGTGTCGCCCCAGCTGAATACCCCCTGGGGGGACAAACCTGTTGCCAACAGCACACGTCCATATTGCGTCACCTCATGGCGATATAAACAATACAGATAGTTGTGCACTCTTGTATGGCAGACATGCGTGTTCCTAGGAAATGATTTTTATCTTGTATTATGCAGTTTATGGACGTTAATGGCCAGGAATCCAGTTTGGTTCCTTTTTGATTGGTATTTAGAAGTTCTGTAACATCGAGTCTTTGTAAGATTGTGTAGGGTCTGCATGGGCAGATAGTCCATCCCCCAGTGACTGATCCACACAGTACGGGACAATATTTCCCCAAAATGAATAATAACAATGACGAGTGGAGTCGGGATAACAATGGGCAATAGAATACAATGTGTCAAAGAGGTGGATATAGAACAAATTATATATGTGTATTTTGGATATCGATAAGCAGTGGTACACTATGTGAAGTATATTCTCGTATGAAGCACACAGTTACCGGATATATAGTATACAGCACAAACAAAAGAGTGGGACATTGCTATATGTATCACACGTGGGAAGAGGTACAGTATTCTGCTGCAATACATACATTTAAGGACAGTATGGTGCAATCTGGAATATAACATATACGAATTGAGTGCTACATTTTACCTTGCATATAAATGTAACGCGTTTGGTAAATTATGTCGCTTTATACTTCTGTATGTATATTCCCCACATGGGTACAATGTGTGAAGCCAGATTCTGCTGCCCCCCTCCGTGATGTTGCAGGAATATTGCTAAAAGCGGCGTGAAACTAAACTTGCTCACTGATGGTTTACACACACCTACTTGTTTCATTGAAGAGATCAACAGAACCACACTAACTCATTCCTCCACTGGGCCACCCAGCTCCTCGTGAATATGCAGTAAAGACAGTATAAGGAATAGTTTGTTTAAGTTCGTTTGCACCATTTTGGATTATCAACTATTATCAATTATTGTAGGTGTTTGCTCCAAATAATCGTGACATTTCTGACATTGGGTAAGTTTAATACATCATATAATCTGCTCCTACTATTACCAAGATGTGTCCGTGAGTACTATCATTCACTGCGTCATGTTTCTAAAGAGAACGATGGGCTAGTGAAAGTCCAGAGTAGAACTGATCTTCAGTACCCCATGCTTGTTAGGAGACTTGATTGACACATGGCGTCGTATCCTATTTGCGTAGACTGATGCACATGATATTGATCACTGGATTGTCTGGTCCAGACTCGATTATTTACAGATCGCAAAAAAAAAGAAAAAAAAAAGAAAAGAAAATTAAAAAAACCCCAACCAAACAAAAGTTAACTCGACCCGTTTGACTCGGAATAGCGAACAGATAGGTATTTATCGATCAGTATGCACTAGACTTATATATCCGGAGACGTCATATGCAGGTAATACTAGTACTGCACATCACCTTTGATTGACCATTTCCTGCATTCAATACAAGATACAAAGCCAGTTGTACGACGTTTGTGGCTGAGTGGGTTAGACGGCTGACATTTTGTGCTGGCGATTATAGGCGAGTGCCTCTTAAAGTTCGAATTCCGGAGTGGACTAGAATGTGTACTTTACTAGGAAGTATAACTCCCTCTCTATGCATTTATTTCTTTTTCTTTTGCTTTTTAACCACCACCGAACATGGGAATTGATTTTCTCGCGCCAAGTAGAATATACAGGGTAAACATTCAAGTGCAAGTGTGTCGATCGAGTGTCTTGACACTTAACTCGTCTCCGCATTAGGCAAAAAAAAAAAAAAAAAAAAAAAAAAAAAGAACTCTGATTATAATAACGAATAAACCACAATCACTTTGCCACCTAAACAGCACCATGTTGGATACAGGATGTTAAGTTCATCGATCAAATTATATCGATTGATATACTCCACAGTATATCAATGATGCCGACCTTCGAACCAATTCGCTTCATTCAAACTGCCATTAAACTGTCACTTTTGATAAATATACGTACTTTTTGCGACACGATTTATTGAAAATGCTGATGATGAAATTAAACGCAACAATAGTAAATATATTCCACCCAGCTGCTTCCATCATGTATATGGTGCTTCTCCATAGGGCGATGTGATCCGACACCACCAAAAAAAGTCCAATGGATTGAAGCGATGTGAAGATGGACGTGAAGAGGTATGTATGTGCTATTACATAGCCTAGATCGCACGATAAGATTGAAAAGGGAGAATGTTATTGTTGTGTTCATACCTACAACGTAGAGTAGATTTAATAGCAATTCACAGCACGAAGCCCGTTTATCCAAGTACAGCTTTTACAGAGTATTAATTTATGAATTGGAATATCTAAACATTCACTGGTGGCCCGATCTCTCTTTGAACCAGCGCATACGTCAAGTGAGTGAATGAGTGAGTGAGAGAGTGTGTGAGTGAGTGAGGAAGTAGGTCGCTTTTAGCAATATTCCAACAACATCACGTCAATACTTGTTTAAAATACACTACGTAAAAGATCTTATTTTATGTTATTCTCTTTTTGGTAAATACAGGTACACGGGTACATGCCACCCCAAAATATAAACCGTGTTTGGAAGTGTTGGAGGTGACGTGTTGGGCTTCAGGAATTGTGGTTGTCCACGTGTCGCTATGTCAGCAGTAGGTAGATATATCTATGGTGTCAAGGTTCGTGTAACATGCGATGCTCCTAACGTTGCAGCACTGGAGACAGCCGCTCTAGAAAGAATACGTTATATGGATTGATTTGGCAATATACTTCAATAATATAAATGTCTGATTACATTATAAGCTATACTGCAATAGTGTAAATGTCTGATTACATTATAAGCTATACTGCAAAAGTGTAAATGTCTGATTACATTATAAGCTATACTGCAATAGTGTAAATGTATGATTACATTATGAGACTATGAGGACCGATTCACTGTGCGTTGTGATAAAGCTTACGTATTAATACGAGCAAGGACTTCATTTCGGAATATCAATTTCTGGATACTATTAGGTATTAATTAAATATCTCACTTCCATTGGCCGAGATAGTAGTGAGTACATGACCTACCTATACCATATAGAATTTCTGTCAAACTTTATTGGCCAAATGTTGTCAGTAGTTGTTGGGGTTCGAGCGATGAGAGCCTGTAAATGTGTTTATTGTAACGTTGCAATCAGTATAAACGTCGTAGAGACATCAGAGGCGTTGACAGAGGCCGTGTCACCAACATCGGTACCGGCTGTCGTCGTTGCAACCTGTCTCCCCAGCTTCATCTCTGATGACAATTCAGCTTCAGAAATTTGAATACAACAAAAACGGATCTCCGATATAGAATAATGGTCTGTTAATACGAGTCGTCAGCTTGTGATTGGTCGTGGGTGTAACATGTGGGGCGACTGGGAACGACTGCCGCAGGCAGGTCTTATAGGCCGGTCGGTCTGCCGGGCACGGGGAGAGGAACCAGCTCGCTGAGGAGGGTGACACGCGCCGACAACCCCCCCTGAACGCGCCACAGGTATCTCCGAGTGATTCAAGCCATCGGTTCGCGTTCCCCGACAGCCCAGCCAAATATTTAACTGCCAGATCCGTGACCGCGCCGTCACAGTGTAGCGCGATCATCAAGCCGTGTTTATCCCTCATAACATGGCTAGAGCAGAGGACAGAGGGTGATTACACAACCCGTGGCATATCTCGCACTGGACACTACAGTGATCTTTACCTACCTGCACACGAGGAGTAAGGATTCTGTCACCCAGGTAAGTTCAGTGATGTACCTGTACACAGACATGAAAGTGTGTCGGACAGTTGTTACATATCAACAACTGTTATATCCACCGTTTGACGTGAACTATCTATTGCACGCATATACACGTAAAGCACGTATATATTGATGCAGCTATTTTACAAACTGAACGCACTTATTTATTACGCAGATGGAAGGAAAAACAATGGAGCCAATAGCGCCCCTTGTCTTCCCACTGTTTCCGTGTATTCTTTCTTCCGTATTGTTATTTTCCAACATTTTAACTGCGTTTACTATATTACTAATATTTACTAGTATTACTTGACAACTTTTAAGATGTTGATTGAAAAAAAGTTTAAAACTTATAAGGGTATTTCAAAACTGATTTACTGGAGAACTCCCTTTGTTGGATTAAATATTTTGCTTGAGTTTTATCGTTTTAAAATTAATAGTATTACGGATAGATCAATATTATTTAAAGATATATACAAACTGATTTAAGTCATGTTCAACTTAATTAATATGCCACAATGTTCGATGGTAACGTATAAGAGAACTGATCCCATATGAAAGCGTGATCAGACTATAGGTAGCAAGTATCGATCTACATCATAGCGCGCACATGTCACCTCCGCTCAACAAGTGTTTCCAGTCACCCTCACCTCGCGGCCTATTGTCCCCACATCCTATATATACAATTAGTATGCTGGATAACAGTTTTCTATTACTGTCGAAAGATGAAGATTAAAATTACTATACAGGGAGGACATGAGACACACGTCTTCAAGTACTCGCTCATGTGACACGTGCGGATTGTAGTTGGTTATATCGACCAGGTTTGTCAAACTATACTTAGATGAAGAATACTTGGAAATTTCACTCGGCAAAGTGGTGTACTAAACCACTTATACCACGGTAGATAGCCATCTTCCGTTACATTGTAGCTACTTTGTCAAACAGTGGGATAGTTTATGTGGCATATGGTCAGATACATCATACAAGCTGGAAGTATATGAAATATTGTGACACACAATGTGCTATATAGGGCTAGGTAATCAATATATCACCGGTATATCTTTTGATGGTTGAACAATATTGCACCCGTATCTCGTAAACACATATCAGTTCAAAATGTACGCAGCGAAAACGTATACGTACTCCATTTTATAGATTGTCATTTATTTTAAAAAATTAAAATTTAACGCAATGGCTAACTCATTTTGTGATATATTGTCAAGACAGTTACACAGCTACTGCGAGCGTTTCGTGTGTACCTTCAGGGGAGGTGCATGCACTACCTGTCTAGCACGAGTGACCACAGCTTTCATAAACTCACAGCCTTCACAGGGGTGCATTCTACAACATGTGTGAATAAATCAATGGTTATATTGTTCGTCATTTTGTCGAAACTACAGAAAAAATTGATTCGTGGCAATGAAAACCGCTTCAAAGGCCCGCGCCGGACCATTGAGCTGCACGCGCCAATATGCAAATGAGGGCACGCGTCAAAGCGCGAGTGGCACGTGTCTGCGATCGGTCCGCTGACTGGTCCAATAACCCAGGACCACTACAATGGCAAGCGTGTGAGGTTTGGGGATCGGGCAACAGATGCTCCGTGCAATATTCTCACACAATACCCGTCATTTAGAGGCCGACAAAACCTCCCCACTATTCGAGACAGCGCTCCTTGTCAGAGCCCTTGTTAAATCCTACTATTTTATTGTCTAGTTTGAATGTAAAGAGATATATCCCACTTGACTCAATTCAATATCACTGAAAGAGACAGATCCATCGTTAGTTTACTGCTAGGGACCAGCATTACGTATGAATGAATAGGGCCCACTAGATTTAGCTTTTATGGGACTGTTTTACCATATATATTTTATATAGAAATTTGCGTCAGTAAAACCACTTATATCCACAGATAGTGTGACCATAACCACGTAGAGCTGATCTCGTCCTTTCTGTGTTCGTGCATTACGTCGAACCCTAGAAGTGAGTGATTGTCTGAGTTTTACGCCGCTCTTAGCAATATACCAGCAATATCACAGCTGTGGACACCAGACGTGGGCTTCACACGTTGAACCAATGCAGGCAATTGAATCCGGCTCCTTCGTGTAAAACAGTGATGCTTTAATCAGTAGGCTATTCCGCCGCTCACCCCTCCCCACCCCCTCACACCCTAGACTAAAGACTGTGAGATGACTTATCTGCTGCGTTTGTACCAGGGTAACACGTTGCCCCTACAACCGGACGAATGTTGGGAAGAGGAGCAGGAAAGTAGACATGTTTGGTGCTGGCAAGTTGGTGAAATTATGCCACATCAATGACAGCATGCAGATCACGTGCATGGGGCATGACTTGCGTTCGCATGTCACAAAACACGACGTTTAAATGAAGTATATATAATATTCGTGTATTTAATGATGATAGGTTTAACTGGCTTTGCGAATTAAGGCAAATATTCCCCCAGCGTGTATACAAAATATCTTCCTTTGTGTGTGTAGACAAATATCCCCCTTTGAGTCAAACCTAACTATATATGTGGAGGACAAAATATGAAGTGCACGTTTGAGTCAAACCTAACTATATATGTGGAGGACAAAATATGAAGTGCACGTTTGTCCATACGCTGATACTGTCGGCGTCAATAGACACTAATTTCAGCCACAAAGGACAAGTTATTTAAGTTGAAGCCTCTTTATTTGCAGGGTTTAGTATTCCATCGATTCAACAAATTATTTCATCCAGAACTTTCGAGATCAAATAACCTTTTTCAACTTAAAAATACCGACTGGTAGACCACATGGTAAGACTGCAGCATTTCGGATTCATCCCGCCGTGAATGAAAGGAAGAGAGTTTACGTTTAGTAAGGGCTACGGGAAGGTTTAGGGTTAGAGCTACAGTAAGGTTTAGGGTTAGGGCTTGGGGTATGGTTGAGGGTTAGCGTTAGGCTAGGGTATGGTTGAGGGCTAGGGCTAGGGCTAGGATGACGTGACACTATAGTGGTATTTACGCTGGTATTTACCCGATATTCTGTAGGTGTACAGAACCCTAAAAGCCCCACCATTTGATAACAGCTGTATCTATATATTGTACTCGCCAGTGAACTGAATTCCAGCCTATACATACAGGATGTGATATGTCCTCGGGAAATGATTTCTGGATGTCAATTTCTTTATTTCGAGGAACAAGACGTTTCGGAGATAGGTAATGAGTCAGTTCCAAATGCCGTTCAAAGACATTGTGGTATCCCTAGTTCCGGTATAGGGATGTGTGTAAT
Organism: Haliotis asinina; assembly: GCF_037392515.1. Taxonomy (NCBI): domain Eukaryota; kingdom Metazoa; phylum Mollusca; class Gastropoda; order Lepetellida; family Haliotidae; genus Haliotis; species Haliotis asinina. The sequence continues at coordinate 8,220,418 of NC_090294.1, read as the reverse complement.
GAGTGTGGGTGAAGGACTTCGTTTGGAGTATTTCCCCATTGCTTCATATGTAGGTAAAACTATTTCTACATGAACAACTCGGTGAACCAAACATTTTGTGTCTCGTTCACGAGGATATATTTGCATTGCCATAAAGAAAGTAAAGCTGCATATTACGTAAATCCACGTGTCTAGGCATCTAAGGGGTGGTGGGGTAACCTAGTGGTTCGTCCGTCAAGTCGAAGACCCAGGCTCAATTCCCCACGTGGGTACACAAATGTGTGAAGCCCATTTCTGGTGCCACCCCCCACCCCACCCCTACCACTGTCCTATTGCTGGAATATGCTAAAAGCGGCGTAAAACATACTCACTCACATTTATTCATATACACATAAACAACTAACAAAAGACTATTCGTGCCAAAGAGTTTGTAGACAGATTTAAATGAAACTTTAATAAGGGTCAGATAAATCCAGGCCAAAAAGATGACAGTTAGATTCTCTGGTATAACACACATTGTCAATCCCCTGCTCCGTTATAGACCTCCATTCGGTCAATACAACACGCACCTGTTGCAGAACAAAGTCCCGGATGTTACAAGACGGCTCTGAATTCATAGCATATACAAACCAACCACCACTAACTCGTCAGTCTCGATAAACTTGAAGATAAAGTATGCTGATATAAGCAATAACACGCATGTGTGGTTAATATGGTTTATAAACGATTATGTCCGAGTATATGAAATATGTAATGTAATACGCTATTACATATTAATATCGTATTGTATATACCAGCTGTTTGAGATGAAATACACAGAGCATAGGTACCACTCCTGACCGTTATAGATACTTATCTATATGTTAAACAATGTTGTTGACTACTGTATGTTCTGTAGAAACGTGTAATCTATGCATATACATCTGTTGTTCAAAACCACTTTCAGCTAATAATTATGCATGGGTCGGCCTTACCTGGTAAATCGATTGTAATATTCAATATTTCAATATAAATTCAGTTTCCATGGGAACCACACGTAACAGCTGTTTGGGTCGCGCATTTTAAGAGAGAAAGTATGAAATTATCATCCACCGTGGTATTTAGATGCCTCGCTTGATATTCAGGCTTGAAGGTTTGTTTTATCAGCGGCGGGGCAACAGAGAGTTGAAGCCAGTCCAGGGAACAAAGACGGAGAGCCTATTGTTGTTTTACACGTGTTCGATTCTATGGAAGGTTCAACGTGCACCATTGTGGCATGCAAATGGACGAGGTGATAAAGGAAATGGTAGAATAAAACAAGTCATTTAGTTTTTTATTATTATTATAACGACGAATTGCTAACGGAAATTGTAATGCTAAGAGGTTTGCTTCAATGTAGGCCAGTTTGATTATTTGATATAACTGGTATCCGAATCGAGCTTGTCTGTACGTTGTCACCTCAGTTCACACCTTCAGGTGAGCGATAAGTTGAAGCTGAGTGGTTCATTTGATGCGGTATTATGAACTGAACTCAAATGAAAATCCCCACCCCCGCGTGGGAAGCGCCATGCACCCTAACCTATCCTCTTGTTCCATCTCTATATTTTTAAATACATATTTAAAAAAAAATACGACCTAAACCCGCCTGCGCCATTGCCCCGGTGACTAAAATACGCTGGCTGCACTCACAGATGACATCACACTGCAGCACGCTGTGACCTCCCCCTTCCAGGTTCATCCCCCTGGCGTCTCATGGTGCACGGGGGAGGGGGGTGCAGTACGTGAGTAGCGGCCAGTGCAGTCCAAGGTCCCCGGCGTCTTTACATGAGCTGGTTTAAGAATAACGATAATAATAAAGCAGAAAAAAAAAATCAGAAACAAACGCGGAATATCCCCCACTTTAACTACTAGTAAGCGATAGACATCCAAAACAACCTAATGTCAGATATATTTTAATGATATAATAGTTAGCACGTATTACAGATACTGACGGCCTTTTAACGCGCGTTGTAATGTCGTGGTTGATGGCAGATCCAACGGGAGGTGTTCAGCCTCAGAGATGGCGCTGTCGTGCTGCTACCATAACGTGGTAAAATACGCTCAACGTGGTACCATGGTTACAACTACTCCGAAAATGTCAGGAAGTTTCATGGCAGAATAACCCAGTCGTCGATGATGTTCCTGCTGTTGTGATGTGGTTGCTGCGGTGTTGTGACCGTTATAATGGGCATTTGTATCCTCTAGTGCTCCTTGTGACGTCCACACTGTCGCGACATCCACTACTTCACCCACCCTGCCGTGACACCGACTACTTCATCCACACTGCCGTGACACCGACTACTTCATCCACACTGCCGTGACACCGACTACTTCATCCACACTGCCGTGAAACCAGCTACTTCATCCACGCTGACTTGACATCAACTTCATCCAGCCTGCCGTGACATCCACTAGCTACTTCATCCAGCCTGCCGTGACATCCACTAGCTACTTCATCCAGCCTGCCGTGACACCAACTACTTCATCCACACAGCCGTGACAACAACTACTTCATCCACACTGACGTGACATCACCTACTTGATCCACACTGCCGTGACACCAACTACTTCATCTACACAGCCGTGACATCACCTACTTCATCCACACTGACGTGACATCGCCTGCTGACATCCAATCTGCCTAGACACTCACTACCTCATTCACACAACAACGACATCCACTACATCAACAACACTGCCACAACACCCTCTACTTCATCCACGACACCCACTACTTCAACCTCACCGTCGGAACATCTATACCTGGTGTTTCTAGCGACATCAACAGCTGGATTCTGAATAGGCCATTTTGGAAATATGTGCGGCACCAAATTTGCCAGTGATGACCCCAAGCTGTTGCAGCCAACGTTAATAATAACGTCAATGATACTATTTTTTTTTATCAATATGGAATGTGAACCCACGTGAAAGTATTGTGTTTCACTGAGAATTATTATTGGGAAATGATTAATGAAACGCAAACATCGCAGTATTCTGAAAGCTGCATGAAGGGTGGTGAGGGTGTAAGACCCCTTGACCAATAGTAGAACACATGGACCAAAAGTAGGTCCCCTTGACCAATAGTAGAACACATGGACCAAAAGTAGGTCCCCTTGACCAATAGTAGAACACTTGGACCAAAAGTAGGACCCCTTGACCAATAGTAGAACACTTGGACCAAAAGTAGGACCCCTTGACCAATAGTAGAACACTTGGACCAAAAGTAGGTCCCCTTGACCAATAGTAGAACACTTGGACCAAAAGTAGGACCCCTTGACCAATAGTAGAACACTTGGACCAAAAGTAGGACCCCTTGACCAAGTGGTAGAATACCTATAGCAATAGTACGACCCCTGGACCAATTGTAGAATACATGGGCCATAGCAGAACACCTGGACTAATAGTAGAACTCTTAGACCAGTAGAAGAACACACTTGACAGAAGTTGGACTGTGCAGTATGCGTTGGCAATATTTCAGAAGGCTATACTCCATTCGACTGGAATGATGTTACGGGTGGATACACATCTTTCTGAAAACGGATATCGAGCTGGTGAGTGTCGGGTTCCTCTCTGTTGCAGTGTGATATCAGCTGTGTCACACACCCTCCCACATGTATACCTCTGACCCACGTGCTAAGGTATATAATGGCATGAGCTTATATATAGTTGTGCGACACGATCAGAGTACTGGAAGACAAATATTAATATATTCTGGGCAACGGTGCGCGTCGATACAGCTGTGTCAGCTGCTGGCAGAGTTGAATACCAAAACAAGAGATTCTGTAGTCCGAGCAAGGACAATGGACGGTCCTTTTATTTAGGGCAGTTAATACATAGACGCATTTGGGTTTTCAAACAAATAAAGCAGGCCAGATTTGGAAGCACGAGGTCCAGAGGTGAGGAGAATAATTTAGCATAGATAATATGGTATGTAAATTCTCGTGTTTGACTGTCATAAATCATGATGGTTGACGTATTACTCGTGCATGGGCGACGCGGCCGTATAAATAGACCCGTGGGCGTTAGACACATCCAGAAGCATCTTCAGGTACGGAGGAGAAGGTAGTGGTCCATGGGGGCGGCATCCGGGACAGACGTGTGGATTTCCATCTAATGATGCCGTTTTATTTGGAAGTCCTTCTGATGAAGCTGTGCAGGCGAGCTGACGACGAGTCGGGACCATTCAGAAGACCTGCCGGAAGCGCGCACCTGTTCGACGTTGGCCTTCTAGGCAGCTTGCGTCAACAATCTCTGTCGGACTGAGATAGAGCGATTCACAGGACGGGCAACCGTATCTTCTACACCAAGAACTGTTCTTTGTTGGCGTCTGCTGCTTCAGACTCAGTTTTCTGCTCTGTGTCTACTCTCGGACCTATGGACATGGTCGTGTTTCCGCTTCTGTATGTACTGACGGTAATGTCCTGTTGTTTAACATCAAGTATAAGTATTTGTAATTACCTAAGGGTGTGAGTATTGAGCAGTTTTGGTAACACGGTGTTATGACTTTTTGTCCCAGTCTTCTGCTCTGTGTCTACTCTCGGACCTATGGACATGGTCGTGTTTCCGCTTCTGTATGTACTGACGGTAATGTCCTGTTGTTTAATATCAAGTATAAGTATTTGTAATTACCTAAGGGTGTGAGTATTGAGCAGTTTTGGTAACACGGTGTTATGACTTTTTGTCCCAGTCTTCTGCTCTGTGTCTACTCTCGGACCTATGGACATGGTCGTGTTTCCGCTTCTGTATGTACTGACGGTAATGTCCTGTTGTTTAACATCAAGTATAAGTATTTGTAATTACCTAAGGGTGTGAGTATTGAGCAGTTTTGGTAACACGGTGTTATGACTTTTTGTCCCAGTCTTCTGCTCTGTGTCTACTCTCGGACCTATGGACATGGTCGTGTTTCCGCTTCTGTATGTACTGACGGTAATGTCCTGTTGTTTAACATCAAGTATAAGTATTTGTAATTACCTAAGGGTGTGAGTATTGAGCAGTTTTGGTAACACGGTGTTACGACATTTGTTCAGTATCTGTACGTGGAATATTGATAATGTAAACTCAGTTTTGTACGTAGATAGTTGTGAGGGAAAGGCTATGGTTGTTTCAATGATAAGTAGTGGTGCCGCAGGTACTATTCAATGATACTTGCGCGTCGTTGCTTAACGTTGAGGCGGCAGTTGACGTCACGAAAGCCCTTCGTTGTGAAGCTTCACTTTATGGCTTGGCAAGTAGCAGTAAAGTGTGCACGCTAGATCCAAATACATGTGACTGTAATTCCAAGAACGCAGGGTGTATATTCAGTATACTCAGGAAGGTTTGACTTCCTAGTTCTTGCCTATTTGTCCTCCCATCCAAATGTTTTCTTACAATGGTATTTTTTATTTGTAAATATGAGGACTGTATGCCTATGTATTTGTTTAGAAGTATTGAATAAAATGCAGCGAATCGTGCATGTGTTGTTGTCACGTCCTTTGTTATCAGTCACAAAAGGATAACATGATGATATGTGTTATCACTAACTCATTGTCGACAAATCAACAATAATTATCTTTATCTCAGATGTGTTTGCTTACGTTTAATATCTAATGTAGGTAATTAATTGTTACGTTTCCTAACACCTACAAAAATTCCGAAATAGCTTATTACTTAGCCTTTGCTGCAATGCCTGTATGCACAGGTGTCATTGCAAGGATTAAAGATTTTTTAATGAAAATTTTGAGATGACCCCCGACTTGAAACGCTTCACAGTACAATATATCTGTGCCTGTGTCTTAGGAACTATTATAACTGGTCAAAGTTTTATTCACAATTATGCCTCAAAATAACTCAGTGACAGAGCGGGTAGGTGTGATTCTGAATGTTTTGGTTTGTGCGGATGGGAGTGTGATGATGCGAGAGTTAGAGACTGAGTGAGTGAGTGAGTGAATGAGTGAGTGAATGAGTATAGTTTTACACCGTTTCCAATAATTTTAATGTGGCGGACATCAGAAATGGGATCACATGTTTGCCGAACCCTTTCGTCACGTACTAATGCTATACTCTCTCCCAATTTGAGAAGGATAACGGATATTCAGTACGGGGCAGTTAAGAAACTGATTCCGTTAAACCTTTAATTTCAGTCATTGTCTCCTGTAAATACGGTCAGATATAATGGATATCGTATGTTCAGAACGGCATACGTGATCCTGATACATCATACGACGCCAGGGAAATGATGTATATATTATATGAGATACGCCATGGTATAGGGTATGTCAAACAGAACGTCATGACTTGAATATACAAATACTGTTTTCATACGCCACACACATCACGTGACCACCCCGACAGCTGTGTACACGACACGCGTGATCACACCGACATTTAATAACAAACTGATAAAGGGCATGAATATTTTTATTGATTTCACTGGTTTCCAGTTTCATGAATTTGGAAACGTTTTCCCAAATCCATAACACATCCACTTCACACACCGCCTCCTCGCACGACAGTGCAAGGAGCAAGTATTGAGAGGTTTGAGCGAATACCTAGGTGCCAGGACGCCCTGCAGACAACTGAACATGGTGTCCATCAATAGGACTCAATAGGACATGTCTGTCAGATTGCAGCTTCTGGGGATTCACAGTCGGACAATAACCACTAGACAATAACCACTAGACAATAACCGACACTAATGGGACTGATGATGGTTATTGGAGACTTTAAACAATGTTCACTCAACCGATCCATATAGATGCCACCTTGTTTCAAACTGTACGTACATCCCCGCCTTGTTAACGATCCCACCTGTATCATGTACCGTGGACTCGCCCTGTGGGTTGAAGAATCCGACGTTAAGTGAAACACGGGTTTTATTGACTACAACTGCCCATAGTTTCGAGGCAAATTGGAAGTCGGACGATATGAGTGGAATTCTGTTTCACGCCACAAGTTCACACAGATAGTTCCATTCATCTTAGTATTCCAGCTGGTATAGACAACAAGTGACTCAAATGTCAAGTTACTACGGTGGGCCAGTGGAGACAGTGCTGTTTCAGTGTCTGATCATTGTATAAAACCGTTGTATTTTGCACGCGTTCTTTCGGAATTAAATTGTACACTTTGAGTCAGCACGTCTCTGTATGCAAAGAACTACAGAAGCATACAGTCCGTTTGGCTCAAAAGCCCACCGATGAATTGCAATATAACTTAAAACCTAACAAAACATATAATGCTCAGTGAAACTCAGTGCTCATCATCAAAATGTCAGACTAAACCTGATATTTTTCGAACACTTGGCTGTTCCTTTCTCGGCACTCCTCCCTCGTGATAAACAGTGAACTGTGTCAAAATGTTAATGGTAGTTTGTCAAAGAACCTTTCCATACTTAGTACATACATTCTGCCAAAAACTCACAGAGTGGATCTGGTATTTTGATTATTATTACCGTTTCATTGAGTGTTACACGTCTGTTAGTTTTCGAGTTAGGTTGCAATCAATCGGTCCGCTTTTGAGCCAGAGGGACAAAAGTAGCTGAATATAGGTACTATGTCTTTTGCGAAAACTCATAGAAATAAATAACCCCTAAAACAACAACAATAACAGCACCACAAATTGAAAATTGGGACCAACCAAACAAATCCAATCCAAGAAAACTATTCCCATAACGGTTTAGTATATACTAATTCAACTTTTCGGTGCTTCTTTGTCAGATGTATTGAGTAATATTTAACGTTTAATAGTACGGGTGTGAATGTTGAATTGTGTTAAAGGTCTATTGTCTCATCTTTTGACGCCTCCCCGACTGCTCCAAATGTAATGAGCTGAACCGAGGTTATTGGTGAATTGTGCTAACAGAACTTTTTATACTGCCGGAAGTGAACCAGTCGTACTGTCAGACATTGTATCAGCTGAACCAAATCTGCCGTCAGACGTTGTGGCAGCTGAACTAAATCTGCCGTCAGACATTGTGTCAGCTGAACCAAATCTGCTGTCAGATATTGTGTCAGCAGAACCAAATCTGCTGTCAGACCTTGTGTCAGCTGAACCACATCTGCTGTCAGACCTTGTGTCAGCTTAACCAAATCTACTGTCGGACGTTGTGTCAGCAGAACTAAATCTGTTGTCAGACATTGTGTCAGCTGAACCAAATCTGCTGTCGGACATTGTGTCAACGGAACTAAATCTGTTGTCATACGTTGTTGCAGTCTCTGAACCAAATCTGCTGTCGGACGTTGTGTCAGCGGGACCAAATCGGACGTTGTTGCAGTCGTGTCACGATTACACTCGCACATTGCACCAACAGTAGTGAGGGTATTGTCGGATATTCAGCCAGGTGTACCCATTCACCTGTCGGGCTTTGAACCAGATGAACCCAATCATTTGGTGGGCCACTGTTCCACAAATCCACTATTCTAGTCGTAGCAAGTCTACTGACGAACCTTTTACGAGCTTAACCTTGTACGACATCTGTTGTCGGACATTGTTCCAGTAGTCTACGGTCGGGGATCGACAAAGAGAGCCATGTTCGGTGTTGGCATTGTACAAGCTTTGTTGACTTTACTGTCAGACGTTTTAGAGCTGAACATCGATTGAACCGAGTCTGCGGTCAGACAGTGTATCAGCCATAATGTGTATAATGTCGGACAGTTTTCCCAAAAAAGCCTTGATTACTTCATTTCGGTCGCACCTGCACTTTGTTACTGTGATAGCCTGTTTTGCTGCGTTGCCCACCTGTAAGAAGCCTTGTTGCCATGGACATCAGTAAGAAGTTCTGTTGTTATGCACATCTGTAAGAAGTTCTGTTGTCAAGTACATCTGTTAGAAAATCTGTTGTCAAGGATATATGTATGAAGCGTTGTTGTCAGGGGTATCTGTAAGAAGCTTCATCTGTTGTCAAGGAAATATGTAAGAAGCTGTCTTGTCATGGGCATCAGTAAGAAGCTCTCTTGCCATGGACATTTGTAAAAGGTTCTTTTCTGATGGACATCTGTAAGAAGCTCGATCTGTTGTCAAGGAAATCTGTGAAAGGTTCTGTTGTCATAACATCTGTTAGATGTTCTGTTGTTTTGGACATCTGTTAAAAGTTCTGTGTTGATGGACATCTGCAAGAGGTTCTGTTGTTATGGACGGCTGAAAAATGTTCTATTCTGATGGACATCTATAAGAGGTGGTTCTGTGTCATGGAGACCTATAAAGAAGGTCAGTTGCTTTGGGCAGCTGCATGCCATGGTCATGGGCATACACGGAACCATTTCTGGAATGGACTGTCCACAAGGTTGCAAATACACAACTGAAGAGTTCCCAACCTATAAGGAACGGAAAGTATAACGTTAGGTTTTTCCATGACATCCAGTCTTCTCTGCCAGACTGCTGTGAACCACTGGTCCACCTTCATCAAGGTGGCCTACAGTACTGGGCACGGCAGACGATATCCCTGCTACATATAGACCCCACTTTAATAAAACAGTATTCGTTGCGTACAATTAGCCTTTCAGAAACGAATGCACAGCTTGTTGGAAGTAATTGAAAAGTTTGAAGATGATATTATTGAAGTTAACACCTGCCTCACTAATGACAATTGCTGTGGTTGTCTGTTTGTTAGTTTGGATTCATTACAACTCATTGAAACAGGGGTGACGCCCATTGTGAGCAACCTGTTGCTCCGCGAGTGTCGTAAAAAGGTAATAAATTTCCATTAATGACATTTTGTTGTATTTTCCCACTTTCATTGATCCAGAACAATCTAATGGTCGGCTGGATACACGAGCCCCAACAGGGCGTGTGAATGGGTTACAGCCATCTGACAGGTATATAAATCTTCGTACCTCGTCTCTCTCACTATCTCTTCAACAGTCCTCGTCAACAGTCATCTTACCGAACAAACCTCCCTTGTCACATCACTGAAGCCAACCGTTGCTGTCACAGGGGAACTATATCACAGTAAGTCCCAACACCAAGGTCAGTGGTACAACTGCAGTATCTAATCGAATGTAGCATGTCGGTAGGTAACTTAGTACATAAATTACATTCGAATATCATCTTTTCTTACTCACGGCATCAGAATTACAAGGTAGTCCTGTAAAGTGGCCGATCAAGATGATGCATGTAGGTATTACATAATGACATTGATCATAGCGACAGCTATTGAAACAAGTTCCGCACAGTGCCACTTCGCGGAACAGGTGCGTGTTTGTATGTGTAAATCGATCAGCTGTATAGATCTCCCGGAAGCGTGAAACTTGCTTTAATAAACCAGATACTCAACCCATATATTACTGCTAGTCGTGAAATTTTATTTTTTACGTCGTTTTTTTCCTAAATGAAGAAAATAACAGATACAAACTTCGTGTGTTGATTATTATAACGAGCATATATGTTGGTTTCGAGACGATTACACTCTTGAATTTACACTCAGTTGATGAACATGTATACTGCACTGAGGGTACCTGTAGCAGGTATACATGTATAGTATATAGACTATACATCAGATATACATGTATATTATGTTACTCTGTCTACACTATACACATATGTTACAAATCCCTGTCTACACTATATATGCATATTACATTACCCCATGTACACTAAACATGTATATTACATAACTCTGTCTACACTATACATGTATAATACACAACTCTGTCGACACTTTACATGTATAATACACATCTTTGTGTACACTATACATGTATATTACGTTAGTCTGTCTACACTGTAAATGTATCGTGCATCACTCTTACGCTATAAATGTATATAACATTACTCTACACTATACATATTACATAACACTGCACTATACATGTATATTTCTATGGCTGTAACTATATTTCTGCTGTTCAAGGTTGCCATGCCCAGATCAATGGTGGGACACAGGGCTTGGTATACTAGTGCGTGTGCACACCTACTCCCCGTTATAACGCGACCTGCTGCACCCAACCTTTCCCTATCTCACTCAACATTCACTGGGAGCCTGCTGTACGGAATCAAGTGCAGATAGCACCGGTACAGCAGATACACTACATGCACGTGCGGAATGTGCTGGGTGCACGAGGTGCAAGCGCTGCCTATATCTACCTGCAGTGTTGGTGTCTACCAACCTAGCAGCGGCGGGGGACAGCATCAGTACAGATGTCAGAACCTGGTATATTCCCTCCCTACATCAGTAAAACTTTGTGGCTATCGCGATTCAGACTCGTGTGTATGCAGAGGCTTCCTTACTATCTGTGCTATACCTGCACCTGTCCGGTATATACACCTGTCACATACAAACAACAGTTGTCTGCTGGGAAGGTAAGAAGGCTAACTATACTGAGGAACCTTTAGATGTATTCAAGCATTTGTTTACCATTCACCTATATCCCGTAATTACTAACAAATCTCTCACTGTGGAACCCGACCCACTCGAACCCACTTGTTCTACGTGTGATTCTTTAGGTACCAGAGATGTCGTGCTCGACACTCATAGAACCACCTTGTCACGTGACTTTGGGATCTGGACAAAGGCCGTCTTCCAAAGAAGAAAGTATATTACCTATTGATAGCATGAAAACGTGTAATAACACTGCGGTGTAGGGAATACTGGTTGAAATCAAACGATGTGTATACTGATAGGCCAGTCCAGCTAGTGCGCATGTCAGAGATGACTGTCGTCGTGTCCGCTGCACTAACTGTCCACGTTGGATCCACAGTAAGTACATCTCACTACAAGTCTTTGCTTCTATGTTTCCTTTTTAAAACAAACCTGTAGTTTCAAACATTACCCATCATCACGCAGTATGCTGAATAGATTTCGTAAAAATATATTGAGATAAACATATTAAGTAAAGGTAGGATGCAGTAACATGGGAAAAGTGTGACTGCGCCATATTTTTGAGTGTTATTGACTGTGTGGACAAATCAATGGGCTCTTCGTGTCACTTTATGCTGACAGTACAGAAGCCTGCTTACCATGACAGTTGCAGAGATATATAGCCCCAGTCATCACTGTATCTTGTAGTTCGATCATTGTAGTAAATCGGATTTATGTCCTGCGACAGAGCCAGATGCTACCAAAGCTATATACCTTCACCACGTGCTGTTTCGACCGCAGACGCACATATAAAGCACAACTATGGTATATCATTACAGTCTGGTTAAGCAAACCATAGAACCCAATCCAATTCTTATTCATTCAACCCAGTGTCTTACGCCCTATATTTTCATTGATCTAAACAATTGCCAAAGGACCTATGCCCTGAACCCTGCATTTGCCCTGAAGGACCTCATGTTCTATATTAAATACTGGCTCAGTGTCTAGCCCCTATACTTAGCCTGAACCTAACAGTAACTTTATTCAACCAATGTAATGGCAATGCTCGCCACCATATATTTGTCTTGGGCTAAGTCACAATTCAACAGCCTCCATCATACATTTGACCTTAAAGCTATGTCATGTGCTGAAAGTAACAAGGGAGCCGATCTGTATCAGATTTGGTGTATTGTCCTTTACTTCGACAGAGCCAGCATCGGGACACGTCAGGGCACAGTGTCCTCACACGCACAGATTTGAAAACTGAAGTAATATTAATATAGATCTAATCTGAAACCAATTAAAGCCCTATGAAATGGATATTACAGGTTGGATATGGGACGTATTCTGTGGTGTATTCAACCTGGTAGCTTCAGATGCTCCCCTTGTTATAGCTGACATGTGGGGTGTCGTGAGAGTTCCTTGTTCCTCGAGCTACTGTATGATTAGCCAGTGCTACCATCTAACTTAGTCACGCTACGTGTTTTTATCAGACTGTGAAATGTTCACGAAGATGTCTCAGTCCAACGTTTGAAATGTGCACATATGTTACAAATGATATTTACATGCGCTCAGGTATGGCAAAGCTTGGACACAGCGGACATTCTCTCCACTCCATGTAATCGAACGTATAATTATAACAAGGGATGAAACTTTTTGAGAAAGGTGGGGTGCACACTTCATTTTCACCCCTGCATTCCACCTCTGGATCCGCCTATGTGTACCCAAATATTTCATGACAATTTGGCCAGGTCGCAGTGCCGACGGCGACACGCAGAGAATGCATGGACAAGACGGATAATTTACCCAAACACACCATGTGTAACCTATGCCCGCAAACCAAGCCCCGTCTTGCTGATCGCTGAGAATAGAGCTCTCTGCAGTGCTGACTTCGATTACGTACTGTTGAGGGAATCGTTATTCATCGTCAACTGGATCGTCGAATTTCGCAAGGAGCACGAGTTTGTTTCTGTCCGTTACTAAGTACTGGTGCCGCAGGAGTTTGTGTTCGATACTCTCCCGCGACTCTGGTGCTTACTATTGGTACAGGTATTACATCATACGTCATCAGGATATGTACACTATGTCATCAGGATAGTGTACATCACGTCATCGGAATAAGTGCCCTACGTCACAATTTTGGAAGCCTTGACAGAGCGTCTCTGATGTTCCGTCAGTGAGAAAACTTGGAAGGTACGTCAGATTGAACGTAATGATTTTTTAAAATCAATAACGTGTAAAGAAATGCGAGTTGGTATGGAGATTACTTTATGTCTTTTGTTGAGTTGACATGTGGATCATTATTTACCACCACGCATGGTGGATGATATAGGATTTAGTGGCCGACATCGTCCCACGTGTTGAGTATACCTGACAGGCTCAACAGGTGTCGTTATTGGTAGTCACAGCTGTCTACTCTCATTTCTTTGCCTCTGTTAGGGGAGATCGGAGTGCAGTGAGACACACTTTGTTTTATGCAGCCAATCTCCCATAAAAATGGATTCTCAAAGAAATAAACACATCTTCTAAACAACACTTTAACAGTGCGTTGGGGAACCAAATATATATTTCACAAACATTGAATTAACTGAGAAAGATTGACATTAAAAAAGAAAAATCGTCCTCGTTGATCTTACAGTGGAGTGCATTGAGGCACACGGTGAGATGGGTTGGTGCTGTCATTAACACAATGCCAATAATCATGCTAGTATAAGTTCATAAACAAACAAATGATTCTAAAAAAAATAAATAAGTACTGGCTAGCGGTTTTTAACGATTTGCTAAATTGTTTCTTACCATACTAAACAAAATTTATCTTGATTATGGATTAGCCATTCCCCGATGTTACCTACTTATCAGTTTCCGACAATGTTTCTCGGAAATGCGAGATTTTATCGCCATTTCTCAATTTTGCATGTTATTCATCATATGTGACATCATTTTGTTACTAAAACTGTTGAGTTTCAGACCTTGACATACTGAAGAAATTTCACAATTGGAAATTTAAAAGAACAAAGCTCGCTGTCATTGTGAATGTGGACGGATGATTATATACATGATATAAGCTTACGGAATATGGAGATGTGCCGCGCTGTTGAACTTATCAAAGTAGACTTTCCAGTTGTCGTTTGCAATTTTGGTAATGTTTGTTTTCTCTGGGGAAAATCGCAAAGAAAAAGGTGAAAACTGACTTCCGCTTGCTATTTATATTTTGTCAGTACCGTCTGCTTGACATTGGTCGTATCCACACACCAAGGGCGGTAATTTAGATAATTTAGAAGTTTAGTAATTGAGTGCTGGCATTATAGGTATGTTTAGACAAAATAAAATCTGCATTTTTTATGAAGGTCATGGGGTGAGTTTTATTCAGTTATTATCAATTATGAATATCATGTGAACACAGTAGTAGTCACGTGACATCCCCCGACGTGTATGGGCCTGTCTTCCGATTCGATTCATATTTGTAACGTCTATCGTGTAAAACACATACAGTATTTTAACTCTCATAGCCTATGGCTTTTGTGATGTGTCAGTGTGTGAAATACTACGGATATACAAGTCAAGCTGTCTGCACAAGCGCTGCAGTCACAGGTGTTTGCGATAACTGGTACGTGGCGATAACTGTTCTCAACTAGCAGTTTTAGAGCCTCAACTTTAGAAACAAGAACTAATCAGATGTCAGAATACAACTAGTAGTTCTTTTCCAGAACCCCAGCCTCACAGACACGTTCTTTGTCACAAAAAAACCCAACTAATTAAACTTTGATAACTTGGTAACTGTCTAAATGACTAATAATGGCTAATTCAAACAATCATGACAACTGCATAAGCTCAAAATAGCTCTGTTAATCAAAGTAAACTTCTGCAACATTATTGATCTAATGTCCTTTGTAGAATGTGACAGTATTTAAGAATAGACTGCTTGTAGAAATGAATTCCAGGATCATACATCGTATTTTTCTTAAAACAACGGCCCCATTTCCTCCCCCCAGCCATGCCCCCTCTCAAGCAGTTAATACTTCTTCAGCTTTGAGAGTCTTGAAAGTCTCCATCGACCTAATGGTGTCTTGACTCAGCAGTCTGGAGTCTAATTACGCCTATTATCTGATGCTTCTTTCATCAGAGTGAGACAGTCAGAGCTGTGGGATAACCCACATGGCGTAATAAACGGTAGACAAAGAGAGAGGGTCTGTACGTGACACGGGTGCATGTGACGTGACCTACCTGAAGCCCTATCATGTTTTCAGCTGTTGCCTCACACACATCCCAGGGGAGCCCACAGCAGCCGGGGGAAACAGCCCGCAGATCGATGTCCACACCGAACAGTGAGACTGGCCATCAGAACTTCCTCGCATTCGACACAACCGGTGCCCGGTCCTATTTTATGTAACATTCTTTCATGCCCACTCCCGAAATACATGCGTTTTTCTATTAATGCCGGTAACAAACAATAATTGCCTTGGATTTAATCACATTTAAAATTAAGAAACACTTTTCTCATGTTGCAAGCTGTGTGAAACTCAAGTCACTCATTCACTTACTCATGTCTTCCCCTAGACAGCCCAGCCCTGTACCGACTCGTTTTCATGGACACGGAATAAAAACCTATTTTTTTCCAAAAAAAATCTGAAAATATGAAAAGGCACCATTTGAGTACTGAGGTAATACACATGTTAACTTTCAAAAAGTGATAATGGTGTCTTTGGCTGTCATGATGAAGCGCGTATGATGGGACAATGTGTAAGATGCTACAATGCGTCTATAAGCGCATGTGTAATTACACAGAGTAATTACTAAGACAAGTGGGTGGTGGGGTAGCCCAGTTGTTAAAGCGCTCGCTCGTAACGCTAAAAACCCGGACTCGATTCCCTTATTGGGTATTTTGATATTTTGGGTAATCTGATATTGCTGGATTATTGCTAAAAGCGGCGTAAAACTAAACTCATTCACTCACTAAAACGTTATTATATGTATTCTCAGCACTCGTGGTAGTGGTACTGAACACGCCTCTCGAACCGATTCAAGGAAAGCAGTCCGAAAAACGAATGGGAACTACTAAAATTGAAAGAATTTTCCGATTCTGAAATTCGAAATTATATATGTACTGGACTGATGCACGTGTGCTCTATTACGTATAAACTTGTTTTAAATTGAAAGTGTGTCATTTTAGTAACGTTTTTGATCAGAGAAAACTCGATTTCCGCATTAACTATGAAGCAAAGCGGGACTGTTATTTCGGATTACCCACATGGTCACGTGGCCCCTAATTTGCTACTGTTATGTTCATTGGTCATTTGAAATTGCCTAAGTACATAGACTAAATATCTTTGGTTGAAAGTTCATTTAGAACGATCCAAGCGTATATCGTAGGGAGAAATTTCATCTGTGAGACAAATCCAGCCTGATTAAAAAATTGGGGACGTTTGCCTTCTTGAAAATTATCTGATTTATGATTAAGAATTTCATAATTTGTTCATAGCCCATCCTCAGAGTCCTGCTACAGTGACGCAGCTTGTTTTATCATCCCCAACCTGCAACTAATTACCGTAACTTAAAAATATGATGTTTATTAACTGAAGATAACTTGTGGATGTCCGTTCTATAGATGTGTGGTACATTTTGGCTGCCTCATTTCATTTAGTGCAAAAATCCATCCCCTCCATTCCTCACACCTGTCCGTGAAAATAAATAATGGGCTTTACGGAATAACGTTTTTCGTTTGAATATGAAATCCGATGGGTGTGATATTTGTGATATTTGGAGTACTGTAGTGTTCAAACACCAGGAGAGAGCTCACCATGCAGTATGTCGAGTCTGCTCAGAACCGTGACTGGAATCCTCCACTAACAGGTGCGTGTGGCGGATGCGTTATGACGTGACGCCTGTCTACAGAGTATGTTTAAAACGAGGAGCGCGTGGACCACAAGCTCAGACGTGCCCTGCGTATTAATTACTGGTTATGATTCTCATTATGAATAGGATTAAACGAGAGTTGTAAATACCTGGTCCGTAATAAAAATACAGTGAACTCAAATAAATGAACATGCTTTCGCAACACCTAAGGTTTTAATGTAGATGCGAAGAGAAGGTTGACATTTTGGCTAACTCAGTTTATACAAAAACCGTTACGCCATGTATGGACGTACATGTACATGATACATATTGGTTCCATGTATCAGTTTATGCTTTAATTTTCATTAGGAAGTGGAGTTCATCCTGAGGAGAAACTTTGGTAGCACGGCGTGTTTCAACCATGCATTTGCCCTCGTTTTTCTTCCCTGGCATGTTTGTTATTATGTATTATAGGTTTTCTTGTTTGTCAAAAGACGAAAATACAGCGCGGTTCTTATGAAGACTTTTACTTGAAACAACACCTGTCTTCTGCTTTTTATAATGTTCATTGGTAATTTCTTGTGGAGGAACATATTAACCTATAAATTTTCGGATACCTACATGAATGTAGTCGCTCCTAAATCAATGCATCTGAAGAATAGCTTCAGTCTCATTCAGCTGGTCATTGTTGAATAGTGACTTAACTGGGTGTAGGAAGAGCCTCGAACGTCTGACGAATGATTGACGAAATGGTGCAAGTGGGTCGCGTTTTAGCAGAAATATCTTACCAGAGAAAGGGTTTTGTTGCTTTGTATTATTAAATACGATAGCAGAACTTGCTTTCTTGGACTTTTTTTTTATTCTATCAGAGCTTACTGCAAAAAAAACCAAACAAATAAATAAATAAATCTGTGTAACTATACATGTATCTATCTATTTATCTATCTATCTGCTAGAAAGAAATAACGTTTAATACACAATCTACTCAACATTATATTAGCACTACCGAAATTTACGAAGCTGGTGCCACATGCAATTATTCTAGATGTAATGAGAATCTAGGCTGAGTCCATCTCTATGTACAGCAAGAACTGGAATATGTATGATTTAGTCGTGGTGTTTTCATCATCAGCACATTATAATATATTGATTTAGCTGTTTGATGATGTAGTGAATGTAATCAACCTAAACCTTGTCGAGAAACGAGCCGAGTATTATGATGTCAACAATGCTAAGCTGTGACGTCATTACACCTATCTTGAACAATGGTGGTTTGTGATGGATGACTCCGCTTTCAGGTAGGATTTCTGATGAACAAGGAATAAGTATTGTTGCTTGTATGTCCCAACAAAAACTATCTGCATTATATGTGTTACTTGAATATTAACCGAGGCCCATAAACTCCCCACGCTATAAATGATTTTATTATATCATGTTATATGTTTAATTATCTATATGGCGAAATTATACATAAAATGGGCAGCTGTATGGGCGCACGAATACCATTTCTTCTTGTTTTTATGGGTTTTTTTTATATCTAATGTCTAGGGAAACTTTCAGAAATGTCAAATTTTACAAACATTTTCGAAACGTTATGTAATATATTACTGCAGATTGGTATATATGACATCTCGTCTTTCAGTGTTGAGAAATTTGCATTTTTAGGAATAAACTTACACTTCAAACATGGTAGAAGTTGTGTTGTCCTGAAATCACTTCTTACTCCAGGTTTCATTACAGCAGTATATTTAAGTTATTCATTCATGGTCAGATAACGTCTTATAAACTGTTGTCAGAAGGAATGACTGTTAAATTCATGATCAAGTACAAACAAAACAACACGTAGGGCTGTGTTGTTTAGGGGGGCATGATTCCTGCGTACACAGCGTCAAAATGTGTTACTGTTGGTTCGAAACGTAGTTTTCCCTGGGAACTGAGAATATCTATAGGTTTGGCAGCGCTATACGCATAGTCCATGATCTCACAAATATAGCCATCATCTAGTGCCATACATTGTACATTGCACCCATTACAATAAACATACATTGCACAACTACATAACTTCCCACCCTTCGCCTGTCTATCTATCACGGAATAACCAGATCCTCCACCAGCCACACTAATAGACCGACATAGACGGACCAAGGACCACGAGACGAAAGACCAGCAAATGGCAGGTAGTGAGATGTTATCACGAAGCACATCATATGCCTGTGTATACATACAATCATTTGGGAATATCTTCAGCTGAAGCTGATCAAGATTCAACAAATCACAACAATAATACAAATTATCGATGTTAGTTGTGATTTATTGATGGCTCAGTGACATATTAAAATAAAACCTCGGTAACTCGAAGTTCAAGAGACTGATAAAAACATGGAGTTATCCCATGTTGGAGTTATAAGGAGTTCAGTTAAATACGCAGGCTCTCTTGTTGGATTGACCGTTGCGCATTTGTATAACAAATGACTAAGTAAAGACAACTATGCCTAATGGTATCACTGTTTTTTTAGAGGCATATTTATTTATTATTCCATACACATGTATGCAAATAAACATGCATTAAAATACATACATGAACATCTGGGAAAAACTTACATGGTACATCGCACAAACGCCCAATCTTTATTCGTTAAAACACTGGTTGTTCAAAAGTCTTCTGCAGAAAGGTCGGCGTATCAACAGTAAAGGTAATCACATTTGAAAGCTGTCGTTTAACTCCGAAGTTCGCAATATTCATACTATGTGACCGCGCACTGTAAATTATGGACCAGACAATCCAGTGAATGAGATCATGAACAACGATGTAAACAAGTGGTAAAATAGGAGAAACATAATTATCCGCCGTGATATTGCTGGATCTTTTTGAAAGCGGTGTAAAACTAAACACACCCACCCTACCCTCTGTTACTATCTTCCGCCAGTAACAAATAACCATTGCCTGAAGGCATTACAGCATGTGTGCCTGAAGATCACCTGTAAACCGGTTCACTCGTCGTGACTTGTGTTTGCAAGCTTTCCGGTTAAAGACCAACGTGTCAGCTTCGTGTGGCAGAAGAGACCCACTGATGCAGGTGTCCAGCTTATGCCTACACACATACTCGTGGCGAACCAGGATTCGAACCCAGTCAGGTTTGGGCATGAACAAGGGACCCAAAACTGCGCGCCTATGACCACCATGCACCCCACTCTCTATTGTAAGCGTCTGGTCACTGTGCCTTCATAGTTCAACTTACGATTAGTCATCTAACCACACGGTCAGTTTTGTTGGGGGCGTTTCTGGCAATAAATCATCCGATTGTCTTGACCTGAGGCACTCGAAAAAACCCTTTTATGAGCAGGTCTGCAACAACCGCCCCCTGTGATCAGTGCGTAGTTGATGCTGACCCCGTGAATCTACATCAGAGTGTGCACTTCATTGTTAATTTGCTGAAGGAATACGCCCCCTCCCCTCTCCTCGTGGATGTGTAAATATTCGATATTCAGTTGTTATCTTAGGAATAGTTATTGCTAATCGTCACGAAGATGTGTATAGAAAGTATAGAGAAAATATGGAAATTTGACGACACGGGAAGTTTGAAACGACATGCGGGTATGTGGACTTGTCCTTGAGTCCGTCCTAAGATCCCGCAACTTTTCTCGTAGCACTTGCACCTGGTATGCTGTAACATAGGAGGTGCAAATGCTACAGGAAAAGTTACGAGATCTTTGGCGTACGCGAGTTTTGTGAAGCGGGCTCCCAGCACTACAAAATGGGGGTCCCAGACACTGAAATATTCTTTATACCATGTTGTAGTATTGTTGCCTTCCTAATTCAGTTACTGTTATTGTATTTTGTGGCAAGATCATCACATTGTTACAGTAATTCAATTGCAAATGATATATAGTACCCCAGTTAGCAGCAAACTCAGTGATATCTTATTGTTACTTGATTGAAATTTTCCAAAAAGTATTCGGACTTTGTCGGCGTTCTGTGGACGCACTATTGAATTTCATCGCGTCTATTGTCAGTTGTTATGTGTATAGGACTCAGGGATTCGCACCTGTAAATCCCAGGGGTATATTTTGTTCACTCGCAAAATGATGACCCATTTACCGATGTATGGATGAGCACAAGGCCATGCACAAAACACGCCTTGTCCATGCAGCATGTCATAATATGGCGACTCTGCTCCAACCTTCCTTGGCGCTTATCAAAGTACGCATAACTAGTCTGGGATACCATATTCATTCCAAGGTGCTATGGATGTAAGCCACTTCTGTATAATTACACATGTAGAACCTATGAATTCTATTATCATAAATGAATATCTCCAGTTATGGGTCACATGCACGCCATGTTGGAAGTCCATCAGCGGCCCGCTCCATTGTGTCCGAACACTACAACTGTTTCACCAGCTATCCCCGAGCAGTTCATCTGTAAATCTATGAAAAAGAGAATTATACTCTTAGGTACTAGACCTTTATGTTTTACGCGCTATGTCAGCAGATATACTTGTAGGTTTATGTGAAAATAATATATACGTTTCGGTAGCCACCATTCTTCATTTGTTTTGCACCAAGTCAACAAAACGGGAGGGGGCAGTTTAGTAGCCCAGAGGTTCAAGCGTTTATTCGTCGCGCCGAAGCCCGGTGCTGATTCCATTCTAAGTCTACGTCTAATGTGTGAAGCCCTTTTCTGGTGTCCCCTCGCCGTGATGTTGCTGGAATATGCCAAAGGTGGCTTAAAACCATACTCACTCACTCACACACTCACTCACTCACTCACTCAGCACAAGGGGTATATAGACGCGGTAGGTCTTTGTTATCGTATGACATTACGAGAGCCGTAGAACTTCATGTTTCGCCATGCAATGCTTTTAGTCGATGTTCATGCCGCAAATCTATATAGTCACAGTTACACACGTGGCATCCCCAGGTAATATATTTGTGTTGAAATCTACACAACGTGTTAAGCATGTTAAATGCACTCTGTGGTTTTGCCGTTTCACGGCAACATCACCTGACATACATTTTTGTGTAGACTGTGTTGTGCTGGATCCTATCGGCGGTGCTGTAGGTGTTTACCTGTATCGGGAACACCTGGTGTTACCGCTGATTACAGTCATTCCTTCATATAACCTTCACTGCTACATTTGGACCCACTGGAATCATCTCAGGTCCAATGTTTCATATTCGATTATCATCAACCAGCTCCCTGTTTCCACGCTTTACCTCGTTTAATTGGTCCTCAGTGTTTCATGTGATGTTCATCTTCACCCAATAGCTTGAACCCGCACCCGTATCACGAGCAGTTCATGTGTTAGCAGTGTCATGTATGAGAGAGCACCCGTATCACGAGCAGTTCATGTGTTAGCAGTGTCATGTATGAGAGAGCACCCGTATCACGAGCAGTTCATGTGTTAGCAGTGTCATGTATGAGAGAGCACCCGTATCACGAGCAGTTCATGTGTTAGCAGTGCCATGTATGAGAGAGCACCCGTATCAGGAGCAGTTCATGTGTTAGCAGTGTCATGTATGAGAGAGCATCCGTATCACGAGCAGTTCATGTGTTAGCAGTGTCATGTATGAGAGAGCACCCGTATCACGAGCAGTTCATGTGTTAGCAGTGTCATGTATGAGAGAGCACCCGTATCACGAGCAGTTCATGTGTTAGCAGTGTCATGTATGAGAGAGCACCCGTATCACGAGCAGTTCATGTGTTAGCAGTGTCATGTATGAGAGAGCACCCGTATCACGAGCAGTTCACGTGTTAGCAGTGTCATGTTTGAGAGAGCACCCGTATCATGAGCAGTTCATGTGTTAACAGTGTCATGTATGAGAGAGATGAAAATTCCAGGTATCACATCTATGTCTGAGCTAGAGCTCCGCTCACCGCGTGCATCTTACTAGAGCTCCGCTCATCTCGTGTATGCCTGTACCAGAGCTCTGCTCACCACCATCTCTGAACAAGAGCTTCGCTCACCTCATATATATCTGAACCAAAGCTCTGCTCACCTTGTATATGTCTGAACTAGAGCTCCGCTCACCTCATGTATGCCAGAGAACTAGAGCTCCGCGCACCCCGTGTATGTCTGAGTTGGAGTTCCGCTCACCTTTGTTCTTGGCACCTCAGTCCAGATATTCCACACATTACGTGCATTTGATTGTATTTTGTAGAATATCCCTTTCATACGATTGTTTCATAACGCGACGTCTGCGTAATCCAGTCGTGTAAATCATAGTCGTGTAAATGCATTATTGGGATTCTACTAAGTATTATTTCCACCCGTTACATCTTCTTTGAGCACACAAAAAAGTCCTTCCCATTTTGTGTTTAGGACAATCATTATTTTTTAAACAGGTATTTATTGGTACAAATATTCAGATATAATATATGAAGATTTGGGTCTGATACAAAAGACGAATGGACAACTATTCGGGTTTTAAACTTCAAAGACAACCATAATTTATTGCAACTGGCAAATCAGTGTTGTTTACAGCCCCAAAACACAAATGAAAATGATGTTCGACATTTCCGGCCTTATGACAAATGCATACAGGACTGGAGGTAAGTGCTATAGAGCTCCTCCGTAGTTTGGGCTGTTGACGGTGTTACAAATAAAAGTTATATTACAGGACTAATGAAAGAACATTCATAAATATGTAACAGGAGCTGGAAAAAGGACATATACATTATATTACTCATTGTTTCATTAATAATTACACTTGCAATGACCGCAACAGCTGGAGACGGACAAAGCTGAACGTTTCTCCCACTTTGAAAATGCATGACAGAACACAAACTTACGGTACATTACATTTCACATTACTGCAGTACAGGTAACATGTGTCCACGTGTATATAGGCGGTTGACGCTCATACGAATTGTTTTCTGCCCTCACGCAACTGCTGTACCATTAAAAAAGTACGTTGAATGTAAAATATGAACTGGGTGATATGGTCAATTATTGAACTGTGTATGATCTGAGTTTCTGTTTTAGCTGAGGTTTACAATAGAAGAAAGGCGTATTGTACTGTTCTCCTCAGCGGTCTTATTTGTCAAGTCCCGCAGACTGCCAGGAGCGTACAAGCCAAATTTTTCATGTAAGCCCGACAGCAAACCAAATTTGTCGTGAAAGCCTGATAGGCAGAAAAGCCCTATGTTTACGCCTTGTTTTAGCAACAATCACGTGTAAGCCCGGGGTTTTCTGTGGTGGTAGCCACTCCCTTGCCCGTGATATTCTGTCAGCAAGACCGTTCTTTTTCATGAAAGCGTAAAGGTTGTAAATCATATCATATTGTATTTGCACAATGAGGCTGATAACTTTTGTATCGTAGATTGTTGTCCCTGTATTGCAACGAACACATTTTTCTGTTTAACATTTGGTTTTGATAACATTTTGTTGAAACATGAATTGCAAAATTATGACAGGTGTATGTAAGTGGTAGCATCTGTGGAAATAATTACAGGCTGTTGAAATGTATTATAACAGTTTGGATTAATAATACGTGTTGACTTTTTGACTCTTTTACGTCGAATCTATATTTCAGATTGAACAAATGGGGATGAAAATACATCGCCGCAGCACTTCTTCAGGTGAAAGAATGCAGGTTGTCCTAAGATGTGACGAAATGGATCTCAGACTCGGTGATCTGGGTTGATGTCATGGCATTGGAACCTCGTGTCGTGAAACCATGGTCATGATGCCGAGGCTCGCCAGCATTGTCAATCGTCACTAGAGACGCGCGACTGAATGTGAACATCACACGACCATGCTCAGACACGTTGTGCACATGCAGCTGTCTGCCACATGAGAGCGCGACCAATAACATGGGTATCCTTTTGCTAGCGTACTTGAAAACATTGAACATTGTCGTGAGATTAATATTTTTCCGATACGACAATTTCCCAATGTTGACTAGTATGTTGACGATGAAGCAGGACGTAAAATAATATGGAACTGGATCCCGTTACTCAAAGCGATCTTTAAGTTTTTAAAGTATGGAAGTTGTTAGTTCAAAATACGAAAGTCGCAGGGGTTTTTATCGCAAAAAGTGATATCAAGGTATACACTATCACTGATACTAAATGGGTCTTTACCCAAAATAAAAGGATATTCGCTAAAATACCGAGCGAGTATTTTCAGTGGGAGGGATTTATTTCAAAACCTACTTGTTCTGAAAAAAGCAATACCTAAATGCTTCAGTGCTGACGCTATGCACCGATGTGCATGGTAGGGCGTGTCTTATATTCACCTGAGTCACATCTGAATATCGAAAACATTTTAAAATATTCATTTTGGCAGAATAGGAAAACATCTGAAGTTTATTCTAGTTTCCGATGGATTGAACTTTGTAACAGTTTCAGCAAGATCACAACTGGAAGCGATGTATAGCGATCGATCGAACTCTTGGTTACATTCAAATTATTGAAATAATGTTTGGCATATTTTATCTGTGAACATGTTTAGAAACGGCTTGAAGTCAACGAGTCAAACGTGAACTAGTTATTGAACACATCAGCATAGTTATATTGACCTGTAATTCCTGCATGGGCGTCCTTGAGATGGGCGCCGCGGAATGGTCTTTGACGTTTATTTGAAACTTCATACACCGTGATCTCATTACATTCTGGAATAACTGTACTCCTATGTAACAGCCGGCCCCAGGTTGCTGTGTTGGCTAGGGCGATGAAGGACATGGGCTTGGGGCGTAAGGGCACATCGATCATCAAGTACGGTACCTAGAAAGTAAGGTGCGTTGGCGACTTGAGATTGAAAAGTACGGGATGCGTGGTTGACGATGGGGTTTTAGAATACGTAGTGCTGATTGGAGAGTAAAGAGTACTTTGTTGTTGTTGGGATTGGAAAGTACGGAGTACGTAGCAGATGTTGGGTTAAAGAGCACGCAGTGCGTTGTTGTTGTTGGGGCTGGAGAGCACGCAGCGCATTGTCGTTGTTGGGACTGGAGAGCACGCAGCGCATTGTCGTTTTTGGGGCTGGAGAGAACGCAGCGCATTGTCGTTGTTGGGGCTGGAGAGCACGCAGCGCATTGTCGTCTTTGGGCGGAGAGTACTTTGTGCTTTGTCAATTTTGGGTGTTGGAGAGTACTTTATGCTTTGTCGATTTCAGGTGTTGGAGAGTGCTTTGTCGACTTTGGGTGTGAGAGATTATGTACTGCGTTGTCGACTTTGGGTGTGAGAGATTATGTACTGCTTTGTCGACTTTGGGTGTGAGAGATTATGTACTGCTTTGTCGACTTTGGGTGTGAGAGATTATGTACTGCTTTGTCGACTTTGGGTGTGAGAGATTATGTACTGCTTTGTCGACTTTGGGTGTGAGAGATTATGTACTGCTTTGTCGACTTTGGGTGTGAGAGATTATGTACTGCTTTGTCGTCTTTGGGGTTGGAGAGTACGGACTAGTCGTTGGGATTGGAATATACGGAGGACGTTGAAGATGTTGGGTTAAGAGCACTCAGTGCTCGATGTTGGGACTGCAGAGTACGTAGCGCATGATTGTCTTTTGGGTTGGAGAGTACAGGGTGCATTGTTGACGTTGAGATTAGAATGTATAGAAGTACTCTGCTGATGTTGCTAGGAGAGTGTTTGATGCTCCGTCGGTTCGGGGTGTTGGAGAGTACTTCGTGTTTTGTCGATGTGGTTGCAGTGTACGGGTATGTTGTCGATGTTGGGGGTGCTGGAGTGTACGGAATGTTTTGTCGATGTGGTGGTCGCAGTGTACGGGTACATGATAGGGTTGGGGTATGGAGAACGGGATACGTTATCCATATTGGATTTGACAGGAACTAAAGCGTTGACGGTGTTTAGGGTGGAAAATGCACACATACTTCAACAATCTTAAACTTAGAACGGAGGTTCATATTGAGTCATTTCGATAAATACACGACACAGTGTAAATATGATGGTATTGTGCCAGGGAATTATCTTAAGGGAGTGAGTTTACTTTTACGCCGTATTCAGCAGTGATCCAGCCATGTGGTGGCGGTCTGTAAATAATCGGTCTTGGTCCAGACAGTCTAGGGATCAACAGCATGAGACACGATCTACGTAACTGGAATGCTATGACATGTGTCAACCCAGTCAGTGAGCCTGACCACCTCATCCTGATAGACGCCTCTTACGACGAGCATGGGTTGATGAAGATCAATTCTAACCCGGATCTTCATGGGTCAGTTACCTTTAGGAATGACCTGCACTGCAAAGAAGCATGTGCCCATTTCCTAGCAGTATTCGAACAAGATCAGAGCAATAAAATTCGGAAATTCTTCTCTATCGTGAGACGCACAAATTCCGACGGACACATTTGTTTTCAGACATCAAATTCCACATAGGAATTCAGGCATTATGGCCTATTACTGATCGTGCTTCGTTCTCTTGCAGTCAGTCACAGGTGGTAATGAAATATTCATGTTTACATGCATCTGCCTTTTTCTAATTGAAAATGGTTTTAAAGGTTGTTCGCAGAATATGAGACTACTGTTTACTGGTATTTCTCTAACCCGTGCATCAGAGATATTTTATAGATTACTCACAATTGTACCCTCAGCCTCTCCAGTGGTGACACACATCATGGTGCACTGCCCTCAAACAATCGATTTAGTTAGGGAGTGAGTTAGTTAAGGTTTACTCCGATTTTAGCAATATTCCAGCAATATCGCAGCGGTGGAAATCAAGATCACACTTAACGAAGGGCTATTTAAATTTTCAGTCCTAAATATAAGCTTAAACATCCTGGCCTAACACACTCTGCTTACCAGCCCCACACCTGGTGTCCCCAAGGTACAGAGATGGAGCTCCAGGATCCTGCTTCAAAGTCGCTAGTAGGGAATCTTCACTGAACCTACATAGTGTGTAAATGTTCAGTCTTTGCCAGAGAGTCACTCTACTTCATATTGTTATTAATGTGAAGGATGATTTGAGCAATAGATCTCTCCCTGAAGAAAGGCAGGAGGGAAATCCGTGTTGTGTGTCATTGTTAGTAGTGCAATGCTGAACCTTGCTTCTCTATCGATTCACGCACAGTATTCTAATGGATGTGCAAAAGGTTTTGTTGCATTTATTTAACCAGTATGTATACATACTATACAATACACATGTCGCACCAATGATTATAGCCTCACGCCTTCCATACAGATATAAATACAAACTAAAGACATAGACACTTGATACACAGTAGCATCTTTGCAGCTGAAGCCGACTTTTATATTGTAACTAATATTGTTACACCCATGTTCTAAATTGTAAATATAAAATATTGTGATGTGAAAAAGTGTGTATAATAATTTCAGAGCGTAATTTTGTGTAATAACGGATTTGTGTATATGAGTAAAGTTGGTTTCATTGAATATCGCTGAAACAATGCTAAAATTTAACTCAGTCACTCATCTTTGCTGCAGGTCTTACACATTTATACTTGGACCGCATTTCCAGGGTAAGATACACTGACGACACTTGCTTACTTTTCAACCTGATTTGAAACATTTGATTCACAGAAATACTTCAAAAGTAAATACTATTCAGCTGATCAGTCTAGTAACTGGGAAAGTACAAACAATTGTGGTTTGGCTTGTATGTTTGTTGTCTAATGCTACACTCAGTAATATTCCAGCTACATTGTGATGGTTTGTAAACAATCAAGTCTGGACAAGACAATCCAGGGATCAACATCATGAACATTGATCTATGCAACTGGGATAAGATGACATGTGTTAACCAAGTCAGTGAGCCTGACCACCGATCCATTACTTGCCTCTTAGGACAAGCATGGGTTGCCTAAGACCGGCTCTACCCTGGATCTTCATGGATAAACAATGGTGAGCGAGTGACTGTGTTTAGCTTTCACCTCTACTCAGCAATATTCCAGCTATGTGGTGGCAGTGTTGTAAATAAATAATCTGGACCAGTACATCCAGTGATTAACAGCATGGGCATCAGTATGCACAATTGGGAACTGATGACATGGGTCAACTAAGTCAGCGAGCCTGACCACCCGATCCCACTAGTTGCCTCTTACGACAAGAATGGGTTATTGAAGGCCAATATTTGAAGTTGGAACATCACAGGTCTAAACAATGGAGAAGTTCCTATGGATCTGTGTATATGAGGTGTACCATTGTGGAATGTGTTTGCTACATATAGATCCGTACAACCATCATCCACCTTCTGATTCTTCCTACTCTGAAGTATGTCTTAAATTTCACAACAGGTGCAGATAGATCTCAACACCAGTTGCAACCAGACATATTTTTTTGAAAGAACATGTTCATGCACATGTTGTACACGAACTGCATGGATGATTTGGGATTCTTGAACGTTCATCCCCTCTCGCAGATGAGCTCTATCACCTGAAACAGTAGAAAGTCATGTTGTTAGGAAACGTTTCTTGTCCAAGGTGTTTAAAACAGGTTAAAGTACACACTCAATAGGCAGAGTGTGTGCAAATATCACAAGCCATGACAGATTAATATATTGGTATCTCCACATACAGATGTATCACATACACTTGTTTTCACACACACACACACACACACCTACAGGTGTATCACATACACGTTTCCACACACACATACAGGTGTATCACATACACGTTTCCACACACACATACAGGTGTATCACATACACGTTTCCACACACACATACAGGTGTATCACATACACGTTTCCACATACACATACAGGTGTATCACATACACGTTTCCACACACACATACAGGTGTATCACATACACGTTTCCACACACACATACAGGTGTATCACATACACGTTTCCACACACACATACAGGTGTATCACATACACGTTTCCACACACACATACAGGTGTATCACATACACGTTTCCACACACACATACAGGTGTATCACATACACATTTCCATATACACATACAGGTGTATCACATACACTTGTTTTCACATACACATACAGGTGTATCACATACACTTGTTTCCACACACACATACAGGTGTATCACATACACTTGTTTCCACATACACATACAGGTGTAGACCCGTGAAGGTTCCGGGGTAGAATAGGCCTTCAGCAACCCATGCTTGCTATTAAGGGCGACTCAGCTTGTCGTAAGAGGCGACTAACGGGATCGGGTGGTCAGGCTAGCTGACTTGGTTGACACATGTCATCGGTTCCCAAGTACGCAGATCGATGCTCATGTTGTTGATCACTGGATTGTCTGGTCCAGACTCGATTATTTACAGACCGCCGCCATATAGCTGTAATATTGCTGAGTGCGGCGTAAAACTAAAACTCACTCACTCACTCACATACAGGTGTATCACATACACTTGTTTCCACATACACATACAGGTGTATCACATACACGTTTCCACACACACATACAGGTGTATCACATACACTTGTTTCCACATACACATACAGGTGTATCACATACACGTTTCCACACACACATACAGGTGTATCACATACACTTGTTTCCACATACACATACAGGTGTATCACATACACGTTTCCACATACACATACAGGTGTATCACATACAC
Organism: Haliotis asinina; assembly: GCF_037392515.1. NCBI lineage: Eukaryota > Metazoa > Mollusca > Gastropoda > Lepetellida > Haliotidae > Haliotis > Haliotis asinina. Next base: position 8,189,800 of record NC_090294.1, on the reverse strand, counting down.
TTGTTTCCACACACACATACAGGTGTATCACATACACTTGTTTTCACATACACATACAGGTGTATCACATACACTTGTTTCCACATACACATACAGGTGTATCACATACACTTGTTTCCACATACACATACAGGTGTATCACATACACTTGTTTCCACATACACATACAGGTGTATCACATACACGTTTCCACATACACATACAGGTGTATCACATACACTTGTTTTCACATACACATACAGATGTATCACATACACTTGTTTCCACATACATATACAGGTGTATCACATACGCCTGTTTTCACATACACATACAGGTGTATCACATACACGTTTCCACATACACATACAGGTGTATCACATACACTTGTTTCCACACACACATACAAAAGATATCACCAAGAGATGTCTATCAATACAAGGCTTGGTGTCCTCACATACAAGTATTTTAACATTTACATTTGAAATCACATACAGATATCTCAATATTCAGGTGTTTCTGCATATAGTTGATATCACACACTTGAGTCTCCGACACTGGCCACCTCACATACAGACAGGGGCTGAGGAGTAGCCTATTGGTGAAAGTGTTTGCTCGTCACACCAAGGCCTGGGTTTGATTATCAACATGGGTGAAATGTTTCAAGTCCATTTACAATATTGTTCTAATGTTGCAAAAAGCTGTGTAAAACCATTCTAACTCACTCCCTCTCATTCAGATGTCCCAAGAAATGGTTTACATCACATGCAGGTGGCCTCCCATCCTACCCAACCCATATGCACAGGTGAGTCAATGAGATGAATGATATCTGTCTCCGTCCAGTCTTCACAATGACGGAGACATAAATCACAGGGACATACACACTCAGTTCTCATGTTTCCATGTACAATTGCATGTGGTGGAAAAGATTAGTGTATGTAAGATGGATACTGATGAATATACAGCTGCATAACAGAGTGCATGCACTAATTATGCTTATGAAACATGCAACTTTATGTAAAACATCCTAGCTTGATAATGGTGTAAGAACATACACCCAAACATTGCTCCTGCAATAAACAATAAGTGATGCTATCTTTGGGGTGGAAATAACTTTTAAAATTGCTAGTGTACTACGGTACAATGGCACATAAAAAATCACTTGCCCTGATAACTTTTCCACTATACTGACAGATTATTGAATTTTTTAAAATAAACAACATAATTAACATTGGAAAACCAGCTGGACACTGGTCAAGCGTGACAAACAAATTTCCTTGTCTGACAGAATAAGACACAGGACTAAGACGTCGGGCAATGAGTTATTTCCACCCTGTATCAATAGAGTCTTACGCTACATTATCATAGGCCAACAGATTTCTAGAATCCAGATCAAATTCTAGAATGCTTATAAACAATAACACATGGATGCATAATGGTTGTGCACCTGGATGGAAGCTCAGTAACTGAGACGGTTTATTAGCACTACAACATGTGTCTATTGTTACTGGACTACCACAGCTGACTGCTTGAAGTGGATGAGCGGTGAACGGTGACTGGCAAAAACAACCTATTGGTATTCTTTCAACTGATCACATCATTGACGATTATTCTGTAACAACTGGTATATTGTAAATGTGAAACTGCTGTCAAAAACACAAATCCAATTTTCATATCAATTGAATATTTTCTGTAATATACATTTCTGAATAAATCAAGGTTTTTAAAAAACCACAGATGTGACCAGTCATCAGGCCAAGGTTTTGAGTGGAGCCTGTGTTGAGCTTGGTGTGTGTTGTGTGGAGCTTTGGATGAGCATTAGTTTGTGGTGTGGAGCTTGGGCTGAGCATCCATGTGTTGTAAGAAGTTTAGGTTACGCATTGGTGTGTTGTATGGAACTTGGGTTGAGCATGGGTGTGGGGCTTTTGTTGAGCACTGGTGTATAGTTTGGAGCTTAGGGTGTCAAGTGTAAGTTCTGAGTGTGTGTTCTTGTCATACATTTTTAACAACATACTGATTCTGATTGAAATAGCAAAATGATTCCACACAGCACCTGCAATTTGAGAACATTGTTCCCTCTAAAAACACATGAAAATTCATGTCTAAAAACTACCTCCATGTCAAGCTCCAAAGTTTTCTGTTTTACCTCAGCTAAAATTACCAACAATTAAGAATATCAAGGTATGATTTAATAACATAAATTGAAAAATAAATATTCAATACATTACAGTTAATACAATGTCATATATTTAAAAATAAAAGTCAATTCTGTTAACTATCCTCAGCTGCTACAAATGGCATATCACTTTATCTGTAGCGTCATACAATTACTGACTGTAATATTTCACAAAAAATGTATAATATAACCGACATATGTGACTTACATATTGCCCCAATTTTCTGCAGGCGCTATTTTAGGCTATCACTTTACCATCTGTTCCCCTATACCTATAGTGCAACAATGGAGGTTGTCACATCCCACCTCCTCCCCTATATCTACAGTGCAACAATGGAGATTGTAAACCAAAAGTCACTGTGTTCTGTAATTTGATTGGTTGAAAAACATGATCAAATGGTATTAGATTCCCGGCAACTGCAAGACTATTCACTGCGTATTGACCTCGCAAACAATTGTTTTGTTGAGTCTTCAACAGTGGTGACGTCATTCAAATCATATTGTGACGTAAAGTCAGAATGACGTCACAAACGATCAACTCCAGATGCTACCATGGGAACCAGCTGAAACGGCCTGCTAATGACACTTCACTGCTGTACCCGTACTCGATGTAAACGAGTGCAGACAGTAAAACCCTTTGGTTTACTTTTGTGTTTAAAAAATGTCGATAAACATCATGTGTTGGCCAGTTTCCGGGTGTTATTAATGCATTTGGAACCAACGGTGTTAGCAGGAGGCTTCAAATGAAACATTCCCGTGCTTCAAATACTCAATAACACCCGGAAATTGGCCAACACATGATGTTTATCTCCTAACTGTCACACCCTACCTCCTCCCGTATACCTACTGGAGCAACAATGGAGGCTGTCAAACCTGACCTTTTCCCCTATACCTACAAGGGCACCAGTGGAGGTTGTCACACCCCACCTCTTCCCCTATATCAACAGGGCAAAAAAGGAAACTGTCACAGCCCACCTTTTTCCCTATACCTACAGGTGCAACAATGGAGGCTGTCACATCCCACCCTCTCCGCAATACCTACAGGTGCAACAATGGAGGCTGTCACACCCCACCTCCTCCCCTATACCTACAGGTGCAACAATGGAGGCTGTCACACCCCACCTTCTCCCCTATACCTACAGGTGCAACAATGGAGGCTGTCACACCCCACCACCTCCTCATACAATCATTAATACAACAGCTTTAACAACACAGTGAACACCAACTATTTTCTTGAATGACATGTAGTAGTGTGTATTGACAGATTCAGTGCATGTGGAACCAGATAATGATATAAAGCTTATAACAATGTTACAGTCACCTGACGGCAGGTGGGATCGCGGGGTATTGCAACAGATGACAAACAAACCCCTATGCAAAATAGGCTAACCTAAACAACAGACACCAAACTGTGTACAATGCCGATTTACTGAATGAATATGGCAAGTTCAAAGCAATATGATGGTGTGGGACATCAGACAAGACCAGAACATTTCAAAGGCCGCATCCAAACCTCTCAAACACCCATGGGTTTCCAATTAGTCTCCCATTGGCTAATCCTCAGCAGTGTAGATATTATTTGGCCATGAGTGACAGAGCTTAACTGTTATGGCTGCCTGGCAATTGCCTGGCGATGTCAAAGGTTGACCTTGGAATTCTCTACTAGAATAAACATGTGCCTAAAAGTAAATGTCCAACAACCCTTTCACTGCATATTTTGATGACTAAAGGGATTAATTTGTTTAGCATGTATGAACCATCAAATTTTACTTATTTTCTGAACATAAAATCTTCAGCAAAGAGATGTAATCATCAGATAAGTGTACTCTGCTTGCCCTGTACAGCACGGGTCAGGACAGCTGTTTGACCAAACGCAGCAGAGAAAACAGTGCAGCAAAACGCACCCAAAGACAGCCTCTATGGACAAAAAAACTTTGATTTTCACGTGCACAATGGATGGCACACGTCAGTTTGTGTATGTTTAGTTGTGTTTTATCACAATTAGGGGAGTGTGGGGAGAGGGCATTTTTCCAGCCTGATTAAAACCCTGAATGAAACATTTCCCCAGTCACAGGCTTGTTTCTATGGAAATGTACCTCCTCTTTCCACCTGACTGACACAGGGGGAAATTGAAATCTGATTTGAAAATGAGAAATACATTTTCAAAATGTATGTGTTGTAGACTCTCTGCATGCATACTTTTAGCTGTGAGTCTTCATAACATACGATTTTATAATATAACTTAATATCAGCCTAAATTGGTAAAAAAGTTTTGTGATATTTCATGGAATGTACCTGTATGCTGCATTGCTTTGTATCAAAAGACAGTTGAGACAAGCAATGAGGCCACACCCTATCAGTGTATAGGTTTGGACCCCGGGCCTATCAGCGTGTATGGACTGATGTTCTGGGGTGTATGGACTGATATGCTGGGGAGTATGGAATGATGTCCTTGGGTGTAAGGGCGGATATGCTGGGGTGTATGGACAGATATGCCAGGTGTAAGGACTGATATGCTGGGGTGTATGGACTGATATGCCAGGTGTAAGGACTGATATGCCGGGGTGTATGGACAGATATGCCAGGTGTAAGGACTGATATGCTGGGGTGTATGGACAGATATGCCAGGTGTAAGGACTGATATGCTGGGGTGTATGGACAGATATGACAGGTGTAAGGACTGATATGCTGGTGTGTATGGACAGATATGCCAGGTGTAAGGACTGATATGCCGGGGTGTATGGACAGATATGCCAGGTGTAAGGACTTAACAACAAGTCACACTCACGCTAGGTTCCATGAGGACTGGGTCGAGGCACCGGTGCATGGTGCTGCACACAATCTCATCCAGTAGTACCTGCACCAGGCTGAAACGCACAACATTGATGATCTTCAGTCCTCACTCCATGTAAGGAGATGTACAACAGGATCCAAGGCACTGACTAGCACACATCTATTTACCAACATAACTGACACTGTATGCCGGTGCTATGGTATGAAGGCTTATTACCTGATACATACATACATAGCTGAGTAGCGTATCACACAGGGAGGTTTGTTTCAATATGTTTGTTGTTTAACATCACAGTACAAAACAATATGGCAGTACTCCAACTTAATCATGGTGTCTGTAAATAACACTTCTATTTGGGAGTCAAAGTTTCTTTGTTGAGAAGCAATTCTAGTACTCTAAGGGTTGAGCGCCACCTGGGATTTGAACCCACACCAGGGGTCTGGCAGTGCCCAGAATGTCAGCATTCTGAGTCACGTCTTTCACAGCAGTGAAAATCTAACAACCTTCACTCTACACCATGTAACTTGTGTAGGTCTCTTACAAGTGTAAATGGGCACTGCTCTCATGGGCGAAAGCTATGTTCACACACTTCCTTTCAGAAAGTGTAACCTGAAGTACCAGAAGTACCACAAATTATACTTCACTAAGAAAGAGTACTCCCAAATTTAACATGCTACATTTGACCAAACAGTGTGTATTCATGGTCTTTAAATAATCACGTTTGGGCCAGAAGATCCAGTGACTGAGATTCTGAGCAACAGACGCTGTTGGGATATGATTACACACAGTGAACCAAATCACAAACAGACCACCCAATTAATTTGCTAGTAACCAGCAAAGTCTGCTTGGGGGCCAATGCTAGATAAGGAAAGAGTTGCTGTGTACTGATTTCTCAGTAAAGCAAACCCAGGACTGTCACAAAGGTTTCACATTTCTTCTTCTCTTCCTCACTCAAAACACTATTACCACTTACTTCTCATCAGAGACAAATCTCCACAGGTACAGCTGCAGATAGTGTGTGTCCACCTGGATCTGTTGGAGGCCGTATCGGCCAAATGTTCTCAGTCGTACACACTCCAAGAAGGTCTAAAGAGGAAAATGAGGATCAGATAGGCGAATAATGGACCATGTTAGTAGGTCATGTATTTATAAAGTGACATATGTGTGAGAAAGTCTTTCAAATGTATCTATATTTTGCAAATTTTATTAGTCACAGTATTGATGTTGTCAAACTTGATAACTGATTGAATGTAAGAAACAGTTGCCATATAGCGTTGGACCCACACAACACAACCTCCAAAATAAGAAGAGAGCACCTTTTAACATTACAAGATGAGGGAAACGTTCAGCTTTTCATTAAAAATGACTCTGCTAGATGCATCATATTGTTAGATGCTGATACTTACCTTGAGGCTGATCTTGATGATACCTGTGAGGACCGATACTTTGGAGAACTCAACAGCACTGAATATTTCTATTTTCTCAGAAAACAGCTTCTGGATATTGCTAATGAGGCTGTTGTCCACACTGAAAGTTAGATTTATGGATATCACACTACTGGCCGTAAAGATTCTTGGTGAGGATAAATGTATACTGAACAGCAAGAGGAATTATTGAAAAAATGAAGTGTCATAAAAGTAAGTGTTCATGTTTATGTCTTCTATTCAAAAACTTGACAAAAAGCCAGAGCTGCATTTCTCTTGGTGATCATTATATGTTTGTAAGTGTGATCACATCACAGATGATGACCTGATACCAACCAAGTTAAGGTGCATGATGACCTGATACCAACCATGTTACTGTCCATGATGACCTGATATCAACCATGTTACTGTCCATGGTGACCTGATATCAACCAAGTTACTGTGCATGATGACCTGATATCAACCAAGTTAAGGTGCATGATGACCAGATATCAACCAACTCACTGTCCATGATGACCTGATATCAACCAAGTCAAAGTACATGATGACCTGATATCAACCAAGTTACTGTCCATGATGACCTGATATCAACCAAGTTACTGTCCATGATGACCAAGTCACTGTCACTGTGCATGATGATCTTTTTATCAACCAAGTTACTGTACATAATGACCTGATATCAACAAAGTGTGTGTGCATGACGTAGTTGTTACCATCTCACCTTGGGGAGTATGACCAGGGTGTACGCCTCTGCTGCTGAGACTGGCTGTATGTGTGTGTCCGTCGACTTGAGTCACTGCTACGCTCCTTGCGTACTCCTTCCTCATAGAACTGCCCAACTTGGTTGTCAATGGCTGAGATGTCTTCAACCACACGCTTCATGACAGCACGGACATTGCGAGGCTCAATTGTATTCAGCCAGTCACGAGTTTCAACACTCTTCCTCATCATCTGCAAGGTGAAGGTCAGACTGTCACCATGCCAGACATGTTATCATGATAATACCCTGGTAATGTCTTGAAACTATTTATCCTTCACAAAGAGGCTGAGACGGTGAGCCATGTGTAACCTTCACACAAAGTGAGAAAGGAATGGTCTTTGTCACAGATTTGAGTCCTACTGGTATCTAACTAAAGTGAGTGAGTTAGTGAGTATAGTTTCACGCTGCTTTTAGATTCCAGGAATATAACGGCAGCGACACCAGAAATGGGCTTAACACATTTTACCTATGTGGGGGATCAAACCAGGATCTGCAGTGCGAAGAGAGAGAGCTTTATCCACTAGACTACCTCATCACCCCCTTTGCAAGCCTCATGCATAGTGAGAAAGGTCCAACCTACCTGTGAAATTGTGAGGCCTTGTACTCGGACATAATGGTTCAACAACTTCTGTGCAGTGTCCTTGGCCATTGCCCACAGGTCAGCAACAGGGGTGACCTGACTCTTCTCAGCCAACAGAAACTGTTCTTCTGTGAGTGTTATCTGGAAACAGGCAGAAAGGAGTCAATGTTGCCCAGAACCATGCAGATCACGTGGAGATCAAGCTACAAAGGAACGCTGGACAATGATGTTCAGCGAATGGTAAATTTCACACACGATCATGGTGAACAGGGATCAGGTGAAGTCAGACTTTGAGATGTTTAGTGGAATAATGTCATGTCACGCAGCATGAAAGCATTGAGTGGGATGTCAAAATGTTGAGTGAAATAGTGTCAATTGAAAGAAATGGCATTATGTTGAGAGACATGGAGAGTCATGTTCAGTGGGATGTCAGAATGCTGAGTAGGATAACAACATAAAGTAGGATAACAACATAAAGTGGGATAACAAAATAAATAGGGTTGTGAGAATGTTGAGAGGACGTATGTAGAGTGAGATAACTGCATTGAATGGCATGTCAGAATTCTTGGGTGGGAGAGCAGCATTTGAGTGGGATAACAGTATTGTGTGGGATGTCAGAATGTTGAGTGGGATGTCAGAATGTTGAATGGGATGTCAGAATGTCAAAGGGTATGTCATCATCCCCTTGACATGACTTAATATGTACTGGGTTAAGTCATGTTCAAGGGACATCATGGTGTCCATTTCATGTTATGCTCCTCCCACATAAATATCAATGATTGGCTAAGCACTCTTCTATTATTTTCAATACATCCCACTTACAAGCGAGGTATATTTCAATGTACCCCACTGCCAATGGCAACTCGTTTGATACTTTGAGGTAGCACTTCTTTATCTCGAATAACATTATTTCACGCATGATGCACAGAAATTTATGATGTTTTGTGAATGCAAATTAATGTTCTGTTTTTCTTGTGATGTCTGCAAAATCTACCAATGGCTACGAAGAGATTTGCCTCACATTCCAAGAAATAAATTTTGACAAAACTTCAAATGTAGTCCCTGTGAAAATTAGGGAGAGCAATTACACCACAGCAACTTCACTAAAACAATAAAAACAGTTTGGGAAAATTAGCTAGAAGAAAGATTTCAATGGTTCGTTTCACACAGTTTGGCTGAAGTGTACAATCTAATACCCACACTTGAAACAGTTCATAATTGACAATGAGATGTTTGGCAAGATAAATACATTGTTCACTGGTCCCTTGGGGCCCATTGGTTGATGTACCCTCAATCTTTGTTATTAGTACGACCACAACATCATTTGTTAAACAATCAGTGAGAGTACATCAGCCCATACTCCCCATCGTGATCGGAGAACAATGTATAATTTTGTGACATTACATAGGGTTTTAACAGTGACACATTGTGTGTATGATGGTGATGGGAAACTGGAGCTCTCACCAGGTAGGAGATGGAGGCGTTCTCCAGGTCCAGACAGAATCGAGACAGAACCAGCAGCAAAGCAGGTGGCACGGAACCTCTGTCACTCATGCCCTCACAGAAGTCCTGAAAACCAGCACATCATTCACACAAAAATTCTCACAATCTCATGTAATACAACAAAAGTGTAGACATAAATACTGAATAAGGGAAGATGGGAAACAACATCGTACAATGGATAGTTGGAAGCTTCTTTCAGTATGCTGAGGCATCTGTTTGTCCACATTCAGCAAATATTCACCTGCATGACGATAGACTAAACATTTTGGTCTGCGCCAGACAATACAGTGAGGTACAATGTGAGTTATGATCCAAGAGGAATGAGGACATGTCATCAAACATGACCACCTGATTCTAACCAAAATCCCCTAAAGTGAGAATAAAATAGGCTGCTGGTAAACTGATTGACACAGGTGTCTCCACTAGATGACTAGTGTCAGTTGGTGGAGGTAACCTCTACCTCAAAATCCTTATACTGACAGAATCCATACAAAGAATGTGATCAAGGATGCCACGTTGCCAGTGAATACTTCCATTTCTTCAGAAGCAGCTGTGGTCGAGTGGCTCAGGTTGATGACTTCCCACACTGGAAATTATATGCTTCACTTGGAGAGTCTTGTTTGAAACATGGACGGACGCAACCCAGAAAATGTACAAGAATCTGGTAGAAAATATAACACATATTACAGAGTGCTGAAGTTACAGATGTATTTACTCACACAGCAGGTGCTAGAGATGTGCTTGAGAAAGGCCACAACCAGTCCTTCTCTCACGTCCTGAGTACAGAATGGGCCTCGGAAGTATGGCTTCATTGCGAACGTTATGTCTGTGGCTATGAAGGCCTGTAACAGAAGGGAGATGGATAAAAAGCATTCCTACATGAATGATATTTGCCTGCTGTAATCATGAACCACTGTTACTTCATAATTCGCCTCATACATTACCTACACATTTATACACATGGTGTTTTGAATACTTGCTTGGTTGAAGCATTGGTTGGTCTTCATACTCCAACCAAGTCAGCAAGCCTGACCACCCGATCATGAGTGATATGTGCCTGCTGTAATCATGAAACACTGTTACCTTGTGATTCACCAAATACAATTTTTTTATTTTGACAAACCTGAAGAAACATTGAAACATCTTGCTTAACCCTGAATCTGAATTTCTGAAAAAATATGTTATTTGTTATACAGCATACAACATGCACATAGCATGTCATAAAGTATGTATTGGTGAATGGATGAATAATTTATGGAAATGGCATTTAAAATTTGGCTCCCATGGGACTGGTGCTTAAAATCAGATCAGAATTATGGGATCTGTTCTAAAAGGCATCACAGTTCTGATCATTCCTATGAGGTTTCAGCTCTGTTGGCAGTGTTCGTTGTGATCAGATGTAAAAAAGGCAGTAACACATGAGAAAGATATAAGATTTAATTTTATAGAAATAATAACTTGTAGAGCATGTTATTTTAGCATACCATGTGCTTGCATATCAAAGTTTAGAATGATACCTTCAGAAATGGCTGATTTTTTTAACACAAATGACACTATTGCTGTGTTGTTTTATGCAATGTTTCAGCTTCACAGAGTTTGTAGTTTGGGAGGATATGTAGCCAAAGTGCACAAGAAAATGACATGAGATATTTTCTTTATGTCGACAAGATCTTCAGATGAAATGAAAGCTAACAGTAGGTGATGCACCCTGACATTATATGTAGCATCAAAATGTGTCTGATGTAACAGTTGCAACAGAGTGAGTAAACCTTTTATGCTGCTTTTAGCAATATTTCCATCAAAACCACAGTGGGAAAATGGCAGAGATGGGCTTCACAAAGTGCACCTATGTGGGAAATTGAACCTGGGACTTCAGTCTGATGAGCAAACACTTTAACCACTTGACTACCACTCCATTCCACTGACAATAGAGGGAGACAGAAAACAGAAAATTTAGATTAAGGACTGTTAATTATCTATGGGGGTATCATATCATATGGGGGTAATGATAATACTTATGGAGAGGCATAATTCATTAACATAATTTTTTAATATTCATGATCCTCATTGTGCATGTGTACAAAATTGATGATCTCCCCTACCACCCCAGAATAAAATGGATGACCCCACCCTTCAAAATCATCATCATGATTCTCTCTAGCCATGAATTATGAACAGTCCCTTAGGCAGTGATTGTGGTAGGGTTTGTATGACTGCGTGCAGAAATAAAATTATAAATATGTAGTCCAAATCTTTTGCATGTGATATTTTCAGTACAAACCTGAACAATTGTAAAATTTATTGTTTGTTTATAATGTTGCGGTTTTAAGGTACTTTTTGAAATTATGTAGATCAGAATCTAGGCATCCAAAACATGTGCACAAAATATTTTTTTGCGTGGTTTTCTAATTTTTTTGGCGTGTCCCTAGATAATAAATATACTATGAGAGGGACTTCCTGTGCCCATTACTCTACTTCACTCCTAACACAGTTGACCATAAATTATTTGTATGCGTCCTGCAACATGTCGGTTCAATGTTTACCCATCATCTTCATGATCAGCTGATCATGAGGATAAAGCTGAGTGTATTCTCTGACAACATGAACCAATTCCTCTGACAAAATACCGAGTGTGTAATTGGCTGAGAAGATGGTGAATATGAACTATCAGTACTATAGTAACAGGTGGCATGGCTATTGTGTTAAGGCAATCATGGTACATTGCTTACAAAAAACACATTTCACCTATCTATATATTTCATTATACCAACTTCCACATATGATTAAACCTTGACAGAATGTATAGTATATATAACACAGTGTGGAAACAGATGTAGGACTAGTCATGATCATCTGATTGTATTCTTCCATTACCTTCAACAATAGGTGGGACAGTTGGTGCTGGTATATCGGTAAACGCTGGTCAAAAGATGTTTGGCAATACTGTTTCTGCAGTCTGATATATCAGTTACCTGTGACATACTTGTCAAAAGATGTCTGGCAATACTGTTCTGTGTTCTGATGTATCGGTTAACTATGAAACACTTGTCAAATGATGTTTGGCAATACTGTTCTGTGTTCTGATATATCAGTGAACTGTGATACACTTGTCAAATGATGTTTGGCAATACTGTTTCTGTGTTGACATATCGGTTAGCTGTGATATACTTGTCAAATGATGTTTGGCAATGCTGTTTCTGTAGTCTGATATAATCATTAACAGTAATACATCTGTCAAATGATGTTTGGCAATACTGTTTCTATAGTCTGGTATATTTGTAAACTGCAATACACTTGTGATATGATGTTTGGCAATAACGCTTCCGTGGTCTGGTATATCGGAAAACTGTGATGCAATGGTGACTGCTGGGCAACGGTTGGGAATCAACAAAATAAATATGTAACTGACAAGGTGGTTTTATAGACAGTAGCTCAATGATCTGCCTGGCAAGGTTATATAGATTTTTGTTCAATGCTCTGTCTGGTAAGGTTTTTATACAGATTGTAGCTCACTGCTCCACCTGGCAAGGTTATATAGATTGTAGTTCAATGCTCTGTCTAACAACATTGTTGTATAGATTGTAGCTCAATGCAGGGCCTAGCAAGGTTGTTATACAGATTGTAGCTCAATGCTCCATCTGGCAAGGTTATTATGTAGATTGTAGCTCAATGCTGTGCCTGGCAAGGTGGTTATATAAATTGTAGCTCATTGCTCCATCTGGCAAGGTTGTTAAATACATTGTAGCTCAATGCTGGGCCTTGCAAGGTGATTATATAGATTGTAGCTCAATGCTCTGCAGGGCAATATCTTTATGAAGACTGTGTGGTAATTTCTATTAACACAATGGTTCTTCATCATCTTACCTAACACACTGCTGTGCTTCAGCTGCAGGACAAGGCAACATGACCACAATGACTCAGTCTAGTACAGATGTGACCAGGCAAATATAGATTGTCTGTCAGGCCGCCTTCCACACAGTGTAATTACATTGGTGGTATGGTTTATTGCACACAGTTCATTTCAACCAAATACCATTTAGATAGAATCAACAATCTAAATCCACCTAAATACTATTATAAACTGTTTAAACAATATTCAATTACCATGTTCAAATGAGAATGAGCTCTGAGGCAATTTTAAGACCGTTGTGGTGCTGAGAATCGAAATTCATAAACACCATTGCACATCACTGAAAAACATTAAACAAAATTAGGCCTATTTTTCTCTTTCTCTTCTTTATGGGTTTACAAATAATTTGGCCCTTAATTAAATGTGGTTGAAAAAGAATTTTCATATATTTCAGTCTTTTTGTCTGTCAATTTTGTGATATTAAACGAGGGACAATACATCACAATGGATTTCAAACCAGCAGACCCGACTGCTTGGGTATGGGCTATGTTGGGTATGTTACATGGCCATGAACTTGCTAGAGTGAGTGAGTGAGTTTAGTTTTACGCCGCACTCAGCAATATTCCAGCTATATGGCGGCGGTCTGTAAATAATCGAGTCTGGACCAGACAATCCAGTGATCAACAACATGAGCATCGATCTGCGCAATTGGGAACCGATGACATGTGTCAACCAAGTCAGTAAGCCTGACCACCCGATCCCGTTAGTCGCCTCTTACGACAAGCTGAGTCGCCTTTTATGGCAAGCATGGGTTGCTGAAGGCCTATTCTACCCCGGGACCTTCACGGGTGAACTTGCTAGAAGAGGATGGTATAGCATGAGGCTGCAGAAATACCGATTCAAATGTGTTAGTCATACCATCCAAAACTACCCGGTCAATACCTGTTTAACAAATTTATTACTCCCTATATTTCTTAAGTGCCAAATTTTAGTGTTTTCTGGATCAATTTTCACTTGTTTCTTTAAGTGAAATGGCAATTAAGCATTTTGCCATGACTGAGGTCATGGATGCTCATCATGAATTGATATTCAAAGGGACATAACACTTGCAGACTATGTTTTAAGGTACATGCTATCTCAAATAATATCTTTCAAACCCAACCTATTTCGCATTCACACATAAAAAAACCCACATTTTCTCAAAATGTTTTGATAATAAGAACTTTTCCTGAATTGTCTGACTGGTTGGATTTCAATGTCAAAAGCTTCAAACTGTCAAAGTCGTCTATTCAATGCATATAAGCATGGTTTAAGTGTTTTGACTAGTTAGAAGTTTTCTTGTTTATCCAAAGGGTAATAAAGTGCTGTGCTGCAGAGACAGATATACTGTGGTGTATGAAATGTTCTGCCAGGGCATAAATCACACACATACACCCATATAACATACTAACAGACTGGTGTAAACTATTTCCAGGAAATAACATTAATACTACCATTTCATACCAACAGACACACAAATACCCGTATCTGGTATGTACCAGTGTTAGTAATTAGTTGCAATCTCACAAATGATAACTGGTTCATTGCCAGCGAGCAATTACAAAACGTAATTGGTTAGCGTCAGTTTCAGCTCTTCTTATTCAGGTTGTTACTGCAGATAAGTATGCTTTTTCGTAATATTTAGAAAATGTGCAAACTGCATTTGCAAATTTCACAACCAATATCAAATGATACATCTTGTTGCTTTAAAGTGATGACTAATATATCATGAACATAAATTTTCTAGTCTTAAAGAAAAATTCAGTTATGGTATTTCAGTACGTGAAATGAGTAATCTATGAATTACACACATTTTCAGGCCCTGGCAACTTTTGGATATGTTCCTTTGTCAAGTTTCACACAAGAAAACAGTAGTTCCAAAATTGTTTGTGCTTGACTATGAGAAAATGTTATCGATTTCTTGGTTATTTGGTCACTGTGACCAGTCTTCGATTATTTCAATTCATTGGAACACCACCAGTGTATACATCTCTTATACAAGTACTATATATTACCACACATACATAAACCAAACTGACAAAATTGTAACCCAAAGACACCAAATGTAACTAAACTAAGCCAGGAAACTGATGCTGAAATGCCTGAAGCTGGTGCCACAGCTTTGACTGTATCTTGCTCTGTTTGTCACTCATCTGCCAATCACTGCCACTAGGCAATATTCTAGCTAGAGAATGATAATAATGAAATCAAGACCAAACAATCCAGTGACAGAGAGCATAACCAACAAACAATGCTTATGCGTATATTGACACACAAGACACGGACCACCCAAGCAATAAAACCAGCCTAAACTGTAAGTTTACATGGTAAACTGACAACAAACATCAATATTCCTGATCGCTTACCACACATCCATATATGGAGGTTGGAAAGTACATGTAGCAGCCAAGGATCGTCATCCATGCATAAAGAAATATAATCTCTCCTTGCACTAATACTGTGACTTAATATCCTTCTATATGCACAGAACACATGGCACCAACAGATATTAACTGTTAGCCTATCAATATATCACAAGTATTGATACAATACGAAATTCAGAATTTTTGATACAATTCCAGGTAAGCATTGTGATATCCAGTGCCAAAGTAGACCCATTGTCGGTTTTGTTATGCAACATCTGTATCCATAATGCAGTAACTGATTATGAGAGATTTCATAATACAGTAAACTGTGTCTACAATGTAACTGACAAATATTACAAACTGTTGTATTTTATCTGGTCCACTTTCTTTGAATATCAATTTGGTGAAGCACATCAAAATGTTGGCAGTACACAACCCTATGTGTAATGACAATCACAACGATTGTACTTATACTGCTGTAGCCTGCAAAAATGTTTCTGGAACAATCTATTTTTTCAGCGTCCAATAATCCATTTATTAACTTAGCTACACAAAAAATCTCTTCCATTTAACTAAATCACATATTTTTTATCAATTTATTATTTTCATAAATTTTACAATTAATTCTTTTTACCCTCGTAACAAATTACTCATTTTGGACACATTTCTTAACAAATGATTCATTTAACAAAATCTTCCGTAACCCCCTGCCCCAAGAAATGAAATAAATGTTCCCTGAGACAAAGAACAGGCCTTTTCAACCAGCACATTTCTTCACAGATGTCCTGTGACCTCGACATAGATATGTGGGTACTAGAACCAGTCATTTCAGCAGGGTAGTAAAGGGCCCTCTATCAAAGCCAATGTTACCTACATAAGACTATAAGACACACATTTCTGCTAACAGTATCAGAATGGAAGGCATAAGTGGAACAATGTATACTGATCATCACTCAAATGGAACATGGACAGCTGTACTGCAGGTATCAGCAGTATTTGCATCACCATGACGATGTGACAGGTGTAACTGACAAACCAGTCAGGTGACAGTGATGAAGCATGTTGCAATAACTTGTTGATTAAACATAAACTCAACCGGGCATTTTCAATAATATGTTCTGACAGTATATGTTTGTCTGGTTATTAATTTAGAAATATTTACTTTTACTGCTGAAACTGGAGACTGATGATTGGAATGGCTACAATGTTATACACACATGTTGTCATCAGGTAACACACAGTTAATACAAACTGTCAATATTCTGGTCTTCAGCAACACATGCCCATAATGCAAAATTGTTTTAGCTATTGTGTGACTGGAATATCTAGGTCCTGATGGAATATATTGTTCACTGGAAAACAATTAAAAAGTCAATGAAATATTATTGAATTCTTAAAATGCAAAATTGACGTGAAAAGTCATTAGAAAACTGATGAGCATAAACAAAGATGTGATTCTAATTCGTAATTATGCTGACATGTGGTAAAAACTTTACTCCATCTTTCAGTCTTCAGTGAAAGCGTGAATTAAACAATGGAATGATAGAAGAACCAGCTGTTCCCGTTCTTCCCTGCAAACAAGACTGATGATTCACTCTCATAAAGATAGTTTCACATTTCAGATTCAGCATGACAGCTTGTCTGCTATTCATGGGATCCTCAACTGAGATGGCAAAATAATGACTACTGACATGAGGATGACTTCACTTTCTGAAGTTGTATTAAAGGCGAAACAAACATAATTCAAAAGTGGGTATCTTTTTTCTGAACAGTCTTTCAAAATACGAGAAAAGGGAGTGAGGTGAAATAGGGCTTAATGTCGTACTTGAGAATATTTTGCTCATATAAGGATGTGCATGTGTGTGTATGTGTGACTGCTTGTACTAGCCTCAATATAAACTTGTTTTATTGTGCTAGCTCACTGAGATACCATGCCACAGTTAAGCATGTATACCCCATTCAGACACAGTATACTGACTCTGAGCCAGCCAGTCCTTGTTGAACCAACTAACACAGTAGAGTGAGAGACAGAGTGGCAAAGGAAGAATAAAACCACAAGTGAGTGAAAGAGGTATTCATGAGAATTCATCAATCCACGAAAACAAAATTCATGTGTCGAGTGAAAACAAAATTCATGTGTCGAGTGAAAACAAAATTCATGTGTCGAGTGAAAACAAAATTCATGTGTCGAGTGAAAACAAAATTCATGTGTCGAGTGAAAACAAAATTCATGTGTCGAGTGAAAACAAAATTCATGTGTCGAGTGGAGTATTACACACAGCTACATATTAAATACTTGATAAATGTCAGCCATACCTACTACCATGTCACCTATATGCAGATCAGTCATATAACCTGTGAATCAGGGGCACATCCTATCATGGTCTTCTTTAAACAAGCAATCATTTTCTGATGGAGAGAAACCACACACCATCACCAATACTTCATTTCACAATAACTGTATGGTGTTCCAGATACAAGCAACTGTGGAAGTGTAATGTTTGAGGTGTTTATGACACTGGTATGGAAGTGTGACAAGAAAGAAACAAGCAAGGAAGATCTGGATTCAACGAACAATCATATTTTACTGTTATGTCTAACAGTCAGGCTCAACTCAACTGGTTCTTTCAAGGGGTTGATTTCAAATTTTCTTGTGATGGAACTTTGTTAGCACATTTAGGAAACACCTTATGCCTGTCATTTGGGTCACGTTGGAAGGATATGAATAATCACATATTTAAATATTCACATAACGCAAGTCAAGCATAAAGAATATATGTCTGTAAGTTTCAAAAATAAAAAGAAATAATACAAAAAATTACAAGAAATACAAATAGGGTCAGACAAAAAATTGAGTGAAAACATTTCACTGACTACCAAGACTGATCATAAAGGGGTTGACAACGACAGATTTCGCTTCTGTTGACAGGTAATGTGTCAATCTTGTTGAGGGGTGGTGACCCTAAAACGACTGCCCTGGGGAAGGTCACCTGTGGTCTGTATAGCGTTGTATCGATGCTGAAGATGGTATTTCATGGTTATGTTTACGTAGAAATGATGGGCAACATTTTGACAGAAACCCCAGCCCCCAATCCAAACATCCGATATAAGGCTATAAAAGACGACCCATGCTTGTTGTAAGAGGCAACTAATGGGATCGGGTGGTCAGACTTGCTGACTTGGTTGACATATGTCATCGATTGATGCTCATGCTATTGATCACTGGTTTGTTTGGTTCAGCCTTGATTATTTACAGACCGCTGCCATATGGAATATTGCTAACTGTGGCGTAAAACTCACTCACTCACTCTTCAAACCTCTGACAGTCTGTCAGGCAGTCCAAAGCATACACATAATGTCACAGCACTTATGATGACTGAGGTGGGTGTAACTACTTCAGGACATTGTGTGATGGAATACTGAAGTGATGCAACTCTTCCTTGAAAGAATCAGGTACTGACAAACTCAACATTTGGATGAACTGGAATTGGACTCCATCAGAATCTGCCTGGCCACTCTTTGTGCCTCAGATCAATCTCAGGTGGAAATATTTCAAATGGTTTTATTTCCTGCCATTCAGTTTCAGTCTGCATATATTTGTGGTTAATTGGCTGGTTAACGCCAGACACAGAAACATTAGAGTGATATTGCAGTTGTCTGTAAATAATCTATCACCAGACAATACTGTGATCAACAGCATGAGATATGCAGTCTGTGCAAAGTACCACTACCCCGTATCATATTAAGGTATTTGAAGTCAAGATTCTTGCTGATTAGGTAGATAAATTCATAAGGTAAGCCTACCCATCAGATTTCAAGATGCATTTGAAGCAAGGGGTGGGCATTTGGGCACATAAATTTTATGTCTCATATTAGTCCTAATATGTTTTGAGCAGGAACACCAAATCAAAAGCAACATCACTCTCTGAGTACAATGATCATACAGGTGTGCCTGGCTTAGTACATGTACAGCAAAAAGAAGCCGACCTACCTGTAGATTAGCTAGCACAGACTTCATTTGGTCAACGATTGATGACTGCATGTTTCCAAGCAACTCAGACAGGTTGGTGCTGCCATCTTGCTTCCCCACCAGACGGGGTGCTGCCAGACTCTGGCGAATGTCAGTCAGACAATCTGGAAGGAGACATCACAGGATGACAAGGTGCAACTCTCTACCACTCTGGATCAGGGAATTATTTCAGTTGAGTTGTAGTGTTCCAAAATAGGATATCAACACTAACTCCCTGCAGCCACCATCACTGGTATTCACAGTTTCCCTAATGGATGCTGTAGCCAAATTACTGGTATTCCCAGCTATGCCCTAACACTGGTATTCTTTTTTTCAACAATAGGACTACTATTCCCAAATCAACATTTGGACAGTTTGCCCCAGTTTTAATGATTATTGGTATTGATATTAATGGTGTACCAAACATTAACAATAAGACATTGTATTCCTATCATGAAGGTCTGTACCTGAGAAGTGTTGTTTGAGAGCTTGCAGATAGTGTGCGACCCTGTCCTTGGCAGCCCGAGACACAATCTCCGTCCCTGCCCTGGAGATGACAATACAGAACAGTCATATAACATCGTCCACAGAAGTAATACATCAGAATATATCACCCAGTAACCGTAACATGGGGTCTTGTTGGCTTCTTATCAAGTAGATTATTCACACCATACTGAATTGTCACAATAGGGAGGGATGAACCGACTGTTTTTCAGAAGGTGGGGCATTATGGTATAAGATCTTGTGTAATTTTCTCTGTAATTGTTCTCTGCAACATCAACAGGTGCTAGTTCATGATCTTAAAGGAATAAATAGAAAGGTATTCTTGGAACAGCTTAGTATAATTTGTAAGAAAAAGAAGGGGTGGGGTATATTTAGTCCTTGATGCAAGGCATGTATAACTGTTCTTCAGTAAGAAGGGCTTGATAAGTTTTGCAGATAAAATGCAATGGTCTTAAAGCTATTTATGGTATAAATTAATATACAAATATTGCAAGTGCCTATATTATCAGGAAACATGCATGAAGTCATTGGAAAATAATCTATTGACTATGCCAAGTAGCATCCAGGGACATGGACAAAGGGAGGTAACTCTCACCTTGAGAAGTCAGTGTCTGGCAAAAGCTTGTTCATGGCTTGAAGTCTGCGGTGAAATCGGTCAAGGGCTCGGACGAGGATGGTGTTGTCTCCAGTCTCTTTCTGTATTGATGAAATATGAACATCTGTATAACAGTACATGCACTGTCTCTTCTTGCAGTGTAACATGAACAAGAACAAATAAGCTCACAATGTAACAAGTGGGCTCCAAGTGCAACATCTATATATATGTAAAGTTTGTTACTTAAAGTCACACTGTACAATATTACAGTAATGTGATTGCAAATTATAGACCATATATACAAACCAATATTATGAGCCATAATTCATTGGTGTGATGACACACAATCTATTTAGAACCTTTACTAACTAGCCCACATAAAAGATTTGGTTTGGTTTGATATTTTACAAATCAATCAGCAATATTTCAGCTATATGGTAGCTGTCTGTAAACAATCAAGTCGGAACCAGACAATCCAGTGGTCAACAGCATTAGCATCAATCTATGCAAATGAGATACAATGACATGTCAATTAAGTTAGTGAGCCTGACCCTCCGATTTGGTTAGTTGCCTCTCAAGACTAGCATGGGTTATTGAAGAACCCGGATGTTTGACATAAAGGCATATGTCTCATATTTATTGGCTTAGGCAACATCTATGTAATTGTTACAAAATGCTTAACTTAACGATATCTGAACTAATCACTCAACACATACCTCAAGCTGCACTCTGTTCTGAACATATGCAAAATACTGTTCCATCAGCTCATTGACAAAGTTCACCAGCTTCTTTAGGGCAATTGTGTCGAAGTTCTCACTGTTGGTGACGAAATGTGAACGTTATTAATAACTTCACTGAAGAGTCAACATCATCTGCTAATATTTTACAAACATATTCTTTCATTCTTTCGTACCAAACAGGCATTACAGAGTTCATGTTAATAAATATTTGGCAACAATCTGCATGAGACTACAGGCAGTAAAGCCATGACCCAGGACACCAACAGTGGGTACAAGTATTGACCCCAGGGGACTACTGGTGGGGACAGGTCTTGACCCAAGGGCACTATTGCTCTTGACCCCAGGGACTATTGGCAGAGACAAGTCTTATCCGCCGGCGACCATTGGTAGGGACATGTCTTGACCATTGGGACTATAGGCAGAGACAAGACTTGTCTGCCAGGGACTATTGTTAGGGACATGTCTTGACCCCATGGGACTATAAGCAAATACGGGTCCTGACCCCAGGGCCTTATTGGTAGGGACAAGCCTTGACCACCAGGGACTATTGGTGGGTACAGGTCTTGACCCTAGGGGAATATTGGTAGAGACAGGTCTTGACCTCTGGGGACTATTAGCGGGGACAAGTCTTGACCCCTGGGACTATTATCAGGGACATGTCTTGACCCCCGGGACTACTGGTAGGGACAGGTCTTGACCCTAGGGGACTATTGGTGGGTACAGGTCTTGACCCCAGGTGACTACTGGTGGAGACAGTTCTTGACCCCATGGGACTATTGGTGGGGACAGGACACAATTGGTGGGTACAGGGCTTTACATCAAGGGACTACAGGTGGTTGCAGGTCTGGACCCCAGTATACTTTTGGTATGGACAGGTCTTCACCACAGGAGAGTGAGAGAGTTAGTTCAGTTTTCCACTGCCTTAACCAATATTCCAGCAATATTGCAGCAATAACACGGTGAGGGAAAGAAGACATGGCATTCACACATTGTATTCAAGTGGAGAATCAAACCATGGTCTTCAGGGTTTTGAGTGAATGCTGTAACCATTAGCCTAATATACTGGCCCAGACCACAGTAGACTATAAAAAGGGACAGGTCTTGACTCCAATGCAATACTGGAAGCTAGCAATATAGGGCTTCACCCTTAAAGCATAGGTCTCAAAGGTCAGTCAAACTTAAAGACAACCTATTTCAACAAATGATCGTGTCTTAGTCTCTATAAAAACTTATCATCAACACTGTGCAGCTACCTACTTTTCACCCTGTCTGTTGAGGAACATATCATTGTAGGAAGCTATAACCAGACACATGTTGCTGAGGAAGCCGTTACAGCCTGAGTCCACGAACTCCAGAACATCCTGAATGAACATCAAAGAAAAACACAGTAAATATCACAGGAATCACAGTAAACATCACAGAAAAACAGTGAAGTTCTCAGTCATCCTGTGTTATGAATAACATGAAAACATTCCATCAGATGGGAAGGTAATCTGAACTACAACACATTAAAGCCTCAGTTTAACTTGCAAAGTTACAGCAGACTCTACACCTATGTTGCACAGAAGAGGAAGCGGATCAAGATGAAATGAGACACATTTGTATTCATGAAGCAAACCATTTCATAATATTTTCTAAAATGTCTTTAATCTCTTCCTAATTTTGTGTTAGTACACATTGGTGGATTCTTTTTGGCAATAAGCTAATAATTCAACTAATATCAAAGCTTATTTAAAATGTGATGGGGACATATAAGTTGGTAAGGAACCTGTGTGAACATTAACTGTTCATGTAAGTTATCCAAGTGAAGCATGAACACTCTGCAGGACTATGTAGATGTCACAATCTTTCAGTGAACAAAGGGCACACACAACAATTGTTCTCCAACTGTACCATTTTGAAATTATGAGAGTCTTTGGAAATAACCTTATTATACTTATTGATGACAGTGATGACAATGAACAAAAGCAATGAGACAGAACTAACCATGGGAGTGTTGAGATAAGCCTGGGCTGGTCGCTGATCATCGCTTGGAGTTGTCTCCCCTGCCTGAAGCTTGATTTGGCGATTCAGTTCATTCAAATCTTCATCTATTTTCTGCCTTGCGCTGGAAATTTGGTTACACAGAAACATAAAATGAATACCCTCTGAAATGCAACAAGTTCCATTTCTATACACACAGCTCAAAACTAAAGATAAGTCAGTTTGTAAATGAACTATGGTAAGTCTGTAGTCGGTACAAAACCTATTTTAATCTCTTATCAAATGTCTGGATCAAAAAGTACATGATGATGACATTATGTTGTGTACCAAAACTCTATATAGTCTTCAGGAGAACTTGATTCAGTATCAACAGTTTGGTTTGACTTCTTTTGCCCTTAGACCAAGATTAAAAGTGAGTAAGTTTAGTTTCACATCACAAAAATATTCCAGTTATATGGTGGTGGTCTGAAAACAATAGAGTTTGAACCAGACAATCCGATCAACAGCATGAGCAACAATCAATGACATGTGTCAACCAAGTCAGCGAATCTGACCACTTGATCCTGTCAGTTGCTCCTTATGACAAGCATAGTTGCCTTTAGTGGCAAGCATGGGTTACTGAAGACCTACTCTACCCTGGATCTTCACAGGTCCATGATTAATAGACTTAGCTTTGGGGAGGGTTGGTGACAGCTAAACAGTAGACTCACTGAGACAAGAACTCCTCACACAGCTGTTCAGCTGGCTCCTCCAGCTGCAACAAGAGGTCCACACACTCTGCAAGCTGCTTTGGCGTGGACTGCAACAGCGACAACAACCATGAGGATATACAGCTGTTGTTCAAGGTGAAACAAATATCAACTTGTCTGCCCTACAGGTGTTCAAGTCAACATAGACAAACAACGCTCAAGGTAATATGTTCTGAAAAGGAAACTCCAGCACCTGCTTCAAAGTATCAGCAGGGTCAAATGCAACAACCTTTTCAGTCTCATATCAAAAGAATGTGGTTGTAAATTTAAGCATTTTCAAGCTACTTATACAGATTAAAAACTTGTAAAAAATCAGTATTTCTCTACTTCAGCACTTACATCTTTGTCTTTAAACTGCTCGCGAAGCTTATTGCTGAGCTCCTCGATGATGGCGTTGCAGTCCCTGTTGATGCCCTGGAAGCTGGGCATGTGCTGGTATTGATGCAGCACACGCTTGGCCTTTGTGTAGTACCTGCAACATGGGGATGCCAGCCACTACTCAACTGGGCCTGTCTGTCTCTACTAAGCTAAAAATAAGGGGCATAAGCACTCTCTACCCGCTCCTGTCAGGTGCACAACTGTACTCAACAGGTGATGTCAAGTGCACACCTGTACTCAAAAGGTGATGTCAGGTGCATGCCTGTACTCCACAGGGGAAACGTCAAACTGTGCTCTCTTTTTAACACGGATTGCAATTCTTACCTAACAGCCTGACTGTATGCCTTGAGCTCAATGCACTTCTTCAGACGTGCTGGCAGTTCAAACAGGAACTGAAGCTGAAACCATAAGGACAATTGGAGGCACAAGAATGTATAACATAGTATGTTGTTATCCACGCCAGTCCTCAATCATCAAGTGGGAACTATTTCATATTCACACAAAGTCTTTGTAAATTATGCATGAAAGTCAAACGGTTCCTCAAGGATTTGATGTAAAATGCTATGATAATGACATGCGTATCAGATACACAATATCCTCTCTGTCTGCAATGTGCAAACATGACACTGCTATATAAAGGCAGTCTGTAAATAATCTTGTCCAGACCATATAATGTCATTATTGACAGTAAGAGCATTGATCTACACTGATGGGGAATGATGGCAGTGAGTGTCCATCTTATTAGATGATTTTTTTGACGAGCATGGGTTGCTTAAGACGGGTTTGAACCCAGATCTTCGCATAGCACTTTTGAGTAGGAAACATTACAACTGTACTCAGCTGATGGCACAGCCATCTTAATTACTAAATGGTATTGAAAGAAATGGAAAAGATTCCAAATCATATGCTATAAACTTACCAAGCAGTACAACAACTTACCTTCTTGAGCAGAGAGTGAACTCCTGCCAGTTTGGTGATCTGTTGGCGCCGGTCTTGGAGAGTGTTGCTGATGTTGGCACTGAACTCTGTGATAGCAGACATGTTGGTTGCTAGGTGATCCATCTCATCCTCCATCTTCTTGAAGTCATTTTTCATCTAGAACACCACAATTCACATGAAGCACGGAGTTGAACACACTTAATGTGCTTCTAAAAACACAGTAAGTGGTGTTAACAATGCTAATAACTTCTCTACTACATATATGTTCAGTTTTACTCAGAGAGATTCCACACTCAGAGAGATTCCAGTTATATGGCAGGGGTCTGTAAATAACTGACTCTGGACCAGACAATCCAGTGATCAACAGCATGAGCACTGATTTACGCAATCTGGATATGATGATGTATGTCAACTAAGTCAGCGAGCATGGGTTACTGAAAATCAGTCCTTCTTCTCGGGTTCCAGCAAGAGTCAAGAAATGCAGCACAGAAATGACATATAAACAGCAACATATAAAAGGGTTCTTTACCTATAGTCAGAAAAACAAAATGAATACTTAACTTTAGGCCTTGTATCACCTTGTACCATGTAACTTAGGTCTTTAGGCTACTCCCCAGTTGATTTGATCTACCTGTTCCATGACTGGATGAAACCCTATCCCTTAGATATTTCCAGATTGCAGATCAAAATGCATCTGGGAGATGAAACAGCTGAAGTATCAGCAAAGGCACATTTATGGTATTTCAGTTTTGCAAATGAAATCAATCCATTTTCCCTGATCAAAACCAAAGAACTACATGTATATTCATCTCTAGTTAACTACACTCAGTTAATTGTATCATCTTTCACTGCTGATGATTATGATACACCTTTTCCTATACTGTGCTGGGGAATTCAACTCCTCTTTCACATGCTTCAGATCATCACAACATTAGGTCACTTCTTACTTTGCGAATGGTGTCTGTAGCACTGATGAACTTGTTGTAGTTCTCATACACCAAAGTCTGCATGTCGCTGTCCAGAGCACGGATCTGACGCACCATTTCATTCTCCCTGTCCATCAACTCTGTTAGAGAGCTCTTCTTGATCAGCGTTGACAAGTATATATCAGGCTTGAAGTGGGCTCCATCGATGTCACATGGATCCACAGTTGTTGTTCCTGGCTTCTCCTCATCAATCCCATAATACATTTTAAGTACTCCATGTCTCCGTCGCTTGCTATCAGCCATTTCACCTTCATCATCTGGAAAACAACCACCACTTATCTAGTAATGACTTGTAAGAGATTGTGATATGGGGCAATAGGGTAGCTAATGGTTTAACTTAAAGCTTCTCTTGTGATGCCAAAGACACAGGTTCAATTCCCAACATGGGTACAATGTGTGAAACCTCATCGCTGGTGTCCCCCTGCCATGCTACTGCTGGAAATGAGTGAAATATTGCTAAAAGTGGGGTTAAACCTGTCACTCATTCACTCATCAAACGGTAAAATATTATTAACATCAACTTCTTTGTTATATGCACGACAAAGGTTCAAGGAAAAGCCCTTGAAGAAACATTGTGCATACAACAAAGAAGTTGACATCAATGATATTGTTCTATATTCATCCCAAGAATGTAGTAATGACTCCTTCTCATCACTCAAGCTTTTATCCTCTCAAAAACTTCAGGTGCTTACCTGCACATATCTCTCAGTGGCTTAAACAACATGACACATGCTTGGACATGTATTGTTGTGTTATGATGTGCTTGGACATGTATTGTTGTGTAATGATGTGCTTGGACATGTATTGTTGTGTTATGATGTGCTTGGACATGTATTGTTGTGTTATGATGTGCTTGGACATGTATTGTTGTGTTATGATGTGCTTGGACATGTATTGTTGTGTAATGATGTGCTTGGATATGTATTGTTGTGTTATGATGTGCTTGGACATGTATTGTTGTGTAATGATGTGCTTGGACATGTATTGTTGTGTAATGACGTGCTTGGACATGTATTGTTGTGTTATGATGTGCTTGGACATGTATTGTTGTGATATGATGTGCTTGGACATGTATTGTTGTGTTATGATGTGCTTGGACATGTATTGTTGTGTAATGATGTGCTTGGATATGTATAGTTGTTTTATGATGTGCTTGGACATGTATTGTTGTGTTATGATGTGCTTGGACATGTATTGTTGTTTTATGATGTGTTTGGACATGTATTGTTGTGTAATGATGTGCTTGGATATGTATAGTTGTGTTCTGATGTGCTTGGACTTGTACAGTTGTGGTATGATGTGTTTGGACATGTATGGTTGTGTTATGATGTATTGTACTGTATCGTTTTTCAAACCATTTTCTTACTCTTATTCCAACTGGATGCAAATGTAGCTTGCAGCATTGTATAGGTGTAAGTAATTCATAATGATTGCGCTTTACTCAACCATAATGTGGATGTTCAATAGGTACGAGTTCCTCCTGTTCCCCATCCCAAATATTTTAATATTTAACAAAACTTAACACAACACTTACTAGAAGACTCACAAAAACAACTAAAAGCCCAAAAGTTAAGTACAATAAGCGTTGAACCACTTAATGTTAGCTCTGTTATTCTATGGAAGAAAGAATAAGGAGGAACAGAAGGAACTCTTTCCATTCAATATGTGACATGTTTTTACAAACAAAAACGTCTACTTCTTTCGAGGTCAGACGAAAATATCAGTGAAGCATATGGTGAGGAAGGATGGCAACCCGACCACAGGGGGCAAAGCATGAACATACCTCGACCGCCCAAACTAGTTGATTGTACTGAATGGAAACAAGCATTGTCAGTAAAGTGACATAATCCCCCCATATTATCAAATCCAACATAAAAAGAAATAAAAGTGAAGGTCATACTTTAAGATGAAGTAAAATGTCAACAAAAACAATTACTCTCAAACTCTCTTGATATTTTGCACTTCAGTTGTTCTAACACAAAAATATTTTGAAGAGTCATTTACACCTTGACCAGTGTATGAAACTCCTAAAAAACAGAGTTCCCATGACCTTGAAAATTAATTGAAGGTCACCAAAATCAACTGGGCCGTGCACCTTCCCTAGATAAACTTGGTGTTGAATATGATGAAAATCCAGTGAACGGTTCTTGAGATATAAGGTAAAATGCTAAATATGAAAAGAATCTAGTCAATGGTTCTTAACAAAAGCATATTCCAGTCTGTACGTACAGATGTACGTTTGGACGGATGGACGGAGCCTAATACTATATCAACTGCTTCGTGCTAAATGTGCGGTGAGGGACAAAAATATGTTTAATGATAAGTGTGATGTGTGAAGTTCCACCCTAGGGTAAGATGTCGATGACTGATGATAACACCAGTGACACTTAAACTGTATTAAAAAATGTTCATAGACTACTTGATACAGTTGCCAGAATGTGGTGGCGAGTGGTGCTCAGGTCACAAATTCGTTGAAGTTTAGCACCGTTGAGCTTAGATGGGTGGCCATGTGTTTGGTAGTTTGACTCCTGAGAGTTTCCAGGATATCAGTCCTGCCCCACAACAAAGCACATGTGGTCTCACCCACAAAGTGAGTTTGTCAAAAAAATTGCCTCTGTTCACCCAGCAGAAAAAGGGTACCTGGTGAGATACAGTCATTTGACTATAACCTTCTAGCGCAGCTTGGTTATCTGGGGTAATAATGAAGATCAGTGTGTTAGCACTTTGAGCATGCTTTGTTGCATGGAGATTAGCGCATTATAAGACTTCACATTATTATTAATGTTATTCACTTGGGTGGACGTAATGAGGTATTTGTTTCCAAAATGAAAACGATGAAAACATTGGCCACGACTCTTGCTTAGCAGCCATCTTGTATACAATTATGTCATCTACACTAAACACAAATGTCATAAAAGCGCATTTGCAAAATTTTCTAAAATTTGCAATAAATACGGATTGCATTGGCTTGTATTTACTCCAACACATGTCTTAGTTAGTTGCAAATATGAGTTTAAATGAGTCTTGTTTTATAGATGCACTATGGTGCAGTGACGTCAGAGTAACTTCTGGTTGACAAAGATCAGGCCCGTCTAAGTAATGGTAGGAATTATGGCAAATTTGAAGGAATTGCATCTCAAATGTAAACAAACGCAGTCCACTCGCAAAACAATTGCAGCAATATTGATAGTTTAGCTGTAACAACATAAACACAACACCCCTATTGGAAACAATCGGTAATACATGAAACACACTCGTCCATCGTTGGAGATTTCTCGGCTCCTTTCTGTGATTTGTCAGTCGTGTCCTGAAACTCAAACATCAAAATATGGCATCACTGGAAAGTGCACCCGTCTCAGTGAGTTTTGTTTTTTAGTTTTATAATTATCCATCTTTGACCACCCGTGTTGCATGTGTTTAGGTATGAGGTGTTGTCGGAGCTATAGAATATTTTTTAAGGAATTGATCGTCACTACAAAAGAGTGTCATAAGTCATGTCCCTGGAGGTTGTTTATGTCTGAAGATCGGAAGCATCCGGGGGCATGACTTATGACGCTCTTTTGCAGTGATATCTTTTCCTAAAAAAAAAATAATCTGCGTACTGCTGTTTGCGAACATTAGAAAGTCATAAATGGGTTGAATAACTTTTGACAATCATTTAACATGCTTACATTTAGTGTATTGATAATCAATAACAAAAATACCATTGATGTTTTGGATGAGTTGAA
Organism: Haliotis asinina; assembly: GCF_037392515.1. Classification (NCBI taxonomy): domain Eukaryota; kingdom Metazoa; phylum Mollusca; class Gastropoda; order Lepetellida; family Haliotidae; genus Haliotis; species Haliotis asinina. Next base: position 8,159,718 of record NC_090294.1, on the reverse strand, counting down.
TTTCATTAGATTTATTTTCTGGGCCAAAATGCAGTTTACCGAGCACAGCACCCCTTACTGTTACGATTGGCTACAATGAATGATTCCATGTATCCCAGTATTCTTTCAGAACTTTGTGATGGCGGCTGGCACGAATAAACATGGATCTCCCATGCTTTTCTTTCTGTGAAGATGTCTCCACGTTTCTGACAGGAAACGTTACAGAACATGGTGTCAGAAGTGCCTAACTAGTCTTTAAGGTGGAATGACAGATTTTGTCAGAAATCATAATGCCAGAGGCACAAGATGAAAATATCGCTGAAGAATATGGTGAGGAAGGACGGCAACAGGACCGCTGGGGGTGACGCATGAATGTACCTCCACCACCCAAAGTAGAATTAGAACGTAACTTGGCAGCTAACTGGAGAAAATTTCAATGCACGTGGGATGATTATGAAATTGTCACTCAGTTGAAGGAGGAAGATGGCCTGTTTAGAACTGCTACACTCTTGAATTGCACAGGCCCCAATGCACTTGATCTCTACGATGGCTTGCTATTTGAGAATGCAGGAGACGAAACAGATATTGATATAGTGCTACAGAAATTCTCTGAATGAATGAAATTCTCTGAGTGAATGAAACGTATGAATCTTATGTGTTTCATAAACAGGGAAAGGCACCAAATGAGAGTATCGACATTTGCATATCTAACCTAAGAAAGCTGATTAAGACATGCAATTTTTTGTCAGATGGAGGAAGGGTTATTAAAGGATTAGATAATGGTGGGTGTGAAATATTAAAAATTAAGGACAAAATTGTTGGGAGCTAGAGAACTGACACTTAAAATGTGTGTGGATATATGTCGCGCATATGAAGCCAGTCAGTATCAGACTAAGGCAATGCACACTACACAACCTGGAGACATCTCAGGCAACTCAGGGAGTTGATGAGATGTGTGAGTTGATAGAATTAATCCAGTAGGGATGATGGCCAGATGGTCAGACAGCACTGCAACTGAACTTGAAAGTATATCAGACTTTCCGTGAGGAACTGTCTCTTCAGAATGGGCTGATTTACAAGACAGAACAGTTGGTAGTACCTGCCTCAGTCAGACATACGGTCCTTGAGACTGAGAGGCTACACACAGGCCACCCAGGAATACAAGGATGCTTAACCCCCTGGATGCCACAGGGACATATATGTCCTTCCTCTACATACCTCACTTGGAAGTCCAATAAAATTCTAAATATACCACGCATATATAAATACTACACAGTTTTGAATTCTGCGGAAAATTCCCAGTTTATTGATACCATCCACTATCATCTCAGACCAAGCTAAAGTGCTGAAAATCGCCTTTCAAAATAGGCTTCATCGTAAATGTCGCCATTTTTCAAACTGTACAAAATCGAGATTCACAGCGTTATTTTCAATATGTTTTGAAATGTGAAAATCGGATAATTACTGGGAGTAATGAATTTCAAAAATAGCATATTAATGATCACTGATATCAAGTTTTCATGTAACCAGGAATGATAATTCTGAAACGTCACCGATGTACCCAGAATCGGTTGGGATGTTTTCGAAAATACACTTACACGAACGCCGAAGTGCGCTTTCCGCCATATTGGATAGTGTTTACAAAATCACGTTTCGAGAAGGCCGGTATTGAGAAGCCCATTACATCATGTATACTTCATAGTTAGCTGCTACAAATGCATCATTGAATTCCCCATATATCTTAGAATCAAATTACAAATGGTCTTTGTCACCAATACCAACTGTCTAGACAAAACGAAACGAAATATATTTAGCATGAAAACGAACGCTGTGCTCGAAAGACAGCGCTTGACTGAAACGTAAACAAAGAAAAATTCCAATTTTACACTGCGTAGCATTTTCGGAAATTTCCCAACATCCAGCCCTCTAATCATTGCTTACAATGGCTCAATACGCTTAGTATATTCAGGGGAAGAGTATCGTGGCAAAAAATAGCAAATTGAAAATAGATACAATGAAATAATTTGGTAATTCATAAGAAACTGTCAAACTTTCAGTGCAGCGTGACGCCATGACTGACGCAAAATCACGCAGAACGACAACGGTACTTATCGGCATTTCTGGCTTGTTCCGTCATTTACAATGTAAACGATAAGAACATATCACAATACACAAATAGTCAGAATAATTCTGATTACTTACATCTCACATTTATATACAAAAGATCCCTGAATCAAGCAAAAAGTCGTCGCAAAATCCCGTGTACCCTTCTCAGCGAAGCCGCCATTTTGAGAGAAATCGGTCATCGGTAGTGATGTCATACGTCAACATTGTTGCACATATTAGGCAATTTCTTTGAGGTGAAGGTCGGTTGAACAAGAGTAAACACAATGCCCATACCATTCCGATTGCACTTATAGTATTGTGATGTATATTTTGCGCATCGTTCAGATATTTTTTAATGAAACTGATTTCAGTATCTACATATATCCATGTTCAACACCATATCATGTGTGGATATAAGGTATCCGTTTTTATTCTTTGAAAGCTTTTGATTGTTTGAATAATATCTACATGGGAAATTGACTCAGTAAGTGTACTATACCACATTTTAAGCCCCTACACAAGTGTTGGAAGATCACACGTAGCCATTACTGCAACATGTGCTTTAGTTCACGTGATGTGCAATATTCAATACGTTGGGACAAATATTGCAGTTACATATGAACAGGTTAATAAACAGCGATTTAATTCCAACTTAGAAGTAAAACGGATAATATTAATGAAAATGATTTGTACATTTTATCAAATGTAGGGGCACACATACTACTGTTTAAAGGAATTGTCTTGTTCATTGTATTGGTTTGTGTCGTTTTTATAGACAAAACTATTATGAATATTAATTGACCAGGTGCGACTTTGTCAAAACGTTTCATGATTCATTATCATTGTTTTTCGATAATAAAGTCAATTCAAATGCGATTAAAATATATCTGATGGCAGAATGTCTAACTCAAACAATATTTATACGGAAATTGTTAAAAATATATACATCAGGTCAAGTCTTAATTTCGACAAGCATTACGTCCATTTTCTAATACTTCTTTACTGAAAAAGCGATCTCTTTGTACCTTTCATTGCATACTTATGAAGGGAATTGATTTCATAATCATGAGAAGAAAAGTCTTTTTCCTAAATGAATACTCAATGAATATTCAGGTGTTGTGAAATTTTCATTTAAGCTAAATTGATGCTAGGCAGGTGCGCGTGTTGCTCACAATAAGATATGTAGTAAAACCGTGTAATTGTTGATATATTCAGGACACTATTTCAGTGATAAAACCATTCATTTTATATTTTGGCTAAAAAGTGTTGAATTCTGACACAGAAGCCGATATCTTTTACACATTGAATGGAAATTAGGTTAGATATATACTAATCAGCAACCAGAGTAGTCTTTTTCCGACGTCACAAAATGCACAAAACATGCTGTGACGTCAACTAAAATGTCGCATTATTTTCAGTTATTTCATTACGTTTGAAAATGTGGCTGTTACTCTGTTAATAATGATGGAAAATTAATAAAAATACATATACACAAACAGGAGAATATGGGAATCTAAGAACTAAAATATGTATCGGATAGGGACATCCAAATCGCTATTGCCTGATTTTTGATGTAGTACACTTGCATCTTTTCTTACAAATTGTGAAACTACCAAAAGGTATCCTCTCACATTGGGGAAATTTGTATTGGAATAGTTTGGTTCACTGTGAACAAAACATCACGAAAATATACTGTCCATATCCACAGCAAATTCTCTCCATGTGATCGGAGTTACATTGACCTAATGTAAACCATAACTGAGTTATGCCCCCTTATCTTTATACGTGCATGACCTCTCTGTCGACGTTTGACGTCATAGTAGAAAATCGATTTTTGACATTTATTGCAGGTCATTTTTGATTTTGTGAGTATGACGTTATGCATTAACACATACATCCATTTCATATACACTCATGTCGTTCAGATATCAAGCTGTATTTTCTTCGCTCACACTTTCCGTAAAGATGCCAAATTAAAAAAATCGTAGCAGAGTGCTTTTATTGGTGCACGATAAATTTACTGTTTTTGAACACACACAAAAGTTTTGAACAACTTTTAGCAGTGTCTATTTCTCAAACCCCTGAGGTAGCCGCAATTATATTTATACCAACGGATAGGAAATCAAATATTCTACATGTCTGTGCAATTTCATAGCCGTACGCAGAACCTGGGCCACGCGATCGCAAATCTCGCACAACGTTCACTTTTCAAACTTTATGAAAATGTGCGCCTGAAAAAAAACTCGGCATCCAGGGGGTTAAGAAGAGCACATGAAACAGTCTACAATCCAAACATGCATGAAGACATTCAGTCTTACATAGCCAAGTGTGGTGTGTGTAATACTTTCCAAAGAAACCATCCCAAAGAACATATGATCAGTCACGAGCTGCTACGGTTGTCATGGCAGATTATTACATGCAACAAAATGGTCTACCTTATTACAGTAGACTTCTATTCTGACTTTTTTGAGGTGGACAGACTTGAAAACAAGACACTGATGGAAGTAATAAAAAAGATCAAAGCTCACTGTGCAAGGTACGGACTGCCAGGGAAAATCAACGCAGACAGTGGTCCACCATTTAACTCATAAAACTTTAACGACTTCACAGAGGGCTATGGAATGGAACATGTACCAAGTTCCCCAAGATATGCTCAGTCTAAGGGCAAAAGCAGAGAGTGCTGTGAAAATAGCAAAAACTTTGCTCCTGAAGTCGAAGGAAGCCAATGGGAACCCGTATTTAGCTCTGGAATTGAGAAAGATTCTATCTGAAGACATGAATCCTCACCTGTCCAGAGACTCTTTTGGGTCAGAGCAAGGACCTAGATTCCAGTATCAAGAAAACTTCTGAAGCCTGAAATCATACCAGATTCGTACAGAAGATGGATGACAATTTCGACGTAATTGTAGACACTTGCGAGCATGCCCAAGACAATTTGACGCCTCTAACACCATGAGATGTCCCTAACCCTGGTACACACTAAGACAACATCATGCTGATAAGTCGTCGACACATCCACAAATGAAAGAGATCAGTCCAGGGAAACTACACATCAATGACAGAGCACCTCCTGAAACACCTAACTGAGTGAGTGACTTTAGTTTTACGCCGCACTCAGCAATATTCCAGCTATATGATGGCGGTTTGTAAATAATCGAGTCTGGACCAGACAATCCAGTGATTGACAACATGAACATCGGTCTGCACAATTGGGAATCGATGACATGTGTCAACCAAGTCAGTGAGCCTCACCACCCGATCCCGTTAGTCGTCTCTTACGACAAGCATAGTCACCTTTCATGGCAAGCCTGTGTTGCTGAAGGCCTATTCTACCCCAGGACCTTCACGGGTCTGAAACATCTACGAAAACACGGGTAACTGTTCCAGTGTTAGGCAAGTCTCCTGGACCTTAGTTAGTGGCTAATGCCACTCCCGAAAGGGACAATAACAAAGTGCAACCAATTGCAGAGATGCCTGAAAGGCAGACCTCAAGAAGGCGATTGGTGTAGAGACCAAATTATCTGAAAGACTTTGTTCCGTGACTACTCTGAATTACATTCTGAGCAGAGGAACTGCTAAGGTTACTAGCTACAGCTATAGCAGTTATGTCTTTTCTCAAGAAAAGAGGATTTCAGAATTATTCTATTCTATTAAGAACAGAACTAAGATAGTGTTTGGTTACATGACTTGTTCACAAATTTCCATTCGGTAAACAAAGGCAGATTTTACAATTGGCTACAGTAAATGATCCCATGTATCCTAGCATGCTTTGGGGACCTTGTGATGGTGGCTTGCACGAATGCACATTGACCTCCTAAGCTTGTCTTTTTGTGAAGAAGTCACCATGTTTCTGACAGGAAACATTATGAAACAATACCCTTCCCCTTAGGCAATATGTCTTCCTTCCACACTTGGTCTGGGGATGATGCAGCTAGATGAAATACTCAAGTATAAGTCCAGTATGGTGTTCAAGTCCATTTAATTTACAATAATAATTTTTCACACACAAAGGCCCTCAGGTATTGCCTAGTTTTCCTGGTCTACACACAACATTAGTTCACAATTTCCTGGAAGAACTTGTTGGTTTCTTGTACAACTTCACCTAATTGTGGTCAACTGATAATTATGTAGAATCACATCAAACATGACAATTTTCGGAAACTGTTATTCCCCAAGGGAAATGAATCAATTTCTTGGTCATTGCACTGTCTAAATACTTTGACCCTTCCCAATTTGGCTTAAAGTTTTTTAAACAATTGTCAAATGTACTTTAAGGATTTCAGTGTCTATAGTCATTTTAAGGACATCATGGGAGACCAGAAAAAAGTTCGAGCATAGCTTGCTGTCAAAGGTTTCTCTTCTACCTAGTATATTTTCTCTTGTTACAGTTAAGATCACGCCAAATGCCACTCAGATTAAAGTGATCATTTTTTGTGTGTAAAATTACATTTCTAGCATCTGTATTATTAATATGTTTATAATTTTCAAGATCTATACTTGGGGCAAGTATCACATTTTAATCACCATAGAGCACAATATAGATTCATTGTCAAAAGCATCAGTTTGGTCAAGTAACTCTCTGTAAAAGTTGGTTCATATTAATTTGGACCATAAAGATTAGTGGTTAGGATTAGTCTTACTCATTACAATGATAAAATTACCAATCTCATCTTCCTTACATTTATGAACATCAGTCTGCCTGTCATTGTTAAACAATACTGCAACACCTCTAGAGTTTGACCTAAATAGTGCTATGATACATTTTAACGATTTAAACAACATGACATATGAGTTTGGACATGTATCTGTGTATTGTTGTGTTGTGGTGTATTTCTTATTCCACAATTTGCTGTAAATATAGCTGCAGTGCAAAGCTGTACGTTATCACACATTCATATTGGATCGAACACTATTCAACAATGGCGTAAATGTTTCGTGTGTGACATGTATTTACAAACAAACATGTATTCTATTTTCTAGATTTCTGTAATCTAGTTGACTGTACTGAATGGAAAAAAATAATTGTAGGTGTGATGAGTGAAGTTACACCCTACGATGTTTATGACTGACGATAACAACAGAGACACTTAAATTGTACTAAAGAACTGTTGAGAGATTATTTGGCTTAACTGCCAGAATGCTATTCACTAGGATGGACGTAACGAGGCATTTGTTTCCAAAACGAAAACAACAAAAGCAGACGAAAATATTGGCCACGAACCTTGCTGAGCAGCCATCTTGGTTATAATTATGTCACCTACACCAAATTCAAATGTCAGAAAACGTACATTGGCAAGTTTTTCTAATGTTTGAAATGAATAAGGGACATTAGATTGGATATTGTTCAACATATGTCATAGTTAGTTGCAAATATGAGTTTTAATTAGTCCTGTTTTATACATGCACTATGGGGCAATGATGTCAGTGTAACTTCCGGTTGATGAATTCTGCATGAAAATGCAGAGAGAGGATTAGATGAACAAGTTTGTCTTGAGGTACATCATATCGTGTTACATATTGTCTGTACACAGCGACTGTATAACTAAGTGTTCATATATAATTCACAGTCTGTGCTTCTTGAGTTGTTTTGTTGCCAGATCTGTCCTTAGAGTTCTGACAGTGACACTTGCAGACGTACTGATGTAGTGACAATCCGTTTTATTCAACAAATGCTCATTGACATGCGATATTTAATTCCGGTTCCAAACAACATATAGAAACACAAACTCCATGCATATTGCCTACTGCTGTTTGCTTAGGTTAGAAAGTCATAGATGGGTTGAATAACTTTTGACAATCATTTAACATGTTTAGTAGCTAAGATACACAGCGTTCCCTACATGAATGCTATCACGCACCTCCACAGGCCGCAGTGGAGGAAATCCTTTGTCGCACTTTCACACCCTCGTTACGACTATTGCGCTCGAAAAACTTATATGCATGGCTTCTTTGTACTTACGCCTACATGTGCGCCCTAGTTTTGTTATCAAGATGTTCCAAAATAAATAGTTGCAAGCCATCAAACATCTCAGGCTATTTTAAATCATGTGACACGAAGGGATTGCCTCTCTAAAACAGAAACACACGTTCCACACCTTGGTGCTTGTTTATAACAAATTTGCATACATCTTTGGATAATTAAAAGGATTGTGGGGAGACTTTCGTTCCCAATCAAGACTGACCACCCAGCCCTTTCAACAGCTGTTTTGAAAGGAATTGCTCTGGAGTTTTCAATGCTTTCTACAATATTCATTATATTGGATCATTGCTGCCACTTTGACAGTGCATTGGTGTTTCTGTACTACTCCTATAAGTTTGACTACAAAACATAGTTTACTAATGAGACATATTGAATGTAGGAACTAAATAATTGATGAGTTCATGAATTATCTCTAAATTCCATATATGCATAAAAAATAAATAAAACATAAATAAAACTTTAAGATTCCTCAGTTCACATTTCTACTGCCTTGAATATCACTTATAATATTTCCATGTTGTGTTAGATTTCTCTCTCTCACGCACGCGTGCACATGCGCATGCGCGCGCACGAGGTGTGTTTTGTTTCCAGAGCTGAACTCAAAAACCGTTCAGTAATTTTCTGCAAAACTTGTTAGATATATCAATCAGAACCTTAAGTGGTGCCTTTTGCTAATGCTATGTACAGGTTCTTGTGATTTGTTATTTTCTCAGTTTCCATGGAAACGTTTCAGACTTAGTTTCAAAATGGAGGGATGGGCTTCGTTCTCAGAGCACAGCTAGAAAAACATTTCATATCTTTCAACAGATCTTGGCAGATATATGATGCAGATCTTGAAATTGTGACTTTGTTGATTACAGATATATGGCATTTATAATTTTCATGAATTCCATGGAAACAATTCAAACTTAGTCTAAAAAGACAATGAGTAACTGTGAAATGATTTGTCCTTTCAAACATGTGGGGGCCGGGGGGGGGGGATATGTCATCTTCTGATGACTCTTGTTCAATACTGTTTGTAACTGATGACAGTAAACCTTTGATTATGTAAATGGTAGTTTTTCAAAGAAATCTTCTTTGATGCAGATAGTATTAAAACAGAACATGATAAAATAGCATTGTTCTAAATCTCCATGAGGAGCAATGTCTAAATTGTGAGCTATCATTGGTTATCATGGTTATTTATATAATCATTTTGACCCATTCCTGCATTGATTTCACTTTTCCTTGTTTTTGTGGTCTGTTTGCATCAACAACAGATCCAGATTGAATATCCTTTTTCTGCAGTTCTGTCAGTTTGTCAGCCAATTTTGTGTACTTATTGTCCAGTCAACAATTTTTGTGTGAAACATGTATTTACTTGTAATGCATCTTGTACCGTCAGGTGGGACGGAATAATTAAAGATGTCTGAAAAGCCAATAAAGACTGGAACCAGGGTTGAAGTTGTGGGCAAAGGTGTTGTCGGAACAGTTGCATATATTGGAACAACACTGTTTTCAAGCGGTGAGTGCTGCTTCAGAAAATTCATTTTCTTGAACATTTTTTAGAAGAGTTTTTGGACTTATGATCTGTTACCCTGATTTATCCTTGTCTCATAGAAAGAAAACCATTTTGTTATGAACTTTGACATTTCAGGGAAATGGATCGGAGTTGTGCTTGATGAACCTAAGGGCAAGAACAATGGCACTGTGCAGGGCAAGACTTACTTCCAGTCTCCAGAGGGACATGGCATCTTTGTCCGGCAGTCCCAGGTATACACACATCTGGCCTCATGTCACCTTCTTGTCATTGAATGTCTTTGTGTTTCAACATGTTAAGACGACAGTGTATCAACACAATAATTATGTACTATGGAATCTGTCTATTATGGCCATGGACTGACTCATTTGTCTGGAATATGAAGCAGTTCCAATTAGCCAACTTTTGTCCGTTATTGTAGACACTGCCATGATGAGTTACCTTATATAACCGTAAATGTTTCTCATTGCAAGTTTATTGTCTGGACTGTTATTTTAGTCTGTAATCCGTACCTGAGAGAGTCCAAATTATACAGAAGACTTTGGTGATGAATTAAGAACCATTTTGCTGAGACTCAGAGATTAGTCTGCATCTGACAGATTCCTCTGTATGTAAATATTTTCTCATTTAGGATTAACATGACACAGCATACATGCAGTATCCATGCGATCAGGACAGTCAGTGTTTGAAGGGGATGAGTGATTGAGAAAACACACTGTTAGGGATAATAACTTCTAGTTTGTCACACTCAGCCTGATTTCCCAGATTCTGTTATCAAGCTTTAATGTTCAGTGCTCCAGGTCGATAAGGCAGGAAGAATGTATGCAAAGAGCCTATCAGCATGATCACACATATATGTCATCGTTATTTGTGTCAGTTGATTTATGTTACATAAAATATCGTGGAAGATTTGACGTTATTGCTGAGTAGATTATTGACCAGTTTATTGTATCAGATTGTGGCTGTTGATGACCCTGCCTCTGCTCCTGCCCCTGCCACACCCGCAGTGAAGACACGCCCATCCCCTGGTGATGGGAAGACGCCAGCCAGGAAGTCTGGTCTGCGGCCACCTAGCTATGTTGGGAAGAGTAAGTGGATACTTGCTTGGTAGTCCACAACAACAGTTTCTGTGTTGTTGTTTGTATTCAAAATCTGTGAATGGGAAGACACAGAATAACTAAACATGATAAAAGTGAATCTTGTTGCAAACAGAAAATGTGGTATTGTCATAGATTGTCAGGTCTGAACAGAACAAAAACAATTGTCCTTTGAAACTCAAGAAATTGATAACCAGTACAACTGCCTTGGTCGTGGTGGTGTTCTGAAAACAGGAACTCTTTTTGTTAAATATTTTGTGTGATTCTGTGTTTGTTTCCATAACTGTAAAGATATTAGACCATGAGACAGAGTACTGTTTCTATAGTGGCTTATGATAAGAGTCCTGGGTTTGTGTTGTGGGTCTGTGTTGTCACATTGCATGTGTTGACGTCACAGATTTTGTATTGTTGCAAACACTATTTTATGCTTAGTTTATCATGGTGTGCACCAACTATGTTGAAGTCACTCACTGACTCAGTGACTAGCTGTGTATTGCAGGTAGTGAGAGTATACCAGACTCCACAGCAGCAACTGCCTCCCCCAAGAAGGAGGGAAGCGTACCAAAGGACAGTGCCACCCCTGCACAGGGTCGACGAGAGAGTGGCATCCCAACCTCACGACTACCCCGGTCCAGCAAGGAGACAACGCCAGTTGATGACAAGCCAGCTACTGCTCTCCCCACCCCTGCTAGGCAGTCCCCACCTGGGGCCTCCACCCCTGCTCAGCAGTCCCCACCCGAGGAAGAGAAAGCGCCAGCTGTAGTTGAGAAGCCAGCTCCAGTTGAGAAGACAGCTGTAGTTGAGAAGACACCTGTTGTGGAGGCTCCCAGAAAGGTAATTAGTATCTAGTCTGAATTTGCTGTGCAGAGTTGCACCCCTTTGACTCACCTGGAGCCTGATTGTGAGCTTGAATCCTGATTCACCTCTGTCTGTCATGCTTCTTGGCTCATTGTACTCCTGATTTCACACAATAAATCCCTATTGGTTTCAGTATTGTGGTATATATCTAAGTTCTTCATAACATGGGGCTTTTTTTCCACATTAAACTAATGCACCAGATGTAACTGGTGTTGGTGGGTGTAGTTAGTTTATCGCTTCACAAAGACACAGATTTTCATATCCAGCATGAGTAAGCATGGAAAGTTATGAATGTTGCACATGAATTATGCAGTTATGTGATTGACAGAAGCCCTTTTTTCAGTAGGGTGTCTGACAGTGCAAGAAAAAATCTGAAGTAGTGATGTTTGTCCACAAATGCCTGCGGTGTGTTTGTTATTTGCCATGGGGGGAGGGGATATAGGTTTGAGCTCTGTTCATCCATTCCTCCATCTGTTTGAGACGATGGGGACAGATTTTCTCTGAAAACATTATAGACCCAAATTTGGTAGGTGTTTTCAGGACTTGAATGCCTTGATGGAGTTGAAAAAATGGAAACCGTCATGCAATTTGTTACCAAGTTATGGCCTATGGTATGAGTTGCTTGACTTAGTGCATGGCATCCCCAATGGAGACAGATTCTCCCAAAAGATGTTATAGATAGAGAAACCAAATTTGGTTAGTGTTTTCAGGACATGAATGCTTTGATGGAGTTCGAAAATGGAAACTATGTTACATTTTGTTATGTCATGCATTCCTGGACTCAGTGCACAGTATCCCCAATTTGGGGCAGGTTCCCCAGAAACTGTTATAAATAGGGAAACCAAATGTGGTATGTGTTTTCATGTCATGAATGCCATGGTGGAGTTCACATACAGGAACTAAAATAAGAACACAATACTGTGGTGGAAGATATTGATGACCATGTCTTCTCGTTTCCATTGTAATCCATCATGATGGACATATGTTGAAGTCATGTGCTGTGGCTATTCATTTGCACAGGAACTATTGTACAGTGTCATTTTTGTGTGTGTGCTGATGCCAAATGCTTTTCTAATGCAGTCTCCCTCCAAGCCTGATGTAAGTGCCATGACAACGTCAATAGATGACAAGATCTCCAATCTGCAGCAGCAACAGGAGATTGAGGGCCTACAAGCTGAGGTGAAGGACCTCAATGAGAAACTGGAAACACTGCGGATCAAGAGGACCGAGGACAAGGGCAAGCTGAAAGAGTATGAGAAGGCCAAGATACAACTGCAGCAGGTGAGTGAAAGTCCATGCTAGACAACTGTGTCAGATCGGTTATTCAGTCTCCACCATCCTATTGCTGAAATATGCTGAGTGTGGCTTTGAATAACTAACAAACTATGTTAACAAGCACTTCATCAATGCACAGCCAAATCTGTAAATCTGCAGTACAGTCAAGTCTTGTTAATCCGACCTCTGTTTATCCGATAATCAACTTTATCCTACGCTTTTGTCAGTAGCAACTTGAATAAACATGACTTGTCTCATTTATTTAATCCGACATCCTCGTTAATGCGACAATTTGCTGTGTAACGGACGATGTCGGATTAACGAGACTTGACTATATATGCAGCAGTGATAAGTTGTTTTTTTGTGATCTATTTGGAGTCATGCTTATGCAGTAGGTCTGACTGTAGTTAGGGATGATCAACATGGCTCCTGATCAAGTGATTACAGACATGTTTAATGTCCTTGTCAGCTTCAAGAGTACAAGATTAAGATGCAGGAAACATCTGCCGACCTTCAACGGCAACTTCAGGCGTCCAAGAAGGTAAGAGATTGATTTGTTAGGTGGATCATGTTTACGCAATACTTTGTGTGTTTGTTTAGATGTTGTTTTTGTCATTGTATTATCTGTACATCAGGGGAAAAGTTAGGCATAAGAATCTCCCCTTTCATTCAAGCCATGTTTACATTGTCTACAGGGGTGGTGAGGTAGCATAGTAGTCAGAGCATTCATTTGAAACGCTGAAGACCTGGGTCCCACTCCCCATATGGATACAATGTGTGTAGCCCATTCTTGGTGTCTCTCCTCATGAGATTGCGGGAATGTTACTAACAGTATTGTAAAACCAAAGTCACTTGCTCACCCATTGTCTACAGAAGTTGGGGGTCACAAGAAACATGTGGGTCCTGTAGAGTAATGAAATGGTTTCATCAGCTGTACTGGAAGAAGTGGTAATCACTTAGTCACAAGATCTTTATATTTGTTTACGAAGAATATCATTTTGCAAGATATTCTACTTCTTATACGTTCTGGAAGCATATTTCTTCTTGAGTGAAATCTGTTTGTTCTAACTTCTCCCAAAATACTATGTATAGGAAGTGAAGGACATCCAAGAGGCCTTTGAGCGATACAAGGATGAAATGGCAGATGTTTCTGAGACAATTGAGATTGCAACACTTGACAAGGAGATGGCAGAAGAGAAGGCAGAAACTCTGCAGGTAGAGATCGACACCATGAAGGAGAAGGTTGAGGAACTGACCCTTGACCTGGAACTTCTCAGAGGAGAGATCAGTGAGAAAGGTCAGTCAAGCTTGTTTTTCTGGTCTGTTGAAGTAGATTAGTAATTTGTTAAAATCATTAGCATCAAAGTCTTAAAAATTATGTGACACTGTGGCTTCTCTCTTGAAACATTGCATGATTGATGAGGATGAGCCCTCATCTGTTTGTATACATATCAGTTTTATTAGCAAGAGACATCTTGATTTCCAATCTGTATCAAGTAGTTAATATCCATGACAGATTATATGTGTCAGTGTCAACCTTCGCCTGTAGTCATTGTTTAAAATGTTGATGTTAGATGGACATGGGTATCGTGCGTAAAGACATTCCCTGATCGATATTTTAGGCACAGATGGCGTGGCAGCAAGCTATGAACTGAAACAGCTAGAGCAGCAGAATGAGAGGCTGAAAGAGGCACTTGTCAAGTGAGTTGCAGCTCATCACAGTTTGTGTTGATAAAGTAGCAAGATATGTGAAACTTTGAAATGTATGTAAATGTGTATTTGTGTGTGTCTGCATGAGAGAGAGAGAGAGAGGTGTGGAGAATACCTATGTGTATGAAACATGTACATTTGAAACCTCTGTGAGAATGAAGAACATGTTTGTATGTATATGGGGAATCTCAGTATGTGAGGTGTATCCGAGTGCAGATCTCATCTGTTTTCATGAAAGAACTTACTTGCTAAGGGACCGTTCATAATTTCTGGCTAGGGGGATGATGATGATTTTTATGGAGAAGCGTGTATGTATTTGTGTATGTGAATCACCTTTTTTGTTTCCCTGGTTTTGAAATGCATCCAAAACATTGCTGTATGTGAACTACCATTGAATTCAGGATGCGAGACTTGTCCAATCAGGAGAAGCATGATTCCCAGAAGATGGCTAAGCAGAATGAGAAACAAGCTGTAGATATTATCAACCTGAAGAAGGACAAGGAACGTCTCCAGTCTGAGGCCTCAGAGATGCAGGAACAACTCATTGAACTCAAGGAGCAGGTTGGTTGTAATTTTAAGCAGTACTAGACATATACACCAGTAATAACTATGTACCTTACATTGCTGTACAATCAGACTAGATCTGAAGGACAATTTTAACATTGAATAAACTTGTTGAATCCATTCAGAATTAGCTTGACATTTTTGTATTTACCTGGATTCACTTGCAGAATTGTTACAGTTGTATTTTACTGTAACTTCTGTTATCTTCTCATTCTGCTTTGGCTCTGATAACTCTCTGCATATATGTGTTATGTGGGCTAGCAGTCTCTTTTGAGTTGTATCAGTAGAACTGGTGTAGGATTGTAATTCATTTATTCAATTCATTGGTGGAATTCTCAGTGAAAGTGATGTCCAACAATCAAGATCTAAAAGCCTATCTGAGACACTGATCAGTAACTCTGGTTTCCATGGTTACAGGTAGATGCAGCACTTGGTGCTGAGGAGATGGTTGAGAAACTGACAGAGAGGAACCTGGAACAGGAGGAGAAGATTCAACAACTTCTCGAGGAGAATGCAGATCTGGTATGTCATGTGATGTTGGGTAGATATCAACCTTTGTTATGTCATGTGATGAAATATGGTTGATATCAACCTATAGTATGTCATGTGATGATAAATGATAGATATCAACCTGTGGTATGTCATGTGATGATAGATGGTAGGTATCAGCCTATGGTATGTCATGTGATGATAGATGGTAGATATCAACCTGTTGTATGTCATGTGATGATATGTGGTAGATATCAACCTGTGTTATCATGTCATGTGATGATACATGTTAGATATCAACTTGTGATATATCATGTGATGATATGTGGTAGATATCAACCTGTGGTATGTCATGTGATGAAATGTGGTGAAATCAACCTGTGTTATCATGTCATGCGATGATAGATGTCTGATATAAACCTGTGTTGTCATGTCATGCGATGATAGATGTCTGATATAAACCTGTGGTATGTCATGTGATGATATATGTTAGATATCAACCTGTGGTATGTCATGAGATGTATTTTAGGTATCAACCTGTGTATCTCATTATGTTTTGTTGGATATCATGGTATGTCATAAGCCGTATGTCTTTGACAACTGTGTCATGTCATGAGATGTGATATGTCATGCAGTATTTATTGTGGTCTGATGTCATGCCTTCAAATGGCTGTCTGGCGTTGCAGGAAGCACTGCATGAAATGAATGAGGAACTGCAGGAGAACACTAGAGAGACGGAACTGGAGTTGAGGGAGGAACTTGACCTGACACAGGCGAAGGTCACAGAGGTGAGGTCAAGGTCAACTTGTTTGAATGGAAGAAATGAGAAATGGGCAAGAAATAGCTCATTTGATTATGAAATTAACAAAACTGTTTGGACTCAATTTTACGTCTGCATTTCTTCAGGATGATTGAAAGTATCCAGTTACAGGAAAAAATATTGGGTAGCTTTATAACGTAAGTTATGAATGAGTAAAAGTGATCACATGGATTTGGGCTGTTTCAGACGCAAAGGAAATTGGATGCCACTCAGGAAACAATGGCTGACTACGAGGCCACCATCAGCAAGTTCCGTGACTTGGTGTCCCAGTTGCAGGTATGTTGTAAACTTCTCTATATAATGATTTATTTAACCAATACGGATGTCACTGAGTGTGTATGGTTTTATTCTGCCTCTAGCAATATTCCTGCTATGTCATATACTGGGAGACCAGAATTTGGCTTCTGACAATGTACACATGTTGGGAATCAAACCTGGGTACATGGTGTAATGAGCGATTGCTTTTACCACTAGGCTACCCTACTGCCCCAAAGATGTACCTGATTTATCTCTTATGTTTCCTTGTTTCGATGGTTACAGGATGCTAACCGAGAGTTACGCAGCAAACAGCAGGAATCAGAACACAAAGCAGAAACACCAGCCATTGAGATGTTTGACTTCAAGGCCAAGTTTGCTGAATCTAAGGCTTATGCTAAGGTAGACCGACTTGTTGATCCAACAACGCACACTGTATGGATGTCATGTAGTATGAACTTCACTGGCAGTGTAGTTACCCATGCATTGTTGACTGTTGTAGTGTAGGTTTCACCACACCAACCTTTGCTCCATCTCCGCATCTGTAGGTTTACCAAGACAAGGAAGTAAACCGCATCTTCCACTTCCTGTTCGTGTATTACCATGTGGCTTTAAGCTGTAACTCACTCAACACTCCATTCTCAAATAACTAATGCTCTATCTTTATTAGATCTTATATTTATGCCAACTTCACTTTGTACACACAGTTTAAATGTTTGTACCTGTACATACACAGAACGTTACATGGAAATAACTGTATGGAACAAATATCTTGTGTATACATCTTCTTGTTTCCCTTGATGTGATAGACATGAAACACTTACATATGTTTCTGATACACTTAATTTCCAGTGTCGTTGCATGTGTAACAGCTGAATGTTTGTTTTTGTTCAAATTTGATGATAGAAGTTTGTCCAAATCCGCAGCTTTGTTAGTATGTTGACATGTGAGCATGTACCTTGTATTCATGTGTACTAACTGGCATGCGCTGGATTAACAGGGGTGGAAAAATGTTTTTGATTGTTAAGCCCTGTGAGTTGTTTTGAATTTTTAACAAGCCGCCAAACCATATTGCTGGTAATGTTTATGGAAAGCATCCTTTGATCCATGTAGACACAGAATGATAAGGAAATAACGAAACGTTGTCAGAATTGTGGTTCTTAAAGTCTTCAAAAGAAATGTCTTAAGCAACTGAACCTGTTTCCTGTATATACTTATACATTGAAGAAAGATTTGGACTATATTTTAGCGGTATATATTGATGAACGAAAAGGTCTGACTTAAAATGGATAAACCGCATGATTTTACAGAGGAACTATAGCAGACTGAAGGACTTGGTTGACCCTTAACTTTTTGTGAGTAGTACATGTATGTGTCTGCATAAGCCAGACCTTAGTTTCAGAGTCAAGAATGTCGTTTTTCCACCCTTGGTTAAGCTTATATAAACTGCATGCATGTAACGAAGTGTATTAATGTGTCCATCTCACTGTACCATGACAATGTGCACACTGATGTCTGTTTGTATATGTATGGCTGTAGGATGACATGGCCAGGACGTGCCCCAAACGGGACCCATTGTCCTACCAGAAGGTAACAGCTTGTCACGGCAATGGTTGTTCACCTGTCTGCTGCTCTTTCTCTTGTTTGAGTTCAGTTCTTGATGTTACATGTATCGAAGTGAGAACAGTAATCTGACAGTCACACTTATCATGCATAATGGTAAGATTTAGACAGTAATACAGTGTTTCGGGAAAGTGGAAATAACACTTTGTTCTGACTTGACAGTATATAATGGATGAAGGTATTCAAAATCCCAATCAGATCTTGTTCTACTGTTTTTTTCTTATTGGAGTAATTCAAGGAAAAACATACTTTTAGTTCTTTAATTATGTAATGTAACATCATTTGTTTTTGTTACTTTGGCTCAGGGATCAGCTGTGTTTTGTTAATAAGCTTGGGGCTTCCCACTATTCTCTCTCTCTTGCAGAATGTTTTCTTTACAGATTGTCTCCCCTGCCAAATTGTCTTCCCTGGAGATTTCCCCATGTATAATCTGTCAGTTATTAAACTGTCACCTGCTTAACATAAGAAGAATGTTATGTATATATAATTGCTGGTATGTGTTGATACGGGAATGCACTACAATGGGTATTTTTATAATATGCAACTGATGGATGTATTGGCAGGTAAATTAATATAGGGTTTTAGGATGTTTAATGGAAAGAATGTTATCCATAGTGATTCCTGTGCTCATGTGTTGGACAGCATTCCTAGGTCTCATGTTCTTTTAAATTTTGCTGCTCCTTAGATTTATGGCATCCTTTCCTCAAGAAAGATTCACTGAAATTGGTGGTGGCTTATTATCATGTATTATTCATGGTTAGTTAACATTTGCGTGTGGGATTGTGCCTGGATATCAGCTGATATCTTGTAGTGTATAGATATGGTTGATGTGTGTAAAAGTGTTATTGTTGATGTTTTAGACCATTGACATGGAGTTGAGGAAGTTGGAGGTGCACCAGGCCAACTCTCATGTCCAGATGCTGCTGTCATTTATGCCAGATTCCTTCATCAACAGAGGAGGTGGGTACAATGATGTCCTTATGTGAACCACGGTGGTTTTTGAACCACATCTGTTCTGGTATGTGAATATCACTTGATACGGAATCTGAATCTCATCTAATCTGGTATGTGAATCTTATTTGATTTGGTTTTTGAATCTCATCCGATCTGGTATGTGAATCTCAGAAGATACAGTTTGTGAATCTGATCAGATTTGTTTTGTTAACTTCACCCGATCTGGTATGTGAATCTCACCTGATCTGGTATGTGAATTCCCTCTGATTTAATTTATGAACCTCATCTGACCTAGTATGTGAAGGTCACCTGATACAGTTTGTGAATCTCCTCTGATCTGGTATGTGAATCTTATTTGATTTGGTTTGTGAGTCTTATCTGATCTGATATGGTAATCTCATCTGATTTGGCTTTTGAACCTCACCTGATATAATATGTCAACCTCACCTGATTGGTATGTGAACCCCATCTGATCTGATATGTGAATCTCCTGTTATCGGCCATGTGAATTTCCCAAGTCTGGTTTGTGAACCTCATCGATCTGGTATGTGAATTTCACTTGTGTGGTATGTGAATCTGATTCTGATCTTTTATGTGAATCTCAAGTGACCTGTCATGTGAATCTGATGTTCTGACATATGATTTGATGTGTGCACTGCATCTGTTTAAGGGGATCACGATGCAGTCAATGTCCTCCTCATGGTACCACGGATCATCAACAAGACAGAACTACTTGCCTCGCAGGTGAAAGACAAGGTATGTATAGGTTAAAGTGGATATCGTGATGGGAAGTTTACAATATATACATTTATTGTATGCCCTTGTAGGCTAAGGATAATAGTACGGGGTGAAATACGGATGACGTGGTCAAATTCCGTATTGCATGCACTGCTGGTCCATGTATGACTACACTGTGATTTGTTTATTAATTAAGAGATTAATACTAGGTATGAAGGTATTCAATAAATATAGAATGTCATACTTGTGCATTTGGATGTTTTTTATTTAACACAAAGACGTCACCTCCCAACACATCTTCTCATTCAACACAAAACATCCAAATGCTCTAGGATGATTTTCTATATATATGGTATTTATATTATACACATAATACATGATTCATATATAATGTATACATCAAGCTCAGCGACATAATTAACACATGATTATGAGGCGTTAAAGAAACACATGAAACTGAAGGCTGACAAGTGATATGTTGGTTTCAGTTTGAAATTGTTGACGCCATCACCCGTGATGACGTGTTGAAGAGCCACAAGGCTGAGCAGAACAGCTTCGCCCATGAGCTTGTGTTGATGTTGAATACCTTGCAGGGCATCATGAGACAGTATGAGAGGTACGTGGAGAAGCTTGAGTGGACATGATTTGCCTTTTTGTTTGTGATGGGTGTCACCACTGGAGAGAATACAGCTCTTTGCAAACAACTACTAACAGCATTGTTTACTGATTCATAAACACATGCCAGTGGTAAAGTGTGTTGTCGTTCTGTCCATATTTTGAGTATTATCTGCAAGAAGTAATCTGAATTGACAGGTTTGAGCAAGGATATTCAAAAGTTATTGGTGCAAAAACTCCATCTCTTATATATTTCAAGTTTACCCCAGATGGTCAGGCACAGATATGTGGTTGGTTATATGCCATGACACACAGTGTGGATTGATGCTCACATCAGTCACTAGATTGTCTGGTCCAGACTCAGTTAATCATATAGCACCACAAATATACAACCCAAATCAAGTCTGAACATGTGTTCAAGTGGAGCTGTGTGAATGTGTGTCTAGTGGAGCTGTGTGATTGTGTGTTTACAGTGCTCTCAGCACCTGTAGCACTGAACTGTTCACCAAGATTGGGACTTTGCTGCCAGAGATGATGGCTCATGAGAAGGCTGTCGACTATTTCATAGACTTGTTGCGGAAGGACCAGGTGAGTTCCTGCTCAGCCAGGTGATCCTGTCAGTGGGATTCAGGATCAGCTGGGTATTACTGTCAGTGGGATTCAGGATCAGCTGGGTATTACTGTCAGTGGGGTTCAGAATCAACAGGGTATTACTGTGAGTGGGATTCAGGAGCAGCCAGGTATTACTGTCAGTAGGATTCAGGATCAGCTAATTAATGCTGAGAATGGGATTCAGGATCAGTTAGGTATTGCTGTCAGCTGGATTCAGGATCAGATAGGTATTGTTGTGAGTGGTTTTAGGATCAGCTAGGTGTTACTGTCAGTGGGATTCGAGATCAGCAAGGTATTCCTGTCAGTGAGGTTCAGGATCAGCTAGGTATTACTGTCAGTGGGATTCAGTGGGGTTATTTGTGATCAGTTTGATATTCTGGAATCTGGGAGGTATTCCTGGATCAGTGTGTGTTTTGAGGTCATTGGTGCATTTCAGGGTTGGTCATTGTCTATTTCTTGGACCAGCAATGTTATTCTCAGGAGTGTACGTCTGATTTCTATGATCAGTGATGTTTTTCTTGGATCAGTTTTGTATTTCTAGGATCAGTGGTGTCGTTTTAGGATCAGTGGTGTACTACCGGGATCAGTAATATATTTCTAGGGCCAGTGGTGTACTTCTAGGATCAGTGGTGTACTTCTTGGATCAGTGGTGTACTTCTTGGATTATTGGTGTATTTCTGGGATCAGTAGAGTACTTCTGAGATCAGTGGTGTGCTTTTAGGATCAGTGATGTATTTCTAGGATCAGTAGTGTACTCCTGGGATCAGTGATGTATTTCTTGGATCAGTGATGTACTTTTAAGATGAGAGTTGTACTTTTTGGACGAGTGATGTATTTCTGGGATCAGTAGTGTGCTTCTTGGATGAGTGATGTATCTCTAGGATCAGTGGTGCGGTTTTAGGATCAATAGTGTACTTCTGGGATCAGTGATGTGCTTTTAGGTTCATTGATGTATTTCTGAGACCAGTAGTGTATTTCTGGGAACAGTGGTGTTTTTCTGGGATCAGTAGTGTACTTCTTGGCTAGTAGTGTACTTCTGGGATCAGTGGTGTATTTCTAGGATCAGTGGTGTATTTCTAGACCAGTGGTGTATTTCTAGGACCAGCCGTGTAATTTTAGATCAGTGGTGTATTTCTAGGATCAGCAGTGTATTTCTAGGATCAGTGGTGTATTTCTAGGATCAGTGGTGTATATCTTGGATCAATGGTGTATTTCCAGATCAGTGGTGTATTTCTAGGACCAATGGTGTATTTCTAGGATCAGTGGTGTATTTCTAGATCAGTGGTGTATTTCTAGGATCAATGGTGTATTCCTAGATCCGTGGTGTATTTCTAGATCGGTGGTGTATTTCTAGGATCAATGGTGTATTTCTAGATCAGTGGTGTATTTCTAGACCAGGGCCGCGTTTCACAAAACTCTCGTAAGCCTAAGATCTCGTAACTTTTCTCGTAGCATCCGTAGCTCCTATGTTTCAGTATAGGAGGCACAATGGCTACGACAAAACTTACGAGATCTTAGGCTTACGAGAGTTTTGTGAAACGGGGCCCAGTGTCGTATTTCTAGATCAGTGGTGTATTTCTAGGATCAATGTTGTATTTCTAGGACCAGTGGTGTATTTCTAGGACCAGTGGTATATTTCTAGATCGGTGTATTTCTGGGATCAGTGGTGTATTTCTAGGATCAGTGGTGTATTTCTGGGACCAGTGGTGTATTTCTAGATCAGTGGTGCATTTCTAGGACCAGTGATGCCTTTCTAGGACCAGCGGTGTATTTCTAGGACCGATGGGGTATTTCTAGATCATTGGTGTATTTCTAGGACCAGTGGTGTATTTCTAGGATCAATGGTGTATTTCTAGATCAGTGGTGTATTTCTGGGACCAGTGGTGTTTTTCTAGGATCAGTGGTGTATTTCTAGGATCAGTGGGATACTATTGGGAACCAGAACAGTATTGAATGATCTCATTGTAACGACTTCTCTGTTCTTGAATTTGTTGTGGTTGAATGTAACTTTTCAATCAATAGGTCAATATTAAAGAGGAAACATGTTGTAATCACACTGCCACTGATAATAGTGTCTTCCCTTTTTTGCACTACTCTGACTTTTCTGTTCTATCAGCTGGATGAGACGATTTCCCTGGAACTGCTAGAAAAGTCCATCAACTTCTTCCAGGTAAATCTCACTGACCTCTCTTGGTGCTGTGGAATGTAAGTGTCATATGTATGAGTCCATGAGTGTTGGTATTTATACCTTTGAGTGTGTTTCCAGGGCACTTTTCCTCACAGGATGATTAAAATGCCATTCTTTAACATAAGTTTACAGCAGTCACTTTAACAGGGCACCTGGGTGTGTAACTTGTTCATAAGATGCATGTTTTAGAGTCATCCTTGATATATCGATGGTATACATTCCGATTTACCATACCTCACACATGTCACTTTCTGATTGTATTATTTTCAGTGTACCCCGCTTACAGGCGATGTAATACTTTCAATGTACACTGCTGGGATTTCTGAACTTTTCTAGTGCTCCATGGTAGTACTTCTTTGCCTCCAATAACATTGAATCACACATGAAGCACGGAAATTGCTAATGTTTTGCGATGGAAGGGTGATAACTCTAAGTCTGTTTACTTTGTGTTGTCTGCAAAATGGCATTCAACAGAAGTGCTTCAAACAGTTCAAAATTATAATTCAGGTGTTTGGTAAGATAAATATGTTGTTCACTTGTCCCTCGGGGTACATGAGCCCATGGACCCCTCGTGACCAGTGAACAACTTGTAATATCTCCTGGATGCATCTATGGCTCAGCCTGATAAATTTATTGCCTCCCTTGACTGGCTTTTTTTCGAAGCTGGTGTCTACACAGCTCACTTTTGCTTCTTATGTTTTCTATCCCATTACACTTCATGCAGGGGCACTTTTAAGAGGTAGGAGGAATTCTTGTATATATTTTTAAATTTTCGGACCTGTGAATTTGTATGAATCCCCCAAATCTGAGTGGCATGGTGAACAAACCTTTGGAGCTGTGTATCTATCTTCATTGACACTGGCAAGCTTAGTTGTAAGGGCAGCTCAGCCGATCGGCTTCTGTGAGGTTGCAAAGGGAGGTGATAAAATTACCCTCAGGCGGAGGGTATCCAGGGTATAGTGGAGATTAATTAGAATGCGTACCTTGGAGATATCGACGATGGTTTAGAGTCCGAATGCTAGTATTCTGATAATCTCTGATGACCTAGAACCCTATGTTGGTTAGTGTTCAGGTATTTTGGTGTCTGTGAGTGAGACTCAAGGTGTCTGTGATTGTTAAACAAAATGTGTCCCATAGACGGAGAGCCTAGGCATTCTGGAGTTTGTGTTAGGACACATGGATATCTCATGGACTTGGAAACTTGAAACATAATGTGTTGTCTGCTGTGTCTGTTAAAGGGATGTTTCCACGGTTATGTACAGTTTACACACTTGTTGTCTGCAGCAACTGTACAGTGTGCACCTTGTGAATGAGAAGATGGACTGTACGACACTGCTGTCGGACCAGGTGAAGCAGGTGCTGAGTGCCTGTGACTGCATCACCACCGACATCACTCGTCTCAAGATCCTCCTCATGGTAATGCTCCTCTTCTTACTGTTGTTAGCATCTATAGATCGTTTTTATATTGCATTGTCATATATAGTTAAACCCTTTTTGATTTAATTACTAGTTTTAGATTCATATGTGATAATCTAGTTATTTTCCTGTCCTTTGTTGACAGGTTTTTATAATTTACCATTAGTTTCTATGTACAACAATTAATTGTTCTCATCACGATATAGCTGAAATTTAGCTGATGTGCCTTTAAATTTGAACTCACTCACTCCTCTTGTTACTCAGCCTCTTAATGTTTGTGTTGCACCTGTGTAGCATTTCTATTGGGGGTCATCTTTGTACAGAGACTGGCAGACAGTAGTTTTTATTCAAAGAAGTGTTAACTCATTTTACTGAGCATATGATTTACAGAGACAAGATAGCAGCTTGTCTAGGTGCTGATTTAGTATATCTTGTTTCAGCCAGGACAGGAGCAGAGTGAGTTCTCCATCCTACTGCGTGATTTGGAGACGTGCAACAATGATGCTCGCATGTGTGCCAGAAAGGTATGTATAACACAAGCGTCCTATTCCTAGATTGCGGTTTTAAGAAGGCCACAGTTAACCACATAAGAAAAGCAAGATTTCTGGTTGTCCACTTTTTTCTTGTGAATGACATGATGTTTGGAGAGTGTGCTTGATCCTTCACAATAAAGAAATTACCTGACATACATAATCTTGCTTTTCTTATGTATTCCACTTCTAAATGCCCTTCAAAGATTGTGTTAGCCTCATAGCTGCAAAATATCCTATACTCTGAAAAGTGAAACAGTATTCTTGAAAAGTGATATTATAACCATAAATAAGGCCCTTTGAGCATTCTCAGTTCAGTTGTCTTAAGCAGTGTCCCTGCATTATGACACAATGGCCGTGAGTTTAATATGTTAAATCACTGAATATTGAAATGTATGTAAAAGTCGGTGTTATGTATTTTAGATCAAGCGACGACTCCCACAGGAAGGTTCAGCCATCATCACACCACTGATGTTTGGAAAAGAGGTAATGTATGAAAAATGTGTTTGACTTGTTTTGTTAGAATGATTTGACAGTCTAACCTCTTTGTGGAGCAGTCACATAGATGTTGAATGCGATGTCCTTTGTAAAATATGATTATTTAAATGTACTGTAATTGATAAGAATATAAATTATAATTTTAGATTGTGAGGGTTTCTGTGCTGATGTAAATCCTGATCTTCCACTGATTCCTTGATGTCTCATCCTCAGGTCATTGAGCTGTTGCAGTCATGCACAAAGAATGTTTCCCATGTGGCCAAGTCACTGATCCACATTGCTAGTGGGGGCATGCAGCAGGCATCAGTCATGACAGGTAGGTGTCACTTAGACTCAGTCAGGGGCATTAGTTCTGTGTTGTGACAGGTAGTGTCACTGAGGCACTGTAGGAGACATTAGTTGTGTGTCAGGAGAGGTAGGTGTTACTGAGCCTCAGCAGGAGGCATTTGTCTTGTATCGTGGCAGGTAGGTGTCACTGAGACACAGTGGGGGCAATAGTTGTATGTTATGACAGGTAGGTGTCAGTGAGACACAGTGGGGGACATTAGTCATGTGTCATGACAGGTAGGTATCACCTAGACATAGTCAGGGGCATTAGTTGTATGTCATGACAGGTAGTGTCATTGAGACACAGTGGAGACCTTGTGCCATGGCAGGTAGGTGTCGGTGAGGCATTTGTCTTGTGCTGTGGCAGGTATCTGTCACTGAGGGGGCACAGTGGGGACAATAGTTGTATGTCATGACAGGTAGGTGTCACTGAGACACAGCAGGGGGTATTGGTCATGTGTCAGGACAGGTAAGTGTTGACTAGACACAGTGGGGGGCATAGGTTGTGTGTTGTATATGTTAGACACTAAATTCCCTCTGTGTGATCTGCTACTGCACATTTTGTTTGTTGTCATAAGTACTATTGATGTATCATATTTTTTATGACAATTACTACATCAAAAAACATCCTAAGTTGCTCCTTTATGTAATTGTCCAACATTCATGTAAATCTGAGTATACTTTGGGTGACTGTCTATTTTAACTGTTTTCATTTGTGTGTGTTATTTTGCTTTTTTATGTTTGACTATCCTTTGGTTTATTTCCACACTTTATTTCAGGTTCATTATCTAATGTTATCTGACAAAAAAATATAATCCTGATTCAGATGATTGGCTATTTGATTTTTAATTTCTTCTGCACATTTGTTCATCAGATAAGAAATAATTTAATAGCAGGTACTATATTCGGGAGGAGTGGCCAGTTGTCATCAGTCATTTCAGATGCATTCAGCGACAGAGTGGAAATTACTCACGAGTCAAACCTGAATGTGTCGGTACTAGAATGATTAAATCTCAAGACAAATAATGGACCAATGCTGTTGTTGTTTTTGCTGTGATTACATCAGCTTTGTTTACGTTGCTAATGGCTGACATGTCTTGATTCTCAGCCGGGAACCTGGAGGCATATTCGGGTAACTTGCTTACCATGTCCATCTTGCCTGATATCGACAGTTCTCAGATAGCTGCTTGCTTTGTACTGTCTTGATGCAGTCTTCCTTTATTTTACCTTGTTATAGTCATTGAGATTCTACAACTCTGATCTCCCTCAAGTTGTGAAAACACTTTGATTATGTGCCCCAAAACAACCAGTCTTATTTGTTTTGATCATAGTTTTGATCATAGATACTGGGTTAAAGTTGTTGCCAGTAAAAGGTGACTAAATGGTGGCCATACCAGGTGACCTGGTTGATGATTGTGTTATTGTTCTTTAAGATGTGAATAGTTGCTCACAATGTCAACCACTGGATTGTCTCACCTGGAACATATACCTGGATCATTGTTCCAGAAGAGCATTGTTAGTAAATGTACAACAAACGAACAAGTAATATTTTATCTGAGTGAACTAAATTTGACTAATATGCAGCTTGGTTTTTCATTTACTGATTTGTCAATTTACCTGAAGTGAAGTTGTGGATGTTGGGTTTTATGTTTGTGAAAGGAAGCCTTCTGTAATGATCACCATGGAGATTTGATATTCTGTGGGTGTTGACTGGTGTTGACATTCCTAAGCTCAAAGCACTGAAATACCAGGAGGTGAAACTGTAACTTATCGTAACATGATAGACGATAATGGATGATTCCGGATGTTAATAAACAAAATTAGAGAAAACAATTATGTGAAAGATTACAGTTTTTAAAAAAGGCAGATAATTTACTGAAGGCCACAAGGGCTTGCAAATATTTGAAACCGCCAGCCTAATACAGTAACAGCTGGTGCTTGGCCTCCAGGCTGGCGCTAATTTCGAACATGGATCACTCGTGGGTATGCATCCAGACATTACTCTGTATCCTGATTCACTGAAATCTGTTGATGATCAATGGAAACAATATTTGATTGACAGGGTGTCTTAGGTATGTGTCAGGAGTCTCAGGACAAACAAAGACGAGAGATCAGAGTTGTGAATGTCCATGGCTATGCATGATGTGTTGGACCATATTATTAGACCATGTTATGTAGATCCAATATGTTTGTCATATCTTGGTGTATTGTTCATGTTCTGTCATCTCTGAGACATATGCCAGCCTTGTCTACTATATCTCTCTTAGACATGAGTCAGCTATGTCCATGTACATCTTCTATGGTGACGTTTTTGTTTTTCAGATCTGACACTAATAATTCTGAATCAATATTTTTGCTTTGTCTGCACAATATTTCCTGCACACATATTAACTTTGTGAGGTTGTAACAGTCCTAAAGCAGTTACACCTTTTGTCATTTGTATTTTCTCTTTACTGTTTTGTCTCAAATGTTCATTAAGTTTGGACCACATGGAAATTGTTCTGCCAGAAATTTGTTGTCAAATCAGACCAGTATTACACTGAAATTGTATGGACAGTCTTGTAAATAATGGTGAAATAGTGCTTTAGGAGTTGAAACAGGTTTTTATTGTTACTGTAAGTGAGAATGAGCTTTGTGACACTGAACTCCTTTGCAATGAGGAATTTATTGACTCAGAATTGTTCTGTTAGTGCAGACATCCTCAGTATACTAACTGTTCTTGTCCATCAGAGGTCTGACTATGCATACTGCCTGCCGTGAGGACTTTCCATCAAGTCTGATCCTGCACAATGTCAACAACAGCTTGAGAAGCTGGTCCTTGACCTTGATGTTATGTTATTGTAGTGTAGGAGTTACCTCCCTTTATTTCCTTTCCTGTTGCCTCTTACCAACCATGTAACAAAGCAAAATGTGTGCATATCATGAGATGCATCGCACATATAGTGTGTGCCTTAGCTGACTGAGACTCAGTCAATATGGTAATAATATATAATTTTGATAGTAGCAAACAAACCCATTTTAAAGGAAAAGGAGCCCCAAGGGCGACCAGAGATTTAGAACCGGAGGAAATCTAGACTTTCTTCATTTTAGGCTTTAGCACGCAGAGAAGGCTTGGCAGTAGGTAAAATAATGTGGTTCAGGGACTGTGACAGAGACTGTTGAAGCAAGAGTAGAGTAACATTCAGCCTTAGAAGTTTGTATTATTTAGGTGGCGTCCAAATTATTAATGTAAACCTTGTTTGAGAAGGTTGTAACAGTCTATATAATAAATGCTGAAAATGGTTCTGAAGGCAAAATTTCGCTGAGTAGATATTCGTCATGATGTTATGAACTGTGCCTTTCCATATGCTTTTAATTTCACCAATTCTTTCAGTTGAATTATCTGGAAGAGTTGGATTTGTGTTCCATGTTTCAAACACCAAGT
This sequence comes from Haliotis asinina, assembly GCF_037392515.1. Taxonomy (NCBI): domain Eukaryota; kingdom Metazoa; phylum Mollusca; class Gastropoda; order Lepetellida; family Haliotidae; genus Haliotis; species Haliotis asinina. Next base: position 8,130,141 of record NC_090294.1, on the reverse strand, counting down.
TTACAGAGGCAAAGGTTTCAAAAAATCAGGGGAGGTAACTCTGTATCTGGATAGTAGATGTATTTTCGATACATGATCTTGTCCATATATTTGTGTATTTACTAACACTTGGAGCCCTAATCATCATCACAATCATCATTTTCATCAAATGAGGTTTCCTGTTTGCAGCCAGTGATATCCTTTGTTTCTGTTTTCACCTTTGTGTTTTGTATTGATGTGCCACAATCTCCCACTTTACAGAGAGGGAAAAAAAAGGCAAGGATGAGGTATTTCTTTACTAACTGTAGCTGAGCGGGACGCAGGTGGTTGTTGAGCTTCATCATCCATGGGGCATATAGACTATGCAGACTAGTAAATATCTGGCAGACTTGTGTCCATAACACATACATACTTAATACAGCTTACTAAACTTACATTGCTGCTTAGTCCTTGTTTACATATAATTACATTCACCGTGGTGGAAAGTTCCTCTGCCATATCTACAAGACCCAGAAAGTTTCAAGATTTCATAGATTTCTCTTTATTTATTAATATGATGACATGACAAAAGTTATAGAACTAGTTTCAGCAGAATTTGAATTTAGTCTCTTTTAGTCTCACAGCTTTAGCTTCACATATGAGGCAACTAATGGAGTGAGCTGGTCAGACTGATTTGGTTGGTGCAGGTTTTTTTTCTCAGTTTTTTTAAGCTAAGATTGATGGTTATGACTGCATTATCTGGTCTAGTTTGGGATCTTATAGCTTGAATAGTGGGGACTGGGGCATTAGTAAACAAACAAACAAACATGCAGCCTCATGTTTTTGCCTTCAGTGTTCAAGTTCTTGATACTAATGGGTCCCAGCTACTTACGCTGGTCATGAGATCTGACTAATCAAATCACTATGTGTGACTATGAAGACACTGAATGGCTATCACAGTATCAGTACCTACAGGCCTTAGTCACAGCGGTGGGGTAGCTGGAGGCTTAAAGCATCTGCTCATCACACTGAAGACCTGGGTTCGATTCCCCACATGGACACAATGTGAAAGGCCCATTGCTGTTGTCCTGTACTGTAATATTGCTGGCACCAACTGGAATGTAGTATTGTGTCATAAACAAGAAACAGCTGAGTTCAACATATTCCTGGAAGTAGTTGATCACAAGGAGAAACACTTGCTCCTTCTTGTATAGTAGATCTTCCTACAGATACTCCACAAACCTTCACATCTTAATGAAAGGAAAGCTGTACTTTGTTAAAGCGGAAATGGGCAAATTCTGCCACCTGGCTTCACCAATATTTACTTTCCATGTATTGTGAGGCACCAGATTTGCTACATCATATTGACATCACATTCAAGTACAGCTTTAACTTACCCAGGACAGACTAAGTGAATAGAATCATGATATGGTTCCAGAATTTGTATTTGGGAAGATCACATTAAAGCTTCACAGATCAGTTGTGGCGGCCTAATGGCATGCCATGACCTTCTTAAATTGATGACATGGTTGCCTGACAGAGTTCTGGCAATGTGGCAATGAGTGCAAATGCCAGTTGCGGCATTTAGACTGGGCAGATGGTTATCATTGGATCATTATCATGTACTAATGGTATGCATGTTATGAATGCAGAATCCTCTGTGGTGCTACTAACCTGCATGATGGCAGCTACCACGTAGCTTTTGCGCAATTACTGTAACTGGGGCACCATTCTCTTGGACTAGCCAGAGGGCAAGGTGTTGTGCTTTAGGGTATTTAGGGAGCACCACTCCATATATAGTAAGTTTAGAGTACAGGTTAAAATGTAATATTTGTTTTTGAGGAAATGTTAGTAAAGATGACAAAATGTTTAAAATAAGTTTGACTAAATCTCTTCTAGTAATATATCCAGGCATCTTTTCAAGTCTTTGGTGAGTGTAGTGTAATATGTAGTCTTGAAAGTAGCATTTTACACTTTGTCAATTTACAACGTTTTGTTTGGCAAGTGAGTGGAATTAGTGTTAGTGGAGTGGCAGAAGTGAGAAGGCACCCCACCCTTCCTCACCCTCACAGCGCTACAAACTTACTCTCATTTTATAACATCTTAATCGACTCTTAATTCAGTTATATCTTTAATCATTGCTGCATCATTTCCTCAACATTTGTGTCCGTGTTATCATAACTGTGACATCAGTAATCATAACATTTCATACAGTATATGTTAAAGACAGACATTGTGTCTCTTTATCACCCGAGGGGTATAATGTCTCTCTATGTCTGTCCACTACAAGAAGAGCTGGGTAAAATCTGCATTCTCATGACTTAATATCTCATAGGATATGATGTGGTTTTAGTTGTTGTTAGCAAGACAAGATTCTACAGAAGATGGAGTATGAGTATGTTGAGGACAAAAGTAAAAGTGTCTGTTCAGGACATGGTGCATTATTCACCCAGTATGCGCCTATGTCATGATACGGCCAGATATTTACTGGATGATGCGCTAGTGTCATGATACTGCCGAACATGTGCTGGTAGATATTTATTACTTGGCTTGATGTTAACTAGATGATGTACTAACTGACATTCACAATCTGTCCAGATGCTGAAGGTCTCATGCCCAAGAAGCTGGAGGAGCTTGCATACCAGGCAACAGACCGGGTCTACGGCAAGGAAGACAGTGGACCCTATGAGTGTCTGAGGTCAGTCAAGGGTGTAGGGTAGTCCAGTTAAGGCAGCAGACTGGCACACCATGGGTTTGAGAACACTAATTGTTAGTGTTCCCTGGTGTAAATACTGTGAAAGTGGTATGGTATGGACATAAAACCATGGTTTGCGTATTTACAAGCAGCTGTGATATAACTGAGTGTATACTTCAACGTGGAATAACTTGTTACATTTTTGTCTGGAAATGTATGTACTGGCTTCAAGGATTGTCGGAGATGTAGGGTAATGTGTGAAGCCCATTCCTGGTGACTCTGCCATGATATTGCTGAAATGTTGCTGAAAGTAAAACCATAATCACTCACTCATTTCAAGGATTGTCACTTTGATTCTGTATCCTCTTGATGTAATTAGTGGCAGAGTATGATATGTGTCCTGTGATTGCAGACACTCATTTGGTATTGTGGTTGGGACGATGAACAAGCTGGCCAATGCCATGGAGAATGGAGAGTATGACTTTGATGGCACCAGAGACATGACGGTATGTATGGTCTTGTGTGATATCTGTTGATTGTCCACAGGATATCGAGTTCCAGCAGCTGGACAAACATTGCAGGACATTCACACAGAGGTCACGACCTCGAAACGAATTCCAACGTCATCTAAACCTACAGACATGAAGATGTACTTTAAAATTTGATGTTGTGACAATGTATGTTCCAGCTGGGGAGTCCTGTTTGAGCTCTGCATGACAACATGTACTGTCATTGTAATCCAATTATTTACTTATTGTTAGTCTCAGTTGTATTGAGTGAAACACAGCAGAAATATATATGATAGTTGGAATGTTGTGAAAATATATACAACTTTCTAGCAGTGTTTGAAATTAAGGCAAGGGTACTTGTCTTATGCTATTGTTTTAAGTCAAAAACTCAGGTTGAATGAATTACCATGACAACAAATCCCACTAGACCAAAGTTCCCCCTTAATTTCAAACACTGACTGGGAGTGAGATGTTTGTCGACAGTTGATTTCACTCTTAGCTGACAAGATGGAAAGTTAAATTCCTTAACTTTAATTGTAACATGTCTGCACTACAGGATTGGCATTTGTTTAAGTGTGTGATATATTGACCTAGTGATCATAGAACTAAGAAGATCGTAACTCCCATGTTTTAAGATAGACTTACGACAGTTATAGAGCTATGATCGGTTTGTATAGTGGAACTCTAACCTTCAGTGATCCATGTGCCCCTCATATGCATGGTAGTGTTAGACTAGGTACACACGTCTGATGGCCTTGATTTTTTCTGGTGGTGAGAGCATGTCCTGTTAGGTCCATACTCGTATTTAGTTTCCCACACTGTGAGAAAGATTTGTTGGACCAATAATGTGGCCATTCTACGTGATGGTTTTGAGAAGTCATATTTGTAACCCTACCAATATTCCCATGCCATTGTTTTCCAGCCATCAGGATTTATTACTTCGTCCAAACCAGTGGTAACATTCACATGTGTATTGTAATTTGGATAAATATCTTTTCGTTTGTACGCCAAAACACAATAAATAATTGTCAACTATTGCATGTTAACTTTCTCATGCAGTGAAAATAAGAATAGTGTTAATTTCAGTTTGATTGTCTTCCTGGACTTGTTTTAATTGCTTCTTTTCAAGTTTTCCAGTGTAAAACATTTGGTTCATCTTGCATGAGACTTATAAGTGTAATATGTTGATTACAACAGTGTCATGCCAGCTTGAATGTATCTTAATTTCCATGACAACAGTGTGGTATCAGCTTGTAATCAACAGTGTGTCCATGAGTACAGTGTAATGTCCCTATTCAGCATATGACAAAAGTGTGGCTATCTGCTTATCACCATCCATGACTACAGTGTAATTTCAGTCTTTGTTGGCATTGTTTCCATGACAACAGTGTGGCTATCTGCTTCTTATCAACATCCATGAGTACAATGTAATGTCAGTCTTTGTTGGCATTGTTTCCATGACAACAGTGTGGCTATCTGCTTCTTACTAACATCCATGACTACAATGTAATGTCAGTCTTTGTTTGGCATTGTTTCCATGACAAGTAGTGGACAAGTTGATTGTGAGATGTGTGTTTGCATGCAGCTTTAATTGTCAGGTGGTGAGATGGCATTGTAATGGTTGTCTTAAGGTAGGGCTCAACAGGCTCAACATGGCAGATCCAGGCTCGAATAGGTCTTCAGCAACCCATGCCTGCCTCAAAAGGTGACTAATGGGATTGGGTGGTCAGGTTAGCAGACTTGGTTGATACATGACATCAGTTCCTGTTTGCTCAGATTGATGCTCATGATGTTGAACACTTGATTGTCGGGTCCAGACTCAATTATTTACAGACTGCTGCCATATAGCTGGAATATTGCTGAGTGCTGCGTAAAACTAAACTCACTCACTCACTCAACATGGCACCAAGAATTGTTAGTCCCAACCCTTAGATAGTGTGTTAAAGTATAATTAGATAGCAGACATGAGGAATAAATGGCTATTACAAACTGGATGATGAAATCAATGATGTTTTTCAAGTATTATTGTGATTAGAATTTTGGAAAAAAATTTACAGCATTATGTTCCTTAATTCTTGAATGGCAGGCCTTTAAACAACATTAGATTAACTCATTTGTTCATAGGATTACCCTAGATTAAAGTTCTAGACTTATGTACTCATCCAGATAACATTACCTGCACTCACTCACTCTCTCACCCACTGTTGGGGGCGGCAGTGTAGTGTAGTGGTTAAATCATTCGCTCATCATGTTGAAGACCCAGATTCGATTCCCCACATGGGTACAATGTGGGAAGCCCATTTCTGGTGACCCCAAAATATTGCTAAAAGCAGCTTAAAACTAAAGTCACTCACTCACTCGTAGATGATAAACCTTCCGATTACTTTACATTCTCTAACTCTTGTGTAAAAACCCTGGCATTTGACTGGCTTTTGACCTCTCATTTACTCACTCAGTCGAAACCCCAAGATTATCAGATACCATTCTCTACTACTAGCGTGTTTTAGGGTATGATGTCTAGCTGCAATATTTCTTCAGACCACATTAGCTGTTTGTGTCTGGAATGAGTTGTCTCTCTTGACTGTACCTACATTGTCTGTGATTTCTCTCACCAGGTGGTGCCACCAGTCAAGCAGCGTGCTAACACAGTTAGATCCCAGATTGCCGACATTGAGGTCATGAAGTTCAAGATGGATGCCAAAGACGAAGACATGAAGGAACTGAAGAAACAACTGCGACTCAAGGTAAGATGCAGGCCATGACTATTGAAACAGATTCGTCTAGTTCCTAACAGGAAGCACTTACTTCTTTCTACACACAGAGTATTTGTATTTCACATGATTTACATCCTTCTTTGTGTCTAAAGGAGAGATCTTTGTGTTTACCAACTTCTGTATCCTGATGACAGAAAGAGAGAGCTGTGAGCATGTTATTATATGTCCTTTAAAGGATATTATATGAGTGCCCATGTCATACCAGACGAGTGCCTAAATGTTGGTATTTCCCGAGCGAGTTTGAGAGATATACCAATACTTAGGCACGAGTGTCGTAAACATAGTATGTTATGGGCACGAATACAATATTCTGTTTATTACACTGAGGAAAATAAACCCAAATCTATTTTCAAACATGGGTTGACTACCTGCCGACTCTGCATGTAGAACGCAAAGTCACAGAAGAACCATGACATGGCAGATGCAGATGTGGCTGATCGCTCATGACGTCATGTCACTATGACAAGGTGATGCTATATCGTATAAAAACTATGACCCCCCCGATATGTTCGCCCTCATAGGTAATAAACTACTATATGTTAGTTCTCCCACCTCATGACGTTCAAAGTGATATTTAGCCCAAGGGCATTGTATAAAAAATATGAACCCCGTTATGTTCGGGGTATTAAATGTGTATATGCACTTCTCCTTGCATTTTCCCAGCAAGAAGAGCTCAGTGAGCAGCAGGTCCGAGTGGAGCTGGTTGAGAAGAAGTTGGAAAATGCCTCCAAGGATGGTGACAGTCGTGTGGACAAGATACAGAGGAAGCTAGATGAGCTGAACATCAGCATGAAGAAGAAAGAGAAGTAAGTGGTGTCTGATTGAGAAGTGACCCGTGAAGGTCCCGGGGTAGAATAGGCCTTCAGGAACCAATGCTTGCCATAAAAGGTGACTATACTTGTCGTAAGAGGTGACTAATGGGATTGGGTGTTCAGGCTTGGTGACTTGGTTGTCACATGTCATCAGTTCCCAGTTGCACAGATCGATGTGCATGTTGTTGGTCACTGGATTGTCTAGTCCAGACTTGATTATTTACAGACCGCCACCATATAGCTGGAATATTGCTGAGTGTGGCGTAAAACTCACTCACTCACTCACTGGGAAGTAGCTGGTGTCTGAAGATGGAAACTTAGATAGTTGATTACTAGAGGTGCTCTCTTTTCACCTCATATCATAGATCAGCCAGACAGGTAGATATGAGCTGCATTGGATGATGTTTTGGTAGGACTTAGGGAATTTTCACAGTACACAAACTTTGAGCTGACTTGTAAGCATCATGTTATACCTGGACAGCAAGAGCCTCCCTCAGACATTCATGTGTTTGTTTCCTTATTCCATGCCTTAACCAAAGATGTCATTGTTGTAGTTAATCACTCACTCAACCACCAAGAATGGAGTGCAGGGTTTACAGATCTCTGTTATGGACAGGACCCAAACTCTCCTGCTTGCTGTAACAACTGATCCACCTTTGACTTTATGGTGATGGTGTGACTTGACTTGTCAGTATTTGTTGCACACATAAATTGTTAATCATGCCATTGTTTTCACTGACCCACACTGTAAACATTTACAGTCCACAGTCTGTATCGATATTACAGTGATAATGCTGGCTGCAGTAAACTTGATGGAGCAGACTTTACAGGTTCCTCTCTCACTGGAGTTGTTATTTAGTCCTCCAGTGGCACAGTGTCTTACCTGATGTTGATGTTGCAGGGAGTTTGAGGAGACGATGGACACGCTGCAAAGTGACATTGACACCCTGGAGCAGGAGAAGCTGGAGTTGAAAGATAGGTTGAAGGTGTTGTCCAAGAAGACCCTCCTGGAGGGACTGACCAGACAGTCCTCGGGCCAGACAGGTGGGTGATAGGATGGTCAGACAGGTGGGTTGGAAGTGGTTGGACAGGTGGGTGATGGTGTGGTGAGATACGTGGGTTATAGGATGGTAGAACATGTAAGTGATGAGCCGATTGGAAAGGTTGGTTTAAGGGATTGGACAGGTGGGTAAAGGACCTGTTGGACAGGTTAGTTGCAAAGGGTCGGACAGATGGGTGATGGGGAGGTGAGACAGGTGTATGATGGGCTTGTTGGCCAGATGGGTGGCAAGGGGTTGGACAAGTGTGTGATGGGGAGGTCACAGAGGTGTTTGACAAAGGGTTTGACAGGTCATTGATAGGGTGTAGGACAGGTGGGTGATGGGGTTCAAGGGTGTTGGACAGGTTGGCGATGGGGTAGATGGACAGATGGGTGGCAATGGGTTCTTACAGATGAGTGGTAAGGGTGTTTTGCCCTATTGTTTGCACAGACTCCCTGCTATGAAGAAGTCAGGGAGGACTGGATTCCAGTAGTGATTTGTGTTGTGTGTTTCAGGTGCAGCCTCTACAGGCGGTGGAGTGGAGGCACCCATGCAGGACTCTCCGATCCTGCTGCAACAGGTGAGCCTTGCCAGGGGTGTCTCAGGATGTGGCTAAATGGCAAACAGCATTCTTTATTTGCTGAAGAAATTGTCAAAAATGAAACTGTGATAATTGAATTGTGAAGATCTGAAAACAGTTCCATGTTTTCTTGATGGTTAATAGTTAAACAGCTGTTGTCACTGGTTGTTTTAATGGAGAGTGAGATTGGATGATTTCAGGGTGCATGATTCAGCAAGGTACTTGAATCCATTTCATTCACAGTATACTTGTGGGAAATCTGTTTGTGTGAATGTTGCATTGTTTAATGTTTCAGAACAACTGCCTGCGAGAAGCATTGCGCTTTGTGAAGAGTGAAAACCTCCGTCTGAGAGCCTCCAAGATGAGGGTGAGTTAACATCTTCAGAACTGTCATCTGATATACTTTGGAACCACTGTCCATGGATGTGTTCTAAGAATCCTAGGACTCTTTGCAGTTGTGTTCTGTGACAAAAAAACTGTCAGTGATAAGGATACTGACCTGTTCTAAGACCACTAGTCTTCTCTGCTGATTTGTTTTAAGACCATCCCTCTCCTAAAATGTCTTGTGATGTCTTCTAAGACACCCTAGAGGTGTCTAGTGATGTGCTCTACGCCCACTAGAGGTGCCTAGTGGTTGTCTAGTAATGTGCTCTAAGCCCACTAGAGGTGTCTAGTGATGTGCTCTACGCCCACTGGAGGTGTCTAGTGGTTGTCTAGTAATGTGCTCTAAGCCCACTAAAGGTGTCGTCTAGTGATGTGCTCTATGCCCACTGGAGGTGTCTAGTGATGTGCTCTAAGCCCACTAGAGGTGTCTAGTGATGTGCTCTAAGCCCACTAGAGGTGCCTAGTGATGTGCTCTAAGCCCACTGGAGGTGTCTAGTGATGTGTTCTATGCCCACTGGAGGTGTCTAGTGATGTGCTCTAAGCCCACTGGAGGTGTCTAGTGATGTGCTCTATGCCCACTGGAGGTGTCTAGTGATGTGCTCTAAGCCCACTGGAGGTGTCTAGTGATGTGCTCTAAGCCCACTAGAGGTGTCTAGTGAAGTGCTCTAAGCCCACTAGAGGTGTCTAGTGATGTGCTCTAAGCCCACTGGAGGTGTCTAGTGATGTGTTCTATGCCCACTGGAGGTGTCTAGTGATGTGTTCTAAGACCCTCCAGAACTGTCTAGTGATGTGTTCTAAGACCCACCAGAACTGTCTAGTGATGTGTTCTAAGACCCTCCAGAACTGTCTAGTGATGTGTTCTAAGACCCTCCAGAACTGTCTAGTGATGTGTTCTAAGACCCTCCAGAACTGTCTAGTGATGTGTTCTAAGACCCTCCAGAACTGTCTAGTGATGTGTTCTAAGACCCACCAGAACTGTCTAGTGATGTGTTCTAAGACCCTCCAGAACTGTCTAGTGATGTGTTCTAAGACCCACCAGAACTGTCTAGTGATGTGTTCTAAGACCCTCCAGAACTGTCTAGTGATGTGTTCTAAGACCCTCCAGAACTGTCTAGTGATGTGTTCTAAGACCCTCCAGAACTGTCTAGTGATGTGTTCTAAGACCCTCCAGAACTGTCTAGTGATGTGTTCTAAGACCCTCCAGAACTGTCTAGTGATGTGTTCTAAGACCCACCAGAACTGTCTAGTGATGTGTTCTAAGACCCACCAGAACTGTCTTGTGATGTGTTCTAAGACCCTCCAGAACTGTCTAGTGATGTGTTGTAAGACCCTCCAGAACTGTCTAGTGATGTGTTCTAAGACCCACCAGAACTGTCTAGTGATGTGTTCTAAGACCCTCCAGAACTGTCTTGTGATGTGTTCTAAGACCCTCCAGAACTGTCTAGTGATGTGTTCTAAGACCCTCCAGAACTGTCTAGTGATGTGTTCTAAGACCCACCAGAACTGTCTAGTGATGTGTTCTAAGACCCTCCAGAACTGTCTTGTGATGTGTTCTAAGACCCTCCAGAACTGTCTAGTGATGTGTTCTAAGACCCACCAGAACTGTCTTGTGATGTGTTCTAAGACCCTCCAGAACTGTCTAGTGATGTGTTCTAAGACCCTCCAGAACTGTCTAGTGATGTGTTCTAAGACCCACCAGAACTGTCTAGTGATGTGTTCTAAGACCCTCCAGAACTGTCTTGTGATGTGTTCTAAGACCCTCCAAAACTGTCTAGTGATGTGTTCTAAGACCCTCCAGAACTGTCTAGTGATGTGTTCTAAGACCCTCCAGAACTGTCTAGTGATGTGTTCTAAGACCCTCCAGAACTGTCTAGTGATGTGTTCTAAGACCCACCAGAACTGTCTAGTGATGTGTTCTAAGACCCTCCAGAACTGTCTAGTGATGTGTTCTATGACCCACCAGAACTGTCTAGTGATGTGTTCTAAGACCCACCAGAACTGTCTAGTGATGTGTTCTAAGACCCACCAGAACTGTCTAGTGATGTGTTCTAAGACCCACCAGAACTGTCTTGTGATGTGTTCTAAGACCCCCCAGAACTGTCTAGTGATGTGTTTTAAGACCCTCCAGAACTGTCTAGTGATGTGTTCTAAGACCCACCAGAACTGTCTAGTGATGTGTTCTAAGACCCACCAGAACTGTCTTGTGATGTGTTCTAAGACCCTCCAGAACTGTCTAGTGATGTGTTCTAAGACCCTCCAGAACTGTCTAGTGATGTGTTCTAAGACCCACCAGAACTGTCTAGTGATGTGTTCTAAGACCCTCCAGAACTGCCTAGTGATGTGTTCTAAGACCCTCCAGAACTGTCTAGTGATGTGTTCTAAGACCCTCCAGAACTGTCTAGTGATGTGTTCTAAGACCCTCCAGAACTGTCTAGTGATGTGTTCTAAGACCCACCAGAAGTGTCTAGTGATGTGTTCTAAGACCCACCAGAACTGTCTTGTGATGTGTTCTAAGAACCTCCAGAACTGTCTAGTGATGTGTTCTAAGACCCTCCAGAACTGTCTAGTGATGTGTTCTAAGACCCTCCAGAACTGTCTAGTGATGTGTTCTAAGACCCACCAGAACTGTCTAGTGATGTGTTCTAAGACCCTCCAGAACTCCCTAGTGATGTGTTCTAAGACCCTCCAGAACTGTCTAGTGATGTGTTCTAAGACCCACCAGAACTGTCTAGTGATGTGTTCTAAGACCCTCCAGAACTGTCTAGTGATGTGTTCTAAGACCCTCCAGAACTGTCTAGTGATGTGTTCTAAGACCCTCCAGAACTGCCTAGTGATGTGTTCTATGACCCTCCAGAACTGTCTAGTGATGTGTTCTAAGACCCACCAGAACTGTCTAGTGATGTGTTCTAAGACCCTCCAGAACTGCCTAGTGATGTGTTCTAAGACCCACCAGAACTGTCTAGTGATGTGTTCTAAGACCCTCTAGAACTGTCTAGTGATGTGTTCTAAGACCCTCTAGAACTGTCTAGTGATGTGTTCTAAGACCCTCCAGAACTGTCTAGTGATGTGTTCTAAGACCCACCAGAACTGTCTAGTGATGTGTTCTAAGACCCTCCAGAACTGTCTAGTGATGTGTTCTAAGACCCACCAGAACTGCCTAGTGATGTGTTCTAAGACCCTCCAGAACTGTCTAGTGATGTGTTCTAAGACCCTCCAGAAGTGTCTGCTATTGTGTTCTATGGCACCTACAACTGTCATGTGATGTGTTCTAAGTGTTATATGTTTCCTGTCTGTTGATGTATTGTAAGATAAACCCACAGGCACAGGCATGTCACTGATTGAGGAACTTCTATTCTTGCAGAACCAGCTGGCTAGCTTGCCCCCACTCCGGGTCCCCACTAAACCAATGGGAATGGCCAACAAAACTGGTCATGTTGATATTGGTGATCTCCCTGAAAATGTCCCTGGCACAACAGAGCTGTCAAAACTGGCCAGGAAGACAGCTTCCCTTCTTGCAGTATGTTCAGTCCTTAGAATCACTTCTTTGCATGTTAATGGATATATATTTATTTGAATATGCTAGTGTATTTTTTTGCAAGGACAACCAGATTAGATGTAAATGTAAGGAAACTGTTGATATGCTAATGCTGATGTTTCATTCTTTTAAATATGTTAACAGACTCAGTGATAAGTGACATGCATGTATGATGACTGACCAGTTAGTTAGGTGTATTTTATGTTGAGCAATAATGTTTGCAGGAAGCCAACAAGTTGAGCTGCTGCCCGACTGTTGTGGATATCACGAAGAGGAAGCCAGGTGGGTTGCAAATACCTGGCAGATTTCAACAATAGCTTCTGAAGTATGCTAGTAAACTGTAAAATCAACGCTTTCATCATATTTAAGTTTCCAGTCTCTTGCTCTTGTATGGCTGTCACCTACATTAGTAGTATATCGTCACATTCTGACTGAAGGAGCTGATGTTTATACAGAGATTTGGCCGGTTTTGATCTTACAGCATTAAGAATTTGTTTGTTTCATAGTAAATACACTTTACCGTTAAAATACATATGTGATCGATTCTCACCAAGAGGTTTTTCATATGTACAGGGTCACAGCCTGTGACTGAGAGTAGCAACCCTACTCGACAGCTTGTGGAGCAGACGGCTTCCCTCACTTCCATGGAGAGACAGATACAGGAGGTAATGTAGCATGGAGTCTCTTTGTATGCACACCCCTGTCAAATATCTTCATAAAGGTTGAAGTCTCATGATGAATGTGTCCTTACTGCACCTTCCTATGCTTCTCAGGTTCAAGTCCAGGTGACGACACTGCTGGCATCATACAGAACAGGCGGCCAGGTCCGTACAGACTTCTCCACGTTCCCAACGCCGCAGTTTGCTCGGGTATGTACAGAAATTGATCATTATTTCTTTATCTATTCAAATCAACTTCCAATCAACTTCCAGTCAACTCCCTCTGAACTGCTGTTGTACATCGACATGTACTATTTCCCTCTCAACTGTTGTTTTTCATTGGCATGCTTTACTTATCTCTCAACTGCTGTTGTACATCGACATGTACTATTTCCCTCTCAACTGTTGTTTTTCATTGGCATGCTTTACTTCTCTCTCAACTGCTGTTGTACATCGACATGTACTATTTCCCTCTCAACTGTTGTTTTTCATTGGAATGCTTTACTTCTCTCTCAACTGCTGTTGTTACATGAGCATGTACTACTTCCTTCTCAACTGTACTCGGAAGACCTTGGTTAGAATTGATCTTCAGTAACCCGTTTTTGTTGTAAGAGGCGACTAATGGGATTGGGTGGTCAGGCTTGTTGACTTGGTTGACACGTCATCAGTCCCCAGTTGTGGAGATAGATGCTTATACTGTTGATCATTGGATTGTTTGGTCCAGACACGATTATTTACACACCACCACCATATACCAGGAATATTGCCGAGTGCGGTGTAAAACTTAACTCACTCACTCCCTCTGAACTACCATGGTTACATTGGCACGTAATACTTACCCATCAACCACTGTTGTTCTGTGTGCAGGTGCTACATGAGAAGAGTGGTGACTCCCTGAAGCTAGGAGTGATTACAGTACCAGTCAAAGGTGGCAATGGGGAGACAATTCCCATCAACGTGTCTCCCGATCAACTGCGGAGGATTCATGGGAAATTCATTAGCTAGAACAAAGCTTCCACTCAGGCCACAACAAAGCATCAGTACAGAATGAGAACTCATCGAACAGAAAGGGCATTTAATTCGTAAATGTTCTGTGACAACCTTATCCCCCAGAGTGCTGTTTTTTTAATGTAAAAACATGAACTTGAAAGTGACAGGTCTCTGATTTGTTCTACAGAGACCTGATCTTAGATTATTTGGCTTTGCTCGGATGAATTACTGTTGGTAAATACATCTGTTGGTTTGTTGTGGCCTCATTGTGCAATATTGAATATTTCTGAATATTTATTGTCTTTTAATGTGCTATGGTTGGTATTTGCTGGTATCTTTGGTGATCTTTAAGAGCATTATTAGTTATGTATCTTTGACATAATCATGATAACCATTGTTCTGTTATTTCCCAACAAATCAGGCAGTTAAGGTCTATATCCCATTTCACAAAGTGATTGAAGAGCCATGACTGTTGTTTCACACTACTTTAGCACAGACATTTGTCTTCATAGAGGTTTCACAAAGCTGTTGTAGCACAACTAATTTAACTCCTGTACTATAACATAGGATTATGTGAGTCATAGTGCCATGATAACTTTGTAAAACCTAGCCTTGGATCCAGGACCCGTTTGACGATGGTAACTCGTAAAATATAATACTTCATACAAGAACAGTCACAGAGCTATGACCACTTTTGAACTTTCATTCTCCAACACAGGCTTAAGATAGTTGGAGCTCTAAGATCGCTTTGTGCAAGTGGGCTGTGTTCTCAATGTTATCCTTCAGATGCAGACTGTGCCATTGGTCACCTTCAGTGTGTGATACATTCTCCTATAAACTACATCACCTTGGGCCAAAGAAACACAAAACAATGATCAGTGTTTTGCTGTTTAATAGCAATCCATCTGTGTAGCTGTATGATATTCAGGATTAATAATGGCATTGAAAAATGTCCCCAAGACTTTCGAGGAGAATAATCATCCCTTTGTTGGCAGGTGATTAATGATTTTCGACAAGATTAAGACCAACGTAAGTTGTGCTTAGATGTCTGTAGCTGACCAGCAACTCTGACATCTGTATTATCATCCAAACACCCTCTGGCATGTCATTCTGCATGTGTTGCAGGAGAGGGAGGTTGTGTCTATCTCTGAAGACATGGTAATGGTTTATCTTGCAGTGGCATTTAGAACCTGTTGTATCCATGGCGACAGGGTGAAATTTTGTATTGCAACTTCTTACCTGTTTACGTTTATCTGTTTATCTTGCAAACTATGCTTACCAGCCTCATTCTATTTGAAAAGTTCCTACAACTTTCATTATAAGTTGTAACTTGCAGATGCCATTCAAAGATTCAGTGATTGTGCTAGAGCTATGCCACCTTCCTGTACCTCTGCTGCCATGTTGTAGATTGTTGTCATTGTACTTTAAGACTGCCAGTAAAGCTCTTGCCTTCTGTCTTTTGTTGTTGTTGGACACAGTGAGAGTGAGTCTTTAGTAGGAATATTATAACACCCCGCTAAGATGGCTGGTGATGAATATTTTTGTTGTTTAGCGCTACATTCATCAGTAGAGGTGTGATGATAAAATTCATGATATGTACCACGATATTTTGGAACGATTCAGTTCCATGCCCATCACGATATGCTTCTTTTAGTTTTTTTCTTGAAAAACGTATATTTTGATATCAAGTAACAGTGTCAATATCTAACGAATATTATCCATTTTAAGGTAAATGATATGTATCAAAATAGTGAGTTTAGTTTTATGCTGCACTCAGCAATATTCCAGCTATATGGCGGCGGTCTGTAAATAATCGAGTCTGGACCAGACAATCCATTGTTCAACAACATGAGCATCGATCTGCGCAATTGAGAACCGATGACATGTCAACCAAGTCAGCGAGCATGACCACCCGTTAGTCGCCTCTTATTACGAGCATAGTCACCTTTTATGGCAAGCATGGGCTGCTGAAGGCCTATTCTACCCCGGGACCTTCTCAGGTTACGTATTAAAATAAAAAAACAATAGTATCGAAATATTTATCGTCCATTGAAACATCAAGATCATCGATACTACAACATATCGTCACAGCTCTATTCATCAGTATCACAGTTGGGATCAACATCATCAGATTACATGTGACTGAGGGAGGATGAGGAGTGGAAATAGTAACCCAGTAGTCACATTGCCATGTCAGTTGTTGCACGTCATAGGTTTGAACCCCATGTTGATCCTGATTACAGACCTCAGTCAGCTTGCAGGTTTCTGCTTGACCTGAGTGAGTTTTGACTTGTCCATGCCAATACATTGTACCATAAAAGATACACAAATACCCATATACAAGCCAATATACCAAGCTCATTCACTCAAGTAGCAGTGTAGTAGTTGTTGCGAAGCCACAGCGAGGTCTGTTGGTAACAACTGCATTCTACAGTATGAAAATGACTTGTAAACAACTGAGTTTAATTTTATGCCACTTTTAGCAATCAGTGGGGGACACCAGAAATGGGCTTCACACATCCACGTGGGAATGGAACCCAGGCCTTCAGGGTGATGAGTGAATGCTGTAACCACAAGTTATCGAAGTTGAGCAAGTGGTTGATATTGTAAACAATTGTCCATTGAGAGGCAGTGACAATCATGTCAGTCAACCTGACACATCAACTTGGTCACATGTTATCTTCACCACATGTTGCTACAGCTTACTCTTACCCACAATCCTTTGAGAAGAAGTATTCTGACAAAGTCTAAAAAAATACAATAAAAAAGGTTGTGGTTCCGATTACCCAACTGACCCTTGAATTCTGGTGCCAACCATTCTTTTTTTCCCCCTCATCGATGGACATTGGTCATTCTGATAGAGAGACTTGACGTGATGGTGTGTAATCTGAACCACAGTATTTTTTTTTATTTGGCTGAATGAATGTCACTGAGACAATTTGGGAATAATAATAGATTTTGGTTTGAGGCAAGTAACTGTTGGGCTACCATTCTGCTCCTTTGAGACTACTATATGTTCTTGAACATTTCTGTAGCATAGGTGAATTTACCGGCTTAGTAAGATTACTGCTCACTGGTGACTTCTGAGGGGCTGCTACTCTGTATATACTTGCTGACAAGATGGTGGATATCTCCTTAGTTCCACTGATAGAATTTCCATTCTGTGGCGCCTCAAGCACATATGATATCACATGTTGCCAGATACACAGCAGATCTGAGCCTGTTGAGTTTCCATATGATACACAAGATTTCTCTTCTGATACAAAATGATTCGCTTGATGAATTTATTTCTTAGAAGCATATTTATTTGAATAAATCAAACAAATCATAAACAAGGTCACATGACTGATAAACTGTTGAGTACAGAACTACTTCTGATGAATTTTGCTAAATGCTAACAAACAAAATGAGCAAGTCATCATAAGTATGACTTATCCCCCCAGCCCCCACATATTTGAAAGGACAAATCATCTCACAGAGACTTGATGTTTTTTATCCCCTGGAATGTAATGTCCGTACGTAATCATTTTGTTTCCGGAGCATAACTCAAAAACTGTTTAATATTCTTTTGCAAAACTTGGTAGATCACAACCTAAAGTGGTGCCTTTTGCTATTTACAGTTTTTTGTGATTTATTATATTCTCTGTTTCCATGGAAATGTTTGACTTAGTCTCAAAGTGATTGCTATGTTTTGTTTCCGGTGAATGAGTGAGATGTCATGTGATATTGGCCATCAGGAACATGTGGATTTAACTGGGACATTTCTGACACTATGCACACAATATGCTTTCAACATCATCCTGTGCCACATATGTCCAAACAAGGAAGTTTTGTTTTATTGTCATTCTGAACAATATTCCAGTTATATCATGGCCATTTGATATCGGAGGAGGACGTGTTGCATGTCTAAGACATTTACACAAAACCAACAAGCTGGTGAATGGTACAGACAAACCTGAGGCAACATTGGGTAGAATTTTGAATCTATGATCATATGCATATGTGTCTCACCATGGGATGCAGATCTGCAGAGACTTGGCGCCATAAGTCTACTGGACCCCTGGTGTTCCCACATACAAAAGATTTGACATATCCTAAAGACACCAACAAGATTCATCATAAATTGAAGTCCTCTTTTGGGTAACCATCAACTTAGGAAAGAATTATGTTTCTCACATAGGGCTTCAGGAATTCACTTCAGGAATTAAACAGACATTTTGCTCCCAATGTTATATCTCATTGCTTGAAAATCAGTTTGTGTTTAAATCACAAATCAATACAAGTCTTAGTATGATGTGTTACTTTTGTGTGATTATGATTAGCGACAGAAATGATCAGGTTAGCAGCACTTGTCTGTCGTTGACACGCAGCAGGCAGGAGAAAGTAACTCTCCCTTGGAGTCCAACTGCGCCATGTACACAAATGGGTCAATTTTCTGGAAAACATAATGAAAGTATACATGTATCTTATGACAAATAACTCACAGTACAAACTTCGTGCTGTGCCGGAAGAATGCTTTCAGTATCATTGCCTGTCACAAGGAGACACCAAGAATGTTCCTAACACTGACAAAACGGAAATACTGAGCCGGAGACTGTTGTAAATTTGTGCGAGTGAGTGAGTTTAGTTTTACACTGGTTTTAGCAATTTTCCTGCAACGTCTTAGGCAGGGGACATTAGTTTGTTAGCTTCATAAACTGCTCATTTGGGAATGGAACCTGGATCCTTGGCATGAAGAATGAACACGTTAACCACTAGGCTACCCCACAGCCCCTGTAGATATGACATAAATCTGATTCATCAGGAACAAAAATGCTTATAAAGCCACATGTCATTCTCCAATCAACTAGCACTATCAGAAATCTGTGGATTTTGTGCTCAACTGCTGTTTGCAATCGTGACAGTACCAGTCCCTCTTCTGAATCATAAATACTAATTAACACAAACTTCAAGAAAATTCAGGAGATAAATGTCAGTCACACAAAAGCCTTTAGAACATGTCTATGTGTAATGAAGGGCATGATTAGAAGCTAAATGAATGGAACAAAATAACGAAATATACAATATACAAGGGAGGCTTTCATATTATAACTTTCTTTAATCTGGTATTTGCTTCTCTTGTACCACACACCATGGTCCAACTACTCTCAGAGGTCTTATTGTGCTTATACGATAACTTAAAGACTCCTCCAGAATTTGGTGGAGGGCGCTTATTGGTATGGGTGATCAGTATGTTACGTACGACTTCCACTGCAGGGACACAGCAGGAACTTCCTGATGACACTGGTTGGAAGTCGAACTCGTCCTTGAACCGTGACACAGACAAGATGGTGGACATTTCCTTGTCTACACTGACTGCTTCTCCATTCTGTGACACACAGACAGGCATCATGATGTTTACATGTGTCCTAACTAGGTTTTATAATGTCAATGGAAACTCATGCAGCATCAAATTATTGTACTATCAAAACAATTCACCTAGATGTGGCGAAAAAATGTGCCAATGTCTGGTAATGACAACCGTCAAATATTTATAAGGCTGATAGGGCTGAAAAATAAAAATGCCAAAAATCTGTAAATAGCAAAAGGCACAACCTTAGTCTTACACAGACAAGGCAATGACTATATCCCCCTGCATTACATGCCATTACATGCCAGGGGGATAACAATGCTATAACCTTGCTTGTCATGGTGACAATGTTCGACAATATAGGGCAATCTTAACAAAATTAAAACTGGTTGGTGCAACAGCTCATTTACGTGAGACAAAATCAGTCCATTCCCCAGAAGCAACGTGGCCTATTGTTTGAAAATTTACAGATGTCCACAATATCATTTTTACAAAAAGTTACACTTTGATTTTTGAGTTGCTGCACACTTTCACAGGTTAGAAAATGTAGCTAATGTCAACGACAGTGTCCCACACCTACCTTGAATGTTTGCTGGTGATCAAACTTGAGCTCTCCCTCATAGCCAGGAATCTCCCCATTGTAGATAACCTGTCTAGTAGGTTGCAGGGCCGATGGTAACTTGAACAGTCGGTATGTCACTGACACAAAGCGGGCATCACCTGATGAAGACACTTAACTTAGTATGCAATTCACAGTCATATGCATTCATGTCACACCAGAAGAAACATGTTCCTTAGTCAGTAGGATGGGTCAATGCCAAAAGTATTCCTTCATGTTCAATGAAGGAAATCCAAAGTGATACAGGCTTCTGACTTTTCACACTAGAAGTAAAATCTATAACACTAGAAGTTAAATGGGATTCAGACACACCATTATTGGTGTCTGGCATGCCCAAGGGAAGCAATTGGACACTGCAAACTGTAGCATCCTTGAGTACTGGGCTTAACATGCCCCCCTGTAAGGGTTGATTTATTTACCCCAGTAGGAGAATAGACATATCTTTAACAATGACATGAATCATTTTCAAATAACATTTGCTGGAAAACTAATTGTTCACTAACGATTGGACAAATTCTCACCTAACACCTGTTTGAAATCTGCTCTCTCCACAGGAACTGGAGTTGCGGTCACAAGCCGTGGCTGGCTGAACCCTACCTCCTTGGCCAGTGATAACAGGTCTTCCCACCAGAGGGCACCACTGATACACTCGCCTGTAATAAGATCAGGAATATTCACCAAGTGGTTCCATCTACATGGTTCTATCTACAGTAGATTGATTACAAATATACCCAGACATTTTGTCTGATTCTACCTATCCTGGATACTTCATTTGGCTAAAAACATTGACACAGATCACTATTTGTTACAAGGGATGAGTGCAGAGAAAGGGACAGCCAGGGGTTCAAGAAGCATGTACATAAATGCAGATAATGTGATTGAGTCATCTACATGCACTGTGCCGTCTCGTCTCCATTCTCCCTTTGCATCCCTCCCTCGTAACAAATAGTGAATTCAATGATTGTTTGTAAAACAACTTTTTTGACAAAAAAAAATTACAGAGTTGGTCTGATGTTTTAATCATGCATTTCACTGAGTATTATATGTTTATTAGCTTTGGGGATTGAAATTCATCGGTCCACTATTGAGCCTAATGGACTATAATTCCTACCTCAGAATACCTGGTGTTTTGACTGGGACACGTGGTTCTTGACCACCTACCCAACAGCATCTTGTGTCTCTAGCCAAGAGAACTTGGTGTCAACAGGAAAACATGGTTCTTGACCACCTACCCAACAGCATCTTGTGTCTTGACTAGGGCACATGGTGTCTGACTACCTATGCCAGTGCACCCGATGTCTTGACTGTAGCACCTGGTGTCTTGACTGGGACATCTACTGCCTGACTACATACCCAGTGCACCAGGTGTCTTGACTGGGACACCTGGTGCCTGACTACCTACCCTAGTGATCCTGATGCCTTGACTGGAACACCTGGTGTCTGACTACCAAACCATTTAACATGTTTCTTGAGTGGGACACATGGTGCCTGACTACCTACCCCAGAGCACCTCATGCTTCCTGGCTGAGTCTGGCAGATCCCTGTCACAGTAGACATCACTGAAGTACAGTTCTCCGCCCTCCTACCAATCAAATTGTTCGAAGCAATGAACCAAAACCGTTTCATTACACAGAAATCAGATTAAATTAGTGACTCTTCTGCTTTAAATACAAGTAGTATATGTCTAACATACAGTATGCATTCTGCTCCTTCTCTGGTATCATTTCTTTCCTTTTCTCACATAGTTGTGGTTATATAGAGGATACTAAACGACCTTCTGTGTAATACCATTTTTATTAAACGAGTTAATGATTTGGTTTTAAACGAGCAAAAGCGAGTTTGATACTAAATCTTTAACGAGTTTAATAAAATAAATTCTGTTTATTACTCGCCGGCATAAATTGACAGAAACTGCTGCAAAATTACCTACAGTGTGAAGACTCTCAGCTTTCAAGTCAAGCAAGGTCTAATAAAATTGAGACAACGACATTAGCATTGTGACGTCACAACTTTAAACCATTTTTCGTCATACGTCAAGCGGTATTACACTAGTGTAATATTACCATAAAGATATTACACTGCAGTATCTTCAATGGGCGAGTAATAAGATGTCACACTACGGGGAATATGTAGGAATGACGGTGCCTCAGGTATGACACAGAATTTTAAATAAAGTAAAGGAAAACAAATACTTTTTAGCTAAAAATGGTCTGTGACATTGAGGTAACTTCCTCTTTAATCTGTTAACATGTATGTTGTGAAGAATTATCATTTTTGATTAGGAATTTTACTGACATTTGTTGCCTATTTTGGGGCAAATACTGGCATCTGACCAAATGTAGATAAATCCCTTACCATATTCAGCCACTGGGGTACAGTTGTGACAAGGCAGAGCAAGGCAAAGCAGTAGGGAAAAGGGTGGATGCTAATAGCCTTCAGCTCTAATCAGAGTGAAGCAGAGTCCTACTGGTGGCCAGACCTACCTTGAGAACCTTGTACGCCTCCCTCAGTACTGCCTTCTTGTCAGGAGACAAGTTGATGACACAGTTGGAGCTGTAGGGACATCACAAGAGCTTCAATACCACCAATCACAAAATCACTATGTGCAAAGGCTCTAAGATCAAATCTACTCTACTAGTGCCTAGGTTCTATGCCAAATGTACGGACTGTGTCAAGGCTCTAAGATGTTACCTACATTATTTCTGTTAAGACTATCCCAACCACACTATTTGTGTCCAGGCTCTAAGATGATACCCACACTATATGAGTCAAGGCTCTAAGATGATACCTGCACTATTTGTGTCAAGGCTCTAAGCTGATATCAACACTATTTGTCAAGGCTCTAAGATGATACCTGCACTGTTTGTGTCAAGGCTCTAAGTTGATATCAACACTATTTATCAAGGCTCTAAGATGATACCCACACTATATGTGTCAAGGCTCTAAGATGATACCTGCACTATTTGTGTCAAGGCTCTAAGCTGATATCAACACTATTTGTCAAGGCTCTAAGATGATACCCACACTATATGTGTCAAGGCTCTAAGATGATACCTGCACTATTTGTGTCAAGGCTCTAAGTTGATATCAACATTATTTGAACCAAGGCTCTAAGATGATACCAGCACTATTTGTGTCAAGGCTCTAAGATGATATCAACACTGTTTGAATCAAGGCTCTGAAATCATACCTACAGTACTTGTTTAAAGGCTTTAAGGTGATACCTGCACTATTTGTGTCAAGATTGTGTGCAAACATAATGCTATCTACACAATTTGTGCCAAGTCTCTAAGATTACACCTACACTGTTGGACTGAGTCAAGGTTCGGTCCAATATGCACTCTCTGTGTTAAGGCTGTATGCCTACATGATGATATCTACAAAGTGTGTGCCAAGGCTCTGAGATGATATCTTCACTATTTGTGTTAAGGCTTTCTGCCATCTGCACTATCCTTGTCAAGGCTCCATGCAATCTACACTATTGATGTCAAGGCTCTATACATACATGATGTTATCTACACTATTGATGTCAAGGCTCTATACACACATGATGACATCTACACTATCAATCTCAAGGCTCTATATATACGTGAGGTTATCTACACTATTGATGTCAAGGCTCTATACATACACGAAGATATCTACACTATTGATGTCAAGGATCTATACACACATGATGCCATCTACACTATTGAGGTGAAGGCTCTATACGTACATGATGATATCGATGCTGTTTTCCTTCACTCCAGCTTCAGTGATTTTCTCAATGTAGCCCTTGACAAATTCCACATTGGGTACAGAATAGCCAAACTTCTGGGTGTGGTAGTCAATGTACTTCCTTGCTACTTCCAGCTGTTGGCAGGAGATAAACAATGATACCACATGCATTTATATTGCTAAACACACTTTAGTGCAGTCTGTTGTGTATAAATAATCAGTATATATGGACATAGATCAACCAACAAGTATATATTGGTATATATCCACCAATGAGTAAATATAGGTATATATACAAAAGTGTTAGTCCAATTAATTGAAGTGAGTGAGTGAGTGAGTGAGTGAGTGAGTGACTTAAATTCTATGCCACACTCAGCAATATACCAGCGATATAGTGGTAGTCTGTAATTTAAGTGTAAATAATCAGTATTTTGACCTCACCTACACAGTATGATTAACGTTTTCTCACACAATCAAACACAAACAATTTTGGAACGCTTGTTTGCATTAACAATAGTTTTCACAAGGTTGATTTTGTCTGTTATTCAGTTAAATTTCAAAACCACTACAAGCTTGTTCCAAGTCATGAGAAAAGTGGACTTAAAGAGTTCAGGAAACTTGTGTTCTCAACATACAAGTCATCCTTCAAATATGTGCTCATGGTCCCTTGTTTGGTGATAAGCCTTCAGCTGCTGGTGATATACAGTCCTTTTTATGTTGTAATGTTGTTTTGAATGGCAAATTTTTATGATACCATACAAGTTTTAGCTGTGAGTGAGTGAATTTAGTTTTACGCTGCACTCAGCAATATTACAGCTATACGGCGGCGGTCTGCAAATAATCGAGTCTGGACCAGACAATCCAGTGATCAACAACATCAGCATTGATTTGCACAATTGGGAACGGATGACATGTGTCAACCAAGTCGGCGAACCTGACCACACGATCCCATTAGTCGCCTCTTATGACAAGCACAGTCGCCTTTTATGGCAAGCATTGGTTGCTGAATTCCACCCCGGGACTTTCACAGGTTTTGATGCTCTACATACTTTCTGTGGAGATTTGTCATTGTCTCAGATGTCACTCAGTCCTCTCATATTAGTGTAATATTCTGCATAAACAACAACATACATGTTTAGTTACTGACAAGGAAAGTGTAGCTTCTTTAATATATAGTTCGTGAAATAAAAAACAGAAAAGAAACATGCACATTGAATTAGATGGAAAATTATACAGGGTGTTGTAAAACTATAACGTTTATGACCAAAGAGGTTAATCTTGTCAGCTAGCAGACAAGGTAACAGTATCATCCATGGGATGCCTCAATACCCTGGTACATGTGCAACTCAAAATTAGTCACTAACGGTAATATATTTTGTGTATTTCATGTAAATATGCATTTTCTCTGGACTGCTGGTCATCAGTGTCTTATCTTACAAGCATATGGACATCTCACCTGTTCATCTGTCATGTCAAGGCCGATTACTGACCCTTCTTGTCCCACGAGCTTACTAAGGGCATAGCAGTCACGTCCACTTCCACTACCAAGGTCAAGGACACATGCTCTTTCCACCTTCTCTGGTATGACCAACCCACAGCCATAGTATCTGTGTACAGAGAGACAAGGGTACAAGTTTACAGTATTTCATACTATCATTAAAACCTTAGAATACGGTTTCATACCAATGACCCTTCCCACACATTTGAATGTTTTCAAGTGCAAAATTGGTGACAAACTCTCCCCTAGAACAAAATGGGTCCCAAATCATCATAAGTAACCCCCACCCCCCTGCACATCACGAGTGATGTGTTTGCCCACCCATTACATACACCTGTTTACTAGTTTTAGACAAAAGCATGGGGAGATTACTGTAGCAAGAATCTGATCAACAAAAACAGATGTATTGCAAAGATTTACACATACAATATAACTTATGATAATTTCTGTGACACCATGACAATGTAAACTCACTCAAAACACAAACAATAATTCTCTTAAATGTGAATATTTTCCTGATTACAGTTAAAACAAACAAAAAAACAACACATTAATTGTCTGAATGTTTCAGATCACTTATGTATACATGTCACCTTAATGCAACCAAGATCCTTGAATCAACGAAAATCGCCTTCCTAATATCTCGCTAACCAATGTAAGTGAACAGGCCATTTTCTGAAAGTTGCTTATCGATATTGATGTCCTATACATATCACCATTGGTATACATAGTTGATATTTTCACTTGAGGTTTGCGAATGAAAATACACTCTATTAATCAACCCTGCTGCTTATAGTTTTGACTGTAATGCATTGTTCCTATTTATTCCATACTTCTTCATGAGATTAATTCTATACTCATCTATATCTAGAAATACTTTGAAAGTACTTCATCATGCACTGCAGTTTTGACTTACATCTACCCTTACCCTCAGAGTACTTTATCATGCACTGCATGGTCTTGATTTATGTTTACACTTACTTTGAGAGTACTTCATCATAAATGGCACTGTCTTGACTTACATCTACATTTATCTACAGAGTACTTCATCATGCACTGCACAGTCTAGAGTCACTTTTACACTTACTTTGAGAGTACTTCATCATGCACTGCACAGTCTAGAGTTACTCTTACACTTACTTTGAGATTACTTCATCATGCGCTGCACGGTCTAGAGTTACTCTTACACTTACTTTGAGAATACTTCATCATGCGCTGCAGTCTAGAGTTACTCTTACACTTACTTTGAGAGTACTTCATCATGCGCTGCACAGTCTAGAGTTACTCTTACACTTACTTTGAGAGTACTTCATCATGCGCTGCACAGTCTAGAGTTACTCTTACACTTACTTTGAGAGTACTTCATCATGAACTGCACAGTCTAGAGTTACTCTTACACTTACTTTGAGAGTACTTCATCATGTGCTGCAGTCTAGAGTTACTCTTACACTTACTTTGAGAGTACTTCATCATGCGCTGCACAGTCTAGAGTTACTCTTACACTTACTTTGAGAGTACTTCATCATGCGCTGCAGTCTAGAGTTACTCTTACACTTACTTTGAGAGTACTTCATCATGCGCTGCAGTCTAGAGTTACTCTTACACTTACTTTGAGAGTACTTCATCATGCGCTGCACAGTCTAGAGTTACTCTTACACTTACTTTGAGAGTACTTCATCATGAACTGCACAGTCTAGAGTTCCTCTTACACTTACTTTGAGAGTACTTCATCATGTGCTGCAGTCTAGAGTTACTCTTACACTTACTTTGAGAGTACTTCATCATGCGCTGCACAGTCTAGAGTTACTCTTACACTTACTTTGAGAGTACTTCATCATGCACGGCACTAAGCGCCTCCTTCATGGGTTTTGTCATCTGCTTGGATGGGGTCATGCAGGCTCCTGTCTTCAGGTCATCACTGGTTTGCAGTTTCTTCCCATAATACTCCTTCACAGACTCGATGATGTTAGTGCTGTCACTCATGATGAGACTAAAGAGAGACAATTACAGTCATTGTTGAACATCACTGCTAGATCAAGGATGCTTCATACACATTATGCCACAGTATACCAGTTTTGTTTCATCCCCAATTGACTCGCTTCTAATAACCCCACCTCAAATTACGTATTTGCACTTATGTATGCACAGATGAAAATGATTACAATGTTAGTTCAAACTATTCCTCTTTTCATGAACTCATGCAGCTGAAATGTGTTGAAAGTCAGATGTTTCAAATTCACAATCTGTTTCTGGCCAACTCTTAACTCATGTATTCCTTTTTTCGCCTAGATTTGTACTAGAATCGATGAATTCCAATTTCCATCAAATTTGAGTTTGCAGTTTTCGGCAACTGTGTTTGTGAATGTTAAGTGAATAAAATATACTGTGCATGGAAATTATCAGGCAGCCTCGTCAGCTTCAAGATTCCTTTCTTGTGTAAACAGTTTGAGATCTTATGTTCATTAAATGTTATATTTAGTCAGTTATCATTATTTAAAGTCAAAACTGATCCTAACCCTCCAGTAAGTAAGACTGTATTTATGTTATATTTTGAAAAAAGTTGAATTTGACTTAGTCGGAATTGTGGAACTGACAAGCATTTTAGGATGAGTCAGATAAATTTTGGAGGGTTGGCATCTCTGCTGTAAAGGTAGTAAAACAAAACACATATGCATCCATCAGTCACATCTGTTACTGAAATAAATATTCCATTTTCGGTTCCTGGAAGTGATCCAATATTTTGATGCAACTATTCCATATTTTGTACTCAACCACCAAGGTACAAGGTCTCAGTTTTAATGGGTGCAACATTGTTTTATTCAACAATAGAATACAACAAACTCCACCCAACAATGACATATTATACCTAATACAGCTTTATCCAAATGTGCTGAAAGAAATAATATGTACCTTACTCTAAATCCATATTGGTGTAAAACAAGAAACAAAGATGGCTATAAGATGATACACTTCACTATAATTGTGATCCATACTTTCAAAACCATAGTGTTGTTTCAGTTCCCCACCATGAATAGTTAATGTTACAAGCTCATTAAAAATATCAGTGGCGATTGACTCTGATTGTGAAACACTGTACTTGTCTATTCATGCATCTAACAGTCCTCTAATAAAGTTGTTTTCTGTTTGTAAAGAGTAAAAAACTAGATAGTTTATTTTGAGCATGTGAAAGCTTTTAATCAGACTTACTAACCATTATGAATTTGTTTACAGAAAGAAAACAGCTATTTGAGCCGCAATTTACAGATGGGCAAATCAGTGAAAGGTTGATAAACTCTATTTCTGTCTGTTTCAGAATGTACTTGTGGTTAGAATTAGTGAGACTTTTTTCAGTCACAACGATTTAGAGGTGTAAAGACCATGTACGACTAGCTTGAATTGATATGATACACAACATGACTTTGATTTATTGGGTAAATGCGCATTGTTATTTTAGTGGAAACGTAAATACGTAGTGTTTTGTCAAATGCTGGCATTTATTTTTATTGCATATTTCAACTTTTCTACAGCGTATTTTACGCAAATACACAGCTTATCTGGAGCTCTGTTTCATGAAGTCAGATATGCTTTCAGTGCCTAACATTTCATCTTTTCATGTGTTCTTGTCATCTCAATGCTTAGTGAATAAAAGTCATGGTAATAATCTAAAGTCCTAGTGTTAACGAGGTGAGATGTTTGTGAGAGATAATATTCTTCTAAAATCTCTTGTCTGTAAGTAAGCAATCAATTTGTGTTTGAGTTTACTGTGAAATATTTCTCATATTTCAAACACTAATTAAATTTAACATGAGAGTATCTGATCTCCAAGTTCATATTCAGCTTGAAACTATAACTAACCTTGTTTCTGCTTTCTGTTTTCTAGACTGTTTATGGTGGACTAGCACCTGCCAGCATTTTGAACACTTCCTGATTGCAGATCATTGCCTGAGAAACATCTTACGATCAATTAAAACTTTTTAGAGAAATGGAACAGTTGTGAAATGTTCTTGTTAACAGCACTGGGGTCTTGAAGCAAAGGGAAAGTAACTGACAGTTGTTCTCCAAAAACATCAACAATCTAATAGTGGCTTACTGTTAGACGATATGTTTATATTATCATACTGTTTATCACAAGACCAAGATCCATACATCTGAAAATCCTGTCTTGATCAAAGTTTCTTTAATATCAGAAGTCCAGTTTCTTTTTCCTATATTATCAAGAGATTTAAGCATTCGGTAACTCTGATCAGTTGTCATTCATAGAACTTTTACCCAGTATTTGATGGTCTTTACTTGTCTTGATACAAAAATCAAATGTCTTGCAGTGCCACCATGGCTTGCCTCATTTGAAGCAAATTTTCCAACTTGAGAAAATGTTTTAAGTAGTTTGTCTGAACTTTTTCAATTGAAGCTGAGTACTTGCGACGCCACACTTCTGCTTCATTGAGGAGCACTGGTAAAACATGCAGTTGAAAATGTCATTACATTATTTTTCTGTAGGAATCTGTATACTGCAAGGCTTGCCTTATTAGCTTGCTTTACAAGAGTGTCACATGCTTTTGTCCATACCCGTCCATGAGAAGATAAGTCCAAGGTATTTGTAATAGGTGATTCTGACAGGTAGTCCTTTATAAGTCCATTTTTCATTCTGTGCAAGTTTTCCATCATTTCTATAATCTTTGAAGTATTAAAATCCAGTTGTAGTCCTGATTCTGAGCAGTAGTATTCCAGTATGTTAAGCTGTCTCTGTATATTGATGGTATTTTAAGCTGTCTCTGTATATCAGTGGTATGTTACGCTGTCTCTGTATATCGATGGTATGGTAAGCTGTCTCTGTATATCGATGGTATGTTACGCTGTCTCTGTATATCGATGGTGGTAACAAAAATTAAAAACGGTCATCCCCAAAAGGTAGAAGCATCTAGCGTTCAATATCTTGGTGAAGAATATTTCATTTGTACACGATCTATACATGGCTGAACCCCCCACCCCCATCCTCCCCTTTCAATATTCTTCGCTTCGCCCATGTATGGGTCCAAAATGTATACTTGAATCTTCGTTCGTTCTTCAGATAATTCACTTTCTTCATGAGAGCTTGTCACCCCCGTTTGACAACAGATGATCACACGTCACCAATGTTTTGCATAATAATGGTAGCTCAGGATAGTTCTCCACACCTCAATTCATTCCCCATAAAACTTAGGTGAGGAAAATTCCTTGATGTTATGACTATTGCAAAGAAAATGAAAATGATGTTTTAAAATTTTTCACCATAATTCAACGACACTGACGTTGACCGGGATGAAAAAAGGTGGGCGTGCCTGGTTGACGTAAAGAAATGGCTGTATTTTCCATTTCACGAAAGTTATTGCCAAAAAGTGATTTACTTTTCTGAAGCACATATGAACAGTATAATACAGAAATAAATATTAATTTAATAATTTTAGCAAATGGCCTTGACATGCTATCCCCAGCACCTTCCAGAATGTGCATTGTGCAAATTCGACTGAAGTTATCTTTGGGATTTTTTTGACGTTTCCGCACTCCTGCTGGTGGAAAACATGTTTTACAGTACACTGCAAGTAAACCTAGGCAACTCACTCAACTCATGAACCAGTGTAACGTTTAATGTAACTAATGTCGTTCTATCTAA
The DNA here is from genome assembly GCF_037392515.1 of Haliotis asinina. Lineage (NCBI taxonomy): Eukaryota > Metazoa > Mollusca > Gastropoda > Lepetellida > Haliotidae > Haliotis > Haliotis asinina. Next base: position 8,099,371 of record NC_090294.1, on the reverse strand, counting down.
TACTTACACAACCAGTGGAGGTACCCGTATCCAACCCTTGCTCAATGACAATGCAGTATATCAGTCCTTCGTGTGTCGCTATCGCCCTCAAACTCCTTGCAGCATAAGTTAGCTCCCCTTACACATGAACATAGTAACTCAGCATGTAGTATGCGCTGATATGGAGTTTTTAGTACATAGCCTATTCGTGAGATGTCTGTGTACGCGGGCAGGTGACCGTGACCTGGGTGACCTGCATTATCTTTTGTGTTATATATGTTACAGGTCGTGTGTAGAATGACAATGCATTTGAATGTTCCAGAAATATGTCAGAAAATAATCGCGTCACGGACAGACAATCCCGTGAATTAGTCATATGCATCGAATAGATATTATGGTCTCTGATCTAATCCATCTCCAATGACTGAAAACATAAACATTATAAACGGATTTTACATCACAAATGTATTCCAGACATGCCTGAAGGAATGAAAGAGTGAATGGGGTTCGGAAGACACTAACTGAATGACTAAAAGCAGTCTGGGGAGTTTGTACCTCCAGTGTCAACTATCAACGGATTAGCAACACTGAAACTCTGCACAGAAACTGAAAACAGAGACTATATATATTCAAATGATAAGGAAATCACGTTTTTGATGTTAATGTGAAATTGTTGAAACTTTTCTACACACCCTTTGTACAAAGCGTCCTTTTTTTGGGCTCGCGATGTTGTCACAAGTCACACATTCAAAACCAGATAAAACCTATCAAAGATTGTGAATAAACTTTGAAAATTACCTCAACACTTTTAGACCACCTTGCGTCCATAAATGACGACAAAACTTTATCACATCATGCTCCAAAAGTCATTTCAGATCAATCGCATGTGTGAAACTCTGAAGATTCACTTTTGTATTTGGGAAGACGTTTCACTGTGCTTTAAAGTTTTGTAGGTCAAACAGAACACGGAAACCTTTTATCCCTTACATCAATTAATGGACGTCTATGTACAAAACTGTTAATGAGATTAAAGTAATGTTTTAAAATATATTGAGGAGAAAAAGAAACGCAAATCTGACTTTTTGCCATGTTTTTTAATAGAAGACCAAAAGTATATGACATCATTTATTCTATAGAAAACAATGTTAACTGAACAGCTTAAAGTTGCTGTTGACGTTGACTTGCAGTAAGTTCAAATTGATTGCAGTCCGTCAAGAGGAGACAGTCTTGAACGCGAAATTGGCAGTCTCTTGAGTGGCACCTTGAGCTTGCACACAGACAGTGCACCCGTCGCCTCCTTGACTTCGCTACTGTCTAAAACAATGCCAGACAAGTGGTTCCCCTCAAACACCAATCTCTGTTTCGGCTGTGCAAGTGTGAGTGGCTGTCTACCTGCAACAATCCTACGCCAGTTTCGTCCCAGAATGTTCAATGGGAGCCCTATCCTGGGAAAGAGACGGCCACGGAAGAACGTTAAAGGGGCACTGATGCGGAGCGAATAATGTTTCTCGCCAAGGGTATAATTACGAAACCAAACCGCAAATTGGTCAGCGCAAGCTCCTTCGACCGTGACGGACAAAGGAACTGGGCTCCTGTCCATAATAGCAGAATTTCTTCACCTAAACAGTCAGGAGGCCGGATGCCCATCATATGCCATTTGTTTAAAAATATCCATGGTATTCCTTGTCTGATCGTAACCAAATATCCCAGCAGTGTAGTTCTTTTCGGATGCTTTGATGGTATAGTTACTGATCCAATTTGATCCTATTTCTGTGTTTTTAACCTCGATATTTAATCATGTTACATGAAAATATGATGTCTACAAGCACATAGCAAGCCATTTGTTTCAGCACGGAAGATTGCAAAGCTTTATATATAGGTAGTTTTGAGTGTTGGTTCAGCTGTGATAGCAAATATCATACGTAAGTTTTGGTAGCTATGGTGGCTACAATGGTTTATTATTTATGATAATAAAAACACACAGTTGATTTATTTGAATTCGTAAACGAAAAACGATGACTTTGAATTTGGTAGAGAAATCTGAAAATTTTCTTACGTTAAAAAACCCTTATTTCACCTATTTACCCAAGTACACAGCAAAGGCATGTGTGTATTCCTTATGTAACGAAATTCCGTTGGTATCCTCAAAACAGTTTCGTCCCATAAGTATTTTCAGGCTGCGTGCGACACAGATATTACATCTTCCTTGCTGTAACTCGCGTTTGATGGTGTAAACCTACACGCGTTATTTGTCATCATTCTCTGGACGGTCAATTAGTGAATTTATAACAGGTATAATTAGTAGTAACACCACTTCGGTTACACAACAAAGGTTCAAATTTGGCATTTCTCCTGTCTGGAGTAAATACTCAGCATTATAAATTAAGGTCTGTAATGGCAAATGTATTTGCATGTTATGTAATATGTGCATGTAAGTGATGCAAGAGGGTTTATCAGCTGAGTTACAAAAACAAACATCGATCAAAGGATTAACCGATAACACACTGATTGATTAATTACTTGTATCTTCTAGCGGATTTGTCAAAAGGCAGTGTGTGTAGATGACTACACCCTGTCGTAAAGAGTGAGTGCAAAAACAACATCCTCCCTTCAAAGAATTAACCACCCTTGCGTTGATTGATTGCTCATTATTGGTTAACTAAATTACTTAGAATAGTGGACATCATACAATTAGTTGCCAGGTGTGCTATCTTGGGAGACCAATGAGAGGTTTATCTGTTTTTCACCATCGAAAGACGTGAAACGATGTGTTACTTTTTCGCAAACTAGACAGTTGTAAGACACGCGACACAGAGCATGATTATTTACCAGCTGCAGATGAATGGAATACGATTTCTTTTATGTGGATATTGATGGATACATTCCTGAACAAGGTAGTAGCCTGACATTGTTGCTATAAAATTAGTCTGTTTTACATTCATTATTTGCATTTTGTTTTAATTTATTTGTTGTAGCATTCAGCAGAATCTGTATGACAGAAAACACACACTAGATCGCGTATGTGTGTGAAATAGGATCCACATTGGCAATCTATACAATGTATAAATGTTGCTTTTGTGTTAGAAATTTACTATGAGTATAAGCAGATCGTGTGTTCTTTTATTAATTTTCAGAATCATACAACTATGATATAATAATATCATATATACAATAAACTAATTAGGTTTATCAGACAAAATATAGAGAGGTACATTGGCTTCGTTATTTTTCTGTCCTGATAGTTTTTTACCATTTCTACCACTGGCAGATGATTAACCTTCAAAGTATTTCATTTGTTTTCATAATACATTTGTAATGAAGTAAAAATGACCTCACCTAAGTTGATCTGTCTATAACTAAACTATCAATTGCGCTTATGGAATGCGCAGCAGAGGTCACGAACCAGTCATGAATTCTGGGATATCATCCGGGTACTCACGGGAGAAAAACAATAACAAAAGTTTACACCAGTCCACGGAAATTGCTCCGCATCAGTGCCCCTTTAATGTTCCGAGCCACACAGTCCATCGACACCCTCGCTGTGGGAGGGCTGTAAGCGTACGTCCTTGGTGTTGTTGACTGTCAGAACCGGTCACACATATGACCGTTGGCAGTGGATTCCATCAGCCCGAAGACGATGCCTAATCGTATCGCTGGACACCGTCCATGAACTAAGGATGCTGTTACTGTTTCTGCTTGAGTTGGGTTCGTTAGACGAGTGACCAGCATGGACCAGTTTTGAGCATGAGTTGTCTTTCGTGGTCGTACGCGAACGATCAGCAGCTCTGTCGATGCACGTACTGAAGCTCTGGTTTTGCTTCACTGTTGGTGTGTTTGAGCGAATGTTTCGTATGGACGTCAAACCGCATGATATCATCTCATCTGGGATCATTACGTCACTTTACCATGAACGTTCCATAAACATGAACGCTTTCTTTTATGGGACTTCATTTTTTCAAAAACTTTTTCAGTATACCAGAGACCATATCTATTATATGGTCTCAGAGTATACATAGGCTATTATACACTTTTTTATAACAGTATTAAAGGTAAGTATAGATTATCACACATTTATAGTTTGATAAAAATAAAATCTGGCTGTAGATCGCCAGCAACTGAAGGTAAATTACCATGCTTGGGATCAAGGGGATTTTCAGTCAGCGTGCACCTTAGAACAGCTGCCAGCTGCCCAGAGTCCTGGTACGAAATGAAATGGCATCTTCGTTTTGCTCTGCCTTTTTTGAAAATATCCATTGTGCACTTAGACCTTTCTGTGCAGTTAAGGTCAGCTATTGCTGTCATACGTACTGATTGCTGTGATTGTACGAACCACCAGTGGCTACCACAGCAGTACCTAATGTAACCACCCCTTGTATAGACATCTTGTCATTTTTTTCCTAACACTGGCAACCAGTCATCAAATCAGCAGGGTCAAAAGTGCTTCCTGGCATGTTTTCTAATAACGTAGTTGTAACTGTGTGGCAAATGTTCAAGTCAACAAGGTGGCACTAATAGGTCTTCCAGCAGGACATGTCATGCATGCCAGCTGGCTCCGTTGCCATATTTCACCATTGATCACATACATAAGTGAACTCTGTGCAAATTGTTTTTATACATTATAAAAATAATACATATCTTTTTGTACTTCAGAGCAGTAAGAGGTGTATTTTCGGGTATAAGAATCGATTGCTTGCATTCTGATGGATGTGAGGAAAACAATAATGAAGTGGTTAACCAGAATGCAAATGAACAGAATTTGATGCCAACCAATTTCTAGGAACAGGTGTCCACATCACTGTACATGACAAGTGATGGCGGTTACTTTGATGGACTACATTTATGATTTGAGAGAGGCTGATGTTTTGTTGTTAGTGTATGCTGCATGTACTAAACATTGGCATAGTAAAGTTATGCCATATTTCATGAACTTGACTATTATGTCTCTTATTAATTAATTACTTAACTAAGGCTGCACATAACTGCAACCATGTGTTGTCTGCGTGTCTACTAGGAAAGCATGTTGAACTGCTTCCCTTTGCCAGAACTAAGAAAGTTGTGAAAAATGAAATTTATGATATGTACTTATATATGTCTTATATATGTATATCACATGTGGTGCTACATCTTACTACATAGAAACTATGCTGTAAGTTTTAGAAAAAAAGAAAATGATCCCTTCTTAAAATAATCGCCTGAGTTTTATTGGCTGCAGATCTTTCCATATTTTGCTTCTGGTGGCCACTTTGTGAAGTGTAGCTTCCTATCATGAGTTGAAAGCACTAACTTTAAGCATTATCTTTTCACAAATCATGTTTATCGTGTGGTTGATAATCAATTACAAGTGGTGTGTTTATTGATTTTGTTCATGACATGCCTGGGGGTCACTTACTCTGGTGTCATAAAATTCATCATCACCTCACCCCAGCGATAAATTGTCCACGGTCCCTTACATAATTACGATCGAATTTTCAACAAACATTTGTATATTTCTATGTTTTGCTTAATATTTAAATGGTAGTTGGGGGGAAATACACTCTCACTGCACGCTTTTCAACTTTATACGAGTCAGCAGAAATAAATGCACTTCCGTGTTCAGTTGAGAAGTTGTGCGTACGAAACACGCATGACATGGTCACATAAGCTCCGCCCACTCATTTATATTTATGATTTCTGTGCACTTAAGACCACTGTGCAGTAAAGGGCACAACGTGCGTGTTCTACTGGTGGGGCTAGGTAACCTCGTCTTTGTGAACTGCTCAACATTAGAGATGAAAACACTGCATTTCTAAGCAGACTTATTGTGGCGATCCACTACGGATGGGTCACCAAAAAGCAACGCAAACATTACACAAATTGAATGTCTTATGGTTTCGAGTCACATAATAAATAACAAAATGTTGAGAGGTAGGTCTATGCCGTTTTGATATAAGATATTAAATTACATTTGTGACGTCATTCCATTGTATAATCGCTCCAATCATGAAAAGTACTGTACATGTATACCAATTTCTTCATTTTTCACTTCATTTTGTTATTTTGGCATTTACTTTTGATAACAGAAATATTCTCAGTACTTTGAATGTAGTTTAAGTAGGATAATGTCCTCGTAACTCTCCATCCTTCAAAATAATGGACTTCGGCTCAGAGAGTTACTGGGGCGTTGCACTCTACGACATTGTGTAGTTAACCTGTCGTGGTAACCTGACCATGTTGACACAGCCGTCTTCAGACGTCTTAAATACACTGAATATAGAAGCGGAACTATTGTGGCGATACATTACCGTTCAACCCCATGAGCAAAAAGACACACGTTACCCAAATCTTTTGCCTCAAATGTCTCATGTTTGCAACTGCATAAACGTGCATGTATTTTTATGAGCTAGGATGTTTACAGTAAGTGTTCTTTTTTGTTCGCCGTCCTCGATGATTAACAAGGAGTGAGTGAGTGAGTGAGTTAGCGTTTAATGTCACATCTTCAGTATTTCAGCCATATCTTGACTAAGGCAGCGGTACATTTATAAATGAATGTAAAACATATTTAGAGAATACACTTATCTGTCTGTGAAGGAATGTAAAGCAACTAGATTATCACAGATATAAATCTAATATACATCTAAATTTAAAGTATTTTGACTATAAATGACAATACAGTATACATCAGGCTGTAGATTGGTAACAACTGAAGGTAGACCTCCTTACTAGGGACCATGTAGAAGACAGTACATTTGCTTCCTGCATGGATCCTAGCTAGGATCACGCCATCCCTTCAGATGTTATTAATTTTGGGCATTCAAGCCATAACTCAAAACTACGTATATACTGGCAGTAAAAAGTTTAAAATTTAAGTTTTAGTTTACGTAAAACGTTTTGAGACTTACGTACCCTCAGAAGAGGGCAATATTTTACAATACTTTAAGTCGATTTGAAGATACAGTTTTGAACAATCCCAGCTGATAATCTAAACTGTTAATTAATTATGTAGAATAAAAATTTACACAAGAAAAACTATCCTTAATAGTTTTTACATTGAAATAGTTATCCCTTGTCAGGGAAAAATCCATACAGTCAAGCAGGACTTGACCGTGATTCTTTCATCACAAGGGATACAAAACGAAGCATCTTCACCTTGGAATACGTATTGTGTGATTATCGCGTATGACCAGTCCGACACCGTTGCACAATGACCTCCTTAAATCTGGACTGACAACCCAAGTAGGCTGGAGCGAAGATGGTTTCACTTGATGTAATTTAATGATACTTACCTGGGTGTCCCACTTTTTCTGCCTCAGATCACGGAGATTTGATGATAGCTTTATAATGAGACTATGGAATTAGGAGTGGTGTCACAGATGTTTTGAGTTCTGCCTTAGCAGCAAGTTCGGTTCATGTATTATAAGAAGTTCCCACATGACTGGGTAACCATGTCGTATTGGTCAGTTGCAAGATAATTATATAATTCAATAATTTCTATTGAAAGTCGAAGTTGAGAAGACACATTTTTAATAAACCAAAGGCACAAAAGAGAGAGAATGTGTATTGTTTATGTGTTTATTAATACATTCTAATGCGGTAAATATGACATTTGCCTCAACTGTAAAGAGAGAGTTTATCGGATAGTCGAGAAGATATTGTTGTGGATCCTATACAGTGAAAAAAGCAGCCGCACCAACGTCCTTGGATCCATCTGTTAATAAGGATTTACCAGTTTTGTATTTATTTCTTAATTGATTATATTCTTGTCTGTATTGTAGCCTCATTTCTTTCAGATTTTTGATGATTCTAACTCACTAAGTGATCAATGGTACTTCAGTTTTTACGTAAACCACATTGAATGTCAGTTATTGAGTCTCAAAATGTGCAAGAAACATTTTGTATGTTTGACATTGGTAGAAGTCAGGTAGAATCAAAGTCCGATATTTAAGTGCCACTGCCCGCTCCCATTTCATGTCGTAAGGATATGGAAGTAACTTACTCTAATGTTTTCATTTATTCATACATGATGGCAAGTGTTCAACTAAATACTGAATGGTCATATAAGTGTCAACTCTCAATATATTGTACATCTGGACAGATTAATCAGGCGCCAGCGATACATGATATCCTTAGCAAATTCTCTCTCATAAAAAATCACAAAATACAGTAATATGAAGTAATATGTAAATAATACGAACCAGGTTAAATTAAAGTGTGACAGCGCAATATTTGAATGTATGATCGAAACGTATGATCAAGACATCAAATTAACTTCAAATACTTCAACATTTAAAATAATTCCAAATGAAGAATAATAAGCCTACTTTTTAAAGCGTAAACAAGCAATATCCTGTTATTTCTGTATATACCATGACGAACCTCAGATCTAATTAACATTAAAATACTGAAAAAGACTACTCGTAAAATATTTAGTTGTGTCAACAGTGAAAATCATCCCATAATGAAAAACAGTCAACTTTAATAATCAAAAGAAACACAAATAATCTTTGGTAGTTTTAAGACGTGTAGAACTAACACGAAAGTATAAAAACCAATAACTAACACAATTTTGAAAATCCGTAATATAAAGGTCTTCATCACAAACAATCCTATTGCTTCCTCCATATCTGAATATCACAATAATCATCTGTGCGACCCTGCAGATTATTTATACATTACCGAAACTGTCATCGGATGTGAGATGTGTCATATTAAGGTTACACTTTCTTAGAAAAGTACAAATTCTAGTATCTTTTTGGTTGAGTCCCATTCTGGATTCGCACCCGCACCCGCACCCGCACCCGCACAGTCAGGCATCTAATCGCCGACACACAAAGTCAGCCGCCTAGCTCGCTCAGCTACCACGACGTCCACACGCGTCAAAACTGTTATTACAATTTTCGTAATATTTGTTTCATTTTACAGCAACTAAGATTATTAAAACTTACGTAAATGTATAGTACAATTTCCGTTTGTATTACAATTTGCTGCAAGTATTACAATTCACGTCCTATTAAGGTAAAAACTGTCATTCAGAATATCAAATCTACATGCTATTATTTATTTTCATTTCCTTCAAATGCATTAAAATTGAATACTACGAAAAGGTCTGACATGGTTTGAACAGTAAAATGAACAGCGAAAAATCCACACATTCCATTATAAAGTGTTTGACAGTCAAAGGAGTTATGTCACTTGTCTAGATCAATATATCCAACGTGACTGACCGTTGTAAGGTCTTTATATGATGCAGACTTGATAGACAATCTAGGGGTGTGTATGCAGTGTACAGACGAGATACATCTTTTAGAAAGGTGCATGCATGCCTGTAATATATTTCCCAGGGATAGCGTATCTGTTCCGTAAGATCGCGGAGTAGAAATGAAGCATTCATAAAATCATCAAGAGCCCATCAATCTGAAGTGTATTTAACCATGCTCAGAGATGCGGTGCTAAATGCTCTAGATCTTTAGAGTGTGCTTTCTGTAATTTGCATTATCATTGATTAAGTGATAGTCTGCCTGACCACTGACTTTGTAAACACGCTTCTTTTAGTTAATCAGGTTTCTTTCACAGTCAAATGCCAAATACCCGTGAAGGTCCCGGGGTAGAATAGGCCTTCAGCAATCCATGCTGGCCATAAAAGGCGACTATGCTTGTCGTAAAAGGCGACTATCGGGATCGGATGGTCAGGCTTGCTGACTTGGTTGGCATATGTCATCGGTTGCCAATTGCGGAGATCGATGCTCATCTTGTTGATCAGTGGATTGTCTGGTCCAGACTCGATTATTTACAGACCGCCGCTATGTAGCTGTAATATTGCTGAGTGCGGCGTAAAACTAGACTCACTCACTCACTCAAATGCCAAGATTCTGGTGAGTTGATATTTTATATCTGTGACCCATTAGACTGTCGCCTCAAACCCGCAGTATTCAGTGTTTTAAACGTTTCGTTATACAGACCGACTTTTAAGTGAGTGTGATTAATTTTACGCCGCTTTTTGCATTATTCCAGCAATATCACGGCAAGGGACACCATAAATGGGCTTCACACATGGTACCTCTCTGGGGAATCGAACCAGTCTTTGGCGTGGAGAACGCTTCAATCGCTGGCCCACAGCTCCTCCCATTCTTAAGATCTGTGTTACTTGTTGTAATAATACTACATGCTTTAAGCGGCGAGAAGCAAGTGCAGGGGTCTGGTGCTGAAACAATCCAGGGCGACCATGGGCCCTGGCTTGCCAAAGTGAAGGAACTCTGTACAGTAGGCCAATCCTTTGTACTTTGAGTCAAATGCTGACACCAAGGCAGAGAAACAAAAACTACCATATTATACCGCCTTAAAAATATTTGTGAGTTTAACACAGATACCACTTCCATATACACAAATATCCTAAGGCTTTGTTCTTGTACATAATACCTAGCTTCTGCCACGGAAACAACAAGTATCATAATATATCGTCTTTTTGTATGACACGCCGCGAGGGGACAGATCCACCGTTCTGTGCAAATGTTCGAGTAAGCACCGGAGGTGGTTCAATAAAGGCTGAACGGGGAATCTATACATATCGCTGACAAACTGACATTGACGGATTGCCAGGCAGAGTACCGGTAGGAAGTCGACTTACACCAATACTCCCGCCAGCAGGAAACAAAGTTAATTAAAATGTTGATAATGCCCGCGTCCTTCTACAGAACATAACTAAAGTACATGTCATGTCATTCAGACAGTCCATCCTCGTGGTGTTGGAATCATTTGTTGACAATAACTAAACAATTCGGCTAACTGAATCTGCGCTGACACTAGCTGAGATTAGTGTATTACAAACACAGTGGGGGTCCAACCTCCATTAAACTTCTAAGCGGTGCTAGCAGACATGGAATTTGCTATCCATGTATTTACTTTGATCATGGACATTTGAGCGATGGCCATCGGCCCGGCCATTTCGAGTAGATGATTGGATGGGAGGTACATTGGGGCATGGAGGGAAGGGGAGGGCGTTTTATTTTGTTTTTAAACCCCCCAAATGAACTTATAAACATGAGAACTTAAAATAAGTCTTGAAACTCCCTTCAGAATGTCACACTTGTCAGTCAATATCATGTACGCTAACCTCGGGTATCAATGCAAAATGTCAGACGTCTAATCATCAGAAATGGGATATGACGCCACTGGTTCCGGGCAGCAGTCAGATTGTGTCAAGTGATCCTTTTCACAGGGGAGTAGTCTGTCTCACAGTTCCGGAACCATATTATTTTCCCTCTCTGCACTGCTAAAGCTCTAATCGAAGCAAGTCTAGATTTCCCCAGGTTCAGGACCTCTCGTCTGCCTTGTACTCCTTTTAAGTGAAACATGTTTGTTTATTGCTATCAAAATTGAAATATGTATTGTGATACCAAGCGTTAGTGTAGCCAGGGAGATGTGGCCGAGGTGCCATAGGATGCTTAAGGTAATCCCAAACTGTACTGTAGATGATTGGTCCAGTGAATGTGAACGCCAGATATTGATATGAGACATGTTAACGACCTGAAGCACGGTTCCAGAACATACATCAACTGATGTTTGACCCAGCTAGATGAAACGGATGGCCCATTATACCACAGAGTTATGGAGAACATATTGATATTGAAGGACTGTTGTTTCCTGATCTTTTGTTTCAGAGGAAGTCATTACGTTGCCCTTCATGCAGGGTTCGTAAATCTTCCCATATCTGTTTGATATGAGGATTAATACGGGTCTGTGTGATAATTATCACTTTCTGTGTGGCCTGGCTAAATGAGAAAACGGCGAAGCTGTACATTAAGAACATACCTCAGACAAGAGCAATCTGAAGTACATCCAGTAAATCCTCATTCAGCTTCCTCCTTGTGCATGAGATGAAAACACTGTAACTATGACCAGAGATCAGTTATTGTTCACAGGGAACGGAACATATTTAGAACCATTATTTCGACATTGAAACATGTTCTCGGCTATACGAGTATTCTCGGGACATAGTATACTGAACAGCAAAAGAAAATAAACTTTTGTCAAGATTTGAAAGAGAAGACATAAGTATCGACGCTTACTTTTATGAGATTTCATTTTTTCGAAACTAGTGTTACTTTTGTTGTTAATTATACTACATTATTACCATAGCGATGTCAACAGAACGTTTCGTAACTGCATGATCATGCCAGTGCTTCCTGAACATTAACACGGCTCTTGCAATTCAGCAATAATTTCTAAACATTATTAATGTCCCTTAACTGCAAACAGTCATTTACCTTGATCATCTTGATACTGGGAAAAACAATCAGTTTGCATATTACAATTATTCTCTAAAACGAGAATCGAGTCTAACCATAAGAATGATTTTCCCAGAACAACACTCTGTTCTAAACATAATGGAAACTCTCTCTGTACAACAGCCATTGGCAACATTACAAGGCTCTTCTAAACATAATCCCCACAATACATCAAACATTTATATAGAGTACAAAGGCCTTCTCAATACTACACTATTATGTAAATATTACGTCGATCCAGTCTCTCCAAACAATCAGATATTATATACTTTACGAGCCCGTACACCAGTTCTTATTACGATTATTATCTCAATTCTAAACTGAAGTCTAAACAATAAAACGGTCACTTAAACGTGTAATTAAACATAGCAATGACCCTCTACATACAACAATCAAATCTAAACAGTACGTTGATTCATCGTCGCAAGAAAACTATGGTTTTTAAACATTGCGATGACCCTCTCAATAAACACCTGCCGCCAATGCTCAAATCCACCTGTCACCTGTTTCTCAAGGTATTTCTCCCTGGCAACCTGAGCATTTTGTTGTTTGTTTGCTGTTTACCGCCGCATCCGGCAACGTTACAGCGAAATGATGTAAACAACCCGATGACTGGCGTCATGCGCATCGCCACAGACATCTGTGATCAGTGAACACCATGCGTCATACTAAATCAGCGAGCCTGCCCAGGTTACTCTCCACTTACGACAAGCATGGGTTGCCGGGGATAAATAACTACATGTATACGTCTTGTGTGACCAGACAGCTGAATGTACCAAAGAAACACGACTGAAAAGTTGAAAAGTTTACTGACAAGGACAATGACGTAATTGTTAATATTGTTTGCAATGTTTGACAGTTATTGTTTAAACCATGTTACCAGTGGAAAATGTCAGACACAGCGGATTTCTGTATTAATAATCTAACTTGTCCATCTTTGTTAAGAACTGAAAGCTTTCTGCTAAGTAACTATATCGTTGACAAGATGATGTAGAAAAAATATCTGTTTTGTCGTGTAATTTCTACCCATGCCCACATGGAGCGATCTTTGGTGTCTTTCACAATATATGCTCTGGTGTTTTAAAAATTGAAAATTGCAAAAAGTGTTTTTTTCCTGTAGAAATGTGCAATTACCTAAGAACACCCTTTGCAGCTGTCTCGACATTTACGTCATTTAGATACCTGTCTCCCTGTCGCAGACGCTTAGCCCATGGTAGTCCTAGCAACGATGACGTCAGATTCCAAGCCGCACCATTGATAGATTCACATCGTCTACACATCGTCTTATATTGATTAGATTTCTTGATATCTCCTCTATATTTGTTTTTTTTTAAAAAAAGTATTCAAATACGGTTTCACAGGTTAAATGATTGACGAATCAGATTGACGAATCAGAACACAGCTTACCAAATCGCGAAAGTGCACATTCGCACATACCTTTTGAACTTTTTATCTCGGAAAGGTTCGTACCCGAACGATTCCGAATGCTATTTAGCGTACGATCGCTTCCGGGTGATGCACACGGCGTACGTACAACCATGACAACGGTGAGTAAACAGTCGCTGAAATTAGTGCTTTTGGCAATATTCAAGGATGCTACCTTCGGAAACATTTGCTAGTTGTAACCATGTCAACAGAAACCCCAAAGCGTATATACTGCAGGTCACTTAACTGTCTTATATGTGGATTTTTGTTTGTGTCAGTGACCTGAATATTTTAGAAAGTCCCTCTGATCCCTAAACAGTAGCCGTTGTCTGGTTGGTTAAATCTATTTAACCGTCTCGCGTTTGATTGGACGGTCACTGTTCGCTGAAAGGTTACCTGACGCGACCTTCTACTATGTTTTGTTAGACTCAGTGGTGGAGTGTAACGAAATACACTGTGACTAAGTTTACTTAGGCTGTCATTATCCTTGACTTGACCACGTGATTTGGAACCTTTACAGTATTTTTCGCAAGATCTTAAAACGTAGGGATACGTGTTTGTGAATTAGTATTGGGAACATAGTGCAAAACACAGGTGTTGTTCTGTCCGAGTAAAGGACGAGCCGTTTGATTTTTGTCTAAAGAAGGTATGGATAGTTGGCAGTCGGAGGAAATATGTTTCTGTCAATTTCCTGACTTAGACTGACTTGTTTCCAAACGGTTCAGCATTCAGATAGGCACTTACCTGTCAGGAAAACTGCTACTTGTAAAAACATGCTTACGACTTGGTGTCATCATCCCACTGTTTGTCAGTTGGTAATAGTTCATTCCAACAATTGTGTAAATGGCGGGTGGTATCGGTGTGGCAGGATCTCATTACACGTTTTGTCATCACTGCGTATCAGCTGCCCATTCACACAATTTTCTCAGCTGCTTTGCCCTTTAGACCTTGCTGTCCGAACGTATCGGTTTTGGAGGCTAGGAATACCGTAAGTCGAGATCGCGAGAATGTCCCTTACAGTATTCCATTACTTACGTGTTGACGTATTACAATTCCTTTATATTTACCATGTGTGGAGCTGTGGAGGAAGGACATCGGTGCGCTATCATCAGCAATTTCACTGAATTCACCCCGCCGCAATACCCCAAGAAAAGAAACTACCCTACAAACAGAAACCAGAAAGTTGAAAGTTTCTCAAGCCATGTTATTGGTGAATTAATGCTATAATCGGCGTGAAGCCAAAAATTGAAAAATCAGTTACAATCTAAATAAAACAATAAGTGAGTAGCTTAATACGTGAATTTATTGGGTTGCGTTCCAAATAGTCAATTTAGACAGACCATTCACTCTTGATGTGTTGTTGAGACAATTCTAAAATGCCAGTTGCAAGAAACTGGTATGTGTTAAAATCATCGTTAAATACATACAGACAATTTGTCAGAGGTTTGTAAACGATGGACAGCACAGAAACTAGTAACATATAGTTTTAGAGCAAGTACAAGATGACAGGTTATTTTGCAGACTGTATATAATACAGAAAAACAACATAAAAACGGGTCACCGGAAACCATACACAGGATTTATGGTATCGCTGTTCCAGCTTCGCAAGGTGGCACCTATTGCCTGCAATTAGAATTAACGAATAGGCTGCAGATTAAAAGGTGGTGGTCCTCTAAACACCCAGGAAACTACTGATGTTTTTCAATGCCAGACTAACATATCATATTCTTTAAAACCAGTGTTTAGTCTTTGTACTCGGTATTTAGCCGTTACTTTCCCCCAGGGCGACAAGCTGTGATGGAGGATTTGCAACACATCCCTTTCTTCAATCCTGCCGAAATATTGATTGCATAACCCTCATGTGGTTAGGTCGCTTACATACATTTCAAGGTATTTCTTTTAGGTTTTTATGAGTTTTTCATATGTAATTCAGATTACGGTCGTCGATGTGACTGAGATATTTTTTTCCTGAGAATAATAAGGTATAATAAAGTACCTTCCCCAGGCAAGATCATCCTATAGAGTATTTAAGATAATCCTGTTCTCCCAAATAGGCTTTGGTGTGTGCTAGTGGACACGATTTCCCCGGTAATTTGGCGACAAAGAACTCTGACAAGATGAGTATGAGAATGGTAGACTTCGTGTTTGAGGAAGTGATTCTACAGTTTGAGGGGCTGTTGAGGTTGAAGGGGGTGGAGGTAGGATGTCAGTTTTCATGCTATGTCTGCTACTGACAAGGTGATTACTTTTAGAGGATGCTGTGGCAATTAGCATGGCTTGGATAATTATTATCCCCAGGCAAAACAATTGTTTCTTGTAAATGATAAATTTAATAAGTCACTATTATTCAATAAATTATTATTATATATATGTAGCGCCTAGGCCCCTCTTACGCTGCTCACAGCCGTTCTGTTTTTGCCTCTATCACAGGATGTCAGTCTCTACGGCACATCGTATTGTCTGTCTCAACTTTATAAGGATCATACAACATGGACAGCCACTAGTGGCACCAAATTAATGTGACTTTCCCATCCTTACGAGGTACCCATTCAAAGCTATCTGGTCTCACACAGTCACAGTACTTTGTCCGTGACAGAACTTTGTCAGCACGTTGTACCCACAACAAGGCGTTAGTAATCACGTGGCTACCATCTGGTCATTTATCGACGAATTAGTGACTTCCTGAGTCGTTGATGAAGTTTCAAAAGAAGTGTCAATCCTCAGTGTATTCTGATGACATGAGACGTACCCAGCATGACCGTAGTTTTGGCATTTGAAACCTTTCAAAAAGGTTTGAATTGAAGACTTCAGGACTGTGCAACTTGTTTTGATTGACTTAAGGGGACTGGCGAAGGCGAAATACTCGTACTTTTCATTCGCGAGTTGTGAAGGCACGTTTAGTCATATCTGAAAACAATCGATGCCCATCTTCCTGAACCAAGGGTCCACCAAAAACACAAGTTGACATGGGACTGCGGTTTCCTGTAACATTCTTTTAATACAAAGCCTGCACGGAACCATTTGCTATATCTCACCACACCTGCCATGTAAGCACACACGCTGTTGGAGACTGTAAACACATTCAGTCTGATACGTATCTTGTCTCCTGTCTCAATAATGAACTAACGGGGCGCGTATTGAATCAGTTTTGAAGGCCTCTTATCATTCTCAACCCAGTCAATGTCTCAGAGGAGATGGGATCTATGTTGGTCTGTACAATCTATTATGTTCAACTTTGCCCAACTACCGAGACAATGCTTTAAGGAGTGGGTCAATAACTTGTATAATTTTTCAAGAGTTGAAATATTTTTCCGAATGACAGACCTCCATCGTCTCGCTAGGTCTCCGTAGAGGAAGAGTTACCTTGTTACATGTGACTGCGTTAGGTCGGTTCAACATCTTTAGCATCGCCCATCACGCTACACTACGAGTCATATGATTCGTATACCTCGGTGGGAGATGAGGTGGTGTAAATACAGATGCTACCTTGCCTAAGCTCCCACACAGAAAACGCTGGAACAATGTGAATCTTAGAACTGCGTCCGTTTGGCCGTTTCGGATTAACCAGTCGTGTATCACATTAAACCTAACGGCAAAAGAATTTGAAATTGCCCAATTCATGTAATGTCTTACCCTCAAACGTTTGTTGTTATGAGTTCTTTTTTATTTAGAATCATTGCAGTGTGGTGCAAGATTTCTCTTGCCGTTTAGTTTGTGTTCGAGGCCCTTTTCTTGAAAACAGTTAAATTTTCATTAAAACACGTCGTTTCTCCACATTTGCTATCGATTTTACAAAAGTCAGGAATTTGAATTGCGCCGGAGCGTATTACCTTAGTAGCACACAGGAGTTAAATGTGTCCTACTGATCGACAAAAATATGATTTGTACATTTATTTGTGAACCCATCGGTACATTCATCGATTCGTTCATATGTATATTTATATGTACATTTCCATGTTTTACATGTACATTCATCGGTATATTCATCTGCACATACATCTATACATCCATCTGTACATTCATATACAATTCAGATGTACATTCATCTGTTTCCAAATAAATCTGTTGACAGATCGACATGCAACTTCTTTCAGTTTAACAGTTGTGCCAGCCAAATGAAAAGGAGAGCATGAAAAGGTGAGTGAGTGAGTTTAGTTTTACGCCGCACCCAGCAATATTCCAGCTATATGGCGGCGGTCTGTATATATTCGAGTCTGGACCAGACAATCCAGTGATCAACAACATGAGCATCGATCTGCGTAATTGGGAACCGATGATATGTGTCAACCAAGTCAGCGAGCCTGACCACCCGATCCAGTTAGTCGCCTTTTTATGGCAAGCGTGGGTTGCTGAAGGCCTATTCTTCCCCTGGGCCTTGACGGGTCGAGCATGAAAAGGAACGCCATTAATATTAACATGTTTACTGTATGTATTAGTTTCAGGGCTGCCATGGAGCTATAAGGTACATCTGAATCCGGTTGTGAACGTATTCAAGTCAGTACAATATGAATTACGGTTGCGTTGATACAGTTTGATTGACGTATGTCAAGGGTTAATAATTTGCTGCTGAGTGTGTATACAGGGAAAGTTATGTACCAGCCACTGGGGAGGAAATTCCTGATGTTGTAGTGAGCGAGGGAGTGAACTGAGTTTTACGCCGCACTCAGCAATATTCCATCTATTTAGCGGCGGTCTATAAATACAGAAAAGGAATCGAGTCAGGACCAGACAATGCAATGATCAACAGTGTGAGCATCGATCTGCTCAAATGGGAACCGATGACATATGTCAACCAAATCGGTAAGCCTGACCACCCGATCCCGTTAGTCGCCTTTTACGACAAGTATGGGTTACTGAAGTCCGGTATTCTAACCTGCCTGACGTTGTAGCTTCTGAGCCTTGGGTTTTCTTTAGTATTATTGTTTACGCAAGAGAGTCCGGTGTGTTGCTAAGGTAGGATGAAAGTGGTACTGTT
The DNA here is from genome assembly GCF_037392515.1 of Haliotis asinina. Taxonomy (NCBI): domain Eukaryota; kingdom Metazoa; phylum Mollusca; class Gastropoda; order Lepetellida; family Haliotidae; genus Haliotis; species Haliotis asinina. The sequence goes on along the minus strand of NC_090294.1, from coordinate 8,080,732 downwards.
GATGTTGTGATCTATTACAGCTTTTCCTAGGCCTGCTTTCCTTGAAAAATGAGTTTCTCACAAATTAGGAAAAATGTGTGCATTCTGGTTGTCGAAATAGATACAGTGTATAATGTTAAGAGCCGAAAAACCCACCCACATCGAATTTAGTTGCTCGTTTCGACTCTTTTGTGCAAATTGTAAACTGGGCACATTCTCTTTATATCACAAGACATGCCAGCTGAAAACGTAGCGTTCTGACGTGCATTCTGACGTCATCGTAACCATGGTTACACGATAGAAGGCACATCTGCCTCTCAGTTATGAACGATTACGAAGAAATAAGCGCTTTCAGACACTTGAAAAGTTTGGACATTAAATCCGCTATGCCAGTCATCTCCGAGGTACAGACGATTGATTCCATCCAGGAAACAGATAGTCTATGGATGGTTCGCCTTGTTTCCCGGTAACTAGGCATTAAAGGTAGAGAATAAATAATAGCCAGTTCTGAGTATAACATTCCTTAGCTTGGAATCTATGTTAAGCTGGATAGTTTATCACGGCACCTCAATGTAAATACGAAGACTTGTGCAGGTTCCTCAGAACGATAGTGCCCTAATAATCGGAAAACAACGTTTGCCTGGTAAATTAATTTAGTCTAGTCCTGGCAGATATCCAAACAGTGATGATGTGTACACTGACACAGTACGCATTAATTAGCCTTATTACCGTATTTCCCCGCTGTAGTTGCCAATTACCTCTGCCGAGAGCCAGGGGAATTGACACTACCATCATTATTTAGAGCAAATCTGATCTACTGATTTGCTGCCATTGTACGGAAAGACCGCCTGTCTAATGATAATCTTGGCGTTGCCTAGATGTAATGCTTGTCATTTGTTGTCAAATTCGTGTATGCTATATTGATTTTGCCGAACAGGTTAATTTGGTACAGGTGGTTTTGAGTGTATGGTTGATGACGTTCTATGACCCGTGGTGTACTCTATGTAGGTCATCTAGTCGGTGCGGACGGACGGGTGCTTCATACACGCATTTCCGTTGTACTTTCATTATTTAAATAACACCTATCGGAACTATCGTATCCTTCAACAAGCGCTCGGTAGGCTATCATATAATGCCTCAATTTCAGCAGCAGAGCAAGGCTTATGTTTACTACCATAACGACATGTAGAAGGTAGTGAACAGTTGCATCAACGGGTGGAAGAACAAGGTAGTGGACAGGTAAGCAGACAGTAACACCATGGGTAGGAGGTAAAAGGTAGAGAACAGGTAACCAGACAGACATAGCCAATTGTAGAAGGTACCAGGTAGTGAAGAGATAAACAGACAGACATAGCCAATTGTAGAAGGTACCAGGTAGTGGACAGGCAAACAGACAGAAATAGTCAATTGTAGAAGGTACCGGGTAGTGGACAGGTAAACAGACAGAAATAACCAATTGTAGAAGGTACCGGGTAGTGGACAGGTAAACAGACAGAAATAACCAATTGTAGAAGGTACCGGGTAGTGGACAGGTAAACAGACAGAAATAACCAATTGTAGAAGGTACCAGGTAGTGGACAGGTAAACAGATAGAAATAGCCAATTGTAGAAGGTACCAGAGAGTGGACAGGTAAACAGACAGAAATAGCCATATGTGGGAGGTAATAGGTAGTGGACAGGTAAACAGACAGAAATAGCCAATTGTAGGAAGTTATAGGTACTGAATAGTTACATCAACGGATGGATGAAACCAGGTAGTGGACAGGTAAGCAGACTGTAACAGCCAGTAATAGACAGTAATAAGTAGGAGATACCAGGCAGTGGGCACAATCGTAGTTTATTAGCTGGTTATTAACAAACACTACCCCTAAATTTCTTACTATATGCCGTAATTCTTCAAGGACAACCGACGTTCCACAGATTCCAGAAACTTTCACTTTATATAGAATGCGAGACCTATCATTGTCTTCTGTGTGACAGTATCCCATTCATCAGTGCTGGATAACCCACTGATTTAACTGATGGATAAGGTTATCATCTGTCACTGCCAAACAGTGGGGATTTCTTCACGGGGGTTGTCGGTGTGTCTAATACATGCCACTCTGCATACATACATAACAGGCGAAACCATGTTGACTATGACGCTGACCCTGTCAGAGAGCGATGTCGGTGTTGTGCAGCGTGCTCCATTGTTCTGGCGATTAATAAGAATACATGATCGTCGTACAAACAGATCTCATTGCAGTCTTGTCGATAAAATGAACTGAACATAGGACTTAACTGGCTCAGCACTGCAACGGCTCTTTAATAGTTACATAATAAGACCAGTAGTTACTGTGTAAGTTTTAAATTTTACGCTTCTTTTAGCAATATTCCCGACTTGGAACACCAGAAATGGGCTTCACATTTTGTACCCGGGCCTTCGGCGTGAAGAACACACGGTTTAATGGTTTCCAGCATCAGCGTTAAGATATTTGTTGAAAGCGTTACACCTAATTAAAGATCGATGCAAAATTTCCAATGACGTGGATATAATTTTTCCTTTTTTCATCTCCGTTCCACAAAAACGAATCAACAAACATGCATTACAGGGTTTTCATTACAGGGTTTTCATTAATGGGGTTTCGAGTTACTTAAGGACTTTCACAATGAAGACGACGCCTAATTGTAAAGAAATATGCTGACAAACAGCTGCACATAATGGAGCTGGGAAAACTGGTAAATGTGTTTGTCATGAGGCATTCAGAAGTCTGAACTGAGCTATTCCTGGCCCCTTCGTCAGGTGAATGCTGACTAACAGTTAAGCAGGATATTTTTACTAGTAATCTACATGAATCCAGAGTGATGAGTTTAAGAATGTACATACAATAAAAACAGCAGATGAAAGAAATCTACTGTAGCGCTGAATCAATGATATCACACTGATGGCCATTTTGTGACTAATTGTTACCTTCATTCACAACATTTAATTTCCTGGTGTAACATGAACTCGTCACTTTTGCTGCGGAAAACCTCCCAAGGTCTGTAAGAGCTGAGAAATGTTATTCGATCGGGTATAGAGCATGCCTGATTGTAGCAAAGATTTCAAAATGGTTTATGATAGACGAATTCCTTTAATACAAACAGGGTTTGTACAAAACGCAGAGAGAGCAAAAGTTTGAGTCTAAATTGCTAGATTGCGTGATTGTTGTTTTGCGCCGCACTCAGCAATATTCCAGCTATATGGCGGTCTGTAAAAAATCGAGTCTGGACCAGACAATCCAGTGATCAACCGCACGACCATCATTCTACTTAACTGTGACATGATGACATGTGTGACCCAAGCCAGCGAGTCTGACCACCCGATCCCGTTAGTCGCCTCTAACAACAAGCATAGTCGCCTTTTATGGCCTATTCTACCCACAGACCTTCACACAGTTGCAATACGATGCCATGTGTGAATCGCATCAAAGCGTCTGACCACACGATAGATCAGTCCTAACCCGCATCTTCACGGGTCAAAGTGACAGTAATTGATAAACACATTATTATGTTGGAATCATACAATCTACTCTACGTTTACCTAGATTCCATATGGTTACGTAATGTTGACTTCCTGTCTTTATAGAACATTGAATCACTTTATCTCTATCGGTTTCTTCAATCGGGACCAACTTTTTTTCTCCTATTTTCTGAACAGAAACCTGTCAGTGCTGCCATTCTGTCAACAGAGCCTGGTCAGCCATTACTGTCATTCTATCCGGTCAGTGGTGCGCAATTATTGATGTCTTTCCATGTGGTCTTTCTTTGCAACATTAAGCCGACAAGCCACGGCTGGAACATAAACAATGTTCAACACATCTGTCACACCACCTCAGTCTTCTTACTGAGGCCATGCTAAAAGCATGACCGAACACACTGTATGGAACTACATTTGTGTTTTCATTTCTCTCAAATTTCCAAATTCTTCAATGTTTCATTCAGGAAACTGACACCAAGTAAATGCGTTACGTGATACCAACTGAGCTAACGAAACAGTCTGTCTCAAGCGAAAAGCGTCCTGCATTGACGTTTACATTTTTTGCAGAGCTTTCTGTGTTCAACTACATTCGTTGGGTTTAACACCGAAGTCTCTTGTATTTAAGCAGTCTTGCTTTAAGAGGTTATTAAGCCAAAGAGCGTCTCAGGTGGGTATTACTACTCGCGTGACGTATATAATAAAACTAACTAGCTAGATGGAGATCTTAGAAACGTATTGGGGTGCGATGGTGATCTTTCAAAATAAAAAAAAAATGTTCAGGCTATTCTAATGATTTCCCAGCCTAATGTGCCAATTGACCCTGAGAGGAGTTGAATTGATATGTGGAGAGTGTTGTCAGCGCCAGCTACATCCGTGGACTGAATCTGTCACATATTGTATTACATTTGTGATGTCATTTCTAGTGTCCGTTCGCTCCATTATTCAAGCATTAATGGAGCGACGTGTACCAGTAAGACCTTCATAGTTCGTACTCAGATATTCTGCCATAGTCGGCTTCATTATTTTTCAGAAATTTAGAGTTTCTCGGACAATACTCTGTACATTAAACACTCAATGATAATGATAACAAGCCTTCCCTTAAGCATTATCCATCCTGTTAACAATGGCGAAACCTTTTCCGACATAATCAGTCATAACTGATATCATTTCTGCAGATGAAAATTCAAATACATTGTGTGGGAAAAGTCCATTTTCTAAACAGATGGGCTACATTTAACATTATATCTGTACATTTTTTCTCATTACAGATTACCTATTCCCGACTTCTTTTGTGTACCATCGTTCGTCCATCGTATCTCTGTTTCCCAGCGAGATATGAGAGGCTTTGTTCTCTCAAGGGTAGCATCTTTCAATTTACGACGCCACCAAGTTAAGACTACAGTAATTACCCGTCTGTATGTCTATATGGTATGGTAGAGTTAATGCCGATGAAAACATCTATCAAGATTCTAATCACTCATTACAACTACATCACGTCATTCGGTACTCCAGAAGAGCAATGAGAACGCTACCAAGAGAACCCACTCACCCTTGATCGTCCAATCAGAATCAGTCGTTTAGGATAACTAAAGACAATCTAACTGTACAGTCTGTGGCAGATTATTTACATATCCTTGATCTCAAGTAATACAATTCAGAAATAGTGTCGTGTATCCGTGTCATCATTCCAAAACAACACAGCTTTGAAGACTGTATTAGACTGTATTTAATAACATTTAATTTGTTTGATCTCTGAAATGATTTGTACGAGGTCATGTTCGAGCACGTGTATAAGGAAAGAGAATTAGAATTATGCTTAGTCATTTGGGATTTCTGTTAGATGATTTAAAAAATGAACTAAAACAACTACTTTGCGTATGTCAGTTATCATTGTTTGTTTACATATAGGTAACGTAATATGAATTATGTCAACTTCATCAGAAAGTGTTGTTAATCTGATTTTCGCAGCTGTCACTAATCGAACTACTGCCAAATGTATCGGCAGGGGACAATCATGTTATGACCAGTTTGTATGGTCTTGTGAGACGGATAAACAGACCAGTACTACCCAAACAGTTTGTAAGGTGCCGTAGGTCAAACACTTGACCCAGACGAACTTCGTCAGCAGGTTTGTGTTGAGGTCCTCTGTATTCGTGACACGAAGGTCGCCCGGCAGAATATTTCTCAACCCAGGTTTTTGCTAGACACCGACATTTATCACAATTAGAATGTGCCCAACTCACTCGCTCACGCGACTCAAATTTGAATATAGTGTGCATCTGAACGTGCCTGTGTTTTGAGTGATCAGTAAATCACAGAATGAACTAGATGGCTTCAAACTACAGTGAGAGGAAGATACATGCATAGACATAGAAGGGATATGTGGAGACGAAGGCTATGTAGCTTGCCATGAATTAAGGATTCGACACCGATGCAGCAGGCAGGGGACTGACCAACTAGACAGATATTCATTGCAACAAAACTCCAACTTGGCGTGACATCACAAAGTCCATGACCAGCAACGGCTACTGGATATTTATGCATTCCATCTCGTATCACAAATTATCTCTTTTGAGCTTGTAGGCTTCAGTAATCAAAACTGATTGAAAACGCACTCTTTAAGATTAGGAACAGACCTGAAAAGGTAACGGAATTTGAAAAGTGACAGAATTGTATGTGTGCCAGATAGAGTATAGTTTTTTTCTCATCGTGTCACATTTAGAATCAATTTACGACAGTTTCATTCTCTATCGTCTCCATCCGCCATATTTATATATTAAGATTCATCTGGTGTGCCAGTTCACGCCATCAGCAGATTGATATCGACTGAACCGTTTGTTCATCTGGTCAACTGAGACCGACTATTCTCTGGTGTTGAGTCTCATAATGGCGTCGGGGTCCCTTGCTGACCAGTCTCCAAAAGTGTACTAATTTTATGAAGAACAGCTTCTCTATTATCCCCCGCAACACGTTTTGCGGAGGGTATTAATATACACCCCGTCCGTCCGTCCGTCCGTGCGTCCGTGCGTCCGTCCGTTCGTGTACATTGTCTTTTCCGGAGCAGAACTTTAAAACCATTCAATATTTCTTCATCAGACTTGGCACATAGATAGATCTGGTGGTGTATTAGTGCCTTCTGGTAGTTTGGGTATTCTTAATAAAATCTTTTTCGCGTTTCCATGGCAACAAGTGCGACTTAGACTAAAATTTGAGGTAATGCGGGGGATATTGATGACTGTGTCCTCTCGTTATATTTATGAATAAATATTTCCTTTAATATTTATGGATAACACCTATATTATATTCATAGATAACACCTATATTATATTTATAGTTAACAACCATATTATATTTATGGATAACACCTATATTATATTTATGGATAACACCTATATTATATTTATGGATAACACCTATACTATATTTAAGGATAGCACCTACATCATATTTATGGATAAGACCTATATGATATTTATAGTTAACACCTATATTATATTTATGGATAACACCTATATTATATTTATGGATAACACCTTCTTTATGATATTTATGGCTAACGTGGTTACTGTTATATATCACATAAACACAAAAATCTTGCTCTGGTACTGCCCTCCAGATAGGGAACAATCATCGGAGTCATTCTGTCTACAAGGTCTGATCGTAATTGCTGTTATTCTGTCTGCTGGCAAATGCCACTGCTTTCTTCCTGGATGCTGGATCAGACCAATTTCTGAGACCACAGCAATGTGAAATCATTTCCCCTAAACAGACCCAATGTTCCCAGACAGATTCTTTATTCACATGTAAACGTACGACTTGAAAAGACGGTTGATTGCCTTCTCCTTTAAAATTAATATTGAATCCAGATAAGTTACGTTTACGTTTGCTTCATCTTTCATTTTTCATCTGGTAACATCTGGTGAATGACCGGAGTTTCTGTTAACGACATTATGAAATCATGTTTAATATTAACGTGTATTTTAGGTGACAGGAATACTAATTCTATATTCGGTGACAATTGTTAGTGTATGAATATGTAGAAATCAAGAACGGACAACCAATCAGCAAGTTGTGGTGGTGTATACGAACTCCCTGAGAGCACAAACAGTATGAAGTGTGCGACGGCATCAAGTACTGCACGTCGCCATGGTCTCTCGTACTGCGAACACCTTCAACTGCTGGTTATCTACAGCCCATATTTATCATACATGTTTAGAGAAATATTTTTCATTGCACAAGCAAGGAACTAAAGTAAATGTCATAATCTACTGATTTCACAGTCTTTCGTTGGCAAATAGGGTAGTAGATATGAGTTGTTTTTATTGATACGTGTTTTTATAGTGAAAGATTTGACTTGATACGTTAATTCACTTCTACACGGATGTTATAAATTTACATCACACACACGCATGCACGCACGCACGCGCGCACACACGCACACAGACACTTTCTTTTTCTCTCTCTCTCACATACACTAATGATCCATGATGAAATATATGTTTCTTTCTATGGGTGGTGTAAGTTTCTGTATTTGTTTGTACGTTAAAATTGATGTCATTAAAAGGTCACTGTAATGTCTTAATCGTCACTTTCCAAATGAAAACTATAAACACGTCTCCAAAATAAATATTAAAGCTGATTTCCAGGTTTACATAAGTACACCACGAATAAAATCTTTCCATAAATCTCCACAATTTTTGTCAGTCAAGACGTAACGTGACGTAACGTAACCTGACTTGACTACTGAAGATTATATGTCTTTTTCGTTTCAGACAACTGAGCCAGAAAGTTATTTAGCCAGCGATATTTCAGACTCGTCCAGGCAGTAGCCGTTCCGCAAATCAAATTATTCATTTATTTAAACAAATACGTAGCTTCCATCACCAAACATCATAGCGACATGTAGGCGTTTTACATTGGATATATAGTCAGTGATCTATTAACATTCAGTACAGCGTCAGTGATATTTTACCTTAGGAATTGCGTCAGTAATACTTCGAATTAGCCATCGCGTAAATGACGCTTTAATATTAGATACTGCGGTGGCGATCCACTATGACTTGCACAAGTCAAGTACAAGGTGTCTACCTAACTATTTCCAGATTCAGTTTGAGTGTATGCAGACGTCTCTCTTGTAGTATCATGATATTTACATGTGTCTGTCGATTCTGTGTAAGCAAATATTTCAACAGTTTTTTTGTTCACATAGAAACTGGCATTTGATTTAGTGCTATCAGGTGAGTCAGATGTCATAGGACGTGAAAATGGCACACAACCAATAAATTTCTAAAATAGTTCAAATAGGATGGTGTGATTCAAAAGTGTCTTAAATCTCTTGTCTGAAGGCTCAGTCGTGCAAAATGTGATATCATTATGACTACACAATGCCATGTAGAAAGTGGTCAAATGCACAAGCCGGAAGCCGCGGTGGCTGAGCGGGCTAGGTGGCTAACTTTGTGTGCTGGCGATTAGTTGCACTCTGAGGGTGCGGGTTCGAATCCCGAATGGGACTCAACCAAAAAAGTACTAGAATTTGTACTTTACTAAGAAAGTGAAATCCCAAATATGACATATGTTGAAAATGTGATATTGTTCTCAGTTCCAGATATCTATTGGCATGCAGACACCAGTCAGGCATTCTCAGCGATTCTCAGCGTCTGTGTTCATGTCGGATGTCTCTACTCAAACATATACATGATTAAGTTTTCCTTGATCGCAAAGATTGGAGTTTACAGTACGTGTTTGTCTGATGATTGGAACTTGTATACACAGTTTTAACACTTCAAGGAAATAGAAACGACCCATTCCTCAACTATAAAATATCTCTGTTACAAGAAGAGTTGATTGTACAATGTGTTTCAGCAGTGTTACAGATGTACAATGTTACTAATGTAGAAATCGAGTCCGGACCAGACAATCCAATACACGGCACCCATCAGGTCCAGCTCTGCGGTGTTAGGCTGTCACTCACTCAGTCCTCTCTTTCTAATGTGCTGTAGTCATGTGTAACGTTGTGTCAACATAACAAGACAAGATGTTGTATGTATGTGAGACTGGAAATCGATGTAATTCAGTGTATTCTGTGTCTAGCATATTTGGGTAATATCTGAGAGGACAGTCCAGTTGTTTCTCATTGTCTAGTCAGAGACAGCCATATTGATTACGGTCAGACACTTGGCGGTGTAAGAACACCTTTTTAAAGTGGTTTGGTATAAAGCGAACGGGATCTAGCTTTTGACTTTCCCGGCAGACAATCTGTCCACAACGAGACGACTGAATGAAGAAATTATTCACATAATCTTCGTTATATATAAGAGAATGGACCTCTGTCTCATAATTCAGTCATATAAACTCAGCACTATTCCAGATACTGAGGTCTATAAATGACTGTGTCTGGATCAGATAATCCAGTGACTGATATCTTGAGATACGATGACAGGGCATGTGTTTATGCATTACTATGAAACAGTTATGACACAAGATATCAGATGTTCAGAAGAATACATGATAACTGGCAATTTCATAATTCTTTGTCTCATGAGCTAAACGTTTTACAGTACAGCCTGGTAAATATAGAACATGAATGGGACATTGACGACAGGTCATGACGTCGGCAAATCAGAAAAAGGGCAAGCGTGTCTTTCCCATCCGGTTGCACCCAAAACTTATGTTGGCAGTGTAGAAGCCAGCTGACACGCTGAATACACGTTGCGTTTCAGTTGACTTACCTTCTTAAGAGCGGTGAAAACGGACGACGGAGAGATTACGGGCTTACAACACCCAGTCAGGTATGTTGAACATAAAGTGACGATGCACCACAGAATTGAATATATCAACTGTTCTTTATCGCACCGTCGCTGTCAGTATAACCAGTCACACGGACGAGGTTTAACAAGTATGTGGGTTCAAGTATTTAAACGGTTGTGATTCATGGAAACAACCAAAAGGGAATATTGAGTAACAGATCAGTAATTGACAACACAGATCAAATAACAACACTGAAATACATGTCCTCGGTCGTAAGCGTATCGAACCTTCATGTAGATATTTCACGTAGATATTAACTGTGACATAAGAAACCCTTTAGATTTATATTAAAGGCTAGAAAAGATTGAAATATAAACCCTGCGTTGCAATTCAAATGTAAAAATAGCCGATATGATTTCACCTGAATAATATTTGGAATGAATGAATCTCGCATCAGCAGCAGTTTTCCAGCTATTTACAGCGAGAACCAGAAACTATGAGTTCTGTAAACATGTGCACATAAAGAACAATGGTAAAAGTGTGATATCAAAGACCATATAAAATATCAGTCACTTATCACAGACAAAGTAAACACTGACAATTTTGCTGATAGCAATAAGTTTTCTTCACCAACATCAGTTTCTTTAAATAATGGTTAATGTTTGTGTCTATGAACTTGGGTAAAAAGTTGTTAACATATGTTTGGCATTTGTTCAAAGCGTTATCAGCATAATCTTTTAGAATATGTCACGTGATATATATAGTGCCACAGTCAAGGTACACTCAGGGCACCTCCGCCCTGTAACGGGAAAGAGTGATCAAAATGTAAATGTTCAACATAGATGACTTGAAAATAGTGCCTCTAATAAGGTTACTATTACAAAGGAAGATACCTCCAAGAAATGTCTAAACTTTGACTCACGACTAAAACACATCGATTATCCTTACAGTGGTTCCATCGACAGTGTTTCTATAGATTATGACTTGACAAGATTTGATCACCCACACAGATGATACTGATCACAGACACTAATTCAGTCACAACAATTAAAAGTGAGTGAGTGAGTTTAATTTTACGCCGCACTCAGCAAAAGTCCAGCTATATGGCGGCGGTTTGTAACGAGTCTGGACTAGAGAATCCAGTGGTCAACACCATGAGCATCGATCTTCGCAATTGGGAACCGGTGACATGTGTCAACCAAGTCAGACAGCCTGACCACCTGATCCCTTACGGCGGGCATAGTCACCTTTTATAGCAGGCATGGGTTGCTGAAGGCCTTTTCTATATGTTCATATAAAAGATATTGATTTCTTTCATTTGTATATGTTTATATGTAACATATGTTTTGTTAATACATGTCATATATTTATGATTTACTAGAAACTTTAAATGAAAACCAGTATGACTAACTAACTTGTAAGCATATCCCAGTATACACTCAAGGGAACCCTCGTGTAAAGATCACTGAAATGAATAATGAAACATTTTGGAAAATCAGTGAAAAGTTAATTTTGAGAGACAAAACCTTCCTTTTAGTTATATATCACATCTTATCTCCCTTTCGAGCTTGTATTTAATCAAGTAAACTCACAGTTCCTTCCGGCTCACATTAAACACAAGTATCCGAACATCTGATGCTGTGTTGAGAGTATTAAGCTTCAGTACACATGTACTCAAATGCTTTTCGTCACTTCTCTATCTATGTCATACATCAGGCCATTTCGAAATGAAGACGTCATCTCGAGGGAAGATATCCTACTAACAATGTGTTTGTATGTATTCTCCAAAGAAGAGCGGGAACGTCACACCGCATATAAGTCGATTTAACGATTTACGGTTGTCGACACGAAGCAAGTTTATTAGTCTGGGAACTGTTCCCATCTGGCTGTAGAAGACGAGGTACAGTGTGGCTGTAGAAGACGAGGTGCAATCTGGCTGTAGAGGACGAGGTGCAACCACGCTGTAGAAGACGAGGTGCACTCTGGCTGTAGAAGACGTGATGCAATATGGCTGTGGAAGACGATGTGCAATGTTTCTGTAGAAGGAGAGGTGCAATATGGCAGTGGAAGACGATGTGCAATGTGCCTGTAGAAGGCGAGTTGCAACCATGCTCTAGAAGACGATGTGTAATCTGGCTGTAGAAGACGAGGTGCAATGTGACTGTAGAAGGCGAGGTGCAATGTGGCTGTAGAGGACGAGGTGCAACCACGCTCTAGAAGAGTTATGTGCACTCTGGCTGTAGAAGACGTGATGCAATATGGCTGTGGAAGACGATGTGCAATGTGACTGTAGAAAACGATGTGCAATCTGGCTGTAGAAGGCGAGGTGCAATGTGGCTGTAGAAGGCGAGGTGCAATATGGCTGTAGAAGGCGAGTTGCAATCACGCTCTAGAAGAGTTATGTGCACTCTGGCTGTAGAAGACGTGATGCAATATCGCAGTGGAAGACGATGTGCAATGTGACTGTAGAAGACGATGTGCAATGTGGCTGTAGAAGACGATGTGCAATGTGGCTGTAGAGGACGAGGTACAACCACGCTGTAGAAGACGATGTGCACTCTGGCTGTAGAAGACGTGATGCAATATGGCAGTGGAAGACGATGTGCAATCTGGCTGTAGATGACGATGTGCAATGTGGCTGTAGAAGGCGAGGTGCAATGTGGCTGTAGAAGGCGAGGTGCAATGTGGCTGTAGAAGGCGAGGTGAAATGTGGCTGTAGAAGGCGAGTTGCAACCACGCTCTAGAAGACGATGTGCAATCTGGCTGTAGAAGACGTGATGCAATATGGCTGTGGAAGACAATGTGCAATGTGGCTGTAGAAGACGATGTGCAATGTGGCTGTAGAAGACGATGTGCATTCTGGCTGTAGAAGACGAGGTACAATGGGGCTGTAGAGTGAGTGAGTGAGTTAATATTTATCGTCACGTCGCCAATATTGCAGCCATATCGTGACGAGAACAAGTAATAATGACATTGTAGAATGAACAAATATAAGAAACTAAACCCTGACAGTAAAACCTCTAATATATATCACAGATATCCATTTAAGACTAGTATTTGAATATAAAACAGTTTAACTGAAGGTAGATCACCACACTAGGGACCATGGGGACTTACATTACTTTTGCTACCTGCATGGACCCTAGCTGGATTTACACCAGACCTTCAGTCGTTAGCAATTCAGGCACATCTAGCCATACACTGAAAAGGACATACATACTGTGATTGAAATAGCGGAGAGTTTGAATTTACTTTGAAAGTTACTTACGTACCTTCTCAGGAGGACAATAATTTTACAGTACTTCACCCCCCTCGAGGATACAGCCACTAACAATCTTAGTTATCGATTTAAATTTCCAATCATAAATATTTATCAAGCAAGACATGCTTGACCGTGATTATTTTATCACAAGGGATGCAGAACGGAGGATCCTCACATTTCAATAAGTATTCATGAGTATATCTCATATGGGCAATACGACATCGCCGCATGATGACCTCTTCAAATCTGGGCTGACAACCCAAGTAGCTATGACCAACATAAGGTTGGGTGCATCAGATGACGGATGTAAGATCTACTGGTAGCTTCATAATCAGTGTATGGAATAGGAAGTGGTGTCACAGATTTGTTGTGTGCTGCCTTACCAGCGAGGTCAGCCAGTGAGTTACCAGTGATTCCAATATGGCTGGGTAACCAACGGAAGACGATGTCGTATTGGCCAGTAGCAAGATCATTATACAATATATATATGTTTACAATAAAGATTTTTAATGGCCTGAAGACAAGAAAGAGAGTCAGAAAAGATTATATACTGTTTATGTACAGGATGTCTTTGAATATATTTAAGAGCCGTTAGTATTGCGTTTGCTTCAGCTGTTAAAATAGAGCTATAATCAGATATTCTAGAAGAGATTGTTCTGGATCCAATGACAGTGGCACAAGCTACTGCGCCACCATCCTTAGGCCCAACTGTAAATAAGAATTTGTATGTGTTATATTTATATTTTAATTGAATAAATTTTTATTTATATTGTAATTCATTAGTGTCTGATTTAGTAAACTCTGTCAGTGTTAAGTCGACTTGAGGCCTCACCAATTGCCAAGGAGGAGAAGAAAAAAGTCGCGAAGGAGAATGCCAGCTCAATGCCAGCAGCAGAAATGAATTGTTGTATTCTTATCCCATGAGGTGAAACAAGTGAAGTTCTTTTCTTATAGAAATCTCCATAAAGAGGATTTAAGACAGTTATGAACAGGATTGGATTCATTAGAATATAACTTTGTGATATATTCATTTGTAAAGACAATTTGTTACGGCGAAGTTTTAAAGATGGCCCATCGGCCTCAACGTAGATATTGTCAATGGGAGAGACCGTGGTGATGAACAGAATCTAATAGTTATAGGTTGCCTTTGCAGGCCCCACCATATACGATGGAGCCATAATCAAGTTTTGACCGGATGAGAGATCTGTATAAATGAAGGAGTGTAGTTTGATCCCTTCCCCACTTTGAACTGGATACGACTTTTAATAGATCTAATGCCTTCATGAATTTAGTCTTCAGATACTTAATATGTGGTAAAAAAGTCAAATGTTTGTGGGAAATCAGTCCCAGAAACTTGGCTTCCTTTCCAACTTTAATTGGAGAGCCATCCAAGAACAGTTCGGGATCCTTATGAGGCTTATATTTCCGACTAAAATGTATAGATTTGGTGTTTATCTGTGAAACTTTAAAGCCAAAATTTTAAGTGACCATTGCTTAATGTTATTTAAACACATCTGTAATTGCCTTCCGATGGTATGCATAGTTGTACCACGACATGAAACGTTAAAATCATCCACAAACAATGACCCATCTATTGAGTCATTCAATACTTCCGAGAAACTATTGATTTTTATGCTAAACAAGGTAACAGACAAAATACTACCTTGTGGAAGTCCCTGATCCTGATTATAATGGTCAGACAGGGTTGATCCAACACGAACTTGATATCGTCTGCCTGCTAAAAACTGGGATATAAAATGACGCAAACACCTCTTAGACCAACGTCATGCAAACCTCTTAAAATACCATGTTTCCATGTTGTGTCACAGACCTTTTCCAGGTGGAAAAAGATTGATACAGCATGCTGGTTATTTACAATGGAGTTTTTAACGAATGATTCTATGCGAACCAAATGATCAATAGTGCTTCTATTTTTCCGAAAAACACACTGAATGTTAGAAATAAGATGATTGGATTCTAGAAACCATACTAATCTACTACTGACCATACGTTCCATGGTTTTCCAAACACAGCTTGTTAAAGAAATTGGTCTATAGTTAGATGGATCTGTATTGTCTCGGCCAGGCTTAGGTATTGGTACAACAATGGCGTAACGCTACGAAAGAGGAAAGTGTCTTGTAGTCCAAATATGATAAACATGTACAAAAGTGTCTCAAGACAGACTGAGGCATAGGGTAAATGTTTCAGGAGCTGGCAGTGGATATTATCTGCTGTAGAAGACGAGGCGCAGTAGGGTTTCAAGAGCATTGCAATAATTACCATTGTGCATGCTCTCTCTCTCTCTCTCTCTCTCTCTCTCTCTCTCTCTCTCTCTTCACAGAGCAGATATAATTGATCTGCAAGTGAAGAATTTGGTCCTTGTGTTCCATACATAACACGGATGTGTGTGTCTGTGTTCGTGCATTTGCTTGTTCACAAGGATGACAAACCACAGTTTAACGAGGGAAGGCCCCTTCGCACACAGTTTGGTAATTCCAGATCGACCGATACCTTGCTTTCATTACTAATCACAGGGCGACATGCAGCGAAACAACCAGTATCATCTATTAATGTCTTTAGATGTTCGGCGGGCGGGAATCAAACCACCGACCTTCTATTATCCGGGCAGGCGGCATGTTCAAAACACAGGATGCGTATTATAACAGACAGACTAAATAAGGGGGTTCCATGCCAGGTCATGCCTAAACCGCGCCTGTTTTAAGAGCTGACTAACGATATCAGGCTCGCTGGCTTTATTAGTGAAGGTCACGATATCCCCACTGTCCAGATCGATTCTCGTAATGTCAATCACATAATTGTCGAAACTCATTAATTTCCAGACCGCTGTCATATAGGATATAGGTTGGTGTGTTAACAAAAAACAAATATTTTTCGCAAAGTAAAGTGAATAGGCATGAGGATTCCATATTATATGCATATTTATTTTTTAATTTTTAAGACTGACGGAAAATACAATCCGTATGCACTAATTCAAAACTGTTCTCTTCTCACGTCTTCTGCCAAACCTGTATAAAGAATCAGACAGATAGGTAAAATGCGTGTGAGTGCAAGTCAAAACATTGAATACTGAACAGTCTCGTTTCCTGTTAACTGGGTTCTGTCCTACTGTGTAGCTTAGTCTGATAACCAGTCCAGAATTTTAAGACTAATTCATTTAACTGGGTACATAAATATTAATCAATATGATTCGCTACGTCTAAGTACTTGTACATTGCAACACTTCGATCTTTCTAATCCTAGAAAACGCGTCGTACAGCGAGCTCTGTCGTACAGCGAGCTCTGTCCTACAGCGTCTGGGAATCGTGGAAATCTCAAAACGAGGCTCTACCGCTAGAATACTTCGTCGGTCTTGTACGGAATTCATATTATGTCAATACCTTTGTGTGTTACACGACTACACTGAAATACCGCAAAAACCCACATAACAGGTGTAACCAGTCAGCCAGTTGCATTGTGACCCTCACACATATAATTCATATACGAATTTCTTCAAGACCAGTGAAGATCCGGGATAGAATAGGTCTTCATGCTTGTTACAAAAGGCGACTGTGCTAGTCGTAAGAGGCGACTAACAGGATCGGGTGGTCAGGCTCGCTGACTAGTTTAACACCTGTCAATGGCTCCCAAGTGGGCACATCGACGTTCATGCTGTTGATACCTGGATAGTCATTCCATTGTTTACAGGCCGCCGGCTTATAGCTGGAATTGTGCTGAGCGCGGCGTAAAATTAAACTCACTCACTCACTTTTAAATGTTGTGACTGAATAAGTGTCTGTGATCAGTATCATCTGTGTGGGTGATTAAATCTTCTCAAGTTTTAATCTGTAGAAATACTGTCTATGGTGCTACTGATGAAAGTCATTGCTACTGGCAAAAGTGCCAATGTTTACTTTGTCTGTGATAAGTGACTGATATTTAATATGGTCTTTGATATCACTTTTACCATTGTTCTTTATTTGCACATGTTTACAGAATTCATAGTTTCTGGTTCTCGCTGTAAATAGCTGGAAAACTGCTGCTGATGCGAGATTCATTCATTCTAAAAATTATTCAGGTGAAACCATATCGGCTCTTTTCACATTTGAATTGCAACACAGAGTTTATGTTTTAATCATTCTAGCCTTTAATATAAATCTAAAGGTTTCTTTTATGTCACGATTAATTTTTACGTGAAATGCCAACTACCTGTATCGAATGAGCAACCTCTCATATTTAATTGCGCAACCCACTGTTTGAGCACTGACACTCTGTCGCAAATAGTGAAAGAGTATTCAACCTTGTGTGTCAGGACATCAACCACTCGCAGATATGTTAAATCATTTCTGATATATTCTGTTATACCCTAGATACAACTGCTTTCACAGAAAGTCAACATGACGTCTCATTTTATGCTGCAATAGACCCTGTGTTCGGTGAAGGTACTGTAAGCAGTGTTACAAGAACTGCTATTCTGGAAGTGTGACCTTAGCTTCACTCCTAGGTTGCAGCACTATCTGATACTGACAACACTCCATACACCTCACCACATCCCCTTCTCTGCGGTCGATTGACACGAAGTGCCGGAAAAAATCAAGATGATCTACTTCATATTTGAGAAGATTACTATCGTCATCCAAGACTTTTCTAAGATCTCAATATGGCTATTTAGAACTAATATCTGTGTCACGGTGGCGATATTTCTCATCACCGCTAAGCAGTTCTTTAGCTTAATAACCCCCTCGCTTGTTCAGGCTGCCTGAAGCAAGAGAGCTAAGTGTTAAACCGCACAAATTTAGCTGACTAGCTGTGAAGTTTTTTCAAGGAGATGAGGGACAAAACCGTTGAACACACAAATCTGCTCAGGCGGAACTGTTTCATGGGAAGTTTTTAAGTCGTAAAAATCCTCACATCAGCACAGTTTCTAAAAATTAAGTTAGCTTTTCTAACAGTATCATACTCGATTGATTTGTATGAAACCATACCTCATTATCTGATGCAATGTGAAATAATCAAATAACGTTCCACTCAAAACGCAGAATGAAAACATAAAAAAACAACGCTATGTTGTATAAAACCCCACTAATACAGCTCGTATTCCGTAGGTCTGATCATGAAACTATTTACATTTAAAAACCATCGTCTACTGCAATAACTGCTTAGCAATCTAGTTTTACAAGTATCACATCAATTTAATGAAAATGATGTTCTTGACATTTTTTTCCGGAACGTCTTTAATTATTTACATTCGTTGATTATTGATGATTCACAGATTCATCTGTATATTCTCAATGAGGCACGAATCCAAACGCCATCTGGTGGCAATATATGTGCAATACAGATTTGTTTGCCTCAAGTATACGTATAAAGTTGAACGAAAAGATTTTGAGTGCTGCTCCAATAACCATCTTCTGGGTAATGCCCACAAAATCTACATCGAAACAACGATACCCTTCAAATTATTACCCTTTTATCGTGCATGTTAGTGTATATTAATGTAAGTCTATATAGTGTTGATCTGACAGTGTTGAAAGTAGGAGGTGTTATCTTTCACACTCAAGTGCACGAACAGTCAAGAACAACCGTCACAGCAACCGTCACAGCAACTGAAAAAGGAGTCATTGTCCGTAAAAGAATTCCATAAAGGCCAAACGCTGTGCAGTCAAGAAATATAATTTACTTGCAATCATTCATATGATGTTAATGACCTTTAATCCTTATCATCACTGCGTTGTATATTGACTTGTCAGTCTGCCAACTTATTGATGTGGCTACTACTCCTAACCCAGGTCTGCTTCATGTGCATGAACCACTTAACCGTGACATTTATAGCCTTATCTGTTTCCTCCTTGCTCGTATCTATCAGTACATTCAATGTTAACTTTAACAGGATTCTAAATTTCAAAATTTGATCTTTCAGTTAAATGCCAATTGCAGCTTTATCATGCAGCAGCACTTGTAACTTTATGGCTGCAAAAACTGGAGTTTCCAAAACCGAAAAGCAATGGAAAATACTATTATTTCTACGAAAACTGCTCCCACTGAAAAAAAGACACCCACCTGTTCATGCTATTTGGTGAATCAGCTACAATACCTGTAGCTACCGCAGTTAAAACAAGAATGAGAAAACTTCTGGGGAAATCATATGTCATGAAAATGTATCGAGCTGTCGTATATCATTTTGTTCTGCTGCATATCTGCCAATGTTTTACTGAAGTCTACACAATATTTCAAACTGTCTAAAACTGCTCTCATGAAAAAATAAGTATATTTGTAATATTATAATGAAATGCCTAAAGGGAACCGTCACCGAAACTGAAACTTGTTTCCTGTATATAAGATTTCGAGTATATCAGCCCGATGCAAAAAAAACAAAACAAAAGATACCCAATAAAAACAACAACAACACCCCCCCCCCGAAAAAACAACAACAAAAAACAAAAAAACCCCAAAACATAAAAAATACCCCAAAAAACAAACAAACAAAAAACCCCAAAAAACAAAAACGTTCTGTTGTGATCGGGCATCACAGAAACTAGTTCAAGACAATGTCACTGTCTTTGCCCTTTCTTTGTCCATTTTGTCCATTGTCATCTGTAACCATTATACAATATATCTATAGTTATAGTCAGTCCCTTATTCCGACTGCCTGTGTATGGACGACCAGAGCAGGGCGTGTCGATGGAAATGCCTCAAAGTTGATGTGAACCTCCGCTCACTTTTTAAAGCTTACCTTTCATTCTGCATTTACTTATTTCTTAATCGTCTAAAAAGAAACTAAGTTCAACGTATTTTCGTGGAAATTCTGAACTAGTTTTCTTATTGACATATACTCACTGACATAACTGTAGTTAATCTGGCTTTGTTGCAAGAACTTGTAAAACTCACGACAAAATATTTAGTATACATTCAGACTGTGTAGAGTGACAGTTCTGGGCAGTTAGGGTACTGTGATATGTAACATTTGACAAAACCCAGTTGTCATCATGATAGTAATATTTGATTTTTCTACGTTTTTCAGCTGGATATTTTCAAGGACGTCTGCAGATGAAATGGAGATCAAGAAGGATGGTTGTCAGAAAGACATGCTTGCCATTGTTATGATGCCACAAATATGTGGGACGATCTGCGTAGCAACTCTACATATGTGGTCGTTGATTCAGTCCTAGAAAACCTAATGTTATTCACAGACTTATGCTATTAGATGTACTATTATTCGTTTGTTATTCACCATTAAATGTATAAGTAAAAACTACTGTCTTATTTATGACAAGTGCTTAAAATTCAAACTGGGAGTTGTGTATTTTTATGAATATAAATGTACGTGACAACGCCAACTGGATACAACCTTTGAATTTTGGAATTTATACATATCTAACGTAATTACTTCAGGGACAAATTATATAGTTGGGAGACTGATGGGCGCAAGACGACAGAATTTCTATTTCGCGATGTTTCGCGAAGACACCCAGCTACTTTTCCTACATTTAAGTACTCCTATTCTCGAGGAATTTCTTAACATGGTGGGTGTAAAGAACCTCATATATGGATCAACTCCTTGTAGTAAGCTGTACAAAGCCTGGTGGATGGACCAATGCATCTGTAGTAACCTATCCAACCTCTGATACATGTATCAGTTCATTTGTTGTTGGCTTTGGTAAAGACGGATAAATGACTTATTGCCACAATTTAATACAGATATGGAGAGCATAAAGTATACATAGAACCACATTTTGTTCAGTAGGACCTGGGCTACTCTACATATCCATGACGCGGGAGGTCAGTGGCACAAACGGCAGGTCTAGTTAACTTTATTAATAGGGGACCAGATAATGTTATAATTGATTGCGTGTTCGTGCGAAACATGCGTACATTGGAAACATTAAAGCACCTAAGAATGAAGATTTTATGGATATCAACTTCTTTATATGAGAACACAACGTTTCGGAGTTAATGCTTACTCCTTCATCATTAAAGCACCTGTAGCTTCTTTCATAAAGATTGTTAGGACATTTCACGACACTGAGATGTCAAACGGCAACCTTCTCTCGGATGATCAGACATGTGCACCCCTTCACAATAATAGACCCGACCAGTTGTGTTATGAAATTTATAAGTATTCACTTGATCATGTCAAGCTGGACAATCGCTTGTAGATTAATCATTTTGATAATTATATCGCTTGTAGATAGCTATGAAAATCATGAAAGAAAGATTCGATAATTATGAACGTGATAGATGTATCTCTTTGGGTCATGATAGCGAAATCTACTGTCTCTTTTTGTCTTCTTGCTTAGACACAACACATTGTTTTGTTCAGTAATACAAATGCGCTGGCTACACGCTTACTAGATTCAAGCACTGAGAAATAAGAAATTTAGATACATAAACGTAGTTCGATGGGCAAAATAACTATTTAAAATAAAATAGGAAGGCATGATACAGTTCATAGATGAAAATGTCTTTATCACTTGAACCAGTGATTCTGAGATATCTTTTATCTCTTTATCAAGTGAATTAGTCATGTTATGAAGACTCAAGAGTTACCTCTTAGACGTTGATTGGTGCCCGGTCTTTGTCATTTAACCAATGATTCTGACATATCTTTTATCTCTTTATCAAGTGAATTACTCATGTTATGAAGACTCAAGAGTTACCTCTTAGACGTTGATTGGTGCCTTGTCTTTGTCATTTAACCAGTGATTGTGAGATATCTTTTATCTCTTTATCAAGTGAATTACTCATGTTATGAAGACTCAAGAGTTACCTCTTAGACGTTGATTGGTGCCTTGTCTTTGTCATTTAACCAGTGATTCTGACATATCTTGTATCTCTTTATCAAGTGAATTACTCATGTTATGAAGACTCAAGAGTTACCTCTTAGACGCTGATTGGTGCCCGGTCTTGGTCATTTAACCAGTGATTCTGACATATCTTTTATCTTTTTATCAAGTGAATTACTCATGTTATGAAGACTCAAGAGTTACCTCTTAGACGTTGATTGTCGTTGATTGTGCCTTGTCTTTGTCATTTAACCAATGATTCTGAGATATCCTGGAAGTTTGCTTAAAGCAGCGTAAAACTAGTCTTACTTAGTTACTCACCCGCACAGTTAGTTGAAAATTGCTGCCCATGGACCCCTAGACTCATTGCGTGAATGGTGGTTGTGTATTGTATGGTTCCAGTACTGGCTTTAGCTGGCAAGATCTGACTATTTGTCTAGAAAATCGGGTCACAATGAATTGTGATAATGATTTGCCTGCTTTACGAATAGGCACACCAAACTACCAAATCTGGTGTAAATTTGCGGCCATTTTGATGCTCGTTGGGTCTCTTGATTTCCGGCATCTCGTCGATGAGGTGATCACATTATAACTTGTGAATCGTCACCAACGCAGATGTTACCAACAGGTGCTTGAAGTGAATTGCGGATGGATTAATGCGTCTCAAACATGTTGTTTGCACACAAAAAATCCCACACAGTTATATTCTATGTATGCAAACACAAGAGGCCGTGATGCTCACACTGCAGTGCGGCTTACGGTGCCAAGATTATGACTGCAAAACAAATAGAAAAGGGGAATCATGTCCTTCCTTAACTGTATCACACAAACAGTTCGCTGAAAACACAACTATTTACCTGGATAACTGATATTTTCAGTTTGTCAACAGATTTCATACGCAGTCAACAGCGAGGTGCAAAGGCTACACAATTAAGGGGTCTAGCACAGAAATATTCAGCTATATCATAGTTCATATTCGGTCACTGTCACAAACGTTTGTTTATAGGAGGTATCACACTTAAAGGGGCCAAAGTACTTCAACTGCTATGTGCCAAGGAAACAGCCGCGATGGGAGATGCGTTAAGAGGTACTTGATCACTGGATATGACATACGAAATCCTTACAGTTGTGTCTTTCCTGCACCGGGATATATAAAGATGTACAGAGATATATTAATGCCAATTAAAACAACTCTGTTTAGCACCTTCGACTCTAACCGCCAGGAAGAGTTGTGACAACGCTCAGTGAACTTTGACTCCAAAACGAAAACTCCTTGCCATTAAATCTACAAAAACAGCAACAGATGGCCATCTTCAGGTTATACTGCGTGAAAACGCTAACTATTAAAGGTCTCGCTAAACAACCTAGAAGGGAGACTTCACCCTTGACGTTTCCTGCTTTTTCTTCCATATCATGACAAAGGCACGCAGTGTACAATTACATTTAAGTTAAAATTAGTAGCTATTCTGTAGTCACCAAGATGCGTGCATCTCTAGGCACAGTAAAGAGGACAATGTGTTCTACGGAGAAAAAGGTGCAGAATCTGTGGAGGTGGTTGAGGACTTTATCACCATACAAAAAGACACTGTGATGAAAACGCCACTGTCTGATTCTCTGAAAGGGATTGATAGGTTTTTCATGTAATTTATATCATGAATTACTCAGATCGTTTCTGCAGAGACAGTAAGCAGCTGCTTGTCCTGATTACAGCTTCTTGCTTACAACACACCTTATTAATGTTGTTCGGATGGTGCCAGTACAAAAGTGCATCTGGGGACATGCTTCCATTTGTCTTCATTGGATCAAAAACAGGAACTATATAACATTAAATTTTCAGATTGACGAAATCGTCTATCAGCAGTGATAAGAGGATGCGGGTAAGGGAGGCAGCTGGGAACATGGTATCATCGTATCTCATGATCACTGGATAGTACGGTCCAAATTCGATCAGTGCGACGTTAACCAAACACATGTCCATGATAGATGCCGAGTTATACATAACCCTCTGCCATCGGTCATTAAGGATGGGAAAACGGATTTGCCCTTTTTTCATTCATGTAATCTCCATCGTTAAACACACGATATTTGTTTATATAGAGATAATTTGAGTGTTGAAGACATTTGTTTCAGCCAAAACTCAGTAACTTGTATCAGTAAACAATACAGTTAAGGTAGGTTAGCTCCATCCGCTCTCCACTTAGAATTGGAAACGAATTTCATTTAGTCAAGTGCATTCGGTCATTTGATTTTAAGAGATTTAATATGTGGCAGAAACGTTAAATTTGAGTAAAAAATTAAACCTAAGAACTTGGTCTCCTTAACAGCTTTGGTGACAGTGCCAACCAGAAACAGTTCGGAGGTCTTGATGTGGTTTATATTTTCTACAGAAATGTATACAAGTAGTTTTGGATTTAGAAAAATGTCATCAAATATATGTAAAAGGGTCTCTAATCATAATTCTGGTAAGTGCTTTAGGAGTTGATAGTAGATGTGATCAGGTCCTGCAGCAGTATCGTGAGCTTGGTCAAGAGCTTTGTCAAGCCCATAAATAGAAAATAAGTCATGATAATCTTCCCCATTATGAGAATTACAATTTATAATTTTGGTTTCTTGTTGCTTTTGACCTTTTTTGAAGATAAGTATACCGTAAGACGAGGAAGGACGTTTAGCCAATGTTCCACCAAATTTATATCTGAAGTATCTGTTAAAATTTCACTTTTAAGGTGATGAATGCTAGTTTTAGAGCCCTTTCCTCTGACTTTAAACTTATTCCATACCTTGGACATTGACGTTTATTTTAGACACATGATTTTGCCAAGATTGACGTTTACTTCGGTGAGACCCGTGAAGGTCCCGGGGCAGAATAGGCCTTCAGCAACCCATGCTTGCCATAAAAGGCGACTCAGCTTGTCGTAAGAGGCGACTAACGGGATCGGATGGTCAGGCAAACTGACTTGGTTGACACATGTCATCGGTTCCCAATTGAGCAGATCGATGCTCATGTTGTTGATCACTGGATTGTCTGGTCCAGACTCGATTATTTACAGACCGCCGCCATATAGCTGGTATATTGCTGAGTGCGGCGTAAAACTAAAACTCACTCACTCACTCACTCACTCATTACTTCGGTGAAAAACGCCTAGCCTTTCTATTTAAGCTTCTGTATTTATTGAAATTATGGACCATAGGATGGCGACGAAAAGTGTGTTCAGCTTTTCCCCGTGCCTTTCGCGCTTGTTTGCAGTTGTCGTTAAACCATCATGATGGTTTTCATATATGAGGAACAGCAGAGGAGTTGGGGAAAAAACGTTTTATTGCATCATAAATGTCCACTAAAAGTTCAGGTGTTATTTTGCGAAACAACAGAGTTTCATGTAAAAGACTAGGAAAATCCATCGTAATGACAGAGGAACATGAGACAGATCTAGTGAGGAATACGTGCCTGAAAGAGGATGTAGGTATGTTTCTGAGCCATCCTTATTATATATAAAATCCTCGACCACTTTTCCTTTTGGATTTATATGTGAACTTCCCCTAAAGGAACTATACCTATTTAGATCCCCCATGATGATACGTGCTTTTGGGAGCTTGTCGTAAATCGTTTGAAGCTCGCTTTAATGAAAACCCCAAGAAGGAGGAAGAACTAAGGAGCAGTCTGTACATGTAATCCCTATACTGAAACAGTTGGCAGACAGTCAACAGGACTATGAATGATGTCCACATTGGTGATAAAACCGAGGAATTTCTACCACCCGTCTAGGTGAAGTGTGGGTCGTAGTGGTGGCAAAAGAAACATGGTTTCAGGCTCCTACTGCTCTTAACTACTACCGTCCTCCACCGACACGGGGAGCAACCCACGGCAAACAGGTTGCCCAATTCGGTCTCTCCTTGCGACCAGCAATGGATCTGTGGGTGCTGGGTATCTTATTGACCCGGGACCAAACGGGGGTTGAACAGCGTTACCTAGTACCGACCACGAGGAGGTGGATGTTCACGAGTACAGTGTACAGATCTCAACATACTATTCAGCGAGGTAATATACATCATCACTTCACACTGACATTAAATACGTCTTTGTCTTAAGGGGCGGTGGAATAGCCTAGTGGTTAAAGCGTTCGCTCGTCAAGCCGAAGACCCGGGTTCGATTCCCCACATGGGTACAATGTGTGAGGCCCATTTTCTGTCCCCCGCTGGAATATTGCTAAAAGCGGCGTAAAACCAAACTCACTCACTCACTCACTCCTTGTCTTAAATACGTTCTTGAAAACATACGAGTAATGCATAACGTATTATACCATGCGTCTTTAAATGTGTTGCTGTCGACTGAGACATAAGCTATTAAGATACTTCATGCTGGAGCCCATGTAAACAGAGAACCTACAGTTGCTGTTCAGAATCTGAAGTTCGTTCATATATTGTAAAGATATTGTCCTTAGTAGTATACTCTTTAAAAAAGTAGTGGATCTTCGTTATTTTTATTTACGATTAAAAATATTTAGGAGATTTATCGGAGTCAATCAATGATGATATGATATTATTGAAAGTTTTCAGAATGCATCACCATTTGC
The DNA here is from genome assembly GCF_037392515.1 of Haliotis asinina. NCBI lineage: Eukaryota > Metazoa > Mollusca > Gastropoda > Lepetellida > Haliotidae > Haliotis > Haliotis asinina. The sequence goes on along the minus strand of NC_090294.1, from coordinate 8,053,897 downwards.
TCTTCCTTACAACCATAGTTATTTGGAATATAATCTCTTTTGAAAGATGATTGGGGTATGGCATGTAATGTGCATGTATGCAATTTTCATTGTAAAACAAACGCCTACAAACAAACACTAACAAATGTGTGATGCAAGATGAGTGTCAAAATTAATGCTGAAAGTGATTTCTCGACCTTCTTGCAAAAACCTAAAAATCAAGAATGTGACCCCGTGTATTGGGTTCCTGAGTTGTGCACGTGCATATCATGCGTTATGTTTAGGGGTGGTAATAGAGGGAAATGGTGGTGCGTTCATAAGATGTCTGTCCTTGAAACGTTTGTTAACGTTTACACTTCCTATCCAAATTGAAAGTTGACTCTCCTCTACTTTTTTTTTGAAGAGCATATATGAATTTAGATCCACGCTAGTTTTAAATCTGTAACTTTTTGGTTCCTTTGCTGTCATTTGGCGACAGATTTTGACATATCGTTATATATTATTGAAGTATGATATATTTCAATGATTTGGTTGTAATATTGGTAATGTGACTATAAATCTTAAGTCATATATTTGTAAGGCAATCTAGCAAAAAAGTGTATTTATCTTCAAGATTTGTGTGAACCGTAACGTGTGAAACTCGGAAAGTTCAACAAACCTACATGACTAGCTTCCATGTCCATTGACTATTGAGAACGTTATCGTCTTTGTCGTTTGATTGCATTCAATGTTTTTGTAACTAACGCTGACCCAATCGTAATGTGGGGTTCATACATTCGCGGAGTCAGAAGCCATTTGGGGATTTACGATCGCGGCGTCAGAAGACATTTGGGGATTTACGTTCGCAAAGGCAGAAGAAAAGGTACTTAGTAACAGTAATTACTTTATATGTGTCCGCCTTCAGACGTACGACACGTGCTGTATTAGGTAAAGTAGGCAAGAAGGTGTTTGTGTGGTGATTGTAATAAACGATGTAAAGGTTGTTGATGGATGCCACTTCTTCACACGTTCCGGTAGTGGACCGTTTACTAGGAAATGTTGCGCATTTGTATGATCATGGCAAAATATACCGGATATCTCACATGAGTTATCTGCAGCTGGTTTCTCATCACTCATATCTGTGATCATATCATATCTGTGATCATATCATATGTGATCATATCATATCTGTGATCATATCATATCTGTGATCATATCATATCTGTGATAATGTTATAGTCTTAAGAAGGAGAATGTTTCCACAGAGATGTGAATATACAGAGTTACAGCATTGGTATGCATTGGCATACGATACCAATTTCATCGCTCAAAATTTGTATTGTGGTTTATGCTATTTCTGTTTCTAACATATTCAATAAAATTCCTCCTGTGTATCTATTGATTGTACGTTGTAAATTTCGTTGTGCATTTGGATGAGTAGAATGTACAAAATAAAATGGTGCTAGCATATGATGATGATGTCAATGCGATGTACACCCACACAGACAAACACACAGTCACAAATGGGAATGCAGCTGTGTTCAATGGACGTTATCCCAATTCACATCATCTTGCAGCCAGGTGGGGTTAGTCATCAGACAAACAAACTTGCTCTGGGACGACAACCGGAAATTTAAACTGTAGTGTTCAATGTAGCATTGTTGCCTGTCTCTTCTGTGGACAACGTAGCTAAACTGTAAGTCCCGTGAGTCCTCTTTTGGGAAAATGATGGAGCGACTTCCTAACACGGCCTTACATATGAAACAGACTTAGAAATTAAGCCACCGACAGTCAAAAGTATAATTTGATACACACTCACATTCATGCACGCACACAAAGACACGCATAGAAACACACAGATCAGGGCTACCTCTTACTCCTTCATCAGATGAATGCTGAGTCACATGAACAAACGAACAGATTAACACGGCCGCGCATTCAGACACACATACATATACAGAGCAAGGAAGTTACATCTAGCAGACAGAACCATAGAGACGAAGACACAAAATAGCACACAGTCGCACAATCACGCTCTCGCTTACAGAAGAACATACTGATACCTATGTGGTTTACATCGCTAGTCATTAGTCTTTGAACAATCAGGCGGGCCAAATTGAAGAGTTCTTGTAATCGTGAATTGCAACAGGGAGACTAATGCTACCTAAAATTATGCTTGTCTTGTGCATGTGCTAGAGCATAACGACTCTCTCATGTACATCAGATCGAGATCGTTTCAGATTAATCACACTGATCACAGAAACTACGTTCTTTGTATTATTAAACAAAGCCTCGCTCCGTGTTTGCTGTAGTTCTGGAACAAAGACACTGACAAGCAAACCACAAGTGAATTTATTTCAATGTTCGTACATGGCATTGAGGATTTACTATCAATGTCTACCAACTGTCTACACTGCACTATTTTAACTGCTGCTAATTCTCCGTCTGTTGATAAGGCAATGTAACTATAATACCTATACTGCACCTTGGGTCGCTCGTCGTAACTGTGTGCACGCCGCCCTGTGAGTATTGGACTACTAATATATACGGCACCCGTGGTGAGTCACCTCCTCGTGGTGGGTAACGTCAAGAGCTCGCCAACACCCCCGTAGTGGACCCGGGGGGGGGGGGGGGGATATTTGGTCCCCCAACCCGTTTGCCGTGGATTGCGGCCCTGTGTCGGCGGAGAAAGGGATCATGGTGGTTGAGAGCAATAGGGGACTGTAACCGTGTTTCTGTTGCTCAATACACCACTTTGACCCTGACTTCGCCTAGACGGGTGGTTGAATGGGCCCGGTTCAACCAATCGGCTGGTCACGGCACGCCCTGTGCGTGGATTATTCATGTAATTGCACAGATTTGATTTTGTATTGTTTCAATTTTGGTCCTGGCTCTTTCATTCACATAACACTTTTAGATTTGAAAACTGACGATATGAACTTTGCCTAGAGTCTTATGTCCACAAGACGGTGGCTCATAGGCCAATCTGGTGGATCGCTTAATTTTTAATAAATCTTCTGCTGGAGTATACCATTTCAGTATCCTTGGTGCTGCCAGTCGGAGACCCATTGGTATATAGTATTGTCCATGTGATACTCGGTGGAGAGTGGGGAGCTGGGATGGTGAACTTTCTATTATTAACCATGGCTCAACCCAAAAAACATAAACGAGCACTAGATGAGTGTTTGTCTTCAGATGAGGAGAGTGCTACAAACAGATTACCGGATACATGGAGTAGATTTTTGGTTGTATCTTCTACTGACGGTGAACCTCTAAACTGAATCCATTTGCCACATCAAAGGCAATTTATGCTATTGTTGGTGATGTTACAAAACTGGGTTTCTCCTGATAGGGTGTAAAACAGCAAAACAATCAGTTACCCTCATATCTTCAAAACAGCTTGCAAACACCGCAGTTCCTGTTTGTCTACACAAGTCTCCGAACAGCAGCAAATGCATCTTGAGAGACAGAGACCGGTGGCTTGCCCACATGAGTGAAACAGAAATCGCCACTGAACTACAAAATCAAGGAGTCACTCATGTCAAACGATTCACGTTGAAGAAAAGTGGAGAAACTTTAAATACAAACAATTATTTGATTTCTTTTTCACAACCGAAACACCCAAAGCATATCAAAGCTGGATATTGTAATATCGAAGTGGAACAATATATTCCAAATACATTTCGTTGTAACAAGTGTCAAAAGTTTGGTCACGGTGTCCAATCTTGCAGGAATCGTACAACATGCTACAAATAAGGTGATGAAGATCATGAAGGTTCAGACTGTTTGTCTTCTTCAAAATGTGTCAATTGTCTAGGGGACCATATGTCTTCAGCAAAGTCATGTGAAATCTGGAAACGTGAATATGAAATTATCAAAATCAAAACTCAAAAGAATGTCACCTACCATGAGGCAAAACGTTCAGTAAATGCAGCCTCGCCTCAGTCATCAAGTATAACATACTCTGCTGTTGTTGCTCGCCCCCATGCTAAATCTGTGCTGTCTGTTTCAAGTCAGACAGATATCACCTGGGTTAAAGCTAACAAACACAGTTTAAGTAGATCAGATTCTGTTGTTGATAAGAATCATAAGATAGATTATAGACAAAAATCTGATAGAGTACAAAAGGGATCACGTGACCCTGTACAAATTTCAACTCTTGGAAGACATGGAAGTCTGTCCTCATCTCCGTGCGCGAAATAGAAGCAGTTCGCCTCGGAGGGGGAAAAGTCGGTCCTCAGGACTACCACCTGCTATAACATGGACAGTAACTCCTTAATCCCATGCAACTGCAGAGGACTTAGGACTAATTTTAATGAAGTACAATTACCAGCACAGGACTTTGAACCATCAGCATTTTGTTTTCAAAAAACCTATTTGAAACAAAGTGATAAGTTCCAATTGCGTAAATACCATTCTTATCATTCTTTTTCACCTCCAGGTGACAAAGCCACTGGTGGATCTTCCATATTGGTGAAACATGGTACTATTCATAGCCCTGTTCCCCTTAAAACCAATCTTCAGGCTGTTGCTGTTCGTCTTACTTTACACATAACCCTTATTCTTTGTTCCATGAATATCTTCCATTCTTCACCAGACTGACCTTCAAGATTTATTTGACCAGTTACCAAAACCCTGTATCATCATGGGTTATCTAAATGGCCACAATCCATTATATTGAAGTCCTGATACCAACAGTGAAGGGAAAGTTCTTGAAGAGTTTATATCTGATAATAATTTATGTACATTCAGTGATGGCACTGACACATATTTACATCCTGCAACGGGAACATATTCTTCCTTAGACCTGTCACTCACTGATTCAAAATGAATTTGAATGACCAGTCCATAATGATCTTTGTGGTAGTGACCATTTCCCAACAGTACTTACAGCAATTAACCCTTCCGATGATCCGACTGTAACAAGATGGAATTTTTCAAAGGCCACTTGGCCCTTATTTCAGGCCACCTGCCTTAAGGAACTTAAATCAGACCTTTTCATGGATGTACTAAGTCCTCTGTAAACCCGCACATCCGTAAACCATGGGTTAATGATGAATGCAAACAGGCTAGGAAAAAGAGGAAGAAAGCAGAGAAATATTTTCGCCTTCTTCCCACTGTACATAACTAAAATAACGTAAAAATCAGTTACGCTAAAGCTCGACGAACGTTTAAGCACATTAAACGTCATACGTGGAAAAATTACGTTTCCAAAATAAATTCCCGTACTCCTATGTCAAGGGTGTGGAATATGTTCCAAAAAATTAAAGGCAAACGTTCCAAATCCAGTAGTTTTCAGCATCTCTAAAAGATTAAATTAGTAACTCAAATCGTTAGTGGCTGTACCCTCAAAGGGGGTTGAAGTACTGTAAAATAATGATCCTCCTGAGAGGGTACGTAAGTCCCAAGACATTTGAAGTAAATTTCAGTTTTCCAGGATTTTAATCGTAGAATAAGTGTTTACTTTATGGCTAGATTTGTCTAAATTGCTAACAGCTGAAGGGATGATATAAATCCAACTAGGGTCCATGCAGGAAGCAAATGTACTGTAAGTCCCCGTGGTCCTTAGTATGGTGATCTACCGTCAGTTGTTGGCAACCTATAGCTCATTTTTATATTGTACTGTCCTCTATAGATACATTGTTTTAGATCTATTCACTAGTTGTACATTCAACTCTGTGACATTCTAGTTTGTTTGACTGTCCTTCGTCGACGGGGTTTTACAATGTATGTGCTTATTCATTTGTATTTTATAATTAATCGTTCTCGTCACGATATGGCTGAGATATTGCCGATGTGACGTTAAATATTAACTCACTCACTCACTCACTCACGCACTCACTAAAATAGAGTCGATGTGTTGGAAATGAAGGACTGGTAGGTGAAACTGAAAAGTCAACGCCTGATGGTCTATTAACACGATCCTCACATATCTATAACAGACAGAATATTTCATTAGGTGGTCTCATATCAGATGTAATGATAGTGGCAATTACAGGAATTCAGCACAAAACGCGTATGCTAAATTATTTGCTTCTCTATAACGAAAGAAGCACAGCAACTATTTATTACACCTACGGCACGTTTTATGAGGTTTATGTGGAGAAAAATATCCGGTCTCTCAGTCATGTCAGTATACATAGTACCATCGCAGACCTCTCTACACCCAGCTGAACGTCTTTGAAGCACATAACATGATGAGTAATGTCTACTGTAAAGCAGACAGATAATTGTAATCACTCGACTAAACTAGATTGGTGCAATTTCTATATGTTTGAAAACAATCGAATTTGGACCAGATAATACACTGGTTAACAGCCCACTCAGCAGGTCAGGCTAACCGATCCCGTTAGTCGCCATAAACATGGGGAGTTGAGGATCATTTCTAACCCGTATCATCCAGGATCTCTCATCGTCTAAAAGACACATATATGCCAAGAACAATGTATTTATGTCAGTATTAATATCAATAAATTTAGAACATAAAAAGCCTGTCATGGAAGGACAGTAAAACTACTAGAGTGTCACAGCGCTTAATCGAAAAGAAATACTTTGGTGTGAGTGAGTGTGTGAGTGAGTTAAAATGTTACACCGCGCCGGCAATTTTATAGCCATAAAACCAACAAGGTCCCGGTTGAAAACAAAGTAATCAATTTAAAATAGCTATCGACAAAGAACACTAAAACTAACTAAACCATCACAGCTAGAAAATAGTAAGGAAATCTAAAAGACTTCAACTGTAGAGGACGATACAATATAAAATGGGCCATAGATCGGCAACAATACATTAATGTAACAACTCTTGTGCAATGACACAGACTAACGCAGTTCGGTGCTGATAGTATCGACAAAATCAGCATACAGTGTTCATTGTAATGAGAGGTTAAATCACTAATGGTAGATTATGTTTTATTATGAAGTTTTATGTTTCGAGAGGTTAAATCACTAATGGTAGATTATGTTTTATTATGAGGTTTTATTTTTCGAGAGGTTAAATCACTAATGGTAGGTTATGTTTTATTATGAGGTTTTATTTTTCGAGAGGTTAAATCACTAATGGTAGATTATGATTTTATGATGGGTTTATAGTATTAAACTGTTATCCTTTAGCGTTTGTTTATCATATCCTTTTGTTATGTCCTCATTTTATGCCGTAATAGACAATGTGTTCAGTGAAGTAATGCTCACCAGTGGAACAGAGCTATTGTTCTCTATTGTCTCTCTATTGTGATCCCCATCCTATTAAACTAACACCTCAGTGACCATAGTTGCAGTAGCAGTTAACTGCCAGCTACGTATACTCTTGACACACAAAGCGATTCATGATCTGATCTAAGTTAAGGTTGCTACCGTCCTTCGAGCCCAGTCAGCACCTTTAGGTCCAAGTTGAAGCGACGTACGTAACTGCTTCTAGTGATCAGGGTTTTAACATGATGACTAAAGAAGGAAAGGAACGAGCAAAGCTTCAGTTTCGAGAAAACACTAAACAACGTTGTTTGACGATTTCCTACTTATTTATGAGTTACTGTCTGTGTCACTCAGGTGTATTTCTCAACGAGCTTAGCTGCATAAATGTATAATAAATAACCTTGTTCAGACTTCTACTACTGTTGGGTGCTTAAAGAAGAGGTTTGAGCGTTAATACACACTAATGCAGCTGACTAGCACGACAGTTATTTAAAGGGAACTATGCGACATAACCATCTAAACAAGAAAGTCTCTGGAAAGATTTAACTGTTTCATGAAATGATTTACAGCCGAGATAAATTCTTATGTCAACACAGTTTCATCTATCAACATAAAACAATGCTCATTAGTAGTTACTCAAAGGGGGCATATACTGACTAACACATTTACGTTTTGATGCATTGTGAGAAAATGCAAATGAAATTAAAATGAAAGCACACACTAACAAAAAAGAAATCTTTGCAACATCCACTTTAATAGAAAGAGACACCAGTTGACTGACAGAGAGGGCTGAGACTGCTGCGCGATCACCAGAAAATTTGTTGTGATTCTACTATGAAGCACCTCTAAAGATATTCAATGACTGGAATCTTTTCTAATCCATGTTGCTAAAGCAGAATCATCCATCATTATATGGGTCTGTTATCACGTTCGTTCTCAGGATTATTCTGATCCTGTTCGTCCCATCCTACACATGCGATGTGATATAATTATCAGGCCCGCCATATCTTTCGAAAGCAAACAGATTTCGCTATCAGTTTTGTCATCTCTATCTGGAAGCTGCTTGATAAAGTTTTCAGAATCCCGATCATTATGTCCCGTCCGTCCCTAGAGCTAATTAACCTCACAAATGAATCACAGACAGGTATATCACAGATGGCCTTAGATATATGAGTAATGACACAACATGGTACCTCACTGGTTGAATATAATTAAAATCATACTTTGACAGTATTTATGATTAATTCAGATTTAAGACGGGAATGTTTTTTGTACAGATACTGGACCTTATGATAAATCACTGTTGGCAGGGTTTATAGAACATCCAGTACAAAAGAGGATGGACATGTTTTCATGTTTTAGTGTCGCGTGAATGGTTGATACTACAGAAGCATTGCTCGGTCAGACTCCCTCTTCATCTGGAACTGTATGTGGCATTAAATAATATAAGACGTCGATATTTCTTTGACTAACAAATTAGTGTAGTGATGTTTACATATTATGGGTATGCTATCAGATGTCTTGTCAAAGGGAATAACTACGAAGGTTTACAGTTAGTAATCAGTGAGTGTAGTGTATCACACCAGGTCTTCTCTAGTAAGATAAGCACGTCCAATAATGCGTCCATCTATTTGAGTCCATCTTTTTGTCAACCAACATAAATATTTACAGACAACGGGGCGAGGCATGCCACTCATCTGGCAATAACTGGCGAATGATGGCCTGAGACTGACATGCAATGATTCTATTTAGCACCATCGGTAAGTGTCTATAACTGGTCACCTCGACATCGAAATGTGCTGACACTTCTAAACTTGGATCGATAAATGAAAACGCGGCTACAGCTGCCCTATCGTCAATTCTGGAAAACAGAAGCTCACAAGATAATATCCTGATTACAATCCAATGCATGCATCTACGGATTTGTTAACAAACAACCCTAGGCCTGTTCCTTACATCATCCATCTAAGTGAATGTGTTGTGATTGCAGGTATTGTGAATTCTTGGAGACATCAGCTTTTGAAGGTCTCGGGAAATGGAGGGAGTCGTACGAGAATAATAAAAAAGTGGATTTCTTCTCACATTATGTACATGGTCATTAAACACTTGCAGCCGTTAGTCATCAATACGTGGGCTCCTGTGGCTAGTAATGATGTTTGTTCGTTGGAAGGTAGTTAATGACGTTTGAGTGCTTCACAGGTGATGCTGTATGTCAATGTGACAAGACGCTGACATCAAAACGCCACTGACTGACTCTATGGAAGACTAAACGTTTTTTCATACAATTTTATTTCATATTTCTTTCAGATCCTTCCAGTAGACTTGGAATCAATTGCATTATCTGATTAAGGTTCTATTTAACAACACACATTGTCAATATTGTGCTGGGGAAAAGTGTATCGAGGGACTCTTTAACAATTTGTCCTCATCGGACCGATAGCAGGTACAAGAGAACGTTGAATTTCAGATCCACGATAGTTAAACAGATTATTTGTCTGTTGAAGATAGATATTTCGCTGATGATTCATATGAGGTTTAAAGGGGTTCTTTTCAGGGAAAATAGCAGCGTTTTATCGGACGTTTGCTTTTGAGACAATTCAAATTTGATCACAGAATGAAGTAATAATATAATCAACGATACATCAAAGACACTTCTAAGTTTTGATCCCCACACCATCGAATTTTTAAGATCAAGACATTGGCTAAATACGGAAACAAATATTAATGGTTCAGTTGTGTGTGGCCTTAGCAATATTCAAGCTATATGACGGCGAGGGATACCAGAAATATCACGTGGGCATTCGAATCGTTGGCTTTACAGGGGAACGCTTTAACCACCCAACTGTCCCGTGATCGGCAGCTACATGTTTAGGTGGAACGTTTTGATGTGACAGTACTAGGATTAAATTCCAAATACAACCAGTTCTGAGATGATCACACTGTTTGACATGTTATGTTTGTGTTTTGATTTTTTGATAGATCTATTTGCTCTGCCTTCACTGAAGAGATTAAACGTAGTTTTCCTAACTTGACACATAAGAAATGTTCATGTTCTTCTCTCTATTCGTTTCCACTGGAAAAACCGTCCCATTGCAATGCATTCGATGAGGTAAAACCCGAATTCCTTTCACGTTCATTGAAAAGCAGAATGGTTAAACCGTGTAAGGGCAACGCATGAGATATTGAACCGTGTCTTCATTGTGAATTTCTAGTACCAATTCTTCTCACATTACGGCTAAATCTAACGTCTCATTCCTGTGCTAAATATCAGCCATTACACAACCTGTTAGCAATTAGAGACTCCAGATCAAAGGTAACGTTAGCAACGTTAAGTGGAAGAACGGTAATGTTCTTGCGATCATGACTAAAAGGAATCGTATCTGAGCACTATCGCTCTTGGGATGGAGACTTTTAAACAAGCCAGTAAGCCTGAACGCCCTATTCTGCTAGCCAGCTGTCATGAAAAGCATGGTTACTAAAGATCAGTTCTAATCAGAAATATTCGCGAAGAAAAACGCGATTAATATCGATAGCATAATATTATAAGATGTAAATCACAAACACATTTGTGAAAATTGATAACAGAAAACTGATTAATTACGGAACCCATTATCACCCAGAGCATGCTATCTGTAGTATCCTAAACATTAACATTATTCTGTAGTAAACACACTTGTACACAACACATCAGCCTGATTTTGGAAACTGTGGATCCCCGAGTTAACCCGAATACTACAACGCTCCGAAACAGAAAGTTAACCTGAAATAGTCTCCCTTGCATCCGTTCCTGACACTTTCTACACAAAAAAATTTCGTTTGAGTCCATATTCCCACTCTTGTTTTGGATAAACCATTTCACAAAACGTATAACTATATAACGTCCGTCTGTATTAAAGTGCAACCATCACCAAAGCGACGTAATCCCAATATAACCAGCCACTTGGGGTCAGTTTTCACACAAATAAACTTGCTCCAGAATGACAACTGTGAATGTACAACGGAAATGTCAAATGTTGTAGGGTCTGTCTCTCTCCCGTGAATAATCCATGTTGCTAGATTGTAAACAGAATGTTCTCCTTTGAGAAAACTACCTTCCGTCGACCTACCTGCAGTCATAGTTATGAAATAGCCTGATACATGACAGAGGCCGAGAGACAGCAAAACACACCAAACTCACACACATACTCTAAACAAGAATTTTTCATTCGAGTAAGGAGAGTACGTTATCTGATGTTATCATTTGGGAAATAGTTTGCACAGTTCAGTATTGAACAACGTGAACACTTAAACACTTAGACACTCTCACAGAAACGAACTCACAGACATTTGTCAAGCATAATTACTCGCGGGAAAGCAAACGCCACATACATGTAGACGCATACGAGGCCACGGAGATAAAGAAACTCTTTAAAAATGACAACACAGCACAATGAAAGAAATACAGTACACTCCTCCCGAAATATCCTGCAGCTTAGCATGTGTTTGTGTGAAATTTGAAAGTGCAAGCTAGGACATTTAATGATCATGCTCGTCATATCTGTCTACAAGCGATGTGATAAATGTTTGCTACCCTGAACGTTGTACTGTTAATAGATATGAGATTGAAAAGTAAATCTCTTCGATTGTACATATAGATGTTGAGTCTGCAAGTGTATGTCTTTGCTACCCGATATATAAGCAGCTCCAAGCAAATGAGTTGCAAGCATGGAAATGTTGGCAACGTGTTGCTATTCAGGAATGCCACACACAATGTCCTATAAAATGACATAGGCCTTGATATAACATTTACATGTCCGTGAAGAAACCCGATTTACTTCTCTTTTTATATACTTTGACATGCTTTACAACATGGAAATTGACTCCATTCATTTTATAATGCTCTGATAAGCATTGAGAAAAGGGATAACAGGAAGACCTGAAAGTGCTCAAGGATAACACTATTACTGATATGTTAACCGATTTGTCTGCGATATTTCGTAGCCCTACATCACATGAATCATTTATTTAATAAAGACGCATGGGCTGTCATGAAATGGAGCATGTGGCAGAAAATACTCATCAAATATCAAATGTCGATGAAAATTGGTGTAGAGGGCAAAATTGTTGTTAACGTATTTGAATGGACCACTGAAAATCGTTGTAGGAAATGACAAAAATACGTAAAAAATATAACCCTTGATTTCTGAAATGAAGGTGAGTACATAAAAGGATGTTTTAGTCTGGCATTTTTTTCTCTCTCTGGGGTCGATGGGGTAGCCTCGTGGATAAAGCGTTCTCTCCTCGCAACAAAGACACAGGTTCGACTCCCCACATGGATAAAATGTGTGAAGCTGCCCGCCGTGATATTGCTAAATGCGGCGTTAAAGTAAACTGGTCCACTCATCCTCAATGCGGACCCGATCATGTACGCCTGCGACCAGTGTAACATATGATGAAAGAATCAGAAAGTTACAAAATATTGGTTTTAACTTTTCCCTATCTCATAAATATTGAGATAAAATTGTGTGGTTTCTACTATTTCATGTTGGCGCCGCCATATAGCTGGAACGCGGCGTAAAACTAAACTCACTCACTCATACGTATAGTATCTGCGATTCGCTCACGACGCTGGGAGGACAAATGTCCTGAAATCTTAAAACATTTACGTGATCTTCATCAATTCCCATTTCGTGCATTCGTTCAAGTAATAGGTGTCTGCATGAACCAGTGCAATATAATTTTGTGAAATACGTCATCAGAAATCGTGTACCACGTTTTTGCAATCATGTAGTCGCACAAAATACAACGAAACAACGCTCCATTTCCAATAAAGCATGTTTAGAAACCTTTGTGACTTTAACCCCCAAATAAAGAGTTTTCAACCGTGTAGACCATGATTTATGCTTTAGCTCCAAAACAAGACTTCACAACACATATGTAGCACCCGTTATAGACAAAGACAAAGACTGATCAGTAAACCAGTTAAATGTTGTAGATCATAGTTCTCATGTTTTGAGTAGCGACTGTCTGGGATCTAGACAGACGCCGAAACATCACACACCACAGATGACTGGAGAGGGAGCTTTGTCTTTGATTCCACTGCAGTCATCTTGACCTTAACACGTGTTCTGACTACTGGAGGGGAGAATTTTGTCCTGTCAGCAGATTCCACAAACGTATATTAGGAAATCAATAACTGAATACTTTTCCTGGGAGACAGAAATAACAAACAAGTCCGAAATTGATAGTGTTCAAGTTCCTTTTAGTCGTTGCACCCAAACGACAAGGAGACTGATAAACGTTGTAATCCTTGTCTTATGCGATGTGTATGTGCTGGCACATAATGACCTCACCTGATTCTATCAAACACATTGTTCTGATCAGTCAAACTTCCTTTGAAATAGCCTCCTTCTTTGTTTCATCAGTTACTAGTTCCCAATTTTGTCTGCTCCATGTTTACAGAGTTTTGGAATGATGACATTGTCAAACAACCAAACCAGTATTGATTCTCTCTGAATATTGGTACTTGGCAACAAGGATTTAGTATCAATTTCACTGTCTACCAATTATCTCATAGACACCACAATGGCTAGTTAAATACTCCCAGTTCTCCCCAAGACGCTCTGTTTCACTGTTACGGCTGGTGCGTTGTCGGTTCTAAGTGGCCTTGCCAACGTCCTTTGAGTGCATTAAAATACTGAAATAGACTCAGGGTATTAGGTATGAGGGATTGGAAGGTGAACTCTTGAAAGGAATATTCTTGAAAGACACTCAAGACTGTCATCCAGTATACATAGACACACAATTATTTTCCTTTTACAAGTTTATAAAAACGTATGTGTGCACTGGCTGCACTTATTAAATCATTTGTGTGAACCATCCGTTGAAGGCCGTGTGTTATAATGCATACAGCAATGTCGAACCTTAATTACTGTTGTAATATAACAATATAAGAATCACGTGTGATAAGGTTATGCACTCGCTACACGTATTAAATAATTTGAGCGAACCATCCGTTGAAGGTCGTGTGTTAAAATGCATAGAGCAATGTCCAACCTTACTCACTGTTGTAATATAACAATATATGAATCACGTGTGATAAGGTTACGCAGAATATCTGACCTTTGCAAGGAGACTGTTGTTTAAGACTTAAATATTTTTTGGTGATAATTTTCATGTCACCCAAGGAAATGTCAAAGGAGAAAATCAAGATGATCATTAGAACTCTATTGTCTTTTATCGTCTTTTCTAAGATCCTGAAGTGGTTATTTATTTTGATTATATCACTTTGACGCAGTGGATAATCATCACCCGAGCTAGGGCGTTCTTCAGGTTGCTATCCTTCCGCTTGTTCACACTGCTTAAAGCAAGAAACATGAGCCTTTACCTGCGTGAAAGTGTCAAACTGAAATTGTAGTCTTTTCAGGGAGACTAGAAAACAGCCTTTCAGTCGTGTTTAAATGGAGAATCTTATCATTTAACAGCCTAATCACTCACAGATAGTATGTTTCTTAACGCATTTTATGTACTTGATTTATGTCAGGTTACATTCCGTCGCTGTTCAAGTTTAAACTGGTACATCCAGAGGACAGACTAATATACGAAGGCTGTGCAACAGTGAGCATCACAACTTGAATACTTTGAGATGCGTCATACAGTTGTTTGGCTTGTAAGTACAATCAAGTTCAAGTCCCTGAAATCAAGGCAGCTGTAACACGATCGACATCTTCATGCAGAGGTTGGTTGTTTTTCGAAAGGTAGTTGTCTATATTTCAAATTTATCTTTGACAAAGGCTAAATAAAAATTTTGGCGGTAGCGGGTGACCAGACGAACACAAGCAAGTCAGCTGAGTTAGATTGTAGTTACAGAGATTGCCTTATACTTAGAATATTGTACCTTCACACACGCGCGCGCGCACACACACACACACACACACACACACACACACACACACACACACACACACACACACACACACACACACACACACTCTCTCTCTCTCTCTTGCAAGCATGCACGTACTCTCACACACACACACACGTCGCTATGGAGCGTGCGGTTTATAATGTACACAACCTTTCATCACATTACACCTGTGACGTTGCTATAACACAGATTGGACTGCTGAATGTTTCCAACACCGGCTACGATTGTAGCTTAAACCATCTGTTCAGGTTAAGAATTTGCCGTGACAAGCGATGTAAGAAACCCCCTGTGAATCTAGCAAAACAGAACAAAGACAAGTCTAAAACATTCAAATTTTGTATTAAGGCAAAGAATGCAAGTCATACAAAGTCACAAGTCAATTTCACAATACCTATTTCAAATACAATACAAGTGAGACAAAATCCAAGGCAATGTGTCACAAAATACAATATAGCAAACTCACCAAAGTCTTAGTGCGAGAGAGAAACAGTCATGCAGAATGTAACAGCCCGCGGTCTGACGGCGGCTTTGAAGATCAAACGTTGGCAGCGATTTATGACACTACTCCTGTAATATGATTGTGTCCCCCCGCAACACTGCAACTAGCCTCCCAAAGCGAGCTGAATTCGACGTTCTGGTGATTTCGACGATTGCATTGCTAGCGCTATATCGATGAAGTACGTGCGTGATCGGAGTTTCATCGGTAGGGCGGATGCCCATTTCCTGTCGTGCTTTATTGACAAATGAACTTAAAAAATTAAGTTATCTAAAGAGCAATTAAACACCAATATTTCTTACCGTCGATCGTTAATACCACTTCAGATTCATAATCAATTGCCTGTATAACAAAAAATAGCGAGCAAAATTCAACAAGATCAGTCGTCTGCTTGTGACAGGTTATGTATGAACAGGAAACCACGTGATCAAAACACTCGCTCGCAGTGAGGAGGGAAAAGTATGGCTCATCGTCGAAAACACATACAAAATACCCGGATGTGACAAGTGGCTACAGTTTCGCCGATACGATATCATCAACGCTATTTTTGTGGGAAACACGTGATATTTTTTGAGTGAAATAGATGAATATACCTTTATCACTCAAGGTTAGCAAAATCAAAACTTAAAATGATATTAAGGATAAAAAATACGTTTTTGTCTTATATCGTCGAATACCCCAAACACTGGGATATATTTTCAGTCATTCAAATTATACAGAAAATACACACTCGTAACACATCCCTGGGCAATAATTAGTGCAACATTTCCTTTGTTTAGAATAACATCCCAGTCTCTGAAATGGACATATGTTCCAGAAAAAGAAACATGTCGTAAACATAATCAGAAAATATGGTACGATGGATACTACACTCCTACAAATCGACTTGCATAGGTTCTTTGTTGTTCTCTTGTACTTTCGCTTGCAGTGCAGTCTGCTGTGGCCCCACAGTCTGCAAAAGTGGCAACAAATATTTCCTGAATATAAACAAAAGAGCACAAAATCGTATTTTAAGACACTGTGGTTTTTTTCAAGGTGCCGATTTCGTATAGCCACACCAAAACAGATTAAATGTAGCAGAATAAAAATTGCAGATGTTTAGGTCCAAGCAAGCGACCATTGCAGACTTCGACCATGGGGGCTACATGAAACGCATGGAAGATATTGTCCTTAACTAGTGGAACAACTTTACACTAATCATGGGGCAGAGTTGGTGATAGTGTTGTTATTATAAACGTAGCATCACGACATATTTTATGAAGTGATCATCTGAGTCATCGATTTTAGAAATTAATATACATCCACGCATCGCTACATAGTGGAGAAGGAAGTCAACCATACTGTGAAGTCAAATATTTAACTGTAAATAAAGGGTTTGGGTCTGTCTGGAAACATTGAATCTATTCAGGGAAAAGGATTTCAAATTGCCGGGGTCTCAGAAATTGGTCTGAATCTAGGATACAGGAAGGAAGCAGTGGGTGGGCACTGGCCAGCAGAGAAAGTAACGGCAAATACGATCAGACCTCGTAGACAGAATATCTTTGATGATTGTTCCTGGTCTACAAGGCATTACAATACCAATAATCTTGTGTTTTTTGTGGTTTTACAACAGTAACTTCTTACTGAAAATATGTGTGTTGTGACCGATGTTTTTGTTCTCTTGGTAATCCGAACATACATTTAGAAATATTATAGTTAAACTTTCTTTTGCTAATCTTTGGTGCACGGAAGATAGGGTATTAGATGTTAAATCCAGAATCGCATTCAAATGAAAACAACAACACGTAAACATTACGTATCTGAATTTAATATCAATTTATATATAATAATGCAAATATTTATGCATAATATTGAACACTACACAGTCTGTGTATAAATATATACTTGATAATTTATGCCAATGATGGCAGCACAAGTCCGATCGATCGATCCAAAACCAGGTTTGTAGAAATTCAGTCAAAAGACAATTCCATCGCTGTTCAAGTTCCTAACAGGAAATAGTCTGCATGCACCTAGTCTTCTTTTTGCAGCAATTGTTCTACGCAGGCACAGGCGGAGGTTAGAGTGTGTGGAGGCTTCTGAGCGATCGTCATGCGACCATCAACGTAACTGAACGTGTATAATACTTCCGAGTGGCGACAATAGTTGTGAGCCAAAGGCTGGTCTACATTTCGGTTTTCAAGACTGCTTGTCTGAAGCTCTGTGTGCTTATCCATAACCACCACTTGGTACGTCGTTGTGTTCCTATACACATCTGTCACTTTCAAACATCCCTACTGTTTTGGAGAATAATAGTGTTGTTTACTGCAGCCGTGTTTCACATTTCAGCACTGAGAACACTGCTATCAAAGTTGTGACATTACAGAAGTTATACAAACCATAATTAAACTTTTTTCTTGTCTGACCCCATGAGCAAAAACAGGAAATGTAGTGATGTTTTAAGGTAAGCAGTATCTCTGCTTCGAGCAGTTTATCCGGTTTTCCTGAGGTTGTGTGTGATCGATTTAATACAGCCATCGAGGATTTAAGCGGTAGATTGTTATCACAGATCGCCTACACGGCTACGTGGACCATATTTCAACATTTTTTCGGCATTGGGTCTTTTGGTAACTAAATTCATTTGATTCTATTTTCTTATCTGAGCAGTATGCATTAGGTTTTTCTCAAGTGTCTGTTATTGCACAACGTAAGCAACAAGAATGGATTGGCAGCCAGTAAATAACGATGAACCAGAAAATCGCTTCTATACTGATGGCGAAAACTTGAATTTGGTGTGATGTTATAGGAAATAAATCGTCTATTATTCTTGCTGCATATTGTCTAGACCTCAACATGTTATGCTGTGAATGGCGGATAACACCTGGTGTCATCACGTATTTGCTACATTCATATAATGTTCGGAACGATTTATCCCTCTACACCACGGAATTTGTTTCCAAAGACAATTAAGACTATTCGATTTGTTTAACTATGATGTTCAATATTCACCACCTGCCATGAAATCGTACACCAACCCAATGACTAAAAACAGCAACTGAAATGTTAACACATGAAATATATGACAAATATGACACCCTGTTGTTGTTGCGATTCCTAATCCAGACGTGCCTTTTTAAATCTTATCGTTTTTATTTAAATTCTATGATGTCATAAACAACTGAAACCTTTAAAAGAGAAGCAAATGGGAAAAGAGCACATGCATATAATTCTGACACATTTACAGAACAAAACAATCAATTTATAGCCTTCAGTAGGCGAGACCTTATACTGTCTAAACACAGTGGGTGGATGAATGGCAGTCATCAGTGATAACAATACATATGGACACATCAGAAAGCGGTGATGACACAGAGTGTTCTGAAATGAGCCCGCAAGCCAGGCACCAAAGTCATCACTCACACTTTGCATTATCTAATTGTTCATTAGTCGTGGCCAGAAGCAGTAACTCACAAAGGGATCTAGACTGACACCTGTTTTATAATATGTAATGTAGAATGTAAAATACAAACTGATGCGATAACGATAACGATATATCATAATCGATCTTCTACATCAAAACATGTCACACTGATATGATAGCCTCTGTGACTTTGTGATAACGCTATTATTGATCAGTAAAGTGGACCAGAATGTTACTTTCTTTGCATTTTCCAAATGTGTGTTTTGGCTTTCCCAGTAGACTCTTTGTCTACACTAAACAGTGATTTCACTGACTTACACTAATACATACACGTTTCGAGGGGAAGCAATATTACATACGGGGTTCAGCCTGTTCAACGTTTATCTGATTCTCTGATTAAATCTCGAAATTGAGGCCATGTTCATTGCTACGTACAGCTGCTTCCGATTACTTAACTTGACTCTGATAACATCTAAGTGAAACTCGACGTGAAACGTTTAGATTTCGATGTGCATTCAAGTGCGCTCCCATTCTCTCTGATCTTTTCTTTATGTAATTGAATCGAAATTCTACTCTCACTGGCAAAATCAAAAGAAGATTCAAGAATAGTAAAGATCTGATGTCGTTCAATAACTGTCAAACAGCTTAATTCCATTCCACTGGTGAACAAGAAATAATAGAGACCAGTAAGGCCACCTTGTCTGGTTCATACTAGATCTATGCATACGGATTCAGGATGACATGCACCTCTCCTCTCGTCTGTTTGACAAGAGAAGCAAGCGAGTTCTTATAACCCTAGCGATTCAAATCACTTGACCCTGAATTTGATTTCGAATTACGTACCAAATATCAACCACGGCGGAAGAATGCCTTATACAAAAGGAGAAACAGACGATAAAATTGGTGCTTAATCTTAATGTTCTCGAGGGTTTGCCTCGCAAGGAAGAATCAAACACGGTAGACTGGTTGTCATAAAAGACGCAATCTTATTTACATGTTCCCGTTTCCCATATATGCACTCACTAATATTTTGAACGGGGATCAAATATCGCGGATGCATTCTGTAAACAGTGCATATTGACTCAGTGCAATACAATCCTTAACCAAAAAGCGTTGCTCGTGGTCTCTGAAAGAAATAAAACTAGCTGCCATTATGTTTGGAAGAATCAACAAAAATGAGGCTGTTTCCCTTTAGATAAGATACGAAAAGAAACATGAACGTATACAAAATTCACAATACACAGTATGATTGCTGATGATAATTAATACATAGGTATGGAGGCTAAATTAGTCGCCGCATGCATGATGACTGTATCAAAATACTATCTCAGTTGCTGAATAAATAATAAGAATACTAGATGAATACAAAAATACTATATACTTAGTCTAAAGGCACAATACTGCATAGTTGTATCAACACTGGACTGATTCAATCAAGTCATCAAAAAAGGTCTCTTGATTATCCAACGAATCACTTTTGCACACCGTTTTCGTGACACATATAATAGCACATATGTATATAATATCCAATGGATTGACAGAGCCACATGACGTACAGGTGCAACGACCTGTGGTATGACATGTCTGAAAGTGTTCTAAAACACATTCATCACAGTATAGTGCCCATCTAAATACCCACCCGTTTCTTGCAATAATGTCTTTATCGAAATTGTACTCGTTCTAGATTCTACATAATTAAAATATTTTTGAAAAATGCACAACGCATGAAAACGCACTGATATCTGTGCACATAGCAGTAACGAGTAACACCAATCCCGTAAAACTGCCCATATGATCACCGTTGATATTTAACTTACGCCAAATATTATGATTTCATGAAATACTAAATGTGAGTGAGTGAGTTAACATTTAACGTCACATCGGCAATATCTCATCTACATGGTGACGACAACAATTTATACAACGCAGATGAAAATATTTTGAAGAGTAAACCTGTCGACGATGGACAATAGAAGTACCACAGTATCACAAATATGAATATAAAACTAACATGCAAAACTAAAACATTTTAATTAAAGCAGACAGTACAATACAAAACAGGGGCTATAGATTTTCAACAACTGAAGATAGATCACCATACTAGGGACCCTGAATGTCACTGATGTATTCCTGCTGACGCCCCATGTAGATTGTGGTTTTAGGCCACTTTAGCAATATTCAGGCAGTGTCATGGCAGGGGACACGAGGAAAGGTCTTCATCTTCATTTCCTATCTAAGACAGATGTTAGTGTCAATACCATAATCAGCTTTTAGGATACATGCACAAATCTTCAATATTAGCCGGTTTCTGCGATTCTCTAACCACCAACAGGAATGTGGTTGATAGCTGTGATTGACACCCCTCATAAACAAAGGCAAAGGCTCATCACCAGAAACAATTAAGGAATGTATGGTATATGTCACAATCGGGAACTGCATCGGACATCACTATTTGCACTGATGCATCAAACATATGAATAACCTACAGATGTTTAGCATGAATTCTCTTTAAGGCTTCACTGATGCCTCGAATGTTGCAAACGTGATCGAGCAACAGGAATATGACGCTCTGTGAAATCTTGGTCCGAGAAGACTGTGTCTCAGTCGCTGTGAAATGTATACATGCAGGGTGGAGATGAATATACTGTTTTTGTATTTTCAATATTTAATGTACAAACAAACATGTATAGAAAAGCTTCACAGTAATACAATGGTATGTGCATGTATGAAAATGTACTGTTAGCTTGAAAAGCATAAATGTATAAGTAATACATGTAATGTTGATCAATATTGAAAAAATAATTGTTCAGGTCCCGTTGATAGGTAAACATATCTTGACATATCGTAATGACGGACAATTTCATTTTATTTAAACTTTGGTCTGAAACCATTTGTGCTGAATCTGTAAATATAATATTTAACCACTAACATGATTTCATAAATCAGATTATTGTATTTTTCTTTCATTCCCAACATACCGATTTTATTTGTAAGTTCCAGTTGTAACTGAACTGAGTTCAACCATGATTCTATTTCTTTCCATAATTTAAAAACAAATTCACATTCCCATAACATATGATTTATAGTTTCTCTTTCTGTTTCACAAAATGGACAAACTGGTGACAATTTGTATCAAATTTTATAAAGTAATTGTCTTGTTTGGAGAATATTGTGGATATAATTCTATACTGCAACCATTTCAAGTCTCTGCTTCGCGAACATTTATTTGCAGTAATTTTAACAGTTTTCCAGTCGTTTTCAATAAGAACTCTTTCCCATTTTGAAGGCTTAGCAACCGAACAAATTTCGAGTTCAAGAGGATGACGTATAGTTTTATATTACCAAATATGATGTAATTAAAAGGCCAAATTGGTTCGCTTAATTTCTTTTTGAATTGCTTTATATTCAATGATCGGACATATGTTATAATTGCTAGTTTTTCATACGTTAAAAATGGTGTTATATTGAAAACGTATCGGAAAATTCTTTATATGTGAACAGTCTGCCTTTATTAAGTAAATCAATCACAAAGACGTTACCATTTCAGTCATATTAGTTTCGGATTTGGTAGAAATGCGAATGAGTGGTTAAGTTTAGGTAATAAAAGTGATTTAAGAACAGTATTTTGTTCCGTACGGTGTTAAGGTACAAGTTGACCAAATGTTCACTTGCCTTTCAATTCGAGATAGGTAGTAGCTTCTTTTAACCATATTATTAAGATCAATAACGAAATGTATTCCCAAAAGCGTGAAGTCTGCGTGTGGCCAGTCAAAATTCTATTCTTTACACATCTTATATCGGCATCTCCTATTGGAACCTATCCATATTAGTTTAGTTTCATCAGCCTTGACTTTTCAATCCTGAAAAACTCGCAAATAATTCTAAAGTATTCGAAACTGCATAGAGGCATTTCTCTGATTCGTCTGATGTAAGTGTTGTATCATCTGCAAACTGTGATGGAAGATTTGCTATACAATGTATTTCCAGGTTTAATCCCCTTTACATTCTTATTGTTTTGTATATTGGTACCAAGGATGTCTACACACAACAGAAAGATGTTCGGAGTTAACTGGTCCCCCTGGCGGCAAGCCCGCCATACTTGAAAGGGAGGTGACGCAATTCCGTTTACCAAGACTCTTGATTCAATATCAATGTTTCTATCCAACAACATTAAAAATCGAATCGATGGCTTTTTGAAAATTAAAGAGAAGAAGTAGGTCTGGTATCTAGTAGGTTCTGTGTATTCAGTCATATATAAGTCTATTTACCTCGCCAATATATCTTCCCGTCAACCCTTTTGGTCCCCAGTAATAACTCTAGGTAGTGCCTTTTCAATTCTGCTTGCACTCGCTGCAACTCCAGATTTGTATGAGGTATTTAGTAGGGACACAGGGAACCAATTGTTCAAAATTTTTAGGTGTATTCACTTGTGGTATACATGTTAACGATCCCTGTTTTGCGAAAATCGATAACTTTCCATTTTCATAAACACAGTTTAATGATTGAAGAAGATATTCTTCTGGATCTTTCCAAAAAACCTTTAGGAATTCCGTAGAAAATCATCGGGGCTTGGACTTTTTGCATGTTTCAGGTTTTGAAGAGAATACGATAGCTCGTTCATTGTTAATTCCCCTTTACGATTACATTTGCTATGTAATCCATGTTTCCGTTTTCAAACAGTTTGACCAGATTAACATCGGACTGGCCCTGTGCAGTGTATAAGTTATGGTAAAAAAGTTTTGTTTCTTGCAGTAGCTGTTTACTTTCTGTTATAGGTGTTCCGTCACTGCTTTCCAGAACAGTAAAAAACGTTTAGCAAGTTTCTTCACTTTACGTTTAAAATGCACTTTGTTGTTTTTTTCCCTTTTTAGACCTACTCATCACAAAGTCAGTCGTGCGTTTAAAAAACCCCAAACCTACCACGTTGTATGAGCACATGATGAACGCGTACCTGTAAAGGCAGCAGGGCTAGCTCACACAATGTCATGTAAACAGCCCAATGTGATATATAATATGTAATCTTTTATTAGTACAGTTTATATCTCGTCTGTGACGATTAATATCTACAATTAACGTGACGCGGATCTGTCAGGCTGACACATAGTTATCTCTCGTCACCAGTATATTTTGCTGGAAGGTCAGTTGGAATTGACACTCGTTTGCCTTTAACATACTTCGATGACCTTAACACTGGTGCTGTTCTATGTTTCACTGGAGCAATTCTGTGTTTCTTGATACAATTCTATGTTTCGCGTAATATACTAAAATATATTTCCTTGTTATCCAAAAATATAGACATTATCATGAAGACTTCTAAATATGTGTTCTATGCATTTCAAAAAAGGAAATCAGTCTTGTCATATTAAGATTGTACATGCTGTACGTGCTGCTATTGTCATTATGTCTGCACCGATTAGGTGTTTTTGCACTCGTAGACCCCCGGCCTCTCAGTACTGAAAATATAGAAACCATAGACCTCAACATCACATCTCTGTCAGCCATACTAAAAAAGCTGGCAATGATTGGGGAGGGAGCATCTGGGGTTATCTTGATGAGTCGGTGGATAGCTTTAAAGTAGATATTGTCTATTGTATTGTCATGCAGGGTGAGATCTTTAGAGAGTCATCATTTACATTGTCTTTAAATGTGGAGATTCGTCCTACGTCATGGATTTATCGACGCAACCATCTTCTTTCAGATGTAGTGGTTTGCTCAGTTAGTTTGGACTTCAGAGTTTCTATCTTCGATTTCAAATCCTTCGCTTTACTTTCATGAATGGTGACCATACCTTCCACGTCATCAACACGTTTACGATATGTCTTCTAAGTCGTTTATGGCCATCTTTAATGCCAAATTCCCATTATCTATCTTATCAGAGAGTCTTTTCTCCATACTGGTATGTCTTCAAAATTAGGACTTGGAGAGTAAGTGAGTGAGTTAAAATTTAACGTCATATCGGAAAAATTTCAGCCATTTCAGGGTTTGTAGATGAAAGGGTGTTCATAATGTTGTGTTCACATTTTGTCTCCAGATAATTTTAGTAACTTGGTCCAAGAAGGCAGGAGTATCTCCTTGTAGAGTTTTCTTAGTAAAAAAAGGCAGTTTTTCTGTGTTCAGTTATCTGTTAACGCTTCTGATATTCGTGGGGTGAACCGGAAGCTAAGGAGGTGAATATTGCTCAATATGAAAGGGAAGTTAACTATCGGAACAATGAAATTACTTTTGCCATACGACCCTATGCTATGTCACGCTGAATCTTTATACATAGATCTAAATGTAGACCTCATGAGGCAGTGTCGCTTGTTTCCCCTACTTCAAGTTCAGGTGGGTAAATCTGAGGAAGAGAAATAGATAATTGATTGCTTTTGAACGGTAGTAGATCTCCCCTAATAACCTATATTTGGGTTTAATGGGTGCTAATTCGGTTTTCGACAATTAAACCATGAACACTTGAAATGGTGGCAAAGCAGGCAGGCTTAAATCTTTGAACGTGAATGAAATATTTGTGGCGAAAACAACTGGTAAATGCAGGTATACGTAGTGTTATCAGAAGCTCGTCTCCTTGCACGAACTATGCCAATGTGAGCAAAATGACGGATCCATCATAATCATTCGATTTGCCTCAAGAGCTTCCGGATAAACTATTTCGAGACTGCACACTTGGACAAACAAGAATGTATCGGATATCATATAAAACAAGGAAATCGATTTTCTGTCAAAATATGAAAGCGTGAGCATGTCCCCGAAAATCTAGTATCATGTGAATAAACGTCACAATTTACGTGCCTATCCTTCCAAGACGCCCACGTCTATTGAAACTATCTTCAAGTGCAATTAAACCAAGGTCTGTAAACAAGTTAGGCATGCTAAACAGAAATAACTATGCGCCCTCTACTTTGATTGGATCACGCTCAAGTAACGACAACTGTCTGAGACCTGATACAGAATTTGCACAATAAAATATGAAAATATGACAATCTTACCAAAAGCTGCTGAAGCCGTGACACTTACTAAAAGAAATGCATTTCTGGAAAATGGTAAATAACGGGACATCGACTCCATCATAAACGTCAACACAAAAAAACAATCGGTCTCAAATGTCCAGTTGAACAAAGGATTCAGTAAGGAGGACTCTTCTGGGTAGCTAAGAAAACGGGAAAGTTGGAACTATGTATTTTGACTGTTCTCCCGTCAATACAAGAACAAACGTAAGACAGAAATGTAATAAACTTCAGTTCCCAGAGATGACAACTTGTAACTTATCCTACAAATAAAATCCTAAATAGTATTTCTGCCATATCGTGACGAGAACATAATGAAATATGTGTTTGATGCAAAAATCTGTTTTCAAAGGACAGTAAAACAACTAGAATATCACAATTAGAATTAAAACAGTTTGTAAAAGAAATGTCATACAGGATATCCTCTAATTCCACAAGCAGATGAACAGTTAATATTTATGTAACGTGTCTTCAGATATATCATTCGTTGAAGAAGCATGATATCGTATTCAATTTGCGCAAGTCGATGATCATAA
Organism: Haliotis asinina; assembly: GCF_037392515.1. Classification (NCBI taxonomy): domain Eukaryota; kingdom Metazoa; phylum Mollusca; class Gastropoda; order Lepetellida; family Haliotidae; genus Haliotis; species Haliotis asinina. The sequence continues at coordinate 8,027,412 of NC_090294.1, read as the reverse complement.
TGTCGGTCACAGAATTGTTTGCATACCGCCCTCAGCTGGTGTATCACTGAGAGTACCGGTAAACATCCAACAAACGTGCTAGTTTTTGGTATTTATCCGTCTCTATTTAACGTTATCATTTGAAAAAGGTGATGACTCATTTTACATTATTTTGTTAATTAAGTGCTCATTGGAATGAGATACACTATCAGATTGTTATTTACGTTGTATCAAGTATCAAACATGTTCATTTGGAAAAAGTATTTTCCCTGTTTAAATAACATCAAACATGTGCCACACAAACTCTACTTTACCTCATTCTTTCGAAGGACACAAAAGACAAAGTGACTAATAAAACATGCTGTTCTTCTTGTCTGGACAATGTGCCGAACACTGAGGAACCAAATTGCTGCTACAGACTTTGGATATTTGGCATCAAGGGTTAGAATCAATTTCACCGTCTGCAAAATTTTCTAAAAGACACCGCACTGACATATTACAATACACTTAGTTCTCCATTACAACTCTTGACATGACGTTCTGTATTCCTGTGGCACGGCTGTTTCCTGTTTAACCAAGCTTTGTCAACGCCATTTGGGAGTATTGCAGTTCTGAAATAGATCTAACGTATTAATCCCTGAAATAGACGCTGGGTATTAGGCACGACGATGCAATACAACTTGAAGATCAGGTCGTGACGGACATGTTAAGATGTTATTCACCGAACAACCAACTCATTTATGTACAGGGTAAGATATTTATCTTTTATTTCCAGTAAATTAAAAAGAATTCTTCTAATGTAACAATGTACATGGTCAAACCCAGCTGCAGGCGCTGAAGAACTGTGAATCTTTTGAGAACGACGGTTGTCATCAGCATTGCTAGTTTCGGCGTTAACAATAACGCACAAAGGCTCCAAATAAAATATAATCCCCTAATTTGTTCCTGTGTTAAATCGTTTTTCGTTTTCCCAAGTACAAAGTGAGAGGGTTTTTAAAGTAGACTATACAATATCTCAGCCTTATAACCACCTGCACTTTTTAAACCGATTCCATGCGTAAATTACCTTCATAGTTGAAGACACTTTATCAACCTGTGTGTTGTGTTAATTACAATCTTTGATCATTGCAATGTAAAATCAAAGTAGCCGTTGGAAATAATTACCCCTCGTATAAGAAGGGGCCATTATTCAACTGTCAATATTTCCCCCATTCATTGATGTATCTATGTCATCCATTCATTAATAATATTATGATACCACGCAAGAGTGCAGTGCAGGATCCCATGTATGAAGCCTTCTGTGCCCAGCAAATATATTTAACGTGGAGACGATAGCAGCGCCCTAAGGTCGCCAGTGTAGAAGAAGGGGTGTACCAATGCCAGGAGGGTAGAACAGTACAAACGATACACACGCTAGCTGGAATCAACTCCGGTACCCAGGGCAGAAACAAGCAACGTTACATGGGTTTTATTTCCGATATCCCCTGGACGTTTGGTCTCATTGAGCTGTAAAGAAAGGAAGTAAGGTGAAATCTTGCCTCGCATGGTACACGTATGAGGTGGCCATGTCGACTTTCTTGAACCGTCTGCGTTATATCGATAGTGCTTCATTGTTTTGTCTCTATCTGTTTTGTAACAGCGTTGAAGAATCACTGCGATAGTGATACATAGGTTTACTCAACCGCTTGAAAATATGAATCTTAAGGAAATAATTTTGGTCACCGATATCACTATGTAAGCTGACGATAGTTCATAGGTACAGCCTTAAACACTGTTGTAACAGTAAACCGATCAATAGCAGGGACTGGTACCACCCAGTTGACAGAATGGCTGCATATGCATGTAATTTGTAGCCATAAAGTACGACCACCAAGATGAATATATAAATATGATTCAGAAAGTTATACTGTTTCATGTTATAATGCTATTTAATTGGCCTTATCGGTTTTAAATCATAGACATCAAATAAACGATTGATGTTCTGTTTAAGCATCTGGAGGAATACATTTCTATGTGAAAAGTTCTATGTGAAGACTTCATGTACGCCTTACTCTCATGTGATTTCATATTGTAAAATCGTAGTTTCAGGCGTTTTAGCGTCATATCGTCGCATTCTTTTCTAATTGCTGTCTGGAACACTCGAGACTCTAGACTTCCAGGAGAATTATATATCTCTTGCGGAAATTTGTTATGATGACGGTATTTCATAGTTACATGGTTTGAATGTTTCTGTGTTTTTAAATAGAGCTGTGAAAAATGCAAATCTTCTAATGGTAGGACAGGTACCTACAATTGTAAAATACATGTTATCTACAGCCATGCTTTCATATTTTGTCATGTACAGTCATATCTTTTGAAGGTATAAATACAGTAATAAATATATTAGTTACTGACATTTCCTAATCACTCTGCGTCTATTTAGACTTCTCTAATATGTTTCACGTTGTTGGGTTTTTGTCAAGTGAAAACATATTAGTCTTTGCTTTTGTTAAAGAGGGCTGCCTCCGAGAACTATGAGTCATCACTATTCGATAGTGAATCAGAGCAGTGTATTTTAAAATGAATGTATCACTGAAAATCCCCATATGTATATTTGTTCATTCTGACATTTCCATTAAATCCTTAATGTATGTCGACAATCTCTGCCATCCCTGAACTGATGTTTAAGTGAAATCTGGAAACGAAATGTCATAAAATACTTATTAGTTCGGGTTTGTTCATACTCAGGAAATATTTGTGTCACATTTGCAGAGTCTGATACCACAACAGGCTGCACTCCACCAGAGAACAGGAAAGAACCCATGTAAGTCGAGTGGCAGGAATGAAGGAAGTTCTAAGTCTCCATTATATTATATTTTATGAATATATTTACGAAATGTTTGTTTCTGGAACATTTGTCCATTTCAGAGTCGACATGTTATTCTGATCAAATGAAATTAGAATTAAACAGTAAAACAGATTTAAAGTGAAATGTTACTGTCACAAAGTTAGACAACGACGTCACTAAATGGTTTCTTTTACACCTTAATATATGGTAGTGTTTTAATAAACGATCTGTCTGTTTGGCGACCAGATGAGAAACGATCGGGCAGTGAGAAACACAAAACGAAACAATTTTGCCTCAATATGGAGAGCAGAGCTCATTACCTTACTTCAGCTGTGCTTGCCGTGGTTTAAACGGCAATCGATGCCCATTCAGCAGCCCCAAACGCTGTACAGATCTCTGCTAAAGTTTTGTGTGTTGTGTGTGTGTGTGTGTGTGTGTGTGTGTGTGTGTGTGTGTGTGTGTGTGTGTGTGTGTGTGTGAGTGAATATGTGTGCTAATGGCTGCTTTATGGCTCACTCAGATGCCATGACACGGAGCCTACCGCTTTAAGCGTCGCCATTGTTTTTTCTACTTTTTTTCATGCTACCTGTATAAGTAAGGGAATCTCTGTAACTACAAATTATTCTTTGTGTCGGTGATCCCACAGATACACATGATCAATATAAAGGCCAAAGGATGATACTCTCTCAATTAGACGTCACATGTAAAACTAGAGGAATTCCAAATTTGTAGTTACGTAACTCTCTGCTCGACTGACAACGTAATCACGCAAGAAACTGACGGTCATCTAGAAATAATCGACAGCTGTCTTGCTTGTGTTCATCTGGTCACCCACAACCGTCAATATTTCGACTTAACGTTTGTCAAAGATACAATAAAGCCTCTGAGATATAGACAATCACTGTTCCCAAAATACCCTGCCCCTGCATGAAGACGTCGATCATTGTACAACTGTCTTGTTTTCAGTGATTAAGAAGATGATTGTACTTTAAAGCCAAACAAGTGTATGACGTCACACAGAGTATTCAAGTTTGACTGGTGATGCTAGCTGCTTCACAGCCTTGGGATATTTGTCAGTCCTCACGAAACATCAGTTTATGAAGTGTAACCTGATATAAATAAAATACAAACTGCTTTGATAAAAATACTAACTGTGAGTGATTAGGCAGGCACTCAATTAATGTGGGGTGTTTCTATACTGAAAAACGATGAAATATCTAACAGGGTATGAAACTCCCAGCCAGACCACAGGGATGGTTAGTTGTAAAACTTGCAATCCCTGACAAAAACGTCCCTGCCCACAAATTATCTCCATGATTATACAATACAGGTCTATTTAAGGTGTATTTAAGAACCTGTCAATGTTGAAAATAACCCGCCATAAAGTGGTCCAGGAGGCATGTATTTCGAACGCAGTTGAGTAGCTGTCTCTCATCTCCCTGAAAAGACCACAATTTCAGTTTGACACTTTCCTGCAGGTAAAGGCTCATGTTTCTTGCTTTAAGCAGTGTGAACAAGCGGAAGGACAGCAATCTGAAGAACGGCCAGCTCGGGTGATGATTATCCACTGCGTCGAAGTGATATAATCAAAATAAATAACCACTTCGGGATCTTAGAAAAGACGATATCAATCTGAAAAATAGAGTTCAGATGATCATCTTGATTTTCTTCGTTGACATTTCCTTGTGTGACATGAAGATTAGCAAAGATTACAACAAAGCCAAGGATTACAGCCAAGTATTGAAAACACCCAGCCTCCTCACAAAGGCCAGAATGTCTGCGTAACCTTATCACACTTGAATCGTATTGTTATATTACAACAGCCCTTAAATGTCGGACATTGCTGTATGCATTATAACACACGACATCAACGGATGGTTCACACAATTAATTTAAAAAGTGTAGCCAGTGCATGCATACTTTTTTACTCAATTGTAAAACGAAAATAACTGTGTGTCTGTACACAGTGGAAGAGAATCCTAAACACTTTAGTGACAAACATGTCATTCAAGAATATTCCTTTCAAGATTCATTGCATCGTCCCATCAGTCACACCTAATACCCTGCATGAATCTATTTTAGAAAGTGGCCTACTCAAAGATCGTTGACAATGCCACCTAGCACAGTAAACGAACGAACCGTAACAGAAACAATATAGGTTCTTATAGAGAACTGGGAGTATTTAACTAGCCATTGTACTGCCTAAGAGATGTTAGTGAGACAGTGGAATTGATAGTAAATCTCTGTTGTCAAATACCAATATTTAGAAAAAAATCAATCCCGGTTTGGGTTGACTATGTCATCATTCCGGAATTTTGGAAACATGGAGCAAACAAAACTGGAAATTATTCATTGATAAAACAAAAGGAGATTGACTGATCGGAACAATCTGTTTCGCAGGATGAGGTCATTATGTGCCGGCACATACACATAACAAGACAAGAATTATAACTGTTATAGTCTCTTTATCTTTTGGTGCCACGATTAAAAGGGAACTTAAACACCATCGATTTCGCGCATATCTGTTACTGATGTCTAACAGTAACCGTATTCATTTATTGATGTTTTTAGAAACTGATTTTGCGTCTCCTCTCAATTCAAATGTAACTTAAAGTTCTCAAAACATGAATTGCAGTCATGAGGAACATGGGTTTAAAACAGAAATTACAGTCTCTGATTATCGTTTTGAGAGACAAACATGGCAAATGCCTGGTACAACTGAATGTGACAAAAATATAACCATTTGGTTGGTTGGTTTGTTGTTTAACGACGCAGACAGGAATATTTCAGCCATGCAGCAGTGTATGTATTCTTAATGACCTATAAATTCTTTTACGGATGGCCTTTGGTGTGAGCAGTTAGTCTTGATTGACATTCCACTGAAGTTGGACATGGATGTTATTTGTACATACTGGAGACAATGAACACACGAATCTCTAATTATGATTTCCGTGAATAATATTTAAAGCCCTTTAAGTTATATTTCAAGGTACTGTAAGTTAAGTTCAGTTAGAAATGTCATGGAGCGTGTGAGTAAGCGAGGTTAGTTTTACGCCGCACTCAGCAATATTCCTTATATATGGCGGCAAAGGTCATCGAACGGGACAGAGAAAAGACAGAACTAGACTGGAGGTGCAGGTGGTCATGGTAACTGCAGTTACATAGCTCTCACTTCAGTCATCTGTTCAGAATGATCTTTAGGCATCGGCCTGATCCCAGATTACCAGTATTCAACACATGGGAAGTCTTCAATATTTAGTCAGAATATTGATCATATTTGTATTTATTTGTGTGGGTGCTGTCGTTATTTTAGGAAGTTTGTAATGGAGCTAAAATCACAAAGGCTTCTACACCAATACTTTACTTTACTGTTTCATTGCATGTTTTTGTGACCGCATCGTTGCAGATCTTTCAGATGACGTATTTCACAAAAAGGTATTGTACTGGTTCACACCAACTATAACATGAACACGAATGCACGAAATGGGAATTGATGAACATCATATCAATTCTTTAAGATGTCAGGACAAATGTCCCGCCACAATCTGAGATACAATGCACCAACATTAAATAAAAGCTGCCATACAAGTTATTCTCCTTATGTGTTAGAAAGAGATATACTGAAGCAAATCTTTTGTAGCCTTCTGATTCTTTCATTACAATCATCACTAAGAGCAGGCATTCATGATGCTCTGGTCCAGATAGAAAAGAGAATGCGAGGCCAACACATTCAGAAAGCAAGAGTTATACTTTTTACGTATTTTCATTTCTTCCAACGATCTTCAGTGGCACATATTACATACTTTAACAGCCATTTGGCCCTTTACACCAACTGGAATTTGTTTCTGAAAATGGTCATGATTGGTAATGTTTTTTCATCGACTTCTAATACTCTTTGGTATCTCCTGCCACATTCTTCATTGCCTGACCTGCGTCTTTATAAAATAAATGATTCATGCCACAAAAAGCTAAGAAATATCGCAGACAAGTCGAGTAAAATATCAATAATAGTGTTATCCTTGAGCACTTTCATGTCTTCCTCTTTTTTCCAATTTCACAGTGTTTTTCAAACACAAAACCATAACCATTATCTGGCTTTTACAAAGGTCCATCATCCCTAACTAATCGTGTTAGAAATGTCTCCAGTTTTCACTTCAAAGAAGTTTGTTTCAATCCATTAACAATAGACCCAATACATTTGCATTACAAAATCGATGGAGTCAATTTCCATGTTGACAACATGCCAGAAGTATATAAAGAAGCTTCTTTCAATGAACTAAATGAGGTTTCTTCAAAGACATTCAATAAGCATAAATGCCTTAACATGTATGTGGCATCGATGAATAGCAACACATTGACAGCATTTTCATGTCTGCGAGTCTTTGTTTGGAGCTGCATAGATATCTGCAAGCAAAGAGATTAACTTTTCAACCTCATCATATCTATGTATGCAACGTTCAGGACAGTCAACGTTTAATAACCGTTTGTAGACACCGATGACGAGCATGATCATTAAATGCCCTCGCTTTTACTTGTATATTTCACAGCGGACCTATGTCACGGTGCTCGCTACTTCAGAGGCACTTACACCAAATACGATTCTGTCTACTTTTCTTATTCCCTTGTGCTTTGCTGTCATTTCTGAACAGACTGTAGTGTTGGTTTCTGGAAGCAAAATCCTTAGCACATCCTTTTACAGGTGTCATGTATGAAATCCTTTACGAATGAAAATATATATGTAATTAGTGGACTCGGTAAATATTATCTAAGCTACTTTGACGATAACAAGTTTACTTTGTGAACAGTCTTTTTCAAGTAATTATTGCAGTTTGCAGTAATATTTTTGTGCCAGCGAAATCCTGTACTGCTATCTGCTGCTCCAGTTAGCTCGAAGCCTAGGTAGTCTTCTGTTGCGATACCTCCATCCGTTTCCATGAGAAGATACATTGTAAATAAATAGCTTGCACAGACAATGACAATGAACTATAGGCAACTCCATTTACATCTGCGGGCATAAAACATGTTGTACATAGTGTTGTTTTAGTGTTGTAGTCTGAAAATGTCATGAACTGAATACACGGTATACACGTTCTTTTTGCAATGAAGTTTTATTGTAAGTTTTCCTTCTGCGATGTATGGTAATATTTATCAGTTGTTGTTACGTAGATATTTTCTTGTGATAAAGGCTCAACACAAAGAACAACTATCTTGAACTGAAAAACCGTTTCATTTAACAGTATTGTTTTAGCGGAGACATGTTCAGTCTTTTTATCCCTCGTCTTTCTGAAAAGCTACACTGCTCGGTCGGGTATATTCAGACAGTTTACAATAGAGTGTCTTGCTGAAGGCAGAGTGAACACGATACTTATGGAAAGAACGACTTGGCTTAGGCCAGTAATACCGCTGTTTGACACTGGTAAGAGTAATATGAACACTCTTGGGAAAGTCTTGGATGTTGATAGCAATATTCTTCAAGGTGAAATTCAGATCATTTCTCTTCACGGTGTGTCAGTGGACACCGGAGTAGGTGATGTTGTAAGGTGTGTGAAGTGTCACAGTGCTGCTGTTGTAGCTGTGGCTGGCGAGGAGGAAGTCGAGTGGGGTGAGGATCACACTTTGAGAACACCAGCTCTTGTGACACCAGCGAATAGTACTTGACTGAGCACGTACTTTATTAAGGCACAAAAATGAGAGCATCTTTTTTAAATTACCAATCAAGCATAAAAACGATAAAATGTTGTGTGAAATTCTTTTTGCCCGTTTTACCACTTCCAGTTTATTTACATTTGAAAAATGTCCAGACAGTGTCGGTGAAAGTGTGAGGATCGCCTTAAATTTTAAACGTGTTCTGCAAGTATATTATCTGTTCACCAATAGCTCATGCCCACTGCCCTGAGTCTGTTTTATGTTCCAATAGTCCCAACGGGCGTTTACAAAACTACGAACAGCACGACCCTTTCAAACAAATAGTCAGATTGTCGTGTCAAAGGTGGGATTTAGAGTATTTGAAGAAGTGATTGTGATGTCTCTAAGGTGGCTGGTAGACGGTGAAATTGATACTAAATCCTTGGTGCCAAATACCACTATTCTGAAAGAATCGATACTGATTATGTTTGTTACTGTCTTTCTTCAAGATACGAGGACGTTGTTTCCGTGCAAGCTCGAGAGTGACACTCTGAGTGTGTTCACGTGCATGCGTGGGTGTGCATCTGAGTATGAGTCTGTCTGCATGTCTATCAGTGTGTGACCGTTTGTGAGTGTGTTTCCCTGGCCCCGTGATCGTCTACATGTGTGTGTTGTTGTGTGCTTTCCGCGAATAATTATGCATGGCAGGTCTCTATGATTTCGTTTGTGTGTGAGTTTCTATCTGTTTAAAAGTTCGTGTTGTTCAATACTGAACTGTGGAAACTGTTTTCCAAATGATAATATGAGATATATCAACTTCGCGCTCTCCTTAATCAAATGACAAAGTTCTTTTTCAGAGTATGAGTGTGATGTGTTTTGTTGCCTCACGGCTTCTGGCATGTATCAGGTCTTTTCATGAATGTGACGACAGGTAGGTCGAAGGAGGTGTTTTCTCAGGGGTGAACATTCTTTTTACAATCTGGCAAAATGAATTATTAACGGGACTGAGACAGACCAGGCAACATTTAACACTCCCCATAATCATTTCCAGTTGTACTAGAGCAAGTATTTACGTGTGAAAACTGACCCCGTGTGGCGGAGGAAGACATTATGACATTGGGATAACATTTGGGAGATAATTACACTTTAATAGAGACGGTGAAAGTGCAGATGGTTTATTCGAAACAAGGGAAGACAGTCATGCCAAAAGAACTCATTCGAAATGTTATTTGAAGAAAGTTCTAGAAACGGATGCAAGGCAGACTATTTCAGGATATGTTGAGGTTTTCGAGTGTAATAGTGCTCACGTAAACTTGTATCTCGAGGATGCACACTTTCCAAAATCAGCTTGATGTAATGTGTGTAACGACGTTTACTACAGAATGTATGGTAATGTTAAAGATACTGCAAATAAGATGCTCTGAGTGACAACTGTTTCCGTGATTAAACTTCAATGTTGATTGTTATTAATTTTCAGAAATGTTTGTGATTACATCTCATTTATCAGTTTGAATCAGGTTTGTGTCCTGGGAATATTTCAGATTAGAATTGATATTACATAACCATGCTTGTCATGACAGTCGACTGTCAGAATCAGGCGTTCAGGTGTTTGAAGGTAGCCATCCCAAGTGAAATCTGGCTCACATGCAATTATTCTTACAGATTGTAGTCTTTTGTATTGATCAATGCTGGTAGATTATTTAGTTAAGATAGAAGAATATTAAACGGGAAATGTCATGAAATGTAACCATTTCCATTTAACGTTACCATTGGTTTGGAGTCTCTAACTGCTAACAGGTTGTGTGATGACTGATATTTAGCATGAATGAGGCATTTCATTTAGTCATAATGTGAGAAGAATTGGTAGAAATTCATAATGAAGACACGGTACAGTATCTCTTACATGAACCAACAGAAACTGAAACATCCTGATTTTCAGTGACAATAACTAATTTCAATGTTTTTTGTTCTTGGAACGGAAGGAGAATGATATTTTGCAGAGCAAATAGAACCCTCCAGAAATGAAACACTAACATAACATGTCAAACCGTGAAATCATCTCACAAGTGGGTGTATTTGGAATTCCATCTTGTACTGTCTCACCAATTAATTTAACAATATCTGTCTATCTTTATTGTCCTATGAAGGGGTGGTTGGGTAGCCAAGATTTAATGCGCTCCTTGTCAAACAGGCGATTCGAATCCCTACGTGATATTTCTGGTGTCCCCCACCGTGAAATCGATGGAATATTGCTAAGAGCGACGTAAAAGTGAACTATTAATATTTCGAACGACAAGTGTTTCTGTTATTAGTCGCAGTATTGATATTTAAAATTCGGTTGTGTGGGTGATCAAAACTTTAGAAGTGTCTATGACAAAAGTTGACAATGTGTCGCTGATTAGATTATTACTTCTTTCTGTTGTCAAATTTGAATTGTCTCAAAAGCAAACGTCCGTCAAAACGTTGACATTTTCTCTAAAATTTCCAAGAATCCTTTAAGCCCCATGAGAATCATCAGCGAAATATCTATCGTCAACAGACAAATAGTCTGTTTAACGATCTTGAGTCTGAAATTCAACGTTCTTTTCTTCCCGTTGTCGGTCCAATGAAGACAAATCGGAAAAAGGTCCCCAGATACAGTTCCTCCCCAGAACAATATTGACAATGTGTGTTGTTAAACAGGCCCTTAATCAGACAAAGTAGTTGCTTCCTGTCTCAACTGTAACTTTCTGACAAAAGCTATGAAGTAAATAAAATTAATGAAACACCGATCAGAGAGTCAGCCAGTGGCGTTTTGCTGTCAACGTCTTGTCACACTGTCAGACAGCATCATCTGTGAAGCACTCGAACGTCTACATCTACCTTCTCACACTATGTACATTCTTCCTTTCCAGAACAAACATTATCTTTACAATGGCTGCAAGTGTTTAAAGGTTGTTTAAACCATGCATTTAACATAAGAAGAAATCCACCTTTTTTATTCTCGCCTCCCTCCCGCTAGACCTTTAAAAGCTGACACCTGCGTTCATTAGGACCTTCAATCACAAAACATTGATTGATTGAAGATGTAAGGAAGTGATGTGTTGGCCAATATATTTCCATATGCATGCCTTGGATTTTAATCAGGATATTCATTATCTTATAAACTTCTGTTTTCTTCAATTATTGATGATAGAGGCAAGTTTACAAGGTGTCAGCACAACATTTCCGGTGAACATTTCCGATTCTTGTGAAGGTATATCTTAATTCAGATCAGTGTGTTGTTGTGTTGTTGTGTCGTGTGTTCCCATGTATTCTCACAAAACACATGCAATGACATAATCGTATGTCATAACCTATGATCTGAAGAGGTTTCTTCTGAATGTTCGTCTGTGTCTCGATGCAATTGTTTGATTACTTTGAACCTCATAATTTTGATGCCTAATCCAAGTGACCATGTATAGATATTTACTGACAGTACTGAACAGACACACTGCATAGCGGGATGTATCAGTGCCCAGTACGTATCTTAATCGCCAACTTGTGCCAGGAAAATGATATGCCTTGCGCCAATGACTCAGCGTCTTCTGAACTAAACTGAAATCTGATGGTTTTGAAAGCATCACTGATAGTAGATAATCACACAGCTGGTGTTCACTAATACAGGACAAAGATGAGTCCGGGTGTTAGTAAGGATATAAGTATTCGTTTTCTAGCAACTTTAATACTTACAGTGTTTCAGTCTGAGATTTTAAGTCACAAAGGCAATATTTCAGTCACATATGTTCTGAATACATAATATAAATACAAAGTAAATACAGTCAACTTCCATGTCCAGCAATATTCCTGCAGCTCTAGGTTTGGCGTTTCCCACTGACAAAACATCAGATAACATACCCATAATATGTAAACATTGCGACAGTAATTTGTTAGTCAAGGAAATATGAAAGTTGCAGTTCCAGCTGGAGAGGGCAATTTGACCGAACAATGCAGCAACACCATTTACTCGACTCTTGAACATGAAAACATGTCCACTCTTCTTTGTACAGGATTCCAAAGTTATGTAAAATCCTGTCAACATTGATCTATTGAGAGGACCAACATATGTAGACCAAACTTTCCATCATAAAGCTTAATTAGCCATAAATATTATCAAAGAATGATTATAATAAATGTTATATTCAACCAAGAAGGCATAACCTTTTGTCATCGCTGACATGCAGACACTGCTGAAAGAAAGAAAGTATGACACATGGCAAATGTGACGTACCTGCCTGTGATGCATTTGTCTGGAACTGCTTCGGTATCTGTCTACAAGCGAAGACAAAGGTCGCCACATCTTTTTAATTATCTGTAGGGAGTCCCGGAACATAAGGATCAGGGTTCTAAAAATGTTAGATAGAGATGACAAAACTGATAACGACATCTGTTTTCTTTTGAAAGATATGGCGAGCCCGATAATTACATCGCATGGCATTTAGAGGACAGGACGAACTGGATCAGAATAATCCTGATAGATAGCTGTAGTTTCACATGCAGAAATATCCCCATTAATTTCATTTCTGATAACAAAAATGGTAACAGACCCATATAATGATGCATGATTCTGCTTTGGCAGCGGAGATTAGAAATGATTCCAGTCATTGAATATCTTTAGAGGAGTGTCGTCGTGATTTCTCAACAGATTCCGCTGATGGTCGCGGAGGTGTCTAGCCCTTTCTATCACCGTATTAGTGTTTTTATTGAAGTGGATGTTACAAAGATTTGTTTTCAGTAGTGTGTGCTTTCATGGGAATTTTAATTTCATTTGCATTTCCTGACAATACATAAAGCGTAAATGTGTTAGTCAGTATATGTCTCCTTTGAGTAAATACTAATGAGTAGGGTTTTATACAGATAAATGAAACTTTGTTGACGTAAGAATTGCTCTTGGCAGCAAAAAAACGTTTCATGTAGTAGTTCTATCTTTGCAGAGCTCATTTGTGTTCAGATCTTTATGTCGCTTGGATCCCTTAAAAATAACTACTTTGTTCACAAGCTACATGCGTATACTTTGACACTCAAACCCCTTCCTTTAAGCAATCGGAACTAAAATTCTGAAAAAGCAACGTGAACAAGGTTATTTGTTTCAAGAACAGCCTGGATCGGAGAGTACTACGTATGAGTGACATATATAATAAATCTAAATAGCTAACTTCAAACAACGGTGTGTCCGGCTTAAGGTTTTCTAGAAGTTAAATCTTTGCTCCGACTTAATATTTCATTACCCATTGATTGATACTCGGATCACTCGAAGGATTTAGTTAGGTCTCTTCAACCTGGACACAAAGTTATTGACTGTATGTTGACATGTTGGACTCAAGCGATGGTAGTAATCCTAAGTTAGGATCATCATGATGAATGGACTTTTCTGTCAATACTAGAGTGAGGTGTAGCTCCGAGCTAACTGTTGCTTTAGCCATGGTCATTGTGGAGGGTCACACTTTGAGGCTTATTATGGCTTAAAATGAGGACAGAGCCACATAATGTAACAAATCTTCCTTACAGGATAAAAGTTGAATAATACATCATGCAAACATAATCCATCATTTCTGATTTATCCTTTTCAATACGATGAACACTGTATCATGATTTCGCCGATGCCACGATCAAGGAAAACCAAGTTCTATGGATAGTCAACTGCTTTATTGTAATGAGTCCGACGGGTTTCGGTGTAGGTACTAACACCGTTTTCTAGCATCACTAACGGTGTCACTACCTGCACCGAAACGGCGCACTCATTGCAATAAAGAAGTTTACTATTCGTAGAACTGGGTTTTCCTTCATCTTTAAAACTTCTAAAATGCTTTTCACAGAAGATACCATGATCATGGAATTGTGCCCGAGCAGTTAGTCTGTGCTATTGTAAACGGGTTGTTACATTAATGACTGATTTGTACATGAAGGATATGCGATCGTCTTTCACAAGATACCCGTGGAGATTCGGGTTAGAACTGTTCTTCAACTACCCATGCTTGTGACAGAAGGCGACTAACGACAGTCGGACTTGCTGGCTTGGTTGACACAGGTCATTGTGTCCCAGTAGTGCAGATCAATGTCCATGATGTTAAACAATGGATTGTCTGGTCCAGATTCGATTATTTATTAATCAGCATTATATAGAAATTGCGTGAATATATTTTAACCGTGTGACCACAACTATCTGTCTGGCCTATCCTAGACATTACCCATTATGGAATGTGCTTCAAAGACGTTAAGCTTGATTTTAGGGTGTCTGCGACGGTATTGTGTATACTGACATCAGTGAGAAAGATAGGTTCCCATCGAGTCAGGAGATATTGTTCTACCCAAACCTCATAAAACGTGCCGTAAATGTAAAAAGTAGTTGCTGAGCTTCTTACTTAATACGGAAGCAAATAATTTAGCACACGCGTTTTGTGCTGAATTCAATTTATCCGCTTTACCACTACTGTTTCATTTGAAATGAAATTGCCCCAAGAAATATCCCATCTGTCTATGTGAGGATCGTGTTAAAGGTCCATCAAGAACTGACTTTTCAGTTTCGCCACAGTTTCATATCCAACGCATTAAATGTTGCACTAGTCCTATACCCATTGCGCGGTTCACACAGCTAAGGCGAGCATAACCCGTCCCAGCCGCAGTAGAGGCATAACTATATTGTCTTGTCAACAGACGGGTTTTTATGGAGAACTAGGAAACGTTTAACAGTGCTAAGTAGACGACTGACAGACGTTGATAGTAAATGGCAACTACCAAAATTCAGAAATAATCATTAATGATTTGGTTGTCAGTCTTAGCTCCAGAACACCAGCAAACATGGACCAATGGCTTTTGAAACATAACAAGGTTCCCAGTTTCTCTGATCAGAGTGATTGATCTGAAACGATCTGAAGTACATGAGAGTCGTTATGCTCTAGCACATGCACAAGGCAAGCATAATTCCATAATGGCAAACGGGAAGTCTGTGTGTGCTTGTGTGTAGCATTCACCTGATGAAGGAGCAAGAGGTAGCTCTGAAACGTCGTCCCCCGAGAGATACGTTATCCACAAAAGTGTCATGTATTCACGTGTGTTTGTATGTGTGTCTGCGTGCGAATCTGAGTGTGTATGTGCAATAATGTTTGTTACCTTCGATGTGTTAATTTCATATACTAGGACGTCATATACAAGGCCAATTTAGGAATATGACCGTAGGTCCTTCCAAGAATTTCCCAAGAGAAGACTGTTGAGGACTTCAGCTAGTTTGACCAGAGGAAAGACACACAACAGTGCTACATTTAACACCACTGTTAAAATTTCCGGTTGTCGTCGCTGAGCAAGTATATTTGTCTGATGACTTATCCGGTCTGGTTGCAGAAGATGATGTGAAATGGGGATAATGTCGCACTGAACATTGCTGCACTCACATGTGTGACATCTTCTCCTCGACGTCATGTTTGGACCGACTGCCGTGATACAGCCATGGATGTCCCCTGTACAAAATATGTTTTTGTCATTAATACCTCAGAGATGTCTGTCACAACATATCTTTTCGAACTTCTATGTGTTCGAAAGTATGTTGTAAGTGAATAAAGTCAAATTTACATCTTCTGACACACGATTGCTATACAGAACAAAACGTATGTGAAGTTGACCTAAGGAACAATAGCGTCTTCCGCAGACATTCAGCAGCATGCACTTCCGTAAATTCGATGGCACGCACTGAACATTTACATTACTTTCAACTTGATCGCATTACGTCGGATGACGTTTTTCAATCTGGATCTACAGATACAGCAAGAGCAAAATGGGAGAGAAAACGAATTCCTGCCATTAGTTTAGAATTGTAAATACATTTGGCATGCATTCCTTCAAGACTTTGCCTAGAGTGAGTGGGTGAGGATTAGGTTTACACCACTAATCCAACAGAGGGACACCGTAAACGGGCTTCACACATTTTATCAATGTGGGGATTCGAACCCGGGTCTTCGGCGTGACGACCAAACGCTCTAACCACCTGGCTACCTCACCGCCCCATTTGGTCTGGGGGATGCTTTGGTGAATGGTAGGCATTTATGTGTTCACGAGAGTATGGCATTCTATCCCAACGTTTAGTGAGTGAGTTAAGTTTTACACTCAGTAATATTTCAGCTATATGGCGGCAGTCTGTAAAAAAATCAAGTCTGGACCAGACAATCCAGTGGTCAACAGCATGAGCAACACTTTGTGCAATCGTGAACAGATATGATAGCGACAGCGTAGTCATGTAGCATATCCTACATATAATCTTGAAAAATTGGTAATGATGTCGGAAGAGGTCACAAGTGTCAGATCAAGATGTATATAGTACGCAGTACACCAAAAAGGTGTTTATGTGGGTAGGTTTCATTTTAGATATAAAATGGGCCGTGGGGTCGTCTAATAACTAACGTATTTTCTTGTCACGTCGAAGAACCTGGGTTTTATTCACCACATGTGTGAAGCCCATTTCAGAAATATTACTAAAGTATTGCTAAAAACGGCGAACACCCTAATTCACTTATTACTCAAAAATGAACATGCATTTTCAATAATATTAACCATAATTAGGTGATGTCAGAAGCTGATTTAATTGATCAATGAAAACACTAGTGCAATAAGGATACCTTCACACTAACAACGTTTTATCTTGTTGGATAATACATTGAGAGTGTAGTTTGAAATCACTGTACACTGTTACGAGAGTGTGTTTTCTGTAATTTGTATTATCACCCTAATTCACTTATTACACCCCAATTCACTTATTACTCCAAAATAGAGATACATTTTCAATAATATTAACAATAATTAGGTGATGACAGAAGATGATTTAATTGATCAATGGAAGCACTAGTGCAATAAGGATACCTTCACACTAACAATGTTTTATCCTTTTGGATAATACATTGAGAGTGTAGTTTGAAATCACTGTACGCTGTTACGAGAGTGTGTTTTCTGTAATTTGTATTATCAGTGATTAAGTGATAGCTATTATAGGGTCACAATGTTTTGAGTTTTGAGTGATAGTTATTGTTGGTCACATTTCGTGTCAACAATGGCAGTGGTATTTTAGCATAGGCCTTTTTGATAGCGCTCCATTTACCTGCCCTTGGCAATCTATTATTTTCTATATAACTACTCTCGACTGTGTGTTGTATATAAAAAGGCTGGTTATTGTGTTGCCATGATCACACACACACAACACGGCCTTACACTCGGAATTACTGGTGTTGTGCCTCTGCCTGTCAATGCCTGCTTGTCAACAACATCACCTGCATCACCATCGCTCGACACAGTCGGCCTGACTGTTGACTTTGTAAACAAGCTCCATCTAGTATTTCTATTCTCTATAAAGCCAAGATTCTGGTGGGTTAATATTTTATATATGTAACCCATCACCTTAGACTACTCAACTGCATTGTACTAGAAATTTGTATTGTGATTCGTTGTAACTTGCTCATTGTTTTCTCAATACATTATTGACGATTTTATACTTGTCTGTGTTATATCTGGCTTGTTCAGAGGGTATTTCGTATACCTTTGCCACGGCAATTAATTAACGAAACAAACTTGGGGGCTCATCCGGGACTGAATTCACTTGACATTTAAGACCTATTGTGAGATTTATTTAATTTTTTTTGCACTTTTGCAACACGTTAATTGTGTAACCAGCAAACTGGTGTTTGAACTTGAGAAGTTTCTATTGTACCCTGACACCGAGATAGGCAGTCAGTTGCGCAAATTAGATGTATTGCAAAGTTCTTTACATCACAAATGAGGAAATGTCAGATTTTGAAAGTTGTCTTGAATGACTATATTGATGAGGGAATTTTAGGACATGACGTTTTGGAAATGGTTCAAGGGGAATATTCAGATCAATTGGAAATAAAGAAATTTGAACTTCAGTTACAAATTCCGAAAGAAGAAAATTGAAAATAGAAAATAGAAAAAGAAATGGCATATAGAGGAGGAAAAATGGGAAATGAAAGTTTGAAATGGTGAGGGACAGAGAAAAAGAAGAAAGTGAAATGAAAAAGTTTGAAATGGAGCACGAGAAAGAAATAACAAAATGGACTTAGAAAGTGACAGAGAAATTAAAACGAAAAAAGCTGGAAATCCCTTCTCCACCCTCAGATTCTCTTTTGACATTGCAAGGCATATTTTCTACACTTTGAAAACTGAGATATTGCTGATGTGACGTCAAATATTAACTCATGCAGTCACTGAAAACGTTGCTGAAAACCTCAAGTGGCCTAGGGAGTCATGGACTATGCTACTGCAAACTGTTTCAAAGGGTAAAGCTCAGGATGCTTATTTAACCCCTCAGTACACCAAAGCTCAGACTATTATATTGTCAAGAGAATGCTTTTAAAGGCTTACGAGTTTAGTGCCTGAGACTCATCGCCAGAAGTTCAGAAATGCTCTTAAAAGGGACAATGAGACTTTTGTAGAGTTTGCTAAAAAAAGGAACCATTGTTTGATAGGTGGTGTGGGTCTAAGGAAGTCACAGATTGTGATGGTTTGAGCCAGTTAGTTTTGATGGAAGATTTCAAGCAAAGTGTTCATTCTGATCTTAAGACCTATCTGGATGAAAAACGGTGACTTACATTAGGCAGCAATGTTGGCAGATCATTATTGTTTGACTCACAAGAGTTCTTATAGGTCTCTGGGTTATACAAACTTTTCTGGCCAAAAGGACTTTTGGAGTTTTGTTTGTGAGAGTAAGTCCCCAGATTCTGTAAATCGGAAGGAGTTTTTGTGCTTTGTTTCTAAGAGTTTTGTGTTGCTTATGGGAGATAATTCTACTCCACGGCCCGTTATTATCTTGTGGGATACTGGAGCTCTTCAGTCTCTGATTTAGAAGGATATTTTGCCTTTTCCTTCAGCGAGTCTTCAACGAACTCAGATATTTAGCTTCATGGTATAGGTGGCAATGCTTCTGCTCCTCACCATTTTGTGAATTTGACTTCAGATCTGATTTCTGGTCAGGTGAAAGTTGGTGTTCTTGACTCTCTCTCAGTTTTAGGTGTCCACTTGTGGATGGGTAATGATCTGTTTTCCCGGAGAGTTCAGTACAGTACAGTACAGGAAGGTTGGAGGATGAATTTACGGTTATTTTTCCTTCTTGTGCAGTGACTTGCTTAGTGTCGAAAGGCATTTCTTTCAAGACGTCTTTGCTGAATGATACCATTTATGACTTGTCAGGTACTTTTAGGGATCATTCTAAGTGTGAGGTAGATGACATATCTTCAAAGAGTAGTAACTCTTCAGGTTTTCTTGATATGTCTGATAGTTTGTCAGGTGGTGACCACGTTCTTTCCAGAGAACAGCTTATTGTAGTGGGTGAAGATGATGAAGTGCAGAAGTTGGCTAATAAGGATGTTTCTTTTGAGGCCAGACAGAACGTGAAAGTTTCACAAGGAAAAATGAAATAAACCTATGACAAAGTGAAAAGAGAGAAATTTTATTTGTGGAGAGAAAGTATTAGGTTTTACTTCCTGTTCCTGATTAACCACTGAGAGCTACATGTCAAGGTTGATATGTTGTTTACAAAAAGGTTAGTGACACAGACTATGTTGTCCTGACGCCTGGCCTTCGTAAACAAAAGAGGCTGTGTCATGTAAACATGATTAAGAAATATCATGACAGGTTAGAAACCAAACAGGTCAATATTGTATTGTCACGCACTCTAATGTTACTGATTGTACTAGAGACAATGGTGAACATGTTCACAACATGGATGATGGTGTTAGCAATGTGAAGTTTGATGACCTAAGTGATAATCCTTCACCAACGTTAAGAAGTTCTGATGAGAAACTATCACATTTATCCCCTGAGCAGAAAGTTCAAATGTCAGACTGATTCATGTGTTCTCTATTTATTGATGTGTCTGGTTGAACTAATGCTGATAGCCATGATAGAGATGTAGGTGAAGCTGTGCCTGTAAAACAACACCCATATCGAATGAATCGAATGAATAAAGTGAATAAAGTGAAATTCTGTGGAAAGACGCGAAATACATGATGGACAATGACATCGTTGAACCCAGTCTGTGGAGTTCACCATATGTTCTTGTGCCAAAGTGTGGTGAATTTGGTTGGCATGAAAGCTGCCAATGCATTTTCTCGAACTGATCCTTATCCAGTTCCGAGAGTGGACGATTGCATTGATCATGCTAGATATATAAGCAAGCTCGACTTATTGAAGGGCTTCTGACAGATTCCACTCCAAGACCATGTAAAGAAAATATCGGCATTCGCTACACCAGATGGACTGTATCAATACAAAGTGATCCTGTTTATATTTGTGACCCATTCCTTAAGACCTGTGACTCAACTGCATTGTTCTAGAAATCTGTAATGTGATTCACTGTAACTCGTTCATTATTGCTTAGTACATTATTGAATATTTTAGACTTGTCTGTGTTATATTTTGCTGGTTCAGAGGGGTTTTCTTATACCTTTAGTCAACGCAAATTGTTAAGCGTAACAAAAGTTTTTGAGAATAATTACAAATTGGGAAATTAACATTTTCGACTCAAATTAGGGGATAAACATCATGTATTGGCCAATTTCCGGGTGTTATTGAGTATCTGAAGCACGGAAATGCATTTGGAACCAACGGCGGACCCGGAAATTTGCCAACACATGATGTTTATCGACAGTGTAAACACAAAAGTAAATCAAAGGGTTTTACTGTCTTCACTCGTTTACAACGGGTACAGCAGTGAAGTGTCATCAGCAGGCCGTTTCAGCTGGTTCCCATGGTAGCATCTGGAGCTGCTCATTTGTGACGTCATTCTAACCTTACGTCACAATATGATTTGAATGACGTCACGACAGTTGATGACACAACAAAACAATTGTTTACGTGTCAATCCGAAGTGAATAGCCTTGCAGTTTCCGGGAATCTAATACCATCTGATCATGTTTTTCAACCAATCAGATTACAGAACACAGTTTTGGTTTACAATATAAAATAATTCACGTCCACCACCGCAGCTGGATTTTGATGCAGTTGAGATAAAAGCATGTGATTTAGGTCAAACATGAATTTGAGTATTAAAGGAAAACGTTCAGAACACGTTTGGTTCTGATGGGAGAGATGTGAACAATTCATTCAAGTTCTCAGAAATTAGAAAAAGGAAAGATACAACCACTGTTTGATAAATTTGAAAATAATTGTACACATCGACAAAATAGCACTGTAAAATGCACAAGTGTTACTGTTTGGTTCAAGGCTAAGATAAAAAAATATGAACATTCTGTAGCAACTTTCGAACTGAAAGCGAGCGGATATAACTATAGAGCTTTGCAAAAAGAACTTATACGAGAGAAAAGTGTGTGGAATCACCTTAGACAGCATTCAAGAGAGATTTTTGAGAGAACAGAACTTAACTGTTGAGAAGGCTATTACTATTTGTCCATCTGATGATCGAAGCAGCCAGTATAGAATCTACAGGAAGAGGCACGAGATGTTCATGGGGTTAGTACAAGAATAGAAATAAGAACAGGAATGACAAGGGACATCTAATGGGAAATCTGAAAGAAAACCAGCTACATTTCTCTGTTGAAATTGTGGAAAAAACGATAGAGGCTGCGTCCAGCATATGGGAAAACTTGTCACAGATGCCAAAAATTACACCATTTTCAAAACTGATGCAAATTAAAGGAAGTGTTAGGTGTTAAAGACATTAACATTCAGCCTGGTTGTTCAGACAAAGAAGAAGTTATTGTCATAAGAACAGATGACAGAAAGACTGTGAGAAGCTCGTTATGCCACGTTTCCAATTCAGCGTATAGACACCAGATTCAAGATATACACAGGATCAAAGGAAGCATAATCACCTTGCAAGATTTCTAGAAAATATATGGATATTAAAATATTCCTATGAAGAAATTAATGCCATTTTGACATGTTACAGCAATATTATTTCATGTATCGGGAAGTCTATGACAAGTATGAACTACAATTCTATGTAGTTGACACAAAACAAATTCCAGTGCTCGGGTACAGAACATCAGTGGACTTGAAGATGATCAAAGAGCTAATTGTGAATGTTTGTGCCAATACGAAAATGTATTTCCAAATTGTTTTTAGTTGAGCTACGTCAGGTGCTGTAATCAAATATCAGCAATTTAGGTGATTAAATTCGATATGTATACGTGATCAAATTTTATTAGTGTCTGCATTAATATCTAAGAAAAAGTATGATTTAATGATTATTCTTGTTTAAATGTTGATTTGTTTTTTAATTTTTAACGATTCTGTTTAACGGTCATTGAATTAAGGTCAACCAGATTTGTTTCCGTTCTTCGTCAGTTGAAGACAAATTGAAAGCAACTCCACAGTGGCACTGCTCCACCGCACCATCTTAGCAGTGTGATGTTGGAAGCGGTGATCAGACCGAGGAGATGCTTAGAACAATGCTAAAGTTTCATTTGATCAGTTTCTGATTGAATATCAGCTGTATTACTGACCAAATCTCATTTGTGTGAGTGATTAATCTTAATAGCGTATATAATGATAAAATTATTTTAGACTCTGTGACTGTGTATGTATGTACGTATGGCTGCGATCAAAGAGTGAAGAGTTTAAATGGCAAATGGCGAATAAAACGTTGCTATTTTTCTGAAATTTACAAGTATGCATCAACGGCTGGAACATATGTCCTAAACACACAAATTATCTCTATAAACAAATATCATGTGTAAAACGATCGTGGATCTGAAAGTTTTTAAATGGAGACAACATGAAATATAAGAGGCAAATCCCCTTTCACATCCTTAAAGACCGATGGCAGAGGATTATGTTTGTAACTCCGCCTCTATCATGGGCACGTGTATGTTAAACGCCGCACTAATCGAGGCTGGACCAGACTATCCAGTGATCATGAGCAAGACCACAGATGCCTCCCTTACCCGCATCCACTTCTTACTTTTGAGGAACGATTTCGTGAATCTGAAAATCTAACGTTAGTTAGTTCTGAAAATCTGAATCTGAAAATCTAACGTTAGTTAGTTCCTGTTGTTGGTTCGATTAAGACAAATGGATAGCAAGTCCCAGATGCACTTCTTCACCATTTCAACAACACTGGCAAGGTGCGTTCCAAGCAAGAGGCTGTAATCAGAACAAGTAACTGCTTCCTGTCTTTGCAGACACGATCTGAGAAAATCGTGAAATAAATTATATGAAAAACCGATCAATCCCTTTAAGGGAAACAGACAGTGGCGTTTTCATCACAGTGTCTTTTTATATTGTGATAAAATCCAGGGCCACCTCCACACATTCTGTACCATTTCCCCCGTGGAACACATTTGTCCTCTTTACTCTCCCTGGAGATGCGCGTACCTTGGTGACAACAGACCAGGTGTGAATGTTAAGGTTAAAATGATTGTACGGAGCATGCCTTTGTCATAAGGAACGAGAAGCAGGTAATATCCCTGCTAGGTTGTCTAGTGGGGCCTTTAATAGTTAGCGTTTCCATGCAGTATAACCCTGAAGATACCGTTGGTCAATATGAACTTCAATACAGTCATCTGACTGCCGTGATGGTAATACTTTCATTTGCCAGTTGGCCTTCAGGAATGAAATCTGAAGGCCCATTTTTTCCTAGTCAAACCAATGGAAAACAAAATAGATTACACTGTACACAGTTTCACACTGTTTCTACAAAATCAGTTAGCAAACCCTTTGGCACAGAGAGACGTTTTTGTTTATTAAAGACTGGTGTTGACATTCCTATGGGCAAAGCGCTGAAATACCATGAAGTGAAACTAAGTTATCGTAACAAGATCATGGGTTATTCCTGATCGTGAATAAAGGAAACAAAACAAGGTTAAGATTTTCGTTGTAAAAAAGTACAAGGGCCAAAAGGGTCTTCAGATATTTAAAACTGCCGGCCCGATACAATAACAAACAGCGCTGGGCCTTCTGAACGCTGCTTGACTGTAAAATGAATGTTTAGTAATACTGATTTGTTAGCTTCATATTTTGTAGATTTATTTGCAAGGCGTTTCTTGGAATCAACTTCACTAAGCGTTGTCACAACACTCCCTAACGGTTTAAGTCGTAGATGGTAAACAGAGTTATATTCTTCGACATTAATGTATTTCTGCACAACTTATATATCCCGGTGCAGGAAAGCCACAGCTCATAAAGGGCTTTGTGCGTCATATCCAATGATCAAGTACTTCTTAACAAATCTCCCATTTCGGCTGTGTCCTTGGCACATATCACTTGAAGTATCCACTAAGTGTGATATCTCTTTCAAATATACGTTTGTACACTGTGACCGATTATGACACATAGAAGTATGGCATTGATGCATTTCCAGATACCAGACCTCTTAATTATGTAAGGGACTTTAAACATCATCGTATGGGCATCGCGACCAGCTGTATTTGTGTATATATAGAATAGTATTGTGTGTTAGTTATCTATGTGCAAAGAACGTGTTTGAGACGCATTAATCAAGCCGTAATTCACTTCAAGGTCTTGTTGGTAACATATGAGTTGGTAACGATGTATTCACAAGTTGTAATGGGATCACTTCTTGGACGAGACGCCAGAAACCAAGAGACTTAACGAGTGTCAAAATAGCTGCAAATCCCATCGAAACTCTGCATTACAGACATGTACAGCAGATGTGGTTGTTTGGTGCACTCATCCTAAAAAGTCGAATCATCATTACAATTGATTGGTAATTCTACCGATATGCATCATTCCCATTTACTATGTTTTTCTTCTGTAAGTTTCCAAACATGAAGATGACTGCAAAAATACAAAATGAAGAAAATCACTTAACCATACTTTGCAAGTGGTCGTTGTTCCCGGACCCATGCTTTTATTATTATTTGACACTGAATCAAAATTGTGGAATTTTGTCTTCTGTCCCTTTCATTGCGCATCATCACCTGTAACATATACGATAAATGCATACATGTCCAAACATACTGCAAGATCTTCGAGGTAAAAGTATGAGACATGTCCCTGTTGATACAGCGCAGAACGGAAAGACTGAAATTGTTTGTAGTTGTGGTGGAAGTGGTTTTGTCGTATTCCATGTGATTAGGAAATAATTCTAGATATCAGAAAAAGAACATTTCCTCGTCCTGTTATGTGTTGTACTCGGAACTAAGACGCGGAGTTGTCTATATATTTCTTCCTAAAGCTCTCAGAACAATGACCTCTTGATACTTCAACAGTCGGCCTCCCTGGAATTATCTGTTTCAAACTTATTAACATGATACTTCATGGTATTTCCTTAGAGTGAAAACAGAACGACAGATGATGCTTTCAAAACTTCGAGGAACTACAATCTTGCACATAGTAATAGAGGACGTAGAAGTCTCTCCTGCAGACAGAGTCGACTGTACCATTTAGACTTTATTGTGAGTGTGTGCTTATGAATCACCTGCGTCCTCATAACGTTAGTAATTCATTTGATAAAGAGATAAAACACATCTCAGGGCTTCCTATTTTAGTTTAAAACGTTACTTTGCTCAACAAATACCCAACTATATTTATGTATCTAAATTTCTTCTCAGTTGGTTGAATTAAGTAACCGTGTAACAAGCGCATTTGCATTAGGGAAGAATGCAATTTGTTGTTTCAAAAAAGAGAGGTTTTGCTATCACAGCGCATAGAGATATATCTGTCACGCTCAGCATTACCAGATCTTTCATCCTAGATTTACATAGCTATCCACACACCATATAATTACCGTGCTATTTCTGTGTATCCTCAAATATATATATTTGCCCAGCCAGCTATAGGGGAAATGATACATCTGTCAGGCTTTACATAGGTAGCTACTACCAAGCTTTACCCAGATAATCCCAAAGAGCTGATCTCTATCTCACCTTCTTTACATGCACCTGAAAGTGAAGAGATTCCTCGCGAATTTGAATAGTTCAAGTTAAATTGGCAAAAGTGGCAGGACGTCCCTCTGATAATATAAAACTTCTTATAAATAAAAATCATGTTCATCTGTCTTCTTACGCCCATCAATGTCCCATACATGTAATTTGTCCCCGAAGAAACTACGTTAGATATCTAGTAATCTCGTGACCAACACATGTGTAACGGACTGTAAACAATAATAGTACTAAATCTCGTACATTTATTCATAAAAAAACACTCTCTATGAACTGAGTTTGAATTTTAAGTACTTGTCATAAATAAGACAAGTGTTTTCACTTGTACAGTTAACTGTGAATTACAAAGCAATAATAGTACATTCAATAGCATAAGTCAGTGAACAAAATTAGGTTTCCTTGCACTGAATCAACGACCTCTTTTGTAGCGTTGCTACCCAGATCGTCCCACATTTTTGTGGCATCGTAACAATGTCAAACATGTCTTTCTGAGATTCATCCAACTTGATCTGATTTCATCTGGAGACTGATTTCATCTTCAACTGAAAAAACGTTAATCAAACATTACCATCATGATGACAACTGTCATTTTGTCGTTAGAGTTTTGCAAGTTCTTTAACCAAAGCCAGATTAACCACAGTTATGTCACCTGGTATATATGTTAACAAGAAAACGGACACGAAAAATACTTTGAACTCACTTTCTCTTGACATTATTAGGCAGTAAGCAAATATCAAATGAACGGTGAGCTGAAAAGGGTGAGCGGAGGTCCACATCAACCTTAATGCATCTCCATCGATACGTCCTGCTGAGGTCGTCCACACACAGGCAGTCAGAAGAGGGGACTGCACATAAGTATATATATCTAAAGTAAAGTAAACATGCATATTACAGTTTCAGTTTCGGTGAGGTTTCCGTTAGACACTTCATTATACTATTACCATATTTACTTTTGTTCACGAGATCAATTTTAGACAGTTTGAAATATTGGGCCGACTTGAGTAAGACATTGGAATAGGAAGTAGAACAAATGTGATTATTTCACATTACATCAGATAATGAGGTATGGTTTCATACAAATCAGTCGAGTATGATACTGTTAGAAAAGCTAACTTAATTTTTAGAAACTGTGCTGATTTGAGGATATTTTTACGACTTAAAAACTTCCCATGACACAGTTCCCCCTGAGCAGAGATTTGTGTGTTCAACGGTTTTGTCCCTCATCTCCTTGAAAAAACTTCACAGCTAGTCAGCTAAATTCGTGCGGTTTAACACTTAGCTCTCTTGCTTTAGGCAGCCTGAACAAGCTATTGAGCTAAAGAACTGCTTAGCGGTGATGAGTAATATCGCCTCCGTGACATAGATAATAGCTTTAAATAGCCATATCGAGATCTTAGAAAAGTCTTGGATGACGATAGTAATCTTCTCAAATATGAAGTAGATCATCTTGATTTTTTCCGGCACTTCGTGTCAATCGACCGCAGAGAAGGGGATGTGGTGAGGTGTATGGAGTGTTGTCAGTATCAGGTAGTACAACAACACAGGAGCGAAGGTCACACTTCCAGAATAGCAGTTCTTGCTTACAGTACTTTCACCGAACACAGGGTCTGTAACAGCATGCAACGTAAATTCACCGAACACAGGGTCTGTAACAGCATGCAACGTAAATTCACCGAACACAGGGTCTGTAACAGCATGCAACGTAAATTCACCGAACACAGGGTCTATTGCAGCAAAAAATGAGACATCATGTTGACTTTCTGTGAAAGCAGTTGTATCTAGGGTATAACAGAATATATCACAAATGATTTAACATATCTGCGAGTGGTTGCATCCACGTCAAACCTTTAAACCCGCTATACAGTAAAGTGATTTATATCTTGAGTGAGTGAGCTGAGTTTCGCGCCGCACTGAGCAATATTCCAGAAATATGGCGGCGGTCTGGAATCTGAATCTGACTATCCAGGAATCAACAACATGGACATGGATGTGCGAGCAATGTGTCTCAGTTCTATTCCCTACATGGGTACGGTGTATGAAGCCCATTTGTGGTGTTCCCCATCCTGATATTGCTTGAATATTGGTGAAGGCGGTGTAGAACCCAACCCACCATACCAAAACATGAGTCTCATTAACCTATTCAGACAATGACCTACTTTTCAGCAGATCCGAATTTTCTTGTGTAAAAGTGAAAATAGACACCCCGAACAAATTCCAATTCCTTGTTTCATAAGAAAATGGTATTTACAAATGAATTTGAACTTTAACCTTTCATATCAACGTACTTCTATATTTTATGTCGCGGTTTAGGCAGCATACCTTAACTATGAAACCACAGACTTCCCCTATTTGATGAGTTCGTAAAATGATTCACAATACATCTGGCTGACTGGTTGCATCTGTTATGTGTTTTGCGCTTATTCACTGTAGTCAGTTCCACAGAAGACCGCCAACGTATTCTGGCGGCAGAGTATCGTTTTGAGATTTCCACGATTTCCAGGTTTCCGTTTGAATTAGTCTTAAAATTGTGGACTGTTTATCGCACTAAGCTCCACAGTAGGACGGAACCCAGTAAACATGAAACGAGACTGTTCAGTAATCAATGTTTTGAATGTTTTGTTGTTGGCAGAAGACGTGAGAAGAGAAACGTTTTGATTTTGTACATAGGGATTGCTTCCCTCAGTCTTAAAGAATCAATAATTTGTGGAAGATAAACATGTTCATAATGTGGAATTGTCATGCCTACCCACCATACATTGCGAAAATATTTGGTTGTTTGTTCACACACCAACCTGCAAGCTACATGACAGCGGTCTATATGTAAATTAATGAGTCTCGACAATCTTGTGATTGACATTACGAGAATCGATCTGGAGAGTTGGGATACCGTGCCCTTCACTAATAAAGCCAGCGAGCCTGATATCGTTAGTCAACTCTTAAGACAGGCGCGGTTTAGGCATGTCCTGGCATGGAATCCCCTTATTTAGTCTGTCTGTCATAATACACATCCTGTGTTTTGGACATGTCGCCTGCCCGGATAATGAAAGGTCGGCGGTTTGATTCCCGCCCGCCGAACATCTAAAACATTAATAGATGGCACTGGTTGTTTCGCTGCATGTCGCCCTATGATTAGTAATGAAAGCAATCGGTCGATCTGGAATTACCAAACTGTGTGCGAATGGGATTTCCCTCGTTAAACTGTGGTTTGTCATCCTTGTGAACAAGCAAATGCACGAATACAGACACACACAGACACACATATCCGTGTTATGTATGGGACACAAGGACCAAATGGCCTGATGTATGACATACGTAGGGAAGTGACGAAAAGCATTTTAAGTACATATGTATTGAAGCTTGCTAGTCTACACACAGGCTCATCAACATTCACACAGAGACGTACCTTGCCTCACTCATCTGCCATGTTATCAATGGTTTTATATCTTTATACAACATATAAGATGTTGTGATACTTGTGTTTAATGTGAGCCTGAAGGAACCGTGAGTTTACTTCATTAAATACAAACTCGAAAGGGAGATAGGATGTGCTATATAACTAAAGGGAACGTTTTGCCTCTCAAAATTGAATTTTCACTGATTTTTCTAAAATGTTTCATAATTCATTTCAATGATCTTGACACGAGTGTGGCCTTGAGTGTATACTGGGATATGCTTTACAAGTTTCCACATGTAAACGCTTTCTTGTACGACTGCATTTCATGTAGTTTACAAAGTATGGTTATCAGGTGACTGACGTCAGACCTTTCACTTATGGAGGCTATTGTGTTTGGCCGTTACTCCAATTACAAAAATGATAAACATTTGCACATGTCCAACAATATACTGGTTTTCCATTTACGTTTGTAGTAAGTCATAAATATATGACTTGTATTGACATATATACATATATACATATACAAATGAAAGAAAGCAATATGTCTTTTGAATTCAGTCGTGAAGGTCCACGGTAGAACAGACCTTCAGCAACAAATGTGTGCCACAAAAAAGTGACTATGATGTTCACCACTGGATTGTCTGGTCCAGACTCTATTATTTACAGACCACTGCTGAGCGCAGTGCAAAATTAAACTCACCCATTCCCTCAATTTTATATGTTTTGTCTAAATTAATGCCAGTATCTTTGAACATATCTCATCTGTGCGGATGATCAAATCTTGTCTAGTTTTATTTTATGGACCCGCTGTAAGGGTAATCAATGTGTTTTAGTTGTGAGTCAAATGTTAGAAATTGTCTTATAGACATGGGGCAACTTTTATTTATTTTCTTGGAGGTATCGTCCTTTGTAATAGTAGCCTTATTAGAGGCACTATTTTCATGCAGTCACTTAAGTTGGACATTTACATTTTGATCATTCTTTCCTGTTAAAGGGCGGCGGTGCCCTGAGTTTACTTTGTCTGTGACACTGTATATACCACGAAACGCAAGCTAAAAGATTATGTTGATATCGCTTTGAACATATGCCAAACATGTTTGAACAACTTGTTACCCAAGTTATGAAAAATTATTGCTATCAGCAAAATTGTCAATGTTTACTTTGTCTGTGACATGTGACTGCTAGTTTATATGGTCTTTGATATGACACTTTTACCATTGTTCTTTATTTGCACATGTTTACAAAATTCATAGTTTCTGGTTATCGCTGTGAATAGCTGGAAAACTGCTGCTGATGTGAGATTCATTCATTCCAAATATTGTTCAGGTGAAATCATATCGGCTATTTTCACATTTGAATTGCAACACAGGGTTTATGTTTCAAACATTTCTAGCCTTTAATATAAATCTAAAGGGTTCTTTTATGTCACGATTAATTTTTACGTGAAATGCCAACTACATGTATCGAATGAGCAACCTCTCATATTTAATTGCGCAACCTACTATTTCAACACTGACACTCTGTCTCAAAATTGTGAAAGAGTATTCAACCTTGTGTGTCAGGACATCAGTTGGGTGCATGCTGCACATGGTATTTATCTCGCACACTTTCATCGAATTCCACTTTGTGTTGCGACACAACGGTATGAGGTCTCTTTCACTCCTCACTTGGCGGTGTTCTTGTATTTAAACAGTTCGTAAGTCGGATGAATCGCTCTTCCTATGTTCCCCATTTTTTCTAACTATGGTTTCACATTTCCAACCAAAACTCGGGGCACAGTGCCCCTGAGGTTTCAATACGTTTACGATCGAGGACATGTATTTCAGTGTTGTTATTTGATCTGTGTGGTGAATTACTGATCTGCTATTTACTCAATATTCGCTTTGTTTTTTTTCCATGAATCACAACCGTTTAAATGCTTGGACCCACATAATTGTTATACCTCGTCCATGTGACTGGTTATACTGACAGCGACGGTGCGAAAAAGAACAGTTGCCATGTTCAATTCTGTGGTGCATCGTCACTTTATGTTCAACATACCTAATGTCGACGTCGTCCTTTTTCACCGCCCTAAAGAATGTTTCTACATAATCAAATGTCTTGAACACAAGTTTTGGGTGTAACCGCTTGGGGAAGACACGCTTGCCCTTTACCTGATCTCCCGGCGTCATCACCTGTCTTCAATGTTCCATTCATATTCTATATTTACCAGGCTGTGTTGTAAAACCTTTAGCTCACTAGACAGAAAGTTATGTAATTGTCGTGTGACAAAGATTACTGTGGCATTCCAGTTATTCTTCTGAACATATGCTATCTGGCTATCATTACTAGTAGTTCCTAGTAATAGTAATTCCTAAACACATGCTCGGTGATCGTGGATGATGATGTCAATCACAGGATTATCTGGTCTAGATACAATTATTTCCAGACCTCAGTACTTTGAATATTGATCAGTTATGAGACATATGTCCATTCTCTTATACATAATGCAGATTATGTGAATGTATTTTTTCCGACAGTCGTCTCCTTGTGGGCAGATTGTCACAAGGACTGGTCTTTGAGGTGTAGACTGCAGCATGTTCCCAGGGATTGACACCATGTAACCTGTCCAGACATTTACTCTCACTACAGTCTTACCATATAACTGCAAAAATCTTTGATTATCGGTGTACATTAGACATTAAACCGCGTGAAGAGGTATTTGAAAAACTATATTAAAACAGAGTTGTTTGTTCTGTCCAACGATGTCGCAGTTTTTGAGACAATATTCCGACGGAAATCAGTTCAGCCTGTGATTATTTGTATTCGAGTTGTCGATCCATATGTAATTGACCTCTAGCTCCCGTGCTTAACGTCCTTGTCAGTAATGAACTGCATAAAGGCTTCAGGTTCACTGCATCGATAAACTGATACCAGGAACGAAGACACAGAACGGGAATGAAATAGCTTGACAACAAGTATGACGGGCGAGGTATAATTCGTCCTGCCGCTGACAGTTATTATCTGCATATACTGTGAACAGTCTACATGAAATCCTCTAGCTTACATCAAATTAGGTGCAGAAGAAACACACACAACAGGTAAATGTAAATGTAAATGTAATAGCCACTAAATCAGGGCAGCCATCGTCCAAATATATCAGACAAGACATTGTACAACATGGTAGTGATGAGGATTAAGATGGCTCAGCGTCATATAAATACTTCTGATCACCTCTCACATGTATTGACCCCATAGGTCTGTTTGGTATTTGGACATATTTGGACGATACTGCCCTGATTTAGTCGATATAACAAAATCGTGGTGAACCCTTTGGATGTCTGTGTTCCATAACCAGTATTGATGCCAGATAATAATAACTCAGGTCTCAAATAATACTTTTCAGATACTAAATGTGACATTGGCAGACTGTTTCGCTACCCGTTGCCGACAGATATTTAATATTCAACAACTTGTTCCCTATGTCACGAAGGTCTGGCAGGTGAGATGTAAAAGGCTTACTCTTTTCATTATTGACCCCTGAATATTCGTCACACTGGGTACGTGTTTTAGCATGCGTGAAGATGGTAAGCATGATCGCAAATAAACAAAATGAAGGACATCAGTCATATGTAAACGAAAGTCATACCATGTTGCTCAGTTTCAGGAACGTTGGCAGTCTCTACTTACAGAACATATTGTTGCGGTTGTTCATTACACTGCTGCCATGCTGTTGGTCATCTAACTACAAGAGACATATCTTCTGTTGACATTAACACTTCTTCAGTTCTTCACGGGGATCTGAATACGTGAGAAGCCTCAAACAGAGCTCAACTTTACAAAAGCAGAGATTTTGTTTGATTCTGCAAATGGTTTTGTCGCTGTAATCAATATGTTGACCAGATGTCTCTGACTAGACAATGAGAAACAAATGGACCGTCTTCTCAGATGTTGCCCAAATATGCTTGACACAGAATACACTGATTTATATAGATTTGCAGAGTCACATACAACCGGAATGTGCTGCCATCTTGTCTTGTTATGTTGACACAACGTTACACATGACTACAGCACATTAGAAAGAGAGGACTGAGTGAGTGATTGCCTAACACCGCAGAGCTGGACCTGATGGGTGCCGTGTATTGGATTGTCTGGTCCGGACTCGATGTCTACATTAGTAACATCGTACATCTGTAACACTGCAGAAACACATTGTACAATCAACTGTCCTTGTGACAGAGATATTTTATAGGTGAGGAATGGATTCGCTGAAAGTGTTAAAATAATGTACACAAGTTCAAATTATCAGGAAATCATCATTACAAATCAACACGTACTGTAAACTCCAATCTTTACGATCAGGGAAACCACGTATATGTTTGAGTAGAGACATCCGACATGGACACAGACGCACGGAAAACTCTGGAATTGCCAAAAATGCCTGACTGGTTTCTCTATGCCAACAGATATATGGAACTGAGAACGATATCACATTTTCAACATATGTCATATGTGGGATTTCAATTTCTTAGTAAAGTGCAAATTCAAGTACTTTTTTGGTTGATTCGAACCCGCACCCTCAGAGTGCAACTAATCGCCAGCACACAAAGTCAGCCGACTAGCCCGCCCAGCCACCGCGGCTTCCGACTTGTGCATTTGACCACTTTCTACATGGCATTGTGTAGTCATAATGATATCACATTTTGCACGACTGAGCCTTCAGACAAGAGATTTAAGACACTTCTGAATCACACCATCCTATTTGAACTATTTTAGACATTTATTGGTTGTATGCTATTTTAACAACCTATCTGACTCACCTTATAGCATGGCATGAAATGCCAGTTTCTATGTGAACAAAAAAACCTGTTGAAATATTTGCTTACACAGAATCGACAGACACATGTAAATATCATGATACTACTAGAGAGATGTCTGCGTACACTTAAGTTGAAAATCTGGAAATAATTAGACACCTTGTACTTGACTTTTGCAATTCATAGTGGATCGCCGCCGCAGTGTCTAATATTAAAGCGTCACTTACGCGATGGCTAATGCGAAATATATTATTACTGGCGCAATTCCTGAGGTAAAATATCACTGACTCTGTAGTGAATGTTACAAGATCACTGACTCTATATATCCAGTGTAAAACACCTTCATGTCAAATGCCCACTAAGATGTTTGGTAATGGAAGCTACGTGTTTGTTTGAATAAATGACAAATTTGATTTGCGGGACAAGTCATAAAATATCTCTGGTCGTATACAACATTCTGGATCTGTTGTCTGAAACAAATAAAAACCCATACTATCTTGAGTAGTCCAGTTAGGTTATGTTACGTCTTGACAGAAAAAAACCGATGGAGCTTTGAGGAGAGTTATTATTCATGGTGTGCATATGGAAACGTGGAAATGAGCATTGATATTCATTTTGGAGATGTGTTTACTATTTGCATTTGAAAAGTGACCATTAATGACATCAATTTTAACGTACAATTAAATACGGAAACTTACAGCACCCATAGAAAGAAACATATATTTCATCATGGATCATTATGTGTGAGAGAGAGAAAAAGAAAGTGTCTGTGTGTGCGTGCGTGTGTGTGATGTAAATGTATAACATCCGTGTAGAAGTGAATTAACGTATCAAGTCAAATCGGCTTTCTTTCACTATAAAAAACCATGTATCAAGAAAAACAACTGATATCTACTCACTATTTGCCAACGAAAGACTGTAAAATCAATAGATTTTGACATTTACTTTAGTACCTTGCATGTGCAATGGAAAATATTTCTGTAAACAACTATGATAAACATGGGCTGTAGATAACCAGCAACTGAAGGTGTTCGCAGTACGAGAGACCATGGCGACGTGCAGTACTTGATGCCGTCTCACTCGTCATACAGTTGTATCACTTTTCAAATTCCGTTACCTTTTCAGGTCTGTTCCTAAGTTTAAAGAGTGTGTTTTCAATCAGTTTTGATTACTGAAGCCTACAAGCTCAAAAGAGATAATTTGTGATACGAGATGGAATGCATAAATATCCAGTAGCCGTTGCTGGTCATGGACTTTGTGATGTCAGCCCAAGTTGGTGTTTTGTTGCAATGAATATCTGTCAGTTAGTCCCCTGCCTGCTGCATCGGTGTCGAATCGTTAATTCATGGCAAGGTACATAGCCTTCGTCTTTGAATATCCCTTCTATATCTGTGCATGTATCTTCCTCTCACTGGAGTTTGAAGCCATCTAGTTCATTCTGTGGTTTGCTGATCACTCAAAACACGGGCGTGTTCAGGTGCACACTATCTGTAAATTTGAGGCAAGTGAGTTGGGAAGATTCCGATTGTGATAAATGTCGGTGTCTAGCAAAAACCTGGGTTTTTCTGCCAGGAGACCTTCGTGTCACGAATACAGAGGACCTCAACAAGAACCTGCTGAAGTTCGTCTGGGTCAAGTGTTTGACCTACAGTACCTTACAAACTGTTTGGGTAGTACTGGTCTGTGCATTGGTCTCACAAGACCATGCAAACTGGTTATACGTGATTGTCCCCCCACATCACATGGTAACACAACTGAATTGCTGTTCACGTCAACATTACATTACTAAACCAGGTCAGAGAAAAAAAATCACAGGGATTGAAAAACAATCATTTTGTTGTCGTTTCTCGTCGCGTAAAGCACTAATCAGTGTGGATTTCTTTCATTCTTTAAGGAAATTCCCCATTAACGTGTAGGATTAAACAAACTATCTTGGAAATTAGGCTTGTAATAATTTCCTCAGAAAGTCATGATCATTTTCACAACTTCTGCTGTCCTTGCATTATAAAAGAAGAAATTAAAACATGAAGTAATGATACCGAGAACTGATCACACTCTGATCAATGCTGAGCATTTCCATGTCAGACCGATTTCACTGTAAACGTTATGTAAGTATGTATCCATGAAGAATGAGTGGGTTCTTTCAGTCAGTAATCTATCTCTCTTCTAACTTTACGCTGCGTCATAAAAGAAATGCACCTTTTTCATTTGGGAAATTAGACCAGAGTTTGTTACGAGGTGATTTTCAAACTGAATGTTAGTCCAGAAACCTTTTGATGAAGGTGACCACATGACCACATGGAATATAGTAAACTCGATATTGCATATTCAAACCACTGTAGCCTTTACAATAAAAAAAATTACTACCGTTCCATATTTGTCAACGGCATTAAGTAACACTGCGTACAGTTTATAGTCATGTACTCCCAAACAGTCACTGTTGAACGTCAAGGAAGACACCTGTCCTTATGCTTAAACCTGGAAAAGTGTTGAAAACTTGCAGGATTTTGTTGTTTCTAAGTAGGTATCCAAACCACACTTGTCAAGTAGATTTATAAAACCTTATTCGATTCGATTGTTCTTTCATGGGTGTAGCCTGTCTTCCAGGAAGTGTGTCCATTCCACATTTTCTAGAACGATCATAGAACGTTAAGTACAAGGGCCAGTACCTCAAGTTTAAAACAGTTCGGAAAACTCCATTCGCGGGTATAGTTCAAGCACGACCGAACTTGTACATTTGGCAGTAGTAAATTAGTGACAGCTATAGCGCCATTATTCATATTACGTTACCTATAAACAATGATACTGACATACGCAAAGTAGTTGTTTTAGTTCATTTTTAAAATCATCTAACAGAAATCCCAAGTGACTCAGCATAATTCTAATTCTCTTTCCTTATACACGTGCTCGAACATGACCTCGTAAAAATCATTTCAGAGATCAAACAAATTAAATGTTATTAAATAGAGTCTAATACAGTCTTCAAAGCTGTATTGTTTTGGAATGATGACACGGATAAACGACACTATTTCTGAATTGTTTTACTTGAGATCAAGGATATGTAATTAATCTGCCACAGACTGTACAGTTAGATTGTCTTTAGTTATCCTAAACGACTGTTTTTGATTGGACGATCAAGGGTGAGTGGGTTCTCTTGGTAGCGTTCTGATGTATTAGTAATGAGTGATTAGAATCTTGATAGATGTTTTCATCGGCATTAACTCTACCATACCATATAGACATAAAGACGGGTAATTACTGTAGTCTTAACTTGATGACGTCGTAAAATGAAAGATGCTACCTTTGAGAGAACAAAACCTCTCATATCTCGCTGGGCAACAGAGATACGATGGACGAACGATGGTACACAAAAGTAGGAATAGGTAATCTGTAATGATAGAAAATGTACAGATAAATACCGTCATTTGGCATATCCTCCCTCTATAATGTTAAATGTAGCCCATCTGGACTTATCCCAAATGGACTTATCCACACAATGTATTTGATTTTTTATCTGCAGAAATGATATCAGTTATGACAGATTATGTCAGAAAAGGTGTGGCCATTGTTAACAGAATGGATAAAACTCAAGGGAAGGCTTGCTATCATTATCATTGAGTGTTTTATGTAGAGAGTAATGTCCGAGTAACTCTACACTTCTGAAAAACAATGATTACATTCAATGTATTGGTAATTTTAGGAGCCAAATGTAATTCAAAGAGTACGAACTATCTACAGATGTAGCTGGCGCTGACAACACGCTCCACATATCACTTCAACTCCTCTCAGGGTCGATTGGCACACTAGGCTGGGAAATCGTTAGAATGGCCTGAACCGCCTGTTAAAGTTTACCATCGTCCTCTAAGACGTTTCTAAGATCTCGATCTAGCTAGTTTTATTATATATGTCTCGTAGTAATACCCACCTCATCTGAGCAGCGCTTTGGCTTGATATCCTCTTAAAGCAAGACTGTTTAAAGGAAGAGACTTCGGTGTTTAACCCAACGAATGCAGTTCAACATACAAAGCTCTGCAAAAAATGTGAACGCCAGTTTCCAGAATGAAACATTTAAGAATTTGAAAATTTGAGAGAAATAAAATCACAAATGTAGTTCTATACAGTGTGTTCGGTCATGGTTTTAGCATGGCCTTAGTAACAAGACTGAGATTGTGTCCCAGATGGGTTGAACATTGTTGCAGCCGTGGCTTGTCGGCTTAATGTTGCAAAGAAAGACCACATGGAAAGACATCAATAATTGCTCACCGCCGACCGGCTAGAATGACACTAATGGCTGACCAGGCCCTGTTGACAGAATGGCAGCACTGACAGGTTTCGGTTCAGAAAACAGGAGAAAAAATGACTGGTCCCGATCGAAGAAACCGATAGAGATAAAGTGATTCAATGTTTTATAAAGATAGAAAGTTGACATTATGTAACCATATGGAATCTAGGTAAACGTGGAGTAAGTTGTATGATTCCAACATAATAATGTGTTTATCAATTACTGTCAAACACCAATGACACGGGGTGTTCACAAATGGACGAAGCGCATGTAACAGAAAGAAAGAACACTGATAAGCAAACCAGAATACAAATCAGAATCACTGATTAAATTACAAAGACCGGGCGTCAGTCAACGTTTGAGAGGTAGCTCTTGCGTCATCATAACATGAGTAACTCACTTGATAAATGGATAAAAGATACCTCAGAATCACTGGTTCAAGTGATGAAGACACTTTAATCTATGAACTGTGTCAGGTCTTCCTGTTCTATTTTAAATAGTTAGTTTTCTCCTCAAACTATATTTATGTATCTAATTTTCTTATCAGTTACTTGAATCAAGTAATCGTGTAACCAGCGCATTTGTATTGTTGAGCAAAGCAATTAGTTGCGTCTAAAGACAAAGCAGAGAGTAGATTTCGCTATCATGACCCAAAGAGATACATCTATCAAGTTCATAATTGTCAAATTTTTCTTTCAAGATTTCCACTAGCGATATAATTATCATGCCACGAGCGCTTGTCCAGCTTGACATGATCAAGTGAATAAATTTCGTAACACAATTGGTCGGGTCTATTATTGTGAAGGGGTGCACATGTCCGATCACCCGAGAGAAGGTTGCCGTTTGACATCTCAATGTCGTGAGATGTCCTAACAATCTTTATGAAAGAAGCTACAGATGGTTTAATGTTTCTGATGTATGCATGCTTCGCACGAACACATCAATAACATTCTCTGCTCCCCTATTAATAAAGTTAATTAGACCTGCCGTTTGTGCCGTTTGACCCCACCCCCCG
Source organism: Haliotis asinina (assembly GCF_037392515.1). NCBI lineage: Eukaryota > Metazoa > Mollusca > Gastropoda > Lepetellida > Haliotidae > Haliotis > Haliotis asinina. Next base: position 7,987,618 of record NC_090294.1, on the reverse strand, counting down.
CGTCATGCATATGTAGAGTAGCTGAAGTCAAGCTGAAGAACTTGTAGTTCTATGTATACTTTAGGCTCTGCATATCTGTATCAAAGTGTGGCAATAAATCATTTATCCGACTTAGCCAAAGCCAACAACAAATGAACTGACATCTATCAGGTTTTGGATAGGTTACTACAGATGCATTGCTCCATCCGCCAGGCTTTATACAGCTTACTACAAGGAGCTGATCCATATATGAGGTTCTTTACACCCACCAAGTGAAGAGATTCATCGATAATATGAATAGTTAAATAGGATATGTAGCTGGGCGTCTTTCCGAAACGTCGGGAAATAGAATTCATCTGTCTTCTTACGCCCATCAGTGTCCCGGCATATAATGTGTCCCTGAAGTAACCATGTTAGATATGCATAAGTTCCCAAACTCAAAGATTGTATCCAGTAATCTTGTGACCAACACATATGTAACGGACTATAACAGACTGTAAACTGTAATAGTATTAATCACGTACATTGATATTTACATATATTACACAACACTAGTACTCTGTGGATTGAGTTTGAGTTTTAAGTACCTGTCAAAAATGACATTTTAGTTTACTTACACATTTAATGGTGAATAACAAAGGAATAATAGTACATGTAATAAGTCTGTGAACAAAATTAGGTTTCCTCGGACTGAATCAACGACCACATATGTAGAGTTGCTACGCAGATCGTCCCACATATTTGTGGCATCATAACAATATTAAGCATGTCTTTCTGAGATCCTTCTTGATCTCATTTCATCTGCAGACGTCCTTGAAGCATTCAGCTAAAAAACGCAGATCAAACATTCCTATCATGTTGTCAAGTGGTTTTCGACAAATGTCACAGCTTCCAATCTGCCAGAACCGTCACTCTAAATACTCCTAATTTGTGATGGATATTTTGTCATGAGATTTTTACAAGTTTTTTTTACAACAAAGCCAGTCTAACCACAGTCATGTCAGTGAGTATTTGTCGACATGAGAATAGATTAAGACGAACATATGCTAAACTAAGATTTTCTTTAGTTGGTTATACAATAAACAAATACAGAATAAGCGGCATTTTCGACACAGGCATGAAAAGGTGAGCGAAGGTCCACATCAACTTCAGGGCATTTCCAACGACACATTCTGCTGAGTTCGTCCACACGTGGGGAACAGGAATAAGGGACTGCCTATAAGTATAGGTATATCATATAATGCTTATGGACAATAAAGGACAGACAAGGAGAGAAGACTGACAAAGACAGTGGCATTGAGTTGGACTTGTTTCCTATGATGATAGATCAGAACAGAACTATTTCTTTCTCTCGGCACGGGGAACAGATGCAATTTTCAATGTCTGGGAGGATTACCTTTAGACATTTCTTTCTACTATTGCCATATTTACTTATTTTGTTTCATGAGAGCATGTTTTGAGCACTGGAAAGGTTTTAAATATTGGGTCGAGTTGAGAAAGACTTTGGCACATATGTAGTCGAATAAAGGATATATGACAGCTTGGTACGTTTCCCAGAGATGGGACCTGCCTCAGAGGTTAATCGTTCTTGTCTTAAAGGATTCATCAGTAGCATGTACAAGGGGTTGCTTTTTCAGTGGGAACAGTTTCTTAGGAATGATAACTGAATATTTTTATATTGATGTTAGGTTTTGGAAACCCCAGTTTGTGATAAATTCACAAATGCTGCATGGTAGAGATGCACTTGGCAGTTAACTGAAAGCTTAAACACAATATATAGCTTTAGAGGCCTGTTAAAGTTAACATTAATTGTACTGACAGACACGACTAAGGAGGTAACCAGATATGACTACAAATGTCACAACGTCAATACCTTGGCTCACAAGTCAATATACAATGCAGTGGTGACGAGGATTAAAGGTCATTGCTTAATTGCAAATAAATTACACGTCTTGGGTGAAGAGCGTTTGGCCTCTTTTTTTTCGGACAATGACTCTTTTTTCAGTCGCTGTGACGGTTGTTTTAGACTGGTCGTATAGTTGAGCAGACTGAGAGTGAAAGACAATTCATCCTACTTTCAACATGGTCAGATCAACACCGTACAGACTTACATTATGACACAGCAACATGCACTAGTAATGTCTTAATTTTAACGGTGTCGTTGTTTCCATGTAGATTCTGTGAACAGTGCCCAGAAGATGGTTATTTTGAATATACTGGAGCAGCACTCTTAACCTTTCTCTTCCACTGCATACGTATATGTGGGCAAATAAATCTGTACTGTACATCTACTACCACCCTGGCGTTTTGGTTCATACCTCATTGGGAATAAACAGATGTGTCTGTGAATCATCAATAATCAATGAAGTAAAATGTTAAAGACATAACCCAGCTGTTATTGCATTAGACGGACGTTTCTTGGTTTATTCATATCTAAACGGTTTAATGATGCGACCTATGGTGTTTTTTTATACAACATAGGGGTGTTTTTCAGGTTTTCATTCTGTGGTTCGAAAGGAATACTAATTTCAACAGACTACTCATATTGCATCAAGTAATAAGATGTGATTTCAGACAAATCAATCGAGCATGATACTGTAACAAAAAGTTAGTTCAAAAGGTAGAAATTGTCCTGATTTGAGGAGTTTTCATGACTCAAAAAAACCCGTTTCATGTAACAGCTCATGCTAGCAGAGACTTGTGTGTTCAGCGTTTTTGTCCCTCACCTGAAAAAAATCACTACTAGTCAGCTAAATTTGTGTGGTTTAACACTTAGATCTCTAGCTTTAGGCATCCCGAACAAGCGAGGGGGTTATTCAACTTAAGACTGCTTAGCTGTGATGAGTAATATGACCTGCGTGACACAGATAATAGCTTTAAATAGCCATATCGAGATCTTAGATGATGACGATAGTAATCTTCTCAAATATAAAGTAGATCATCCTGATTTTTCCGGCACTTCGTGTCAATCGACCACAGTGAAGGGGATGCTGTGAGGTGTATGGAGTGTTGTCAGTATCAGATAGTGCTGCAACATAGAGTAAGACAGGAGTGATTCTAAGGTCACGCTTCCAGAAAAAAACCAGTTCTTGTAACACTGCTGAAAGTACCTTCACCGAACACGGTCTTTAACAGCATGCAACGAGGAGACGTCATTTTCACCATTTGTAAAAGCAGTTGCATTTAGGTATAATAGATTTAATATAATTTCACGACTGAATAACATTTCCTAGCAGAGTTGCATCTAAGTACCAAATCTGAAAATACTGTAATAATGAGTGAGGGAGTTACGTTTTACGCCGCACTCAGCAGTATTCCAATTATATGGCGTCGGTCTGTAAACAGACAATCCAGTGATCAACAGCATGAGCATCCATCTGCCCAACTGGGGACCGATGGCATGTGTCATCCAAGTCAGCGAGCCTGACCACCCAATCCTGTTAGTTGCCTCTCACGACAAGCATGGGTTGATGAAGACCTATTCAACTGCGGACCTTCAAGGGTCCCATAAAATTGAATCAGGGTCCGCTTGTTCTGCCAGAGGAATGGGTGCAGGTAGGTCTACACCGATCAGGTGCATGAGTGAAAAATGGAGCTCATTTATTCCACGCATATTGCATGCTGTTTCTGAAGGTGGTTGTGTTTGGTGAAGTCAGTGTTATCAGAAAAATATGACAGTCACTGAGGGTTATGTATTCTTTGAATATTTACCTTTCAGTAGCACGTCGGCAAAAATCTCTATCGAGATTGATAAAAGTATTTCACTGGAAATAATTGTTGCTTAAATTTTTGTGATGAGTATATGAAAGAAGATTTTTTTCCATGTCAATTGCACCAACAGTAAAATAAATTCATTTTAAATGTTAGATTTCCTATCGATAAACATTTCAACTGCTGGCAATCATTTACTTCCCGGCATACACATTAACTCTATCGACAATCAAGTGATTGACATCATGAGAATCTATCCGGACAGTTGGGTTTCCATGACCTGCATAATTAAGTCGGCGACAGGCACGGCTTGGGCATGACCGGGCGTGGAATCTCCTTATTTAGTCTGTCTGTTATATTACACAGCTCGTGTTTTAAATGGGCCGCCTGCCCGGATAATGGAAGGTAGATGGTTTGATTCCCTAACATCCAAAGACATTAGTAGATGCAACAGGTTGATTCGCTACATGGAGCTTTAGTGGTGAAACCAAATCCGGGTCGAAAGGTCAAACTGTGCAAGTGGAGTTCCAGCTGCTACACTGCAGTATTTCATCGATATGAACTAGCGAAAAGAAACGGCATTATGCAATTGTTGAAGAAGCACATGCAGGAATAAATACACACGATGCCCCTCTCCTAACACACACATACATACCATCACAACTACCACCACCACGACCACCATCCATCATCTTCACACGGACGTAATCGAGCATGCAATAATTGCAATAATCTTGGACGAGACGCTAAACCCTATTGCACCTCGTCCTCTTGAGCCAGATGGGATTAGTTTCCAGACTAATAAACTTGTTTCGAGTCGACAATAGTAAATCGTAAACGGTGGAGTTAAATGCTGAAGGACTTTCCATCTCTTCTTTGGAGAATACATGCAACCACCTTGTTAACAGAATGTCTTCCCACGAGATGACGTCTTCATTTCGAAGCTGCCTGATGTATGACAGAGGTCGAGAAGTGACGAAAAGCATTTCGCTTACCCGTGTAACGAAGCTTACTGATGTAAACACGGTAGCATCCAGATTCCCATACCAACTTACCACACCTCACTCGTCTAACATGCTATGTGTGGCTCTTATATCCTCATACCAAGTTGGGGCGGTGAGGTAGCCTAGTGGTTAAAGCATTCGCTATTCACGCCGAAGACCCGGGTTCGATTCCCCACATAGGTACAATGTGTGAGGCCCATTTTCTGGTGTCCCCCGCCGTGATATCGCTGGAATATTGCTAAAAGCGGCGTACAACCAAACGCATTCACTCACTCACTCCTACCAAGACATAAGACGAACTGATTATAGAGTTGATTCCGTGAGAAAGGAATTTCCACATGTTTGCAGCTATGGAAGCGCATTCTGGTGTCTTGCCTACTTTTATGTTGTGGAAATACTGTTGATGGAACGTCTGTAAGGGTATTAAATGGGTTTTAGCTGGGGGTGAAAGTTTAGAAAATGTCTTGTAAACCTGGGGCCTTTTTTATCTGTTGTTTTGAAGGTTATCTTCGTTTGTAATAGTATGAACATTTAAGGCGCTATTTTTAGTGGATTATATGGTATTTAATCATCCATGTTATATATTGCCGATTTCCACCATTTGTAATCGATCGTGAATAAACAGTCATCTGTATTGCCTGCTTATCTATGATGGAGATCTTTCACCTCTGCAACTTGGGAACAACAACATCAGGGCTACAGTTCTCAGACACAAACATACCAGTCGTTGGATGCCCTATTCGGCCAAGTGACCGAAGTCCTTGATTCTGTGATGATAGCAGCCCATCCACACTACAGGACCTGTCATCTCTGCCAAAGTAGAAAAAGTTAAACAACCAAGCATATCCTCCGCTGGAACAAGCCAAGATTGGTCGTGCTTCAAATCCAGATGGAAATACTACGTCGAGGCGACCAAGGTCATAAGGAAGGACCGCATTGTACAGTTCCTTGACTGCTGCTCCACAGGATGACTCAAGAGAATTTCAGGACATGAAACTGTTCGCTCCTTCAGTGCAAGGCTAAGAGATCAGGATATCGTCTGCAAATTCGCCTTTGAATGTCCTGGGTACAAGCAGGAGGTGCGGTAAACTGAGCCGACCCTTCGCCATATACTAACCGGAGGACTAAACGAAATCAAGTTAGATCTCCTAGGAGACAAAAACTAATAAATGAATATTGAACAGGTGTTTCACGTTGTGGTACTTAGGCATCTCGACTTCTAAATTTCCAGTCTGCTGAAGCCGTTAGCAGCGGCTACCGAAGTAAGCAAGAACACAGCCATTAATGCATCGAAACACTGGATACGAGCGAGTCATGCTTCTAGTGTGGAAGAATGGGGCATGGAAAAAGTGCGTCACAGAAAATCAGGACCAAAAATGTCCCGCCTTCGGTCGTGTGTGTACATCCTGTAACCACTACAATCACATTGACACTGTGTGACAGAGCTAAGTGAAACGCAGAACACTATGACTTGGTCCAGATGCGATTGTTCACAGACCGCCGCGGTATAGTTGGAATATTGTGCGGCGTAAAACTAAACTCACTCACTCATTCAGTTTGTTCCAAACTTTTATACTTTTCCCAATAGTTTGAGGACAATTTGGGACATTATGCTTCATTCAACACAAACCTCAGTTCTGGTCAGCATTGTTTCTTTCAGTCCTTGACACAACTTTGTCATGCTCCGACAATGACTTGGGGAGTGATAGGGGATTATATATATGTTATATCATTATATTATATATGATGTGTTTATTCTCACTGAAGATCGCCATCATTTGTGATCGATTGTGAAAAAAACAGCTACGCGTATCTGTAAATAGTATTGCCTAATCATTTCATTTCAGCGGGGCATTTACATTTTAGCATTCTTTCCTTTTAAAGGCCGACACTTCTCCCACACACTTTATGATTATGTTGACACTGCTTTGAACATATACCAAACACACTCTAACAACTTGTTAGGAAAGTTCATAGCCACAAGATTTGATAATTATATAACGGAATTGATCTTTATGAAAAAAGATATTGCTATCAGTAAAAGGGTCAGAGGTTTACTTTGCCTGTGATATATGACTGATATTCTATATGGAAATACATGTATACACTTTTACCATTGTTCCTTATGTGCACATGTTTGAATAATTCATAGTTTCTGGTACTCTCTTGAAAATCGCTGATGCAGCATAAAAAATGTTCATTCATTCCAAATATCATTCAGGTGAAATCTGATAGATGGTTTTACATTTGAAGTGTAGCACAGAGTTTATAGCTCAATCTTTACTAATATCGGTTATGGTAGTATGGCGATAAACGTATTGTGTTGGGAAATTCCACATGGAACCGAACGTGTGGCGTGTGGTTTCAAATTATTGACTTAGAGGCTATCAATTCTGCATAACATTCATCTAACTTCCCAACACAGTACGTTTATCTCAATTCTACCATAACCGTTTTAATATCGAACTCCTTCCTTCCGCGGAAGACACTGCATAATCCGGCATGGAACGAGAGACGAACTGAACCCGTCTGTTGTAGGTGCAGTTCGTGTTTTTCAGCATTGCGACATATATCTAGGTTATCACGCGAGTGTGTTTTCGGATGGTTGATATCCTCCGTCAGGAATAATCATTGTATTTAGCGAGCAAATTGATACCGTCTGATTTTATTGATTGACCGATCAAATTCGAGCATTTCACGTAGCCATGGCAGAATAATGTTTTTCTTTATGTCACAATTATTTTTTACATGAAAAATCAACTACGTATATCGAATCGGCCGCCTCACATGTGGTGTTTAATTGTGTAAACCAGTGTTTCAACACCAAGATTCTGTCGCAAATTGTGAAAGGGTGTTCTATCTTTGTGTGCCAGGACATCAGTTAGGTGCATGCTGCACATGGTCTTTGTCTCGCACACTTTATCATCGAATTCCACTTTGTGATGCAAGACACGGTATCAGATCTCCTTCACTCTTTCCTTGGTAATGTTCTTGCATTTAAACAGTCGGATAAATCACTCTTCTTAGGATAAATCATTCTTCTTCTTAAATCACTCGGTCACGGTTTCACATTTACAACCAAATCTCGAGACACAGTGCCCCGAGGGTTCAATACATTTACGATCGAGGACAGGTATTTTAGTGTTGTTATCTAATCTGTGTTGTGAAATTATGATCTTGCTTTTACTCATTAACACAATATTCCCTGTGGGTTGTTTCCACGAACCACAACCGTTTACTTGGACCCACATAATTGTAAAGATTATGTGCGCGCGTTTGCCCAGTTATACAGACAGCGACCGTGCGATAAAGAACGGTTGATAATTTTAATTCTTTGGTGCATCATCACTTTAACGCCAACATACCTGACTGGGCTTTGTAAGCTCTTACTCTCTCAGCTGAAACGCCACTTGTATTCAGTGTCTACACTGTCGAATGTCTTGAACACAAACTTTGGGTACTGTTGGTTAGGGAAGACACGCTTGACCTTTTCGTCATTAGCCGGTGTCATCTCCTCTTTTCAATGTTCCATTCATATTCTATATTTACCTGGCTGTGTTGTGAAACTTGCAGCTAAAGAGACAAAGACTCATATAAAATCTTCGTTTGACAAAAATTACAGTGGCCTGTCAGTTATCATGTATTCTTCTGAACATCTGGTATCTGGTATGATACACATGCTGTCATCTTATGATGTCAATCACCGGATTATCCTGACACATTCATTTACAGTCCTCAGCCATACATCTGGAAAATTGCTGGGTGTTATTGACTGAGTTATGAGACAGAGGTCCATGCTCTTATTTATAACGCAGATTATGTGAATGGCTTCTTTGTTCTGTCGTCTGGAAAAGACAGCAGTTCAATCCAAATCGCGTCATACCGAACAACGTTAAAAAGTGTTCTTACACAACCGAGTGTTTCACCGTTTGGAATGAACAAGGACTGGTCGTCGCTGAGACGGTGTAATGTGTCTGAGAGATGTAGACTGCAGCACGTTCCCAGGGTTTGGCACCATGTAACCTATCCGGACTCTTTCAGTCACACGCACGTTCGTAATGGTACTATCTAACAAAAACCTTTGATTATCGGTGTACAATTAGACAATAAACCGCGTGAAGAGGTATTTGAAAAACTCTATTAAAACGTAGTTGTTTGTTCTGTCCAACAGTATCCACTTCCATATCCATGGTTCAATATTCAACTGTTCAATATCTTGCCAACGTGCCATCAGGCTTCGGTTGTCTTGCAACAGTGTAGAATCTTCATATTTCTCAGTTTTTGAGACAATATTCCGACGGAAATCACTTCAGCCTGTGATTATTTGCATTCGAGTTTTCGATCCATCTCTAATTCACCTCTAGCTCCCGTGCTTAACGTCCTTGTCAGTAATAAAGATTGTATACTGGACAAAATAAGTTAGGAATAATGGTATTTTCAGGATTGATTTCATCAGTGTGTCAATGAATAAATAGATCATTATTCATATTTTCAAAATTTATATATATCCCTAACTATTTTCTTCCAGTATAGGTTTACTTCATCGATAAAATATCAAGAACCAAGAAACTGAACGAGAATCAAATTGCTGAACGCCTCATGTGAACCCAACCTTGACAATATGTATGACGAGCGAGGTATAATGATTTCTGACGCTGGCAATTATTATCCACGTATACTGTCATCAGTCTACAAGAAATTCCTCAAGCTTACGTCAAACTAGTTGTAGCAGAAGCACACACAACTGGTTCGGTGGTTGGTAGAATTGTCATATTGGAGACAAGTCATTGTACAACATTGTACATTGTACATTGTACATTGTAGTGATAAAGATGAAGAATGTAGATTAGCGTCATATATATAATCATGACGAAACACGCTGTTTGGTCTTTGGAAATGTTTGGACCGTAGCTGTCCATAATAACATAATCATTCCCGAGGTGAACAGTTGGGTTGCTTGCGGTCTCTAGCCAGTATCTATTGGTAATAACACAGCGTACTGATGCTTGATGATTTTCAAATAGAGTTTGAAATAATATTTTCCCCATACATTATGTGAGTGTTTCACTGCCCAATGCCGACAGATAGTTAACATTGTTCCGTATGTCGTGAATGTCTGCCTGGTGGGATGTACAACGTTTAGGCAATTCATTACTGACTCTTTCCTTATTTTCGTCATACAATTACGATGGGGCATGTGCTTTAGCTTGCGTCAAGATAGTAACCATGATAACAAATTAACAAAATGAAGAAGGACATCGGTTGTCTATTAACCAAGTTATCTATTGCCTTTAGTTTTATTGGTTTCCCGAGCACATGGTGTAGTGTCGTCCTTGTTTGGTAGTGGTTCATAAATACATTCCTTAATCATCAATGATTTCAGGATTTACCAGTATACCAATCTTTATTCCGTACTGAAGAGGCCACAGGCCTATAGTGCATAAAATATTCATACATACAGGTTCTCCCGAGTAATAACGTTTACATTTTCAGATACTGCATGGTATATAAACAATGATAAGTTCTGAAGTATAATACTGTTTGTACATGACGGTAACGAACTAAATTTAATAGCGTTTGGATATCTGTAAAAATGATTTGGTATATATTTCCTTCTGAGATCGGAGTACAGCGGACAAACAAGAAGGAAGTCGTACTCATCCTCGACATTATTCAAATCGCAGAGTTGACATAGTCTCTCTTGTCGATTGACATTAGTATAGCGTCCAGTGTCTATAAATAAATCGAAAACGTGATAATGGAACACTTCTTTACTGATATCTTAGAGAGGTACTACTCCAAACTAATTTGTGCTTTAAATAGTTTGTAACTGAAACATTTAGTTGATAGTGTCATTGATTCAAACCATGTGTGCACATACATAACTTAAAGTCTCTGAGTCAGTTACTTTATAAAGTTAGGGTAGCAGTTCGCGTCTTGGCCATACCAGATTTACTACTTGTGTTTATGGAAGGCTCCATTGCGGTTATTTACAAAAGAGGAAATTGAACGACAGCAAAGGCATATACTTAAGGAAACTGATATGCGACGCATTCACAATACATTTAATATTCAAGTCTCAGACACATCCCCATGAATACACTAGGGAAAGGAAACACTGTAATTGTCTGGAGAAAGGTTTTTGTCTTGTTTCCTGTTCCCTCAGTTTTCTTACATGGCCAATGTCTGGTGCCAGATGTGCAAGTGCGTGCTTGTCATGACTATACGAATACCCTTGCACCAAGCTGCTCAATTTCAGGAACGTTGACAGTCTATACTTACAGGACTTATGGTTGCTCATTATGCTGCTGCCATGCTGTTTTCTACTGTTCACATTAGCAACCTTCTTCAAATGGGGATCTGAATACATGACAAGCTTCAAACAGGGCTCAACTTTACAAAAACAGAGACTTTGATGCTGGAAATAGTTTTGTCGCTCTAACCAATATGGTGACAGGAGGTTGTCTTTGACTAGACTGTGAGGAACAACTGAACTGTTCTCTCAGATTTTGCCCAAATATGCTTGACACAGAATACACTTAATTACATTGATTTGCAGTCTCACATATAACCGAAATGTGCTGCCATCTTGTCTTTTTATGTTGACACAACGTTACACATGACTACAGCACATTAGAAAGAAAGGACTGAGTGAGTGACAGCCTAACACCGCAGAGCTGGACCTGATGGGTGCCGTGTATTGGATTGTCTGGTCCGGACTCGATTTCTACATTAGTAACATCGTACATCTGCAATAATGCTGAAGTAAATATAAATCCATGATATAGTCATAATTGGACACTCGGCTCTGCTTTTAACAGAGACTTCTTATGGCTGAGTAAAGGGTTTTGTCGCTTTCGTTTATTTGAAGTGTTAGGAACTGACGGTCATAGCGATCGATGTCAGACATATTCCACTGGCATTCGGCACGAACCTGTCGTGTACAACACACTGTTGTGTGTCCATCCTGTGCCTATCACTATCAAATCAGTGTGTACAAAATGTTGAAATATTTGCTTAAATAGGAAGGGAGTGAGTGAATGAGTGAGTGAGTTTATCTTTACACCGCTGTTAGCAATATCCCAACAATATCACGGCGGGGGACACCAGAAAATGGGCTTCACACATTGTACACATGCGGGGAATCGAACCCGGTCTTTCGGCGTGACGAGCGAACGCTTTAACCACTAGGTTACCCCATCGCCCCTTACATAGAAAGGACACACACATATTAATATCATGATATCACTAGAAAGATGTTTGCGTACACTCAAGTTAAATCTGGGACTAATCACTTACTTAAAACCCTTGTACATGACGTTTGCCATTCATCGTAGATCACCACCGCTGAATCTAATATTAAAACATCATTTACGCGATGGCTAATGTGAAATATCAATAAAGCAAACCTGAGGTAAAATATTACTGACGCCATACCTAATGTTAAAAGATCACTGTCTGTATAGTGTAAAACGCGTACATGTCAAATGTCCGATATGATGTTCGGTAATGAAGGGTTTTATTTGCTTGAATTAATGAATAATTTGATTTGTGGAAAGGCTGCTGCATGGACAGTATTGATCAGTTTCCTGGAAAACATACAGTTGGTCAGTCGGATTATGTGTCTTGATTAAATAAGAGAATTACGATATATGGAGATTTATGATTTATGTGCAAACCTGTCAACCAAACGTAGATATTTCTCTTGGAAATGTGTTTACTTTTTAGGAAAATATAATGACCATTTAATGAAATCAGTTTGAACTTTTCCTCTGAAACAAATACGGAAACTTACACCAACCATAGAAAGAAACATTTATTTTGTCATGGGTCATTTGTATATATGTTTATTACGTTTTGGTCTCATGATCCTTTAATGTGCAGGATTAAACCAAGTGTCCTCTTTGCTGTATGTTGTTCGTACTCACAGAGAGCACCACCACACCGTGTTGACTGGTTGGTAGGTTTGTTGTATAACGCCAGCAATGTTCCAGCTATATGCCGGTGGTCTGTAAATAATCAAGTCTGGATCAGACGATCCAGTGACAAACTGCCTGAACACTGATCTACACCAAATGGAATACGATGACGTGTCAACCAAGTAAGCGAGCCACTCGATTCTGTTAATCGACTCGATGCCGTTATTCGACAAGCATGGCCTGCTGAAGAGTACGTCTAACCTGGATCTTCTCGAATCTACGACAACGGAAAAACACCGTCTTTTAACAGACAAACTTAACCCACGACCAAACGTTTTGATGTTGTAATCAGAGAAAAAGAGGTCGGCATACATTAACGATTTAGCGGAAATGTCAGAATGAACAAATATATATAGAGGGATTTTGATTGATACATTTCATGTATGGTTAGAAACTGTCGATGTACTGTTATTCACTATCGAATAGTGATGGAACGCAGTCCTCGCGAAAAAGGTATCCTCGTATCTTCTTAAACAAAATCAAAGACTAATATGTTTCCATCTGATAAAAAGCCAACATGGAACATAGGGGACAAATCCAAATAGGGAATGACATTGGTCGCTGGTGCGTCAGATTTGGAAATAGCAAACTTATGTCTGTCATGGAACTTCCTGAAAGCTGTACTGTACTCGTAAGTTGTAATCTCGATCAAACAACTTCATGGGCGGTCTTTGAAATCTAGTTAGAAAGATTATGCTTTATTGTACATCATAAAGTTGTTAAATGTGAAGGACGGAGGCCGGAGCAACATGGAATATTGTTCAACACAAAGGAGAGTTGCCTTTTGAAAGTTGACTTTTTAGCTTTATCCACTTTTGAAAAAAAAATGCCCTGAACCTTTCACAACGATGTCACTCTGTATCTGTGTTTTTATAACACCAATTCCTTTGTATCAAGATATGAACGATTTCCCTTGGTTCTTCAGCAGCATGAAATACATCTGTATAAGATACACGCTGCATTGAAGGGACACTTAGAGTACGTACAATCACCTTGATACGTAGAGTACGTACAATCACCGTGACACTTAGAGTACGTACAATCACCTTGATACGTAGAGTACGTACAATCACCGTGACACTTAGAGTACGTGCAATCACCTTGATACGTAGAGTACGTACAATCACCGTGACACTTAGAGTACGTACAATCACCGTGACACTTAGAGTACGTACAATCACCGTGACACTTAGAGTACGTACAATCACCGTGACACTTAGAGTACGTACAATCACCGTGACACTTAGAGTACGTACAATCACCGTGACACTTAGAGTACGTACAATCACCGTGACACTTAGAGTACGTACAATCACCGTGACACTTAGAGTACGTACAATCACCGTGACACTTAGAGTACGTACAATCACCTTGATACGTAGAGTACGTACAATCACCGTGACACTTAGAGTACGTACAATCACCGTGACACATAGATGACGTATACTACGTAGCAATGCAGGGAGAACGTACACATCACAGGGATGGTTAGAGGACGTGTAAAGTGAGTGCGTGAGTGAGTGAGTTTAAAATTCACTTCGGCAATATTTCAGCCATATCGTGACTATGAAACCTGTAGCTTAATAAAAAACAAATCTTCAACAAAAACCAAATCTTTAACGTCATCAACATAACTGGAATATCACGGTTTTAGATATACTGAAAGCAGCATGTTACCACAAAATATTTATACACAATTTATAAACGGGCTATATATCTCCAATAACTGAGGTTAGACGCCCAAAATAGAGGTCAGTGGCACTTACAGTACAGTTGCTAGCTGCATGGCCGCTTCTTGGATTCACACCAATCCCTGAGCTGTTGGAGACTACTTCATGCCTAGTTTGGGCCATAAAGTGATATATATCCTACGACTGAAAATCTTGGTAGCCGTAAGTCTCCTTTGAAGGCCCTGGTCATCAATATCCTCCCAGGAAGACAATTTTACGTTTCATATGCGTCAACACCCCTTGAGGATACGGCCAATAATAATCTCAGTTAAGAACTTGCTCTACCAATGTTGAAGTAAAAAAGACAGCAATACATGGAGTACGTATATACCACAGGAATAGCTACATGTAGTGTACGTACGTATCACGGCAATACATACGTATACACCGTATCAATCTATGGAGTAGGTATACACCGCAGAAATAGAGGACGTACCAGTCCAGTGATCTTTGTCCATAACTCACGTGTCATCTGTGATGTCATTTTATATGTTTTTTTTCCACATATATACTTGAGCTGTACCGTACCTTTAAAACAGTATTTAAATTACACCCTGCTTGTCTCTCAACATATCAGTCTCTAGAAAGACAGATAGAATGCAAACAGTGACAGTTTAAAACAGTTGTTTCGCCGGAATTCTATGAGAATCGATGTCCTGTATTACATATTATGAATAATGGAAGAATTTTCGATAACATATCAGCCGCAACCGCAGAGCGAATTTGTGAAAAAGATCTAACCTGGCGGCATCCTGTCACATGGGATATTTAATCTTTAATCGGTTTTCTCGGCTAATTAGAAACCACACGGTTTCTAATTACCACACGGTTTCTAATTACCTACGTGATGGTTCTTTACTTGAGATATTTAGATTAGGTATAAAGTTCGATGTCAAGTAACTAGCTATAGTTCCTCACTATTACTGTCAATGTTAACAGACAAGCTAGAAACCATCACTATCTATGTCATCTGACATACTAGTCACCATGTCATCTGAATAAAACATCATAGAATAAAACAAGACATTAAATTCGCATGGAATAACATCGCTGATTGTCAATATATTTTACTGTTCTTTGATGACGGGATTTTATGTTATCAAATGCGATCAATTATTATATATAGCCTTTAATAGGCTTTTAAAACTGCCAATGTGATAACTCATTAACTCATTCTCTGAGACCATCCCTCTCAGATATCATGCTGGCCACGGCCGCGCAGTGTGACAGCCCAGACTCAGTATTACTGCCACATTGTTCGGCAACTCTCCTGCTGGTCAGTTTGGAAAGGATGACCCAATGCTGTCAGTGACTCCACAGGTCCCGAGGTTTCCGACTGTTGGTGTGTCCAGAGTGGCAGTGTCAGATATCTTTCTAACGTTGACACACATTTCTTGACATTTAGATTCAATAACAATAAATCAAATTACATAACTGAATTTCCTTACGCAACTTCCTTGGGCGTTTGGCTGACATCTAAAGCAACTGAAACAAGACGTTCAACCTGACATTTTGCGTGTAAAAGTACAAATTTATGTCAATGAACCTCAAGAAAAAGATGGGACTAAAATGCGTAGGTGAATGTTACAAGCAACAGTAACATTTGGACAGAAAGGTTAAGACGTCAATAGTAGTCAGAAATATTTGTAGTTTTATGTATGCACATGCATGCCATGTTTTGTTTTCTGAACAACAGATAGGCAACTGAGGTAAGTGAGTCCATCATGAACAGATGGGTCGATTCCAGGGAACGGCACAACCTGATGTTGACTGCTGGTTCTCTCCTAGTCTTCAAGGGTATCGTCGCTCAAAGCAGCTCCGACATGAGAACTTTAGTCATACACTAAAATATCAAGTACAACCAATGCATTATTCACCTTGAAATATACCCAGAGTAATGATGTCGTCTTACTTAAGGTTGTATGATGAGTAACATATTTTATGATTGTGTCTGGGGACTGCGACGTCTGGTATTCTTTGCACTGATGTTCTTATTTTCGGTATAGTTTTGGTATTCTTGGACATTTGTTCTTACGTCTTCAGATAAGTAAATCACTCTGTGGTATACTTTCTCACAAACAATTTCTGTCAGATTCCATTCTCGATACCTCTTGGACATTGTCATTTGTTCTTACGTCTTCAGATAAGTAAATCACCCTGTGGTATACTTTCTCACAAACAATTTCTGTCAGATTCCATTCTCGATACCTCTTGGACATTGTCATTTTGATTTATGCTTTCTAGATGTGCTGATGACTCCACACAAGCCTACGTACGATTCTCAAGACAACAGAATGCCAACCTCCACGAGGCGGTCAAATGAGACACTTCCCTCTAGTTTGGATGGTAAGTACTGATAGAAACAAGGTTCCATTCGTATCGATTTCGATTTTCGGTGGAAGATATCTTTTCTATAATCACACGGCAAAAGACAAGTCATTTCAATACGCGATAGTCTGAAGTTCAAACATGCCGAGAATTTGACATTGCAAGATAAACCAAGAAACACCACACTTCAAATGCATTCCCACAGTATTTCAACATTATTCAGGTGTCATCATCTGGTTCATCGTTTGATATTGAAACTATTTCCAGGACCATCTGGTATTATAGCAACAAAGATCACATGACACCACGGAATTGTGGGATTGTATAGATGAAAAACTGTGATTCACTGAACACAACAAATCATGAATAGTTTCATTTGGATTTTACCAAACGCATGGCCGTTCAAGAACACACAGACGAACATACACGCACGCAGTCCCCTCAGGCACACATACATACAGGGACAAAATCACATTCAAACACACACACAAAGGCACGTCTGCACACGTCTCCAAACAAACTGATTGGTCATATTAAACCCAACAATGAGATCTTGAGCTTGAAAACCCCTGGTCCACTTTGAAGCAATTCAATGTGCCTGCCCCCAGGGTGTCATCCCTTGAACCAGTGTACTACATTCACTTGTGTTAACAACTGCGAACTCCATGGGGCGATTTGGCAGCAGGAATCCCAAAGACAATTTAAGTTTACGTAGGAGGTGTATTTGAACAAGCTAATCGATAACATTACTGACCTCAAATACCGAACAAACTCTGCATAATGATTCATTCCCTTATCACCTCCGGCTCAAAACAGAACAAACTCCAGATTAACATCTCAACAAAAAATAAAATGTCCCCTGAGAACTATCGTATTTGAATAATTGTAATTATTTCAATAGTTGATTGTTCATCAGTAAAGAATGCTATTTTTCACCTATGCTATTTGCTATTGTAGAATTAGATTTCTCTGAGTAGGCATGATCAGAATGATCTGTGAACAATACCATCTTGGTTCACAATGATCTCTCGTTTATTATAAGGATGGCATAGCTGCAAGTGCTGTTATTCAGATGTTAGATGTTAAAAGTAAATCTGTTCTGACATCATCGTAGAGGCTTCATCAACTTTGATATGCAAGGTTTCTGTAAGAGATCACTGTAGCAGTGACATAAGGCATTTATCCACTGTTGACAGTGTGCTGACAAATCTGACAACGCCACGTGAAACATTCTCTTTAATCTTGACAATGAGAGATGGTCGCATGCCAAGATGCGCGGCTTAAGTCAAATCATTCTTACCTTTGTATAAGCAGCACCTTTCATGTCAATTTTGTTCAAAATGATTTTGTGCGTGTAAGGGACACTTCAGTCACTGGACAAGGATATTAGATGTAAGTGCATCTACTATTCTTAATGCTGCTCATTTATCAACCTTAATTTACCTGAAACTATGGGTGGCGCATTTAGCTGAACTACAAGTTGCTTGCGAAACAAGTTTGAAGTTTTCAAAGGACCTGATGAACTCTCTGTAAAAATTTGACGTTTAACAGGTTGAAAGCTGTTAGCAATTTTCGTTATTTCAAAAAAGGCTTAAAAAGGCTTGAGGTTCTTGTTTGTCAGAAATTATGCACACACCGTAACATGAACGTAATCATTGAAGTCAGCATGATTTTTCTGAGAGACCAGTGCCACAAAAAGAGAGCACTGATTAATGCTCATCGAAACCGCTAAATTCAAAGGTCTGTTGAGCAAGGGAAATGTTTTGAAACATCTGTCTTTCATAAACGTCAGCCCGGGTCTACATTACAGTGCGTATTGTTTCTCGTTGGGTCACGTCAAACACCCATCTGTAATACTTGATGTGTCGAATTTAACGTTTGCCTCGAATCAATTCCCTGCGTAATCCTTATTTCCTAACTTCATTTTGCACTTAAGTCCCTTTGCCTTATCCTTAATTCTGCATTTGCATAGCTTGCAGTTCTGAAATTTTGGTTCATCATAAATATGGCCACGTTTGACCGCACTTGAAATCAACGGGCATTACTATCTGATATTGTGTATCAAACAAATAACCTTTCTAAGTTTATTATTTATCATTATTTGGCTTGTTTATTTATTGAACTTTATGAACGTACACCTTTAGACGTCTGTACGCTTTCCGTAAAACCTTTCTGTAATCCATACACCCGTGACTAGCATTATCGAAATAACCATCTTATGTTCCTTGAAATTCGACCTGTGCAGGTCCGGGGTAGAATAGGCAACCAATGCTTGTCATGAAAGGCGACTAACGGGATCGGGTGGCCAGGCTTGGTTGACACATGTCATCGCATCGCACATGTAGCGCAGATCGATGCTCATGCTGTTGACCACTTGATTGTCTGGTCCAGACTCGATTATTTACAGACCGCCGCCAAATAGTTTGAATATTGCTGAGTGCACTCTTAGGAGTGTGGTTAGGAATGAAATTGTGAGTTGTAACAGATTCCTGAAACTGGTCCTCATGTACGCTATTAAACATTGGACGATTTGATTGATCTCTTGAATGTTGTAACGTTCATGAAACAACCCCTGAGCAAGTGCTGCATGACGCTCCTTGAAATATATGTGGTGAGAGAATATTCGATTGAAGTTCAAAAGTGGTGAAGTATAGACACCCAAGGCTGGAGTTGATAAAGTACTGTTCGATATAAAACTACATTGAAGCAAACATTTCATCAGACATTCTCGTGAGTGTTTGGTCAGAAGCATACATGTATATCTAAATAAAGAACTGACTCGCCATATTTTGTATTCATGATTGAAAAGCAGATAACCAATAAACCTGAAAGTGAACTCTACCTTTTGGGTCAAACTTGCTTGTTTTCTTTTGTTAGTTCTAGGATAGATTCTGATCCATAAGCATGGATGACGGGTATCCAGAATGGAAACACAGTCTGGGACTCATTAACACTAATGAAAATTCTGCAGTACAGGACCAGTACGACACGATGCAATTTACATGTATATGCAACGAAAATGTTGACACAAAACATTAAATTAAGTGTAATATTGTAAATTCAAAATTTGTTTTCGTCATTTGATTGACAGAATATTGATATATAACGGTTTATGATTTATCACAAAACGTATCAAATTATATAAATACTACTCTATGTTTGCATTGTATCTTCAATTCTTTTATCTTTATTACTTGATAATCTATACGTTTATCCTACGTTTTGTAATCCCATACAATTTTTTTTCATTTATCAGTTGAAGTCAAAACCAATCAGAAAATAATGATCAACCATGTCAAATATTGATTTTGTGTGATGAAATATTCTTTTTCAGTATTTTCATTTAGTAAAATCGATGCGCGTCTTGTTCAATTTATACACACAATCAGACCAGGCGGTCAAAGTACGTTTTATGTCTGAGAAATGCAATTTCAGATTAAATCAGTCATTTTAAGTTGAGCGTGAAATTCTGTTTGCATTTATAATCGTGTCGCCTGTCTCTGATGTACTAATAAAACACCAGACATGGCGTCAATGGTATAAATATGTCTGTGATTCAATACATTTCATCACAAGAAAAGTTCCCCATTAACATCCTGACAGTAGGAACATCTCACGCAATCCGGGGAAAGATGGGATCTAATAACTAATGTCAACGTTACAAATGTTATTTCTCGATTACATTAGCTTTTGTGTGACACGATTTTCAGTATCTTTTCCTTGTGCGTACCTCTCTGCCGTCTTTGATGTCGAAGTGAAAAATCGATTTCCATCATTCGTTAGCACTAGTCTTGTATTTCATATCAAATGTGTATTGTTATCCGTGTGCATTTTGAGGTCCATTTGAAATGTCCTGATAATAGGCATTATTTGTCTTGCATAATTGGTAAACAAAAACAATAATTGCATAGTGCATTGCTTTAGTCGTTAGTAAATAATATGGACTAGCGATATATAGTGTGGGAAGCAACCAGTGTAATCGGGGATATGTTGACCCACCCATCATCCTCATCGCCATTCACTTTCTCGGGACCTCTTTCGACTCGGTATGGGGGTTGGTGAGGTATAGTGAAGGGTGTGAGTGTGCGCGTGTGTGCGTGTGTGCGTGTGTGCGTGTGTGCGTGTGTTTGTTTTTGAATTTCCAATGGACATGGACAGTTTGAAAAATACCAAGTGAAAGTACGATTAATATTATTTTGCATTAAATTTATAATAACTGTCTTCTGTCAGCAAAGCAAAGCCACTTTTGTTTACAGATTCAGAATGCCATAGTGACAAGTTAATTGATGCTAATAGGCAGCTTCAACAGCGGAATGATGACACATGGCAGCTGATAATTGAATAAGAAGTGCGTGGGGAATTGATTTGCAAAGTGTAAGGCTTTATGTTATGTTTTTTTTTTTTGCATTTGTAATCTCCATCACCTATAGAAATCACTGTTTGTTTATATGTTGTTCAGGAAAAACGTTCCCCAGACCTGTCAATGAACATATGAACAGAACTGTTCAGAAACGGATTCAACAAGGCCCACATATTACGCCGTTGTATTCATAATAAGTGAGATGATATCTGTGAGGAATTTACTGCCAGGGCTGACGTTGATCGTTGTGATCAAAGCAATTCTGTGTTTCTCACTTACATTTTAATCTAATAACTGTACTGGTAAAGATGCATTGCTGTTTCCGTGTTAAATGGAAAATCGTGAATGACCCACTCGACGTTTAACAACATATATCTCTGAAGTAAAAGTTCTTGTTCTGGGTTATGAAACTGGAATGGCTAATGGCTAATATCCCAAACTGCATCATTCTGAAAATGATTTGATACACGTGAGTGCTAGTGCTGAATGCTTTGTAACATGTCACAACCATCGATTGTTGAGTTTCTTCACACATACATATGAGACATTCAGCTGGCGTATCGACCATAAACCTGGGTTCGAATCCACACATGGGTATAACGTGTGGCCACGATCAATCCCAGACGACGACAAAGACATCTTCTATTTGCGACAGAAACGTTCATTAGCACATTAATTGAGACGAAAATGAGAAGAGCAAGAAAGTACACTCCCGTCATCCCCTCTTTGAAATTGGTAATCAGTTTAATTCAAACACATGCATATAACATAATAATTGTTGGAAAGATTTCAAAATTGATCTTCAATACTTGAAGACGACTTTCAGTCGATTATAGGTCAAAATGGCGACAGGTGGCGCGACTGTGTGATCCGAAAGCCATTACGTGTATGGCCTCGTCTGTACACGGAGTGGATGAGGCGGCTGATGAAGGCCCAGACTCGGTGATGCGCCTGAGTACAGTTCAACTGAAGTTGTCGGCCTGGGTCCACATCATTAATCTCTTTCCACAAGTGTTCCATCGGGTTTACGCCTGGGCTGAAGACAGGCCATTGAAGAGTTTGTGTGCCATGTTGACGGAGGAAGTGTCTAGTTGCTCTGGCAGTGTGGGCACGCGCGTTGTCCCACGTTGTCCTTGACGTGGCTTCCACGATGACCTATATATGACACGACGAAGGATCTCAGCGCTTGACCATTGTAGCGGAAAGATGTTATACCATTTCCTTTACCAGGACCAATATTCTCGAAAACCATAGGGCCTAGTTTGTGACAGAGAACAATATCTTCCCACACCATGGTCGGGCCTCCCTACGAGTCTCTGTCCAGGACATAATCATATGCAAAACGCTCCCCTTGTCCCCGCACTCTCACTCTGCCATCAGCCGAGACGCAATTCATTGGCTTTCGTTGGAGAAGACTGCAGTTCTCCACTCCCGGTGACGCCAGTTCCGATGATGTGGGAACTGGAGACGAGCTTGAAGATCTCCTTAAGTAAATTATTAACGAATTCTCTACCGCTCTAAAAAACATGAGGCAAACGTTGAAGTTTATCTGTCCTGTATAGCTGTGAAAGTTTACCGTATTGCCCTCTCATCTCTCCGCTGCTCCAGTCATACATTATTAATCGAAGAAGGTAGGAAAATAGGTTTAGCTAGGGCAGACAGGTTATGCCCTTTTGTGTGCAGTTAGAAACATTGAATCAAAGAGTCACTTTTGTTCAGTATTCCCATTTAGTGATGGACTTACACACGCTATTACACCTGTTTATCATTATGCATTTCCCTCAGATAACAAATGTCAAAAGCTGACAGCATCTAAATTACCCTTGTATTGCAAATGATGTATTCTTAGCAGTCAAGTTACGAGCACGTTTTCTGTCATCACATATAAGGTATATATTCTAGGCGCTTAGTGTTATAATACAGTGTGTATCCAGTCTATTATCCAGACTCCCCATACTGTCAAAAAACTCATTCACTAAACTCATTCACTGGAGACGAGCAGGACGATGTCGAACAGTGAGGATCGGACCCCGGCAAAATCTGCCACATCTGATGCTTCTCTGCCTCAAAACGCCTCCGCTCTGTGTCGGCTCTGATTGGTCTCTGGTGACTGCCAATGGTTGTCCTTGCAGTTTCTGTAGCTGTCGTGAAACGATTTTGCAGGTGATGACGGACAATCTGCCGATCTTGCATCAACGTTGTCACAGGCGGTCTTACACTGCGACGACGGCCGGCTTTGCTTCCAGTGGCTTGAACTCGTTGCTGCAGGTGGTGTTCTGTTTGAAGATGAACAGAAAAAATGATTTGCAACATGGCTTGCAGTCTGGCCAGTATTCAGTCTTCCTAAAGCTTGGTCCCTCTGTTCCCTTGATAATCGTGGCATGTCGCTACTGTCGAACAGTGAATGATTCGGTGCCTCTTAATAGGGATGACACATCGGGATGTACGTGCATTGACATTTCCATGAAATATGCACAAAAACGTCGTCCCATAATTACATTAGTAACTGCGTTTTGACGACGTGCTTTTTTTGCATCAATACAGAAATCGAAACCAAAATTTCTAGATCATTGGCTAAGAACCATGTCTAGCTAACATATATAAAGTGAAATAATAATTAAATTAAGATGAAACATGAAGTTTAGTACGGTGACGTTTGTTTTGCGGTTCAGTATATATGTGAAAACTACATTCTACAGGTTGAAATGATATACAAGATTTTAAACGCAAAATTATAAAGAACAAGACGTTTATATAGTTGAAAAGTGCACATGGTTAAAGTGTTAAAAGCAAGTGTGTATATTCATTTTGCTGAAATATGACATGACCATGTGAAAGGTAAGGCTGTATATACAAGAGACTTATTCTAAGGGGTGAATTATGAGACGAAGATGTGTAACGCTTGAGTGAGTGAGTGTATGACAACGAACATGTGAAAAGTCGTCATATACTGCAGGTATGAAATCATAAGTGAAAACGAAGGGCATATGAGAAAAGGGATAACGTAAGGTCAAGAAAAACAAGATCACGGCTGAGGACAGCATATATACTACCCATCAAAAGTCTAAAGTCATTTACAGCACTCGCTATATGTTATGCATATGGTTTCAACTTCGGGGAACCAACTACAAACCTTATGCAGATGAATTGTACAAGGATCATGCATCAAACTGCTGAAAAGCATGTGCAGGTATGGTGGATGTGAACAGTAGCGTCTTGGTGTAAAACCGTGTTAAGAATTCGTCAATTTCACTTAGTCTATATATTGTACTCATGGCAATAATCTTTTCAAGGTTACGAGTTTGCTTTAAAATAGTCAGTTCATGTGTAAGCATTCCCTGTAGACATCATGGAATAGTTTGCAAAATCTAGTTTAGAGCAGTTACCTGAAATATGTAGGTACATTTAAATAACTGAGTCTAAACATTTGATAGGAAGTATAAATATGTCATGTTTTTTAATCCACTTTCTGAGTAACGGCGCCTCAGAGTCCTTTCAGTTCCCGTTTAATCTCCGACACGACCTCATGACGTCGGCTTCCAACATACGGACGTCTTTGTTAACAAACTGCCGCGAGTAGTTAGCCAAGAAAAAAATAGTCACGGTATTGCGTGTCCCTTAATTGATGTATCAAACACCACTGCAGATTGGAATCTCATATAATTCATGTGAATCTGGAATTATTGCTTGGGACTGTAAACCTGACAAGTGTAAAGTAACCACATTATTGAGCAGTAAACTTAAAGTAACGCTCATCCTCATACAAATGACCTAAAGTGAATCTCGAGAAATGTAATCAATAAGATATTCAATCAATCACAAATTCTGCACAGTAATCCACATCACGACTTAGTGTTGTAATCCACCTGTTACTGTTACAATCTGGGAGACATGTGTAGCTATCTGCAGACATGCCAAAAGTATCCGTTGTGACAGAAGCCAGAATGTTTTTCAATGACGCCTCACACCCCTCCACTCATCGACCTCCACTGCTTGTGGACTGTGCCGTGTGCGCATTCATAACGGCAACACAGATCACCGTGGCTGTAGTCGCCGTCGCTACTGGTGGTGTGTTACAGCGCTTCATGACGGAGTATACCTTGGACTGGCGCTGTTTGTGATTACCCTGCGGTTGATAAGGTGAGGGATTACTTGAAGTATCAACAACTGTTAACTAATTCTCCTTTAATGTTCATATATCGCAACAGGTCAGGGAAATATAATGAAAAACATGTGAAACGCATTTTCACGATGGGTCATACTGAAAAAGGAAAAGAATAGATGTTGCTTTCAAAATATTACACTTGACACTGATATTTATACAGTTAACATCCGAACTGATAGTATAATATCATCCTTCGTTCATACTGTTAAAATGAGGGACACATCATCAGTGGAAGAGCGAAAATGTTTTTAACTTTAAGATAGAAAAGCGTTTGACGAACAAAACTGAAACAATGTGGTAATGCTTTAAATCATTATTAACAATGAAAACGAATTGTAATATTGTTGACTGTTAGGAAAATCGACATTTCTTTTGCAGTTAGCTCTTGCATGCTATGACAGCAGATACCTAGTGTCGAGTAAGCATCAAGTTGATACTTGGGAAGTTATATTTTGCTGAAAATACTTTTGAAAATGATCGCATGTGAAATAATCCATATTTTGTTTTGTTTTCGTAAAATTCCTACTGTAAATATGATCCAGTTGCCAATACCTCCAGACAAGACTATAAGAAATCCGCATTGGATTTGCCATCCTTTTTATGTGGCTACAATATGCTTCACTGAAATGTCTGCTCATAAAACTATACAGGGAAAAATAGGGATCGCACAGCTTGTGAAAAAAATGATATTGACCGTTTGAATCACAACTGTGTAAGGTGTTGTAGTTGGTGACTATACGTGTTATACCTGTGTTAGCTGTTGTAGTTGGTGACTATACGTGTTAAACATGTGTAGGGTGTTGTAGTTGGTGACTATACGTGTTAAACCTGTGTTAGGTGTTGTAGTTGGTGACTATACGTGTTAAACCTGTGTAAGGTATTATAGTTGGTGACTATACGTGTTAAACCTGTGTTAGGTGTTATAGTTGGTGACTATACGTGTTATACCTGTGTTAGGTGTTATAGTTGGTGACTATACGTGTTATACCTGTGTAAGGTGTTGTAGTTGGTGACCATACGTGTTATACCTGTGTTAGGTGTTGTAGTTGGTGACTATACGTGTTAAACCTGTGTTAGGTGTTGCAGTTGGTGACTGTACGTGTTATACCTGTGTTAGGTGTTGTAGTTGGTGACCATACGTGTTATATCTGTGTTAGGTGTTGTAGTTGGTGACTATACGTGTTAAACTTGTGTTAGGTGTTATAGTTGGTGACTATACGTGTTATACCTGTGTTAGGTGTTATAGTTGGTGATTATACGTGTTAAACCTGTGTTAGGTGTTGTAGTTGGTGACTATACGTGTTATATCTGTGTTAGGTGTTGTAGTTGGTGACCATACGTGTTATATCTGTGTTAGGTGTTGTAGTTGGTGACCATACGCGTTTTACCTGTGTTAGGTGTTGCAGTTGGTGACTATACGTGTTATACCTGTGTAAGGTGTTGTAGTTGGTGACCATACGTGTTATACCTGTGTTAGGTGTTGTAGTTGTTGGCTATACGTGTTATACCTGTGTTAGGTGTCGCAGTTGTTGGCTATACGTGTCAATCCTGTTGGAGGAGATGTTCTTCTTGACGGGACGTTTCATAACTGTATCAGGAGATATAGATCTTGACTGTACGTGCCAATCCTGTGTCAGGAGATATTGACTCTTGACTGTACGTATCAATCCTGTGTCAGGAAATGTAGCTATTGAATGTACGAGTCAGTTCTGTGTCGGGAATGTTGCTGTTTGAACTCTTGACTGTGCGTGTGAATCCTGTGTCAGGAGATGTTGGTCTTGACTGTACGTGTCGATTCTGTATCAGGAGATATTGCCCTTAACTGTACTAGTCAGTCTCGTATCAGCAGATGTAGCTCTTTATTGTGCGTATGAATCCTGTGTCGGGAGATGTAGCTCTTTACTATACCTGTCGATTCTGTGTCAGGAAATATTGCCCTTGACTGTACGTGTCAATCCTGTATCGTGAGATGTGTAGCTCTTGATGGTATCTGTCAATCCTGTATAAAGGGATGTGGATCTTGACTAGATCTGACCCGTGAAGGTCTCGGGGTAAAAAAAGCCTTCAGCAACCCATGCTTGCCATAAAAGGCGACTATGCTTGGCGACTAACGGGCTCGGGTGGTCAGACTCGCTGACTTGGTTGACACATGCCATCAGCTCCCAATTGCGCAGATCGACGCTCATGTTGTTGGTCACTGGATTGTCTGGTAAAGACTCGATTATTTTCAGACCGCCGCCATATGGCTGGAATATTGCTGAGTGTGGCGTAAAACTAAACTCACTCACTTGACTGTATTTGTCGAACCTCTGTCAGATGTAGCTCTTGACTGTACGGGCACAGCACCAACAATCTCAGCCCTTTTATAACTGTGTGAGGTGTGTAGCTCTTGACTACGTGTCAATCCTGTGTCAGGAGATGCAGCCCGTGACTGTACGTGTGAATCCTATGTCAGGATATGTTGCTCTTTACTGTACGTGTCGATTCTGTATCAGGAGATATTGCCCTTTACTGTACGTGCCAATCCTGAGGAGATGTAGCTCTTGACTGTATCTGTCAAACCTCTGACAGAAGTAGCTCCTGACTGTACGGGCACAGGACCAACAATGTCAGCCGTGTCATAACTGCGTTATGAGTGTACTTCTTGGCTACATGTGAATCCTGTGTCAGGAGGTGTACCTCGTGACTGTACGTGTGAATCCTGTATCAAGAGATGTAGCTCTTGGCTGTATCTGTCAACCCTCCGTCAGGACATGTTGCTCTTGACTGTATCTGTCAACCCTCCGTCAGGACATATAGCTCTTGACTGTATCTGTCAACCCTCCGTCAGGACGTGTAGCTCTTGACTGTATCTGTCAACCCTCCGTCAGGACGTGTAGCTCTTGAATGTACGGGCACAGCACCAACAATCTCAGCATCTCATAACTGTGTTAGGCGTGTAGTTGTTGACTGTGCATGTCAATACTGTGTCATGTGATATAGTTGTTGACTGTTCGTGTCTGGATTTGTATAAAATTGTGTAGCAAGAGACTTCACTTGCCGGTGTTGTTTGAACTGATCTTGTTGTTGACCGAACGAGTCAAACCTGTTTGTCCAGGCAAAATTGTTAGTTCAACGTGTTAGTGCTGTGAAAAGCTGAACGAATCACTATTGTTTGAACGTGTCAAGGTGACGAAACGCTTGAGTGGGGTGTGATTGTTGCAGTTGTTGACGAACGAGTCATTATTGTTTGAAACTGTATAGTTGACGGAACAAGTCACTGTGGTAACGAGCGCACCAGCTGTTGACTGAACGACTCAGTGTGGTATGATTGCTGTAGTTGACTGAGCGAATTGTTAAATTATTTTTCTTTACTTGTGTATTGACAGAACGGGTCAGCGTGGCAGTGAGTGCTGTAGTTCTTGACTGCACGATTAAGTGCTGCATCAGGTGACTTTCTTCGCAATAAAGCACTCACTGTGCGAGCACATTAATTTTAGTTTCATATACATTCATTATTAAAGGCGGCAAGCGCATCCTGTGAATTAGAGGGATGGCTAAACACATGGATTTAGTTGTGAAATAAGTAAATAAAATTCAAGTTGTCAATGTCAACTCCATCGCTTCTTTCCTGGGACAACAGTTAATAGACGGCCACAGATAGAAGAGAATTAATATCTTTCAGACAACTCTGAACCACGCTGACTGGTCCTGTCCGTTGACGTCAGTTTGAACTACCAAACAGGCGTGCAAACCCTGAACAATAATATGTCCGTACCTACTTCGATCTCTTCTTCCGAAGTTGCATACACAGGGGAGAGAAAACACTGGCGACACACTTCCTTTTCAAGTTAAGTGTTCTCAGTAATGATTGATTACAGCAGGAGGTGTGTGTGTGTGTGTTCAGTTGAAATTCATTTCACGCTCAACTAACAAGCAGAACAATTTAGTTACACCTGTCGCCTCGTTTTTCATGACAGAAAGTTGTGACACCATGATGTCAAATTTATATCAATCCATGGTTTGAAGGTCTGTTTACTTGTCTGGGTGAATTAACAACCGTTACCACAAATAGTTTTACAATTACACTGGAAGTTGTCAGACGTTAGTTGATAAGACTTGATTGGAAAATAGCTCAAAAGTATTTACGGACGAAACTGACACAGAACGGGAATTTGAATGGAGCTTTTCATAATTATAGTGACTGGTCACAACATTTCAACCCAATCAGTTTCTCTTTTCGATTAATTTAAACTATAAGCTAGGTGAAACGACCCGAATCTACAATGATTAACAGCTTCTCCAGTTGTCACGCGTGTGTTTAGTTTGATTGATCAGAATACTAAGCAGTTAGCTGATAATTCTATGTAACTGAACCTAGAGGCCTAACTAACCAAAGTAGAGCATCCCTTGGTAATAGCCTCTTAACGTTGATTCTCGGGATGTCTGTTTGACATTTCTTCCATGGTACATAAAGGGAAACGTCTAAAAGTGAATGAGTACCAAGCAATAGGGTTTGCTATTTTCACCCAGGAGTCCAAATGAGATATAATGGCGACAAGACCCTTTCCACAGCCAGAAGCAGTCTGTGCTCAAGGTACTGTATGAATGATGAATGTATCCTGTCACTACGCTGGCACTGGCAACAAACACATGCAGCGTTTAGTCAATTGTGGAGTTGTAAAACACGGGAACATATGGCAAAAGCATAAAAAGGAATTGCATTCGACTATATTTATTTCGCAGATGTGACAAATTGGAAATGTTATCCATTTATATATAAATACAAACTTAATCTTTCACTGGTTACTGTATCGTATAAAACAGCTAACGAGAAGCGGTATTTTTGACAAAGGATGAAAACGACCATCATACAAATTAGAGAGTAACATACGAGCGGCAAGTCATTAGGGTTTATATGTAGCGAGAGAATGAAAGCTCCGAGCTATAATTCAAGGGGTAAGAGCATCCGTAATTACTCGGTGCCTGTAATTTCATACGCAATTAGTATATTTACCAGAGGAGTCATAGGCTCCCATGCTGAATAATTGAAAACATTGCACAGTGACTAATGGTAATATTCCCAAGATATTCATGTCAAGCTAGAACTTCTGTGGTAATATACACGAGTGAAAAACATAAGAGTTTATGTCTCTAATCTTTGATTAGGAGAGGGCAACAGCTACGTGGGTCAACGCTATCTTTATTTAAGAACTAAGATACTTATAAGATATGACATCGATCTTCGATTATGAGATACAGAACTGTACAGAACTGGCAAAGTTGGTTATGAGAGGGATGTTTCAAGACCTACAAAAAACTAAAAACTAAGAAAACCAAAAACCTAAAAGTAATACAATAAGCAACAAAATATATAAAATAACCCAAAAAGCTAAAAGCAACAACAACGCAAGCACACGAGTTCGTAAATATTTTGAAAATTGTTCTGATTTTGGCTTAGAAATACAATATTATGTACGTGTTGCCAAACTTCTGGAAATGTCAGATGTCTGGCCAGTCTGGCTGACGGGTCCCATAAGATCTGATTGTGGTCTGTTATGTTCATCAGAAAGTTCTTACACAAAACACCAATACGCTTCGATTTCTTTCCACACGTTTGTTCTGGTTCCGTTGTTGATGGTCCTGTAGTAACAAACAAATACAATTGTAAAGGAGCCCCAGGGAAACCAGAGATTCAGTCGAACTCTAGACATCCTTTATTTAGGGTTGTAGTATGGGACTGGGCATGAGGGGAAATAATGTGGTTCAGGGACTGTGAGACTGACCACAATGTCCACAAACACCTGCTGCCACCACTGTTTGATAGTGACACATACAATGCCGACTAGTTCATCATCAGGGTTTGCTTAACATCTCACTCGGCGGCACATGAAGGTCCAGGGTAGAATCGCCCTTCAGCAACCAATGCTTGCAAGAAAAGGAAATTCTGCTTGTCGTAAGAGGTGACTAACGGGATCGGATGGTCAGGCTTGCTGACTTGGTTGACACATGTCACGGGTTCCAGTTGCGCAGATCGATGCTCATGCTGTTGATCACTGGATTGTCTGGTCCAGACTCGAGTACTTACAGACAGACGCCATATGGCTGAAATATTACTGAGTGCGCTTAAAACTAAACTCACTCTCACTAGGCAGCCTGCATGAGAGCGGTCTGCTAATAATCGTGTCGGGATCAGGCAACCCAGCCAGTTCGGGAAACACATGAACATCTTATAGTCTGAATTGTACAGTATAACCTACTTTTAGTAGAGATTTCGTATGGATTGATACATTGTTTGTCGCTTATCTCTTTGTAAGCATTGATAATAATGTCAACGAGTACAGTTTCTTTCAATAATCCATATGTGAACCATCCGGCTACTGCTACACATATTTAAAGGATTTCCATTTTCAAGTATAGCATGAAACTGTTCTAGACATTATACTGACGAATGCCCCCAAATGTATGATGACCGGAACAATATAAGTTTTATTAATGGGTTAAATTAAGTATACATTTTCAATCCTAGTTCTATCTGCAGAGAGTAATATTGATTTGCTTCACACCCAACAGAAGCATCTGTTTGAGTGAGTAAATGTGTGAGTTGGCTTTTACTGCGCTTTGGGGGAAATGTTGAATATTCCAGAATTGTGGTTTTATGTGCATCTCCATGAGGTGACAATTCTTATCCATAATTTACTGGAAGTTATTTAAAACGCAATTTGACATTTACACGTTCTTTACTCACATAGATGCAATAAATGTAACTGGCAGACATGTTTCAAGTGAACATGTGTGGATAATTTCTCCTGAAAAATGTCCAACAACAACAACAACAACAACAACAACATCAACAACAACAACGCAACAACGACATCAAACACAGGAGGGGTCACTAGCAGTCAATATCGTGTGCGTCCATCGTGTGCTGAAAGACATGCTCGCAGATTCTGGGACATTGAAAGACACAAATGTCTCAGGAACAGCTGTGGGGCCAGTCTGTGGTGATGCAGTAAGATTGGA
Source organism: Haliotis asinina (assembly GCF_037392515.1). Lineage (NCBI taxonomy): Eukaryota > Metazoa > Mollusca > Gastropoda > Lepetellida > Haliotidae > Haliotis > Haliotis asinina. The sequence goes on along the minus strand of NC_090294.1, from coordinate 7,955,360 downwards.
CCACGGTACGGGCGACGATACAGGATGCTGAATGCAGTAAGGCGTCTTCACACAGTTTGGGGCGCACATGTCCCAATTGTCCTCCCTGCCAAATCAGCAGCTATTTGGAACCGATTTGGAAAGTGCAAAACTCGGATATTGCGGTTTTGTCGAGCTGTCGTCACAGGTGGTGCCGGTGGCCGGAAAACGTTTGTCTGAGTCGGACATCGGATGGATGCATATTAAAGTGCCTAGCATTCATCACATCAAAAGCACCTGACCATACTGATAGCCGGATTCCTTTCGTCTTGTGACAATTGGATCTTCTCAAAGTGTCTGATCATGAGTTTCATAATTCTTCGTGCTTTTAAAGGGCCTTGGTACAGGTAATGCATGTGCACAAACTTGTTTCGTGAATATAGTTGTATTTTCGAAAAGTCTCACAGGTTCAGTTTTAGGTATCGAAGCTCATATGAAAGGAATGCTCCCGTGGAGGACACGGAATGGGCCAAAATATGCGCAATTTACCCATACACCCTGTCCTTTGCAGGAAAATGTGCAATAGAACGCGTGTAAGTTCCAGGACACAAAATAGCAATCACAGGGGCTTGAATTGCTGAAAGTAGTACGTCCTGGGTCCAACAAGCCTACATGGATATCCATATCCATATAAAAATAATTACTGAAATAAAGCCAGATAAATTCCCTTTCGAATAAATCCAAAATTATCAAAATCGGTGCGCTATGTACCAAGTAACTTCGCCAATAAAATGCCTACGAAAACCATCGGTATCGAGTGATCGAGTCCACCATGTTTGTCCTTCACCATCAATAGGCTTGCACCATAATGTATGTATGTATGTATGTATGTATGTATGTATGTGTGTGTGTGTGTGTGTGTGTGTGTGTGTGTGTGTGTGTTGGGGGTGGTGGGGTGCGTGCGTGCGTGCGTGCGTGCGTGCGTGCGTGCGTGCGTGTCTTCCGCTGGATATATTCTAACACTTCAGCAGACCTACTAGGACGTTTCTACCATCTGATTCAAGAGAGAGCATCCTGGCATACTCAAACAGCTCCTTGACATTGTTAGAATTGTATTAGCTTAATCTGTCGCGTCTTTTTCAGCCACATCAGACAGGGGAAGTAGGGCGACGGGGGTTGGGGAGATCCTCACCATGTCTGCCGGCAATTCGACCAAAGTGCCATGAACTCGTGTTGTGTCTGATTCTAATCATTGAGGTAGAAACGTGGAGACCACTTCCACATGTAATTCCCATATGGCATATTGTATGTTCACGTATTCAGGTGAATACTTAGCAACCCTTTGCAGACTAGATTAAGCTCACCTTTTCCCAAATTCAGGTATCCGGAATATTTGATTCATACTATATAAACACATGTTAGGTTCCTAATGGCAAATTAGGAACCGAACCACGCTTTATATGTGTTCATGTATATATTTCCATATTTTTTATGGAAATTGCTTTGACGTTTTAATTGTAATTCAGGGGACATATTCGAGAAACGGTAATTGCCATTTGTACGCATTGATATATTCAGAGGAGATCTTAGTCAGTTAATGCATACTCTTCCTATCTGACAACAGATGTCGATTGAATAGCTAAGCTTCAAATTTCCTGATCTGTCAACAAATCCGCTCTTTCGTCAATGCTCTGAACGTTCGAAGTATGTGTCACTTTGGGCTTCCGCATGTGATACAAAACAGTAAGTCTGTCTCACAGTCCCTGAACCACTTCCCTACTTCCAAGCCCTCTCTGCAGTGCTAACGCCTTTCAACAGGCTATTATCAATACATTCTCCATTGCTACATTAGCTGTTTTCATATAATGCTCAGTATTGTATCAGTACCCCTTTTGGACTGCCTTTGTAATTTCTTTGTTGAAATTTGTTGTATTGAATCTTAACAGGGGATAAGCATGTTCTGATCTTCCGCTAGCCTGGATCCAAAGTCTGTAAGGAATGCTGAGACCAGTAATGCTCAGTAATTCTACCCTTCAAGAGCAAATCTAGATCTAAGGATCCCAGGCTCTTCCTTATATTTTACAAATTATGATTTAAGCTACTTATGTTTACCTTTTTGTGGAAATCTATTCGTACAGCAGCAGGAACAACTTTCATTAAAGAGTAAGTGTCAGTGAAGTGTATAAAGAGGTGTGTACTCAATGTGCATGACTAAGGGGGTTAGATGGCTGACGTGTGCAGGCGATTTGATGCCTGACTGTTGAGAGTGTGCAGAATGAACTGAGACAGGTTAATGCCGAATATATATATATATTATATATATATATATATATATTTCATTGTTTGACACCGAAATTACGTACAGATTTGTTGTAACGAACGCTATTGTTTCAATTTGTTTCAACATGCAGTACTTATTCTAGGTAGCAAACTGAAACTACTGGTATAAACTACAAACTGATGAAGTCAGTTTGGGACAGTCTTCAACACGAGTAATTGAAGCTTCCCCGATGGTTTTGTAAAGCATTTCTAGTCGGTTCGGAACAGGAATAATCGAGGCTCATTCCTCGAGAAGTTTCTGAATGGAAAAAAACGTCTATTAGGCTGGCGGTACAAGAAGAGGTTGTTCGTTCTAGTTTGTATCAGGTCTTTTTGCATCCATCCCGAGTCATAATCCATCTTACAACACCGAATTCCTGTCACCTTTCAGCATCATTATTGAGACTGGCAACATGAACACATGTAAATGCATGTTACTCATGCGACCAGTTACGAAGTGTTCTAGACACTTAAAGGACTTAATGCATACCATTTTTTGATTGTAAACCTTAGGTTGTGAGTGTTTGAAGTTGGTTCACTGACGATATCTAATCTTGGGTAATCATGACTTCACAAATTAGTTCCGTACAAGAAGACATATTCTTTAATCGATTTGTCTCAGTTTGGAAATTGAGCAATGGGAAGATATACATTAGGAAATAATTATAATCTGGAGACGTCTCAAATGAGTAATCGGTATCCGCATGGTGTGTGGGCGGGTGCAGGATTCTGTGACATAAGGTGAAGGTCAGTGTAAGAAGATGTAGATCCAGTTACATTATAGCACCATCTGCTTCACGTTTGTGTCCGTAGAGGATGTAGTGGTGTTAGTTATCAGGCACTATATGTGTTGTTAGTTATCAGGTTCTATAATTGTTGTTTTCGTTCATTAATTACATTACAGATGCTTGTGTTTCGAGACATCTTCCAAGTCACTGCTACAGACGTTTAATAACTTCAGCGAGTGGATGGTGTGTGGACAACCATTACAAGTTGCTTCCTGTAACACGATATATCAGGCGACAGGTCGGCAGTCAGTGATATCGTTACCATCAGGTATTACAGCAGTAATCCTCAGTATGAGCCTGCGGCGGACCGTGTGTCCAGGAAGCATTGGCACCAGGACAATGACCGTAATTAATGAACTGCTGTATCCATGGGATCACAGGAGACCCTTATGAGAACAAAAAGTCGGTTCCAAATGCATTCCCGTGCTTCAAATACTCAATAACACCCGGAAATTGGCGAACACATGATGTTTATCTCCTAAGTGATGACAAAGTTAACAACAAACACAAACAAGCTTTTACGTATACCACATATGTCTATTTTTCTAAACCCGATGTTTACACGTTGTGTTTGATATTAATCATTGCATCAGTTAGCCTGACATGTAAAGATAATGAATCTTCATTCCCAAGCTGCACGCTAGGGGGCGCTGTTTGTGTTTTTACCCTGTTTACACATACATAGAAACAGCAGTCATACATGAAGCCATAGATGCCCACCTCAAGTGGACTGAACACAGTAAGATTAGTCAAAAGCATCAAAACTAAGCGTGTAACGTGAGAATTATTCACGAACTGACTGCTTGCATGTACATCCCTGCATACACAGCTATATACGTGCCGACTTCTGGCTTAGAGAACACAGTAAGAAATGTTTCTTCACCTCCCATGTGTTATGTGTTTTCATAAACTTTCATAAAGTGGTGACTTTGCAAAGTGTCAGAGTGGTCCACAAAGTACGTGATCTGTACTGAGAGAGTGAGTGAGTGAGTGAGTTTAGTTTTACGCCGCACTCAGCAATATTACAGCTATATGGCGGCGGTCTGTAAATAATCGAGTCTGGACCAGACAATCCACTGATCAACAACATGAGCATCGATCTGCGCAATTGGGAACCGATGACATGCGTCAACCAAGTCAGCGAGTCTGACCACCCGATCCCGTTAGTCGCCTCTTACGACAAGCTAAGTCGCCTTTTATGGCAAGCATGGGTTGCTGAAGGTCTATTCTACCCCGGGACCTTCACGGGTACGTGTACTGAGAGAGAGAGAGAGAGAGAGAGAGAGAGAGAGAGAGAGAGAGAGAGAGAGAGAGAGAGAGAGAGAGAGAGAGAGAGAGAGAGAGAGAGAGAGAGAGAGAGAGAGAGAGAGAGAGAGCAAATAGCATTGTGTATTCACGCTGGAGACCACGTGATAGAGAGACGCAGTGACGTGGTGAACATGGCACTATGCTTCACAGTGACAATATTTATTGAAATGCCTACTCAACCGCAGACTTGTTGGTGTAACGTCCTTGAGCCATGTAACATCGTAAGAGAATTGAATTTGTCTGCAGCAAAGGCGCATCTCTAGGTTGAATGTGTAATCTACTGATTACAAATGAAGTGATAATGAGATTCACAGGAACCTTAACTGATCACGGCGGCACTCAAGTGGACACGCACAACTGTGGAGAAGTCGTTACTAGGTTACTTGTTTCTTTGAAATTACATGTAGATTACAGCAAGCGGAAACGTATATCGTTTGGTGCTGAAGTTCTTGGCAATCAGCCTTTCGGTGGCGATTGATATTGCAAACATGGCCAGCCAATCCATCAGGCGTCTATGTTTGGAGCAGAATTGGTTGATGGAACCATTTCTAACTCTGAAAACATAAAGATGTTCATTTATTCTATGTGGACTTTGCATAGGATCCACTTCATCACTGGATGTTAATCCTCAGTACATTAATCTTTAGAAGGTTATATAAAGCACATTATTCACGACACTGTATAAAGGCATTTTCAATTTCTCATTCCATATGTAACATTCCTGTGACGCCTGCAATGTTGCGATGTGATCCAACTATTGTCATATTGCTATCCTCAGGTTGATGTAAACAAAGAAAATATAGCATACATGACGGCTTTAAACGTTTAAACGGAATGAATGTGTGAATAATTCCGTATGAAAACGATAATACCTGATTAACTTCAGAAATAATTGGCACACCCCCTTCTGAACAAAACTGTTAGGCCTACACCCGCGTGTCTGTTGTCTGTTGAGATGTTTTACGATGGTGTGTCAAAAGCAATAACGTGGAAAACTGAATTTGACAAACAATCATTTTACAAATAACATTTCACATTGCCTGGTTAGATCATATATAGATATGTTTGCGGTAGGATCCGCTGACATTTCTATGATCGTCAAAAATAGTGTATTGCTACATAACATTTTCACTACATACAGTGGTAGCTCGTTGATTGGTTGAATTAGCCATGGTGTGTTATCTATTATACAATAGTAAAAAAGCAAATACAGAAACTACTCAATGGACTGACCAGACTGTGTGTTTCAGTCAGGTTTCACCATGAAAAGCCATGCTTAGTCATTGGATACTTATGTTCTGCTATTCACAAGAAGGTGCCAAACACGAACCACGAAGCGCGATGTTGTCCCATGCTATGACCTTCACAACGAGCAGCCTATGTTATATTCGGTATGATGTTTTCTCAGTACATTAAGTACGCTCTCAAGAGTCAGACGTTTGGAACGTGACAGGGTAATACCATTAATGGGCCTCACAGCTTGCTACGCACATTATGTATTCTCCTCTTGTTGTATTAGACTTCAATATCTTTAACATTCCAAACATTTTTTCCGTCCCAAACACGTTTTACATATTATATACCCCCTCCTAAGATTCAATACAACAAATTTCAACAATGAAATTACAAAGGCAGTCCAAAAAGGCACTGATACAATACTGAGCATTATATGAAAACACCGAATGTAGCAACAGAGAATGTGTTGATAATATCCTGCTGGCTGCAAAGGCAGAAATTACAAAGGCAGCCCAAAGGATAGTGGGAGCATTGATACAATAGTGAGCATTATATGAAAACAGCCAATGTAGCAACAGAGAATGTATTGATAATATTAGTACACCCATAATAGACCTCACAGCTTGCAACATATATATTATGCATTTCTGTAAGCTCCATATGTTTGAGTGGAGTTGCTATGAGAAAAACCGTTGTTTCAACAATACTTTTTTTCTTGCAGAGATAAAATGAAGATGATGTTCAGAGCTTCCTGTCGACACGATTAATGAAGAATCTCAAGGAGGTTAACATTTCCATAAGACATTCCTCATACTCGCTGCCAATGTCAGTAGACGGGGCCTTAGTTTGGGGCGAGAAGGACATTGGCTACAACATGAGCATACCATCCTGGAACCTGACAGACAACCACCTTCACAATGACTCTGCATACATCGGCAACACGACAGCATCGGAGGAAAAGGAAATCCCGGAAATGCCATTATACATACTGGTGACGTCAACGCTACTATACGTCATCATTTTTCTCACTGGCACCGTCGGGAACAGCGTGGTTGCAGCCGTTGTTGGGCTACGCCAAGACATGCGTACATCCACCAATCTGTTCCTTGTCAATCTAGCAGTCGCGGACTTAATGGTGATTACTGTATGTATGCCCACAGCACTCGTGGATATATACGCTAAGGATATCTGGCATTTCGGGGCCACCATGTGTAAGTATATACACATCAACATTAACTGAAGACAACAGCATAGAATTTACGTAATACCGAGAAGTACTCCTGATATTAGCAATTGAAAAAAAAACATCAACCCAAAACAAAACAAATCACAAGGAACAAGCGAAAAAAAAAAAAAAAGAAAAGATAAAATTAAATTAAATAAAATAAGATAAAATAAAATAAAATAAAACAAAAACAACAAAAAAAACCCACCAAACAACAGTAAAACAACCTAAATGTATGACATAAAGTTGGCTTTCGCAACCTGACGTTTTAAGACTGTTTAAGACGTTTTAAAGATTCGGATGACGTATTAGTACATATATGGTACCTCAACTTTACAACTGACCCAACTGTATTTACTCTATTTATATCTACCTTACAAGTGACACAATTAAGATAAGTCAAATATGTACAGGCAGTAGCGGTTGTATGCACAAACGCAGACACACATACACACACGTATACACACACACACACACACATATGCACAAACATACACACACTACAATCTCTCTAGCTCCTGGGTCCCCCCCCCCCCCGACACACACACACACACACTTAATATTTATACAGATTACTTTTCATGCCTCAAGGTATTGATATAACAGTCTGTTAACATTAAGAGTGCTTTGTCCCCTTATTAAGAAAGCTTAACTACAACCCTGGTATCACTATGGTTAGTTTTGACATAATTGTTTGCTTTTGTAACGCAGCGCTGACTTTTCCAGAATTCCGTAGAATTTAGTATCAGAGGAAAATACAATATACGGACGCTAAGTGAACGTTATAAATCTCCTCAGCTTCTAGCATCAATGAAATGAGGCTTTTTCTAATTCTGACAAAATGCCACAATTAGGTACATAAACATATCGTCGAAAGTGACAGCAGGTGGTGAGAATGCAAGTGATCAATTTGAATAGCAAGGCAGACTTCTATTAGCCATCGATCAGCGTGGGAATGCGTGCTTTTGTGGGGCCAGTATAGGCTGTGGAATAGCTGACTGGGTCAGTGTGAATTGGTGGATGAGGGGGGAGGTGGGGGAGGTTTGCAGGGACTGTGGAGTATGGAGCGACGGATGGCAAATTATGGTAGATTGATTTTTTGACTGAATAACTATGATTTTTCACCGCAATATGTTTAGCAATATTCCAGTAATATCACGGAGGGGGACACCGACAATGAGCATAACACATTGTACCCATGTGAGAATCGAACCCAGGTCTGCGGCGTGACGAGCAGACGCTTTAACCACAACACTATCCCACCACCTTGATAGCTATGTCACATCATAATTCATTTGACACTACCGTGAGATGTTGTGAAGAAAACATGCATATGAACCTTGCACCAAGTTTCAAGAGTTAAAAATAAAAGCATGTGATGACCGGTATCGACAAAATATTGAACATTGTTGTACTTAATCATTTGTCACAAAGAATTCGAGTCCAGCTGTTTTGAAAAATCAACTAGGGAGAAATTAACCATCAGTATGTTACTAAATATTTTGGTCCCAATCACAAAACAACAGAAATATGTACTTGACATCGGCGTATCTGCCGCAAAAATGGGGCGATAAATTTATCATCTCATTCATGTAGGCTTCTTTTCCCAAGCAGAGTGTTTACTAAGTTATAGGTTCCAAGCAACAACCACGCGTTCGCCATCTATGAATTATTTGTGAATACATGTACCTGTGGCCAACGGGAACATTCTCTGCGATGACTAATTTAGACTGAAGAGAACTGAACAGATGCTTCGCACGGTAAGAAGCAAACACACACCATGTATATTCCATTCACACGTCCTTATATTTTTTTCCTGATATTTGCCTTGTGGTGTTTGATAATAAATTTGTTTAAAACAAATATCCTGTCCTTTCAGGCACTCTTGTTCCAATGTTAGAGAACTGCGCGGCCCATGCCTCCGTGCTAACAATGATGGTGATCGCCGGTGAGAGGTTCCAGGCCATCTGTCACCCACTCCGCATCAGGGACACCAAGATCTACTCAAAGTCTATGAAACTTTTCATTGTGATATTCATATGGTTCATCTCCTTGTTGTCAAGCATGCCTTTCATAGGGATCTCAATATACCGGGACTCAAGCTACTACGACGGGACTCCGATTAAGGTTTGCAGACAATCCATCGTCCTACCCTGGCAGAAAGGGTACATAGTGTGCCTATGCGTGGTGTTCTTTGCTCTGCCGTTTGTGGTACTGGGTATTCTGTATCTGGTCATAGCGCGGGCGCTGGTACGGGAGTTCCGTTTCAGTGACAAGCTGGATGAACAGAGATGCCACAGTAAGAACAAGGCCAGAAGGAGGGTTGTCATTATGTTAGTGATAATAACCCTTCTCTTTTTCTTCTTTCACCTTCCCTTCAGGACAGTAGGCATGTGGATGATCTTCGCCAATCCCGGCAAGATCAGAGCCCTGGGCTTTGAGGGGTTCTGGAATCTGTTATGCTTTGCCAGGATTATGTTCTATCTCAACAGCTGCACTAACCCCATTGTGTATAGTCTCATATCAACTAAGTTCAGACGGGCGTTCATCAGGACCTGCCTTGGTAAGAGACAAAGTGTGTCCAGGGAAAACACGTGTACCACGGCGGGCACACACATCTCCCTCAAAGTAATGCACAAGTGACTATCTGCCGTATGAGGCCTTACGTTTTACAAGGCAAAAACTGCTTCCATCTGATGGCAAGGCAAAAACTGCTTCCATCTGATGATGGGAAGGACTGACAACAAAACCATGTTCGTACTCTACTTCGAACTAGTATCCCGTTTGTGGAGACTTTGCTGCAAGACTGTGGAAATACACATACAGAATAATTTTGTTACGTTTTAACTTCTGGGCAGATCTCCGTACACTGTGGTGACTTTTGCAGCGTGACAGTGCAGTACTTTTATAATGAGTTGCTGCGGGACAGGCAATACAAACATCATTGTGACGTCACATATGTCAGCACATTATGACGATATTTGCAGCGGGACAGTGCGCAATACACTTCTGAAGTGTTTTTGCTGCATGACAGTGCAAATACAAAAATATCATTCATAAGATTGAACTGTGATCAACAGATAATGGCGCCTTTTGCTGTGGGACAGTTCAATATTCTTGAGACGATATCACCTACTGGGTTTAAACAAACTTACAGTATGTTAAGATTCCTTCACTGAGTCGTACTTTGTGACATTCTGCTATATTCGGGACGGAACGTTATTAAAAGTAACTATTTCCTGTGTGCTTGTATCGCTTTCCATAGCATCAGATACTGACTGCTCAAATATTGGTGATTGTGTAAATAAAGTTATTTATTCACAGTGTTCATGTGTATCTTGGATTGATGGTGACAAAATTGGTGTGCACTCATACCAAGGAAATTACAGAAATTACAGGGCCTGGACAACGGCTCATTTTCAGATAGTTGTCAACGTCGGCCCATTGTGTTCCCTTAAACTGTCAGTGGTGTATCAAATACTTAAATTTGTCAATGCGAGAGCATTGTCATTACAATAGCCGAGACTGTAAGTTGGATACTTACATAGGATACTATTGGTACAATGTCAGAGACTATATTGATCAAACTGACGTCATTGAAGTGTCCCATATTGTACAATATTAGTACAACATCACAAATAGTACAATATTTGTAAAGTTTTTACTATGAAATATACTCCTTTACCAACCCTTCTACCCCAGTTCTGTCCATCAATTATGAGATGGCTGTGTCACAAAACAAATCTCACTTTTAACTGAAATACAAATAAGATGTTTTAAACGAAATAATGCCCCACAATTTAAACTGAGATATCAGAAGAACACATATTTCATTCTTTTAAATTACAAGCCAGAGTGTTTCTTCAGGGGCATGACCTGTAATTATGCATAACATAACCCGTCACCTCAATATTAAAAAAATTTAAATGGATATCAAGCCACTACGATATCATCTTGCAAGTCACGGTCCTGTGATAAAAGTTTCATGAAGAAGTGTAGTTGCAAATGGAAACCTTGGTGTTTAGCTTGATTTTGTCGTGGGAACATTAGTTGCACGATTGTATTATTAAAGAAACAGCTCTTAATGAGAATCAATCTTATCAGGCAATGCAATCAAAAGTTTCAAATTGAACAAATAAAACACCATGGGAATGAGTTCACATAGAGCTTAAAAGCTGTAATCTCGTCTCCATTCTGAAATAGTCTTGTGAAGAATTACTTTGACTTCAGGTTAACGTTTCTGCACTGGGAAGACCTTTTGAGGACAACTTTATAGTATATTTGCAATTGGATGAGTGGCACCATCGTTCAGTTAAGATTCCTATCACATTTCCCAGCGATACCTCACCTCAGGGATCAGCTATGAAGGTTGTTACCACACAGAAAGACACTTAGAGGATGATACTATCAATACTGCCTGATGCCAGAGTGACTGCATTACTTAAAGTAATGTCATATTCACCGGTGAGATATACATTGCCGACCAACAATAAGCGAAGCGGTAATCTAAATATAGCTTTTGCTGAGGTTTACATTTGTATGCATCTGAACGTTACATCGAATCACAAAAGACCTCAAGTATAAAGAACCACGTTAGCATGTGCGCAAGGAAGTCAAAGTGTAAGCCATTTAGAGGAACTCACAAGCACTTTTGCTGAACTGAGAACACGCCTATATATCACTCAATGTCATTGTCACAAATTGTCCCCAAGGAATCATTCAATTAAAAGACAGAACGGTTACTTGTAGGTGGGATAGAGTCAGTATAGTGCTTGCCCGAATGTTTGAGAAATCAGCTTGTCTCATTTGGCAAATTGTAATTTCTAGCCATGGCATAGGTAAGCTACGTCAAACGGATTGAGTAGCAGTGAGACTTTGGCGTGACAGACCTAACAAAACGACAAGATGGTCCCATTACATCACTCAGTAGACTCAAAACCTGTCACCACTAGATGCTGAAGGATACGTGTACACCAAGGTCCTCCTGTGCCCCAATGACATTACAGTATATTTACAGGCAAGTCAAGTTTTCTTTATATGGCAAACCTGTTTGAGAACAGTATGAAAGGGTCTGATGTTTTTATTAAAATTCGCAGAGGAGCTGTAGTATCATGTAAGTTGCTGCCCCGTGAGCAGGTACCGTGTAAGTTGGCCAGATGTGAGCTTGTAACATATAGGTTGATGTCATATAAGCAGGTACCATGTGGGTTAGTACTATTGAAGCTAGTACCATGTATATGTAGGTTGGACCATGCAAATTGATGTCAATTTATCTCCAGATCCTGATGCCATGTAAAGGTCCTTCTGTGATCTTTCCTTAGACTGTGGCTTTCACTAGCAATCACCACGCTGTCTTCATTAGAACGAAGGCTCTCGTATATGGCTCGTTGAGGAGTCAGGAATCTAACTTGCTTAATTTGCGCGAATTCACGAAACTCACCGCAAACAGTGGGAGCAATGATCTAATTTCATCCTTGTGTTTTTTGTCCCTAATCTTTGAACATTTTTGTCTAAGGTTTCTAATTGGACTGGACTTCGTGATGTTGGTTACTGGCTCTATTAGTCAATTTCAATTACTGCAAAAGTGCTGCCTAACCACATCTCAATCTCTCGTGACAAGACTGCTGATTCTTCAATGTTCCCTTAATTTCTTCTTGGCAAAGTTCATTGCGTTCCTCGGTTGACGTCGATGTTCTTGACGCGACCCGAAGTAGGTATGCTCAGACACTTATCAATCTTATCTCAAACATAATCTAAATAAATCTTCACATAAACCATAACTTCACCCACACCACCGCAACGCTAATGTCAGAGGGGTTAGTTTTCTTTTAACTTAACTGTAACTACAGTGACACATCAGTATCTATCCAGTCAATGAACTGACTACACGGTAAGTGGGTTAAAAGATCTATGTATTCTTAAAGGCGTAATATGTTGTGTGTAGATTGTGAGTCAGTATGGTTTTAAGCCGCTCTTAGCTATAAGGTCCCACAGAAATGGATTTTCCACATTGTACCCATGTCGAAAATGAACTTCAACCACTATACTACAATACCGCCCCATATCTAACACATTTGTCCGTGATACAGACCCGGGAAATAAATATGCCTGGCTTGCTGTCTGGAAATCTAGTAATGTTATATAAACTTGCACACAAGGATCATTTGCGGGGCTTCGGCGTGACCAGCAAACGCTTCAAGTGTGGAACGTCAGTGCAACGTAACACCCAGTCTTCTCTAATGGTGTAAATGAAAAAAACAAAACTGTAACATTTATTTGAATGGATCGTTGAAATCAGTGACGACACCACGTGGTCGCAAAGAGAGTAAGCCTGTCCTGCAGTATCCGCCATTCACAACACTTGTGTAAAATGGTTTGTTATGCTTGATGTTGCAGATCAGAACTAATGCCATGGCAGCCTGAAAACAAACCAGTATGCTACTCTACCATCCGTAACACAATAGAAACATGTATGGTGAGGTAAAGTACAAATTATGACACTTGATATTTACATTACTGGACTAGAAGTTAATCGTTCGCTGGTCTCGAGGGGAGCATGAGTTGATGTACTGTCTATGTTTGTACGAGTGGACAACGTATTACCGAACACCTCAATGTTAATTGTGAACTGTTTGAGTGAGGGAATTTGATTGTACGCCGCACTCAGCAATATTCCAGCCATACGGCGGCGGTCCGTAAATAATCGAGTCTGGACCAGATAATCCAGTGGCCAATAGCATGAGCATCGAACTGCGCAATGGGGAACCGGTGACATGTGTCAACCAAATCAGCGAGCCTGACCACTCAATCCCGTATGTCGCCTTTTACGACAAGCATAGTCGTCGTTTATGGCAAGTATGGGTTGCTGAAGGCTTATTCTACACCGGACCTTCACGGCTGACCTGTTCGAAGCATGGGTAACTTCAGCCACCTGTGCGAATCAGACGATTCGAATCTTGCCTCTTGCTGTTTTTCCCACAGGTATTGTCTTAGTAAAGTCACCAAGGTGTAATTCCCTTTCTTAATGTTCACAGAGATTAGACTTGAACGTTACGTCAAAATTTCTTTATTAGAATGCAAGGCAAATCTTTACGTAGCCATCGCTAGATTTTGCAGACGACAGAAGAAAAACAGATTATCTACCTTCCATCAATTGGCAGAAACATCGGTTGTTTGCGTGCATCATGCGTGATTCAATGTTAATCCGGATAAAGGAAGACCACGAAGTACCAATCGAGTTGACATTGATAGGGGGACACACCGAAAATAATAGAAAATATATATGTGAGAATTCAACGTAAAGAAAATTGTAAATAAGCACAAATATGTGTATCATGTAAGGATACAAGTCGGTACTGCATGTTTCACATGTAAACTGCCAACACCATCATGTATATAATGAAGGCAATGACTGAGCCGGTATTTACACGTACATGTTCTTAATACTTAAACTTAATAATCAAGGTAGTTTTCTGCCTTAAAAACTGAGAACAACGGTGTCTGGTTAAGGCTGGTGTGGTATCATTATAGAGAGCTGCACAAGAATGACACATCGAGAGCGTTACAGACTATTCGACGTTCACATTGACAGCTCTCCAAATGAGCTGAATGCATGGTCCACCACACAAACAATCCTGAAGGAAGATGGAAAATGAACTTCTTTCGTTACCATGGTAACGCTCAGTGGTTGTCAAGGGTATGGAATATGAAGCTTCTGGAACAAAGTCGACTGCGCTTTGAGGGAACCAGTTATTACTAAGTTTAGGCAATATGTCTGTTAACTAAACGACGTTTGTGGACAGAGCAAATTTTTACAATGTAAACTTTAAGGTTTCTAGACTGGATACGCGTGGTGAGGCAAATACTGCAACACGGCTCACAGATAAATGAAACATGGGGTGCTTTCTTTACTAACGCTGGCTTCAGGTACGTGGTAACTAAAGGTGACGAGTTGTTATGTGGCTCAGGTCGACTCGTCACGACACAGACCTAACTGTTGTATCGTGTGTGTGCTGGCTTCCCCTAGGCTGTAACATATGTCATAGTTGGGATCACACTTTCGTAAAGTACAAATTTTAGTACTTTTGGGTTGAGTCTCATCCGGGATTGGAACCCGCACCCTCAGGATCAGGAACCTAATCACCAGCACGCAAAGTCAGCCGCTTAACCCGCTCAGCCACCGCGACTTCCACAAAATGGAAGACGGACAACTGGAAGTCTAGACTGCGTATTTTGTGTAGCCCAATGTTGCTACCCCACTCCTAGCGACAATGACGAATTATTCAACACTCTCTAGTAGAAACTGTACACGAGATAAAGAGATGTTTCTATCTGGAGATTTCAGTGACAGAGTTACATGTTAGAATGATAACTACGAAAACTCCCACGGCAATACTTCTATCGACTCTCTGGTTAGTTTGGATACTGGATGAATGGGTTGATTAACAAAGCTTTACTTGTATCCAGAACGGCTCATTACCTGGCGACAATGTATTTACCGTTTTTGAGACTCACGGATGTAATATCAGCAAGTTTAAAGTGTCGATGATTTCATCTGTGGTAGTACCTACATTCGAGATCGATATCTGATCACTTTTCTGACGTAGAACAATCAGATTCTTGCATCACATTTTGCGAATACTGACGTGATAACTGGACATTAGTTTCGTGCCAAGGACTATCTGTATAAAGTTATACCAAGGACAGAAGGTTATATGTTTAAAAACTGGAAACAAATTCAATGGAGGAATCTCAGGAAAACATTAGCACTCCATACGGTGATTTTGTGCTCTGAGAACGTGATAAACAGAACAGAACACTTCAACAAACAAACAAACAAAAATCAAAATAAAATAAGAACGAAGTAGAAACACACACCTCCAAAAGCAGAAAAAAGAAAAGCGAAACAGAAAACATCCCCTTCTTTGTTTAGAAACTAGATTTTGAAAATGCAACGTAGCGTATGCCTATTTATCGACGGAAGACATTTGCCAGCCCAATTATTACAGAATTTAATTTTAACACAGCCTTGGTCTCCTTCTACATCACCTGAGTGGATAACGTTACCATAATTCATTTTATGGCACCAGATACAAGTTGGTTGTTTGATTTCAATTCCTCCTGAAAGCGAAAAGAAGACGTGTCCTTTTTTAATTGTTCCGGTGATAGATTGAATTTTGGGTCATCCAGTCATATTTTTACGGTTTATTGCGTTAATTTTGTTTTGCTTGCACTGGCGTTGCTTGTAAGTGAAGCATTGTAAATTTATATGGGACAGTAGGAGGAAGGTCGACCACTTCCACCAGATATATCCCTAATGACCTCCTTCTTCATCCACACAGAAAGGGTCTGTTTTGATCTTCTAGCTAGTTGTGACCTGTTATGCCTGCTTAATCAATATTTTGAAAAAAAGCACTATTGAATCGGAGGTTACTAGGACCTGTTATGGCGTTTCTGCCACAAGTTATATGAGTGGCCTCAGATAATAGTGTCGGGTGAGTGAGTGAGTGAGTGAGTTTTAAACCGTGTACTATTCCGTTGTCAGTGTGTCATCTTGATTGTGAAGGATAACCAGAAATGATTTAGGTTCCAGGTGTTTACCAAGTATTTGATAAAACCCAGCTGCATATGTATGGTGCTGACAAATATGGAAACATAATCGAAGGAACTGGCCATGGGATTCGGACAAACATTCATAGGTATTATGCCCAAGGGACTCCTCACAGCTTAGTTCGGCGTCATAGACAACAGTGCCCATCAAACAATACATGTTCATGTTTACTAATCTTATATCAGCTTACATACACAATTTGTAGCTGTCCCGGGTTTGTCCGTTAATTTTCATTGTAATATTCATTCACATTCAAATAAATGGAATTCTACAGACGCAAGGTCTATACTTCTTCCCATTTAAAAATATTATGTTTGTCCTATGAAAAGACATATTTATAATTACCAAAGGCCTGGTTTATAAACCTAATCACGATTGGTATGTAATATATTTCATTACATAATGTAAAGGAGGACGTGTTTCGTGCAAAGGAAGACATATTAGTCTAGATTAACAAGGTTTTGTGAATTCCAGCTTCGAAAGAATGGGTTGGCAACAAATAGACATGGCATTGTCAGTGGTACGTTATGAATAAGCACACAACCTACTGTAATTTAAGGTGACAAAACCTTGATCATAGACCCATGGGGAGTGGGTCGCAACACAAGCTGTCCACAACCGACTCGTTCAAGACTGGTAAACAGGTAGGCTTCTTTCACTGATATAGTTTCTCCTTAGATACATGACAGTGAAGTTGGCTCTTATGTTTCAAACATAAATATGAAAATAACTCAGAGTGAAAAGGATGAATTTAACTTTCCCTTCGTGGAATAAAACAAGAGCTCTAATGCATAATTTTGCACGTGTTTCCAATACGTCACATAAGTCCTATAACACACTTACTCGTTGTAATAATTTCTGTATTATCAATTTATTCCTGGACATTTGTGCAGTAAAACATGGCAAACAATTGTGACTGCCCTCCTCATTGACGTCACGTTCAACTGTTTAATGACGTCACAGACGACGAAATACAGAAACAATATATATTAATGGTTCCTTGGGAAAAGTGATATGTGCACATGGGATATATATGACACTGGTTATGTTTCACCACACGGGTAATTACGTCAATCACGGTCTTTCTTTGTGGATTTTAGAAGCGTCATTTGACTCTTGCCCAAACGTTGTTTAAACATGGTTATCACATTGAAAGGTCTTATTTACGTTTCAGTTTTTGTGCTTTTAATTAGCCGGGCATTTTCGTGTTTTTGTTTACTCCGTTTTGTTAATTTTATAAACATGCATTGAAATCACACTTCTTTATCTACCCCACCCTCAAAGTCAGACTCTTTGGTTAGTTGTACTATGGAAACTCATGACCCACATTGTTGAACACATAGCTGTGTAGTTTGTGGTCATGCGCATGACACAACAAAGCCAAACTGAGAAACGTTACCTTGGACATTTATAAATTGACTGTATTTCTTCAGTTGTTATTCAGGGGTTATTCATATCACAATTAGAGGGTGACGTGGGACAGTATATAACAGTTGTGTTGCTATGGTGAGGATGGTATCAGTAACCAAGAACAGCTAGTGGCATAGTTGCTATAGTTACAATAGGCTTTACCTTTCACGAACCCAGAAGCGATAGCTCCTACCATGTACCATCCTCGGGGTGTTTTGCTGTTGTGGAGTGATAGCATGGCTGTAATTAGGCAGTTGTTAAAATTTGTTTGTGCATTTTCTTCATCAACACATGTCATATATGTACAAGTGACTACAATAAAGGCTTTTTCATAGTAACCATGGATATTTTACTAAAATCATGTATTAATCACTACCAAATATTGACGATGTGTGCGTACACTGTCCCATCGGAGGAATTCGTCACAAACACATGCTAAGTCAAGTCAACGAAATCATTCCCTTGTACCCTTTACAAGCCTTTACAAGGGAGCATATCTTACTTAACATAACATTTCCCGTATTGTGACTTGTGAACATACCACAGTAGTCTAAGCAAGCTTAGTCTCAGTGTTATTCGATACACCACTGAGTAAACCTAGTAAACCCTAGTAGAAGGTCGCGTCAGGAAACCTTTTAGCGACCTATGACCGCCCAATCACCGACCGACAGTTAAACAGATTTAACCAATCAGACAACGGCTACTACTTATGGATCGGAGGGACTTACAAAATATACAGGTCACTGACACATTTCTCTCCACAAACACAAATCCGCATATAACACAGTTATTTGACTTGCAGTATATACGCTTTGAGGTTTCCGTTGAAATGGTTACCATTAGCTAATATTTGAGCAAGATGACATCCTTGAATAGTACCAAAAGCACTATTTTCAGAGACTGTTTACTCACCGTTGTCATGGTTGTAACGTGTGCCGTATGCATCACCCGGAAGCGAGCGTACGCTAAATTGCATTCGGAATCGTTCAAAAGGTATGTGCGAATGTCCACTTTCGCGATTAGGTAAGGTGTGTTCTGATTGGTCACTCTCAAAGGGTACCTGACGCGACCTTCTATAACGTTTTGTTAGCCTCAGTATTGGAGTTTTACTAAAAGTACTGAGGCTAAGTTTATAATAATTACTTAGACTGATACCACAGCAACATGTTGGCTGGCAAGATTTCCGCCACATATTTTATCGTTGAAATCTGCTTCTTTCAACACAATTCCCTATGTAAGCAAAGTACCTATTTCATGAAGAGTTTTGAATGATCGGAGGCCTATCTTTTTGTCCATATTATATTTCATGTTTGGTGTTACATAAAAGAAGTTGACAGTTGGATCATTTCCCATGACGAAACCCTTGTATTTTGACCTGGATTATCAAAGATCTCATGAGTGTCATTAAGCCCTACCAAAACACATTTAATTCCGATTTTAAGATTCAGAACAGGTATACTTTTAAAAAAAGTAGCGGAACTGTACTTTCAATGTACGATTGCATAAATGGGCCATACATGGGATTGAATCAACGTTGATACAAAAATAATGGATGTTTTGAGAATGCATCACCGCATGGATTTCATTCAAAGCAAAGTTGTTCGTTCAGTTATCCCCCTTGTTAGGACACAGGTGTATGACCTGATAATTCCAGGTTTACAATTTTCAGTCAGCAGTGTTTGATTTGATCCTGAAAACCCTGACCATGCACAGTTGCAAGAAAATTATCGGAGAAATGGTCTACAGTAATTTATCAACGTTAACTTGCCTGAAAAACGTCAAGATTCACAATGACGCCCCACGCACGTGTAGGAGGCTCCCACGTTGTGCACGTGCCATCCATGCATTGTGTTTGCGTGTGGTGATAACGTGAAATACTGCTGCATACACAAGATGAATGTCATTGTAACGTTCCTCAGTGGGTTTTCATTCTACCAGACTTCAGGTTCAGGTTCCCTTACTTTTTTTGAGAGTATAATTAATCACCACCTCCCTATAGACGTTGGCCGATGGGCAAATGTTCCTACAGAATATCGTCAGTGCACTTTTTGTAACTCTCATGCAGCGGGAGGTGAACTCCATTATCTGTTCAAATGCGATGCTTAAAATTTATTGCTGTATAGACAAACATATTTGTGTATTGAACCTATCTAGTAACAAGATCGGTAGGTCAGACTTGCTGACTTGACACATATCATCGTATACTAATTGCGTTGATCGATGCTCTTGTTGATCACTGGATTGCCAAGAACAGACTTGATTATTTACCCACAACCGCCATTTTGCTGTAATATCGGCCAAGTGCGACGTAAAACTAGACTCACTCACTCATTACTTGGGTATCATCGTAACGATAATGAGTAAGGACTTGGACCAAAAGTTACTAAAAAGGAATTAAATTCATCTCAGAAACCACACGTTTCGTTCAACAAGCAGCCAGTCAACGAAATATCTTCAGAAACAATATAACAGTATCGGGTAAATTAGACCATACCTACATGGCGTGTGAAGAAATGTAAGTTTCTTCAGATATCATATTATTCCTGTATGTGTTAAGCTCTTATTCCTACTTGTATTCGCAAGTGGAAATGTATACATGAATCAGTACGTTCATCATATAATTCACGTGTCCATTTTGCTATATAACTGCTTTCGTGTGTCACGATATCACTTCTTTTCGAGTTGGTGTATGATTAATTTCTTTGTATACACGGCGCCGACCGTTTCTATACATATGCCAAGCTGTTATTGTTGTTTGTGTATACATGTAGCAAGATCACATGTATATGCGCACGTCAAAAAGTCAGATAAATCAATTCTCCTTTCTCTTCATTGTCCACGTGCAGGTATGATCTTATTATGACACAAAGGACGGAGAAACAAATGTTCAGAAATAGTATTCAGATTACGCTTCTGATATATTGTACATGTGTATCACACAATGGGAAACTGAAGAACTAAACACAATGGGAAACTGAAGAACTAAAACCCCAACAAGGTGTTGCTAATACCTGTATTGTGTAGGCGTGTATGAGACGCTGGTAAATGATGAACAGTCAGTCCAAACAGCGTGTCGCCATTTAATCATCCTGTTTGTACATTGAAAGCCCTGTACAGAGAGGTGGATAATAGCCTGCGATATCATAATACGATGGTTGATTAAGGAAACCAATTGCAGGTACTGTGATGCATATTTTTAACAAAGTATATCTCCAGTAAACGCAGTCTATACGTCAATTGAAGGCAGTGGGAGAAGTGACATTATCGTGGTAAACATAAAATGAACAATATGGCGGTTCCGCCTTCTTTTGAAAGTCCGAACTCGACATCTTCACCTGATGTATTTGCATACTTTGAAAGTAACGACTGACCAGGTCCAAAGTCCAGTAATGCTGTAAAACACTGGGCAGTTCTAACAATGATGAACAATGTCGAAGAGGTACTGGCATTGATAAACAACACCGAGGCTATTCTCCCAATTATGAATATCAATGCGGTTCCAGCAATGATTGGTTGATCATGGGTTTACGTGGCTTTCAGGAATATTCCAGCAACATAAGGAGGGCGGGGACACCAGACGTGGGATTCACATATTGGAATGGAGCCCGGGTCTTCGGCCCTTCTGCCTATTGAGATGTGCCCAGGATTGGTGTAGCAAAATGTAGTATGCATTATCTCCGGTATGTTACTTAAGAAATAGTGCAAAAGTGAATGTTCCCTACACAGCTGTCAGTCATTTGGTCAGAAAATAATTGTAGCTTTTATTTCACCAGAAGGCTGCTTCTCAACTGCCTATATGTGGAGAGTTGTACCCGTCAAATCACGTGCGTTCCATGCCTGTGACATGTGACACTTTCATGTCACCATATGACTATGTCGGACGCACAGCATTTCCTGATGTTGTAATGTTGTTATTTCACTGGTTAGCACCCTCTCTACATATATTTTTTCTAGATCTATATCATTTCAATATGATATATCATTTATATATAACATCATAAACATAATAAAAATAACATAGTTTGTTAAGTTAGTGATATAGATGTAGGAAGAATGTATGTAGAGAGGGTGATTAATATGTCATTTTAGTGTTTCTTGCAGTGAATCTTACTGAAAAAGGTTTAGTAACGACCGACGTGTGCACATCACTGGTGCTTTCCGACACTTGCAACTTAAAAATAAAGGTTGTTTAATGTTTCACAGGTGTAGTATAAACCTATGCACATGATGTACAGAATTGTACTAGGATTTGGGCAGAGGTATGTCATGGGTATAGACGGGGCTTTTAGACGCTCAGTCAGTTATATTTTAAGTCATTTATGCGACAAACCCTCTGCTATATTCACGGATGATTAACACAAAAAGCCAAATATGTTTGACTGTTTGCAGCGAGAATCTCCGGTTTTAGCGATAGTGACGTTATGATATACGAAAGTATATTACCTAGGTTGAGAAGAAACGTACATGAAAAGATTTCCAATGTTTGGTAATGTGGCAAGCATACGTGTCATCTCATTGTGTCTGATTAGCGGGCAACTTATGTCTTACAAGGCTTCAGAAACATGTAGAAGTGGCCGGTAATGTCCGCAGTGTTGGGGCAGGAGGATGACAGGGGGTCCGTTGAGTACAAA
Organism: Haliotis asinina; assembly: GCF_037392515.1. NCBI lineage: Eukaryota > Metazoa > Mollusca > Gastropoda > Lepetellida > Haliotidae > Haliotis > Haliotis asinina. The sequence goes on along the minus strand of NC_090294.1, from coordinate 7,932,875 downwards.
AATGATTCCATTATAGCTAGCAACTGAATGTGTTGTGAAATGAAGGACGCCAAAATCTTATATCGCATGCCATCATAATGCTGTTCTGTGAGGTTACTATTCAAAATCACGTCATACCACAGATTGGTTGTAAAGACATGCATTTTCAATGAACGTCTATCAAGATATTCACTGGTGACACGGACAGTGTAAAATCAAATTTATTTCTGTCATGAAGGACGGCAGATATTTCACAACTTTTCGTGTCTGCTTAATTTTACGGCGTTCATTCCTGTTAGCAATACACAACATCGTCATCGACGTGAGAAACAACCTCGGCCACATTCGTGCAGCCAATTACGAAATCCCTTTCCCATGTTATTTGTTATTCTGTGTAAGCCAAGATAAAAATATTTGCTTCGGTAAAGGGTCAGGCCTCAACGCCCCAAAAATGGGACATTAATAATCAGTATTAGCTTAATCACTGTCCGAGAAAAAAAGGATTTAGGAGTTCTACGCAGTAGAAAAAACTTGACATGACGTGTTGCGACCGATGTGTGAACGCAGGAAAGTGAGCGACTTTCACTGCAATGACAATAGTACTGTAGCTGCAACAAGTCTAACTACTTCGGTGTCCTTTTTTATATATTGACACGTATAGCATTTTCGTTTCGCTGGTCTTTCGTTGTGAGGTCTTCTTGGCTAGGAAAGTGTTATCTCATAATATTCGTGATTAATATAAAATCGTAATAACGATGGTAATACTGATCACATAATGACCCACTCACCTATCTGACATGAATCCATCCACCATTCATCGATCGATCGGTTCATGTACCAAACGTCAGTCAGTTTGAAAATAAATGGCTTGAATTATATGTTCTTTCAGTATGGCTGCCAAAGTGACCATATTGAAAATCGAGTTATATGTTAGAGACAAACTGGAGCCTTGCGATCACTGTTATTAGGATTTAAGTTTAGTATATAAGCTTCGGCTTAACTATTCCGGCGGTTTCAAAGGGCATTGCCATAGCATAAATGTATTTTGAGAGCTTGTGTAAGTGTCAAATAAAGGTCGAATTTATGAATGGACAAAGTTGCAGATGCCACAAAACAATGTCCATACCTGCCCAATGCCACTACTAAATAGGCACACTGCTAAATACACACGAGTTGCCAAAGAATGTTTCAGTTTCAGTAGGTCGCACTGCAATGGACAAGTAAGTGACTGAACGCATGGTGAATATAAACTATCATCTATAAACTGAACATACATCTTGAGCCTCACTACGAGCTACACAAGTATTTCGTTACAAATAATTAAAGTAACTACAGTGATGGATTTTCAGTATGAATGATAACGTTTGAAAGACGCAATCTTGTCATTACGTCGAAAAGAAACACCGGTTTTTATAACATAGCTATATCTATCTGGTAAAGATGACTGTGCTGCATGCATGGTTTCCTTGGTAAGTGATTGCAAGTGTAAACGTTATACCTGCCTGGCCATCTAAAGCGAAATGCCGCTTCCGCAAGTATTGGTCTGAATGGAATGCTCTGAAACATTTCTATGGAACGTTTTGGTTTATCAAATTTAGCAAGCTAAAGGGGATAATTACATGTATATGTAAAAAGGAAAATGAACGGCTACTGAAACCCATACTATTTCAAAGTAATTCGAGTTGTATAAAAGTTGTGGAAAAATTGTGTTAGTGTAAATTTACTTGCCTAAAATGAACAGAGAGTGTGACTGTTTGGGTGGCAGCATTAGGTCGATAATCTTCAAAACATTTCTTTGAGTTAGCTGTATCCAAGTTTCAACTTTTAGAATAAATGTTTGACATGTTTGGTTTGTAAAGAGACCAACGTTTAAGCAGGAGGGTAAGATGGTGGTAGGCAAATACTATTCAATCAAGATGGGCACAGACTAGCTCAAATAAATGCAATTTGTACATTTTACATTTGATAATTGTATCAGTAGTTTCAAACATGTATACGGGTAGAATACCTGTCTACCTTAAACTGTAACCGTGGATAATTTGGGATAATACATGGTTTAGCCATGACAGGAATGTAAGCCTGTCCTCACATAACTCACATTAAACTGTTATCTCGATCTGCCTTCCTGTGTTTTACCTTGGTCGTAATGCAGTCCATCTCTGAAACACGTGTTACCAAAGCTTGAACAGCCGCGACAATGGTTCTGTTTGTATTTGCACAAGGCTGTAACTGCAATTGCCGCTACTATTTACAGTGCTTATAAATATTGATTAGAAGTGATCGTAACAACATACACGTCTTCCCAACAAAGAGTAAGTTTATTGACAAATGAACATTCTATGACTAACAGGTGTTTTGTCTATTAACATTGTACTTAAAGTATATTTAGTTTATTATGTGTACTTGTTGTGGCACAGATTAATATTAGTTTTTAATCTATAAATACAAAAGCCAATTACCTACTCTGAAAAAACACGACATGAATGAATTAAGTCACCTAAACGTAGCAGCTTGTACAAATATTACTGATGAGGTTTAGTGTGATGGCGGATCATGGGTCAGATACAGTCTTACACGTTTTGTACCTATAGCAAAATGAACAATGACACAACGAAGCACCTTACATTAAACAGAATCTTGCATGACGAATCGCCTAAGAAGCTCGACTACGAGTCCCCAGTTAATTTCAAAACGGAAGCACAGGCAGGATGGTATTCATGTTTTACAATGTCTAAATATGGACCTTCAGTGTCCTCAAGGGATTCAGGCTTTGAACTACAACCCGACTAGCTCAGAGTGGTTTCGTTCGCAGAACATCTGAATTCTTCTTGTAGTAATAAATCATCAATCAATAAAAGTCGCAAGATTATTAGTAATAATGCTAATTTGGGATGGGATGGGATGGGACGGGTAAGTTTAGATTTTACTTTGAAAGTGTTAGGACTTACGATACTTTAATCCATTTTGAAGATACAGTCGAAGATGCCAAATTATACTGCCATTGATAAGATGGCATTTATCAATTTACATAACATGTTTTTCACAATTATCCAATGTTTGTATTTCTTTTTGAAAAGCAAGAATTAAATGACAACTTGCAGTATAAAAAGATCCTTAATTGTTTTGACACTGGGATGGAAAAATCAATGGTGTTAAGTCGGACATACTTGACAGTGATTCTGTCATCATAATGGATGCAGAATGGATGATCTTGGCCAATGCTAACTTCCTCAAATCGGGATCCAAGTAGGTGTAACAACGCTGCAGTAGGCTAAATTGCTGCATATAGAAGTAGACTACACTGCTGTAGGATAAAGGTAGTAAGTGCTCTGTATGATCGGTAATGCTGGATTGGTGTTTGATTGAATAGGCTATTTTGCTCCATAACGAAGTGGGCTATATTTCCATATGGCGGAGTAGTCAATACTGCTGTATGAAGGAATAGTCTATACTACAGTAAGGCAGAGTAGGACACACTGTTATATAACATATTCATGGGTTATCCAGTCCCATTTTATAGTGCATGATGAAGCATGCTACAGCTCTGTACGTCGGAGTCAGCTTTATTACCCATGTGGTCAACGTATAGGTAACTGTATACTACGCGTTGGACTGTGCCGTAACGACTTGACCCGAGAATAATTAAGAGAATAAGATTAAAATAATATATTTACACTAAAATACGCCTGCCACACTAATGATTTCATTGGGTAATCGATGACTTCTCAGTTAGGTCACATTGTGACGAAAGTACTTTCTCGCACAGAACATATACGTGGATTCATTCCTTGTACAACTTTTAACGCTACTTAATTTACAGGCTTTAACGTTATGATTCGCGTTAACGTTCACGGCAAAAGTGTACTATACTACACTCTATAAATGGCAGTAGAGCGAACTGTATTTCATTTCTAACTTGCAAAATTGAATACTGTCTAAGCTTAATTACGATTAATCAAATGCAGAAAAGAAACAATGAAATGATGGTGTCAGGGCTAACTGTAGCACTGTTTCTGTTGATGTATCTGCCCGCTACATTCAGGCGCACGTTACCAGGGAAATACGATAAACGGTTTGATGACGATTTCCGTTGTATTTCAATATCTTCTCTAAGTTATTTTAGATATATCTGTGAATAACTTAAACCAAATGTAGCGACAGAGCGTCGTATTTCTATTACCAACGAAACTTTAGATCGGTACATCCAGATAAAGCTGATTACCCACGTCACATTCCATTGATGCGTTGTAGGAATGTTAACATTGCGAACGTTGCCGTGTCGCTGTTTAATTGTGAGTCGTAATGACACATTAGATCCGTCGAAAAACATGACCTTTCTGTGATTTCTGCCCTTAATTTTGTTCGGTCACATCCCATAAGAAGGACACTCGTTTCGTATAATTCGTACGTAATAAGACCAAGTGTAGTATTCCATACCGTACGTACTGTTATAGGGCGGAGTGTCTGGCTATATAGGTGTTTGATGCAGAAGGCGATACTGTTATGTTACAAAGTGACGGAGTAGCCTATAGTGCTGTTTGATGGGATAGACTTTACCGCTGTGTAACGAGGCTGGATATATGTACACAGAAGCAGTATTACAGACATAGAGATGTATAATGGACCATGGTACGCATTTTACAGGATAGTGTATGTATATTCAGCTGAACGTACAAAACATTTGCCGAGACAAAAGGTATAGGAAATCTCCACAGAACCAGCAAAATATAACACAGACAGTCCATAGTAGATTTATTTAGAAAGATTCTACATAGTTGCATGTTAAGAATCTACATGAGCTGGAAAACAGCTCTTGAGGTCTGTCTATTTTTTTCTTGTCGCAAGAGAGAATCGGTCGCCCGGAGCAGAGCAATCACAAAACCTTAGCGAGATTTAGTTTTCTTATGGAAACAAATACTGGAAGAAGATGAATCTGACCAGTGGTCTTTAGTTTGTAGAAAAGGCCTCCTACATGAGGCTGCCTCGGATGAAAACGGTTCCTTTTTTCTTACTGTACCATGTGAGAGTGACCTGCACAAGTTATTGGAATTGACGTTAAGTAAAATTCCTGTACTTACTGAACTTAGCTTCAAAGCACATAAGTCATGATATAGTCAAGGTCACTAACTCAGCATCAGCGTACAAAATTTGAACCAACACAAATAACGCAGTCTTATAATTTTCACAAACAGAAGCGGCCAAAGCCTTCACGACACCACGACGCCACGTGTTTTCAAAACCAGAAGTTTTTGGATACAATGATCTTTTCAAAAGGGGACAGCGTTCAACCTATATTGATGACCATCACAGAAAGTAGGGTATAACGACCCTACGAACACTCTAAGTGTCGTTGATAAACTACCAACATCATAAATGCAGAGACTGTAATAATGCCTTCAGCACGTCAACGTTATGGTCTGCTATCATTAGAGGTGTTGATCGGACTAAATGCCCCCCGTGTGCCAATATTCACCACAAACCACGGTCTAAGTGATAGGTATAACACGGACACATACATACATATAAAAGCAAAGTGAGACCTAAAAGGGTTTAATGCGAAATATTATATAGAAACAACGTTACTGATATACCAACGTAACGAGTATGACATATTATATATTTAAATTTTACCAAACAAGTATGGTGAACATGTATATTATTTGAAAATGTACGCCAGAAACATGGTATCCAGGAACTAACAGGTGGTGGTGGAGCGTTGGGCATTCTGTGTAGAGACTCAATACTGCGTGTGAAAATAAACTTCACGTCCAAAAGAAACTCTACAACTTTCAAACGTGAAAATTGTGAAATTTGGAAAACGACCAGAACCGAAACTTATTGCGAAACGTATAGCCCAAACGCAACACTATTGTATGCAGAGTATGGTTAGCTTGCACGGCATGATTCTTTTAAAAAGGTTCCGGAAAGGTCAAAAGCGTGTGAGGTAGCTGCAGTCACAAACGCAAGTGCACTAAGGGTATAAAAGTGATCCCGAAAGCATGTCAGACAGCCACTGACGACACTGTGTATAAAAACCACCGTAGACATGCCAACGTGAGCGAGCCCTGGGGATGATACAGATGGGAGCCACCCATGCCCACGTTGCAAGAACACTTGGTAGTCACCCCGTTAATGAAACGTTACAGACAGACGGGGCAGAAATCGAAGCGATCAAGGACAAAATGTTGACTAAAACATATTTCACGTGAGTAATTATTGCGTTGGAAATCTGAGAGCACAACCTAGTGAGGAAATGGGAGTGTACTTTTGATTGTGGCCATATTTTATTTTGACATGAAAAATACTTTTTAAACCGAAGCTCGCATATATGAATACTGATCACATTCTCTACGCTGCGCAACCCCACTTTCGTTACACTTTGCCTGTGAGCCGACAGACCGGGGACAGCTGCTGATGGCACACCATCGTCTTCACAGATTGAGATGGGGACGACGTGTCCGACGTTGGCAACGACGCCACTGGCAGAGCATCATTTTCACTGACGAAGGTCGTTTCTGCATGAAGTTAACGTGTTTGTCGCAGAAGAGGTGAACGAACAGCAGCTTGTCGTGTTCAGGTGGTGGTTTCTTAAGGTGAAGGTGGTATCATGGTTTGGGGAGGGATCCTGGGACAAGAAAGGGCGCCATTGGTTATCAATGTACATTGACCATACACCGGTCTTGTGTAGTTTTTATTCTAGACCGATTTCATTATCTTGTAAAGTTTCTTTAGGACGTGAGTCTTTCCTATATAACTGAAAAGCAATTTAAGACCAGTATGTTCGTTGTAACTGTTTTGTGAATAATGTCGTTTGACAACATTTCCGTAATGACCTTTTAACCGCTAGTATATTTTTAAAGTGGCTATATCTGAGATATACGCTCCATTAACGTTTGATTTCTTGCAGATATTGCACGCGCGAAACACACAACGTCACAGGTGAGACTGTGGGCCGTCGTTGTTCTTGTAATAATCTTTAATCAGTACATACTGGACGGACTTAGATTAGTTTCTCATATTAATCAGCGTATGCCACCGTATTTAGACGGGATATGTCCATATCTATATCAACGTTAATGACATAGGTCCTGGGAGAACCGACGAGGTAATTTGTAAAACCGGTTCAGGTATCTTTTGCGCGAGATGAAAATAGATATTCACGAAGCCATAAATTGAGAATGGCATCTGATAGAGGTTATCGCGCGAGGGTCCGACCCATGCTGACCTGTCCCATAAGTGATTTACTTATTCCTGTTAGCAAAGTCAAAGTCCTTCACGAATCACGGTTGGGATATTTTATGTTGCAATTATATTAACTGTTAGTTTATGACTGAGGTTGGGACGACATTACAACGAAGTGAAGTAACATGCTGTCCTGATTTAGAGTAGTTTAATTCACCTCATCGCCTATAAATCACGATGCTCTGTAGCAAAAAGAACGTCAAAGTCTCACAGGTCCCCTCAAACACCGACACTTAGCACCATGCTCCCCTTACATCAAACTCTTCGTAACGTTTATTGACAAACTATTGCCCAGTTGAAGAAATATAGTACAGATCCAGGAAACGTGTTTCCAGTAAATATAGTTTATGACTGGCTCAACCTATAAACTCCTTGCTCTGTGGTCCATTACAAGGCATGAAACTATCAATCTTACTCGTATCTGTGTTAGCACATCTGGAAAAGCGAGTGTTGGTACGTCTTAAACCCTGACGCGATTTCTATCATTCCAGAGGGATATGGAAACAAAAGACCATACATACGTACATAGGCACCCGTGCACGCACACACGCACATCACTCGATGCTTGAGTACAGTGACAGACAGATCTAGTCATAAGATACTTGGACAAGTATGCACCCGGACACCCTTTGGGCTCCTGGTGGTAGAGTTGTTATACAATTGTCTTTGTGAGTTCACAGTATGCAGTACACCTCTGAAACTATGTTCGTTACGTCTGTCGGCGTGCTTTCCAACGCTGGACGTGTCCATGAGACAATTCGTGACACTAAATGATAGTAGTTTCCACCTCAAGTTTCTAATCTTCAGTTTTAAAAAGGTTATATTACTCTATAGTAACTGCTAGAAACAAGGAAAATATTAACACATCTGAAAATAACTTTAGTTTTACCATAATAGTTAGCTGGAAAGTGTTGCTTACTAAAATGACATAAAAACAGGAAGTTTGTATTTGCCGTAAGGTCCCTCATGAAGACTGCAGCCAAGTGCATGCAGTATCTAACGAAATATTCTCTTTCCACTTGACTGTGTCATTTTACCTATTTCACTGTAAGGCTCTGAAGTTTGGAAAACTGAAAATGTCTGATAGTATATGTAAACCTAGAATTGGTAAAATTAGTTGCTGGTTTGAAAATATCTGCACCCATTTACATGGTGTGCGGCGAACTAGGAGGAGAGCCTTAAGTGTGAAAGAAATAAACAAGAAGAAAACAGAATAGAATACTCACAGATCTTATTTTCTACATACGGAAGCTTCATAATTACAAGCACGAAAGGATTCCACCATGCATATCTCAAAGAAATGCCATGGTTTGGAAGCCGTCTTCTGTTGTTTGACTCTAAAGCATACCATTACACGTTGAAACCTAGTCACGATATGGCTGAAATATTGTCGATGTGACGTTAAATATGAACTCACTCACTCACTCGTTGAGACTGGCCGATGGAATGATGCTCCCATAGATGTTTACATCACTTTGTAATTCTGCAACAGTTGCTCACGGGGTCAGTTGCGTATTACTTTGTGAACTGTTGCCGTTAAAAGATTTGAAAGTCTGATAACAACTATTCAGTTACAGGAACTGATATTCCTGAGTAAATGTACATCGACTTTATTTAATTCCTTGAAAACTAAACACGAATATACACAACCGCTCTGACAAATACATATACTGAACTGCAAAAGACACTCAATTTTCGAAAAATTGAAATCTCATTGAAGTAAGTGTTCATGTCTGTGTCCTCTATTTAAAATCTTGACCGAAAGCCAGAGTTGGATTTCTTTTGTTGTTCAGTATATTATCTGTTTGCTCTCTGCTTTGTTCTTGCACCAACGTTGGTGATTCATCAATTGATATTTTTCATAGAATTCGATGCCACTGCCTGATACACCGTAAGTCTTTATTTCCTTCCTGTAGAAACTGGAAGATACTGTCTTAAATGTATACTCAGTCTTGAAATCCCTCCTAAAAGCTACAACTAGTTGTGTGGTAAAAACAGTGGAATCTCATAATGCGACGTCCGAGTATTGTAACTGAATCAGGAAGTCCCTTCAATGATTAGACAAGGGCAGGGATTAACTCCTCCTCTTCCAGAGACAGGATCGATATCTCGGGATTAAGTCTTGGCAGGGACGCCAGGGATCGTGAATATCAGAAATTTTTGACTATTGTCTGTTAGTAGTATTCTTACTAAACATCATGTTCCAAATACCACAACAATGCTATGAGGTTGCATTCCTCGTGTCTGTTGTCATTTCACACTTTTCTTAACATCTGACATCACTATGAAACATACATGTAATTAATATCACTCAACATAGTTGCTAATATTTCACATAACTGAAAACATCGGTCAACAGTGTGATGATTAGAATTTAGACAAATTTTGTGCTGTAAAAATATGATACCCTTGGGTGAAAAGACCTGTAACACATTCTTTAAAATATGCGATATGAAGATATGTCCAACACTTCTATATGCCTCTTAAATATGGGGACTAAAACATATGACAGTATTGAAAGAGTCTATTTGTATGCATGCAAAATATTTCTTAGGGTAAGAAACATGTAATATGATAGATAGGTAGATTGCCTACGTCCATTAAAGCCATAAAGTATTGGGTAAGATTATTGCACATGTCATGCCACAGGTTTCCGAAAAAATGTTATGATATGATGTCATTGTTTGACGAAAATGGGGAAAAAATGGGTGACAGATATTAGAGAGCAGCTGTTCAAAACTGGTCATACATGGTTATGTGTGGTGTGATCACAGTGTTCTGTTACATGCAAATTTTATCATATCATTTACACAGAGCATTAAAGATATATTTTCAGTCTTGGTCGGAATCACTACTTCTACCCACAAAATGCCTATACTATAGTCAGTGGAAATCGGACATACGCTTTGAAGACTATTTAGCAAAACTCGACGTAAAAAAGATTCGTATAGCTCTCTCTTGTTCCCGTTCCCGTTCTTCCCATGAATTATTTATCCAAACTGGCAGGTATACAGGTATACAAAGAGAAAGCAGAATATGTCAATTATGTAATATGAATACTTTTGAGGATGAACTACACTTCCTTCTAATCTGGCCTGCTAGTACGACTCTACCAACAAGCTACCTAAAACCATACTTAATAAGCACCCAAGTGTAAGAACATTAATTTCCCTATCAACTAATACTAAAACATTACTACTAGAGAATTTGACAATGTAATCTACTTCGCTATGAGATTAAGAAAAGGTAATGTTACAGAAAAGAATTGACTGATTGATTAGAATGATAATGGTAATAATGAAACCATACCGTGAAGTAAAAGTAATTTCAATCTCCAATTTTTTTATCATATTACATGTAAATACAATAAAAAGAACGTGGCTCACAACTTTCAAAGGCAAATCAAATGTTCAAATGAAAATAATCACACCGGTACGGCTTAAAATAGGTAATTGAATCGGGCAGAATTTCTGTCAGTGATGCGATAAATTTCGAAATGTCCCCAATGCGCCATTCATACAACATTTTGCTGATGTCCCGGATGTTGTAGTCGTGATTAAACAACTTTTTGCCAAGTGTTGTATTAGACTCTTTGTAGCAAAACATTGTCACATTGATGGCGGTGAAATCGGAGAGGCGATTAAAGACTGCGAAAATTATGTGCGTCTTGATTCAACGAACCTATGAATAAGAAAATGCAGTTCAATAAAACTATTTTTTTGTTGTTCTTGATTCCTAGATTGACTCCCGTAATCTCTCCCGAAAGCGAATAAAATGGCAAAAAGTTTAACGCACATTCTGAACATTTGGAGGAACTTGCTGCAAGTGTCAACATAGAGGGCAATGAGTACAAGTCGTTCCACAAGTACTTGTTGTGACACGTATATTTAGTATATAACAGGACGACGAGTACACGTCGCTTCATCAAGTACTTGTTGAGACACGTATATGTAGTGATAACACAGAAGTCCACGAGTACAAGTCGCTCCACCAAGTACGTGTTTTCACACTAAGTAGTGACAACATAGATGTCGCCGAGAGTGAGAGTGAGAGTGAGAGTGAGAGTGAGAGTGAGAGTGAGAGTGAGAGTGAGAGTGAGAGTGAGAAACAGCTATACTGAAGGTTTCTCGTCGTGCGGTCAGTCTTGCATGTTGGTCGATGTTGACAATCAGACGAAGAGGAAGACAGATGTGGATAGGCCAAATAATGACACAACTCCAGTATAACGCTGAGTGTAAGACCGTGTGTGTTTGGATCAACACAACACTCAGCCTTTATATATTCAGTCACTGATTCTTGAGCATTCCAGTAAAGTATTGAAGCTTCGCGATCGGCCTGTGTTTACCAACAGTCAAACCATACACCAAACGCAGGAAGCTCTAAAGCGCTAAGTCACAGGCATGCCACTAAAACACTATTACCGTGATACAAAGTGTAACCCATAAAACCTACCACTAAAAACTCTAAACATTGTGAACCAATAATAACTATCACTTAATCCATAACATTACAAATTACAGTAAAATACACTCTCGTAACACAAGATAGAGGACGACGAGTACACGTCGCTCCAACAAGTACGTGTTGTGACACGTATATATAGTGTCAACACAGAGGACGACGAGTACACGTCGCTCCAACAAGTACGTGTTGTGACACGTATATATAGTGTCAACACAGAGGACGACGAGTACACGTCGCTCCAACAAGTACGTGTTGTGACACGTATATATAGTGTCAACACAGAGGACGAGTACACGTCGCTCCAACAAGTACGTGTTGTGACACGTGTATATAGTGTCAACACAGAGGACGACGAGTACACGTCGCTCCAACAAGTACGTGTTGTGACACGTATATATAGTGTCAACACAGAGGACGACGAGTACACGTCGCTCCAACAAGTACGTGTTGTGACACGTATATATAGTGTCAACATAGAGGACGACGAGTACATGTCGCTCCAACAAGTACGTGTTGTGCAGCCTTGAATCGTAGTTGTCTTCAGACATATCTGATGACGATGACCACTGTTATGTGTTCATGTAAAAACAAAACTCTCAGTGGACAAATGTAACGGAAGATGATGATCACTCTATTTTCGCAATGCGTTGTCTCTCAAATGTGCGTGCTATGAAACCTACGCGGAAATAACAAGATAGTTATAATCCTGGTTTGGCACTTACAACTTTAGAGAGTTATGAACAAAAGCACACATTATTTATGTTCAGATCATGGGCTTCCAAATAATAGAAGACATGAAACAAACGCATGCTCATAAATCCGTTGATACATACATACATACATACATACATACATACATACATACATACATACATACATACATACATACATACATACATACATACATACATACATACATACATACATACATACACTGAATGGAATACACACATGTGCTCATGTTTGGGAAGGATTGTAATTCTGCTTGTATGGAAGAACTCTGCACTTATACGTTTTCTATACAGAACATAGTCGCCTAGCAGCCATATACGTGGCTCAACGTTTCCGTCGTATCAACACAAACAGGCATAATAATATAACTTACGTTACATCCTCTTGTGTGGCGTCATTTTCTTCTTTTACAAGAGGGTCCCTACTAAGGTGATGTACCTTCAGTTGCTGGTGATATCACGCCCGTTTTTCAACATTGTATCGTCCTTAAAACCTTGAATTATACATTTACAGAATCGGTTTATTTTACTACCCTTTGTTGGCAGTTTTTCTTTAAACTTTATACTTTCAAGTCACGATATGGCTGAAATAGTGCCAATGACCATAAATTTAACTCAGACACTTACTTTTAGAAAATTCATCATTTGTCCTGAACACACTCATTCACTCTCCCACGCTCTCATCTCATCCCAGTTTTAAGATAGTTATAATCCTGGTTTGGCACTTACAACTTTAGAGAGTTATGAACAAAAGCACACATTGCTCCAGGATAAAGATAAGCACATCGAGAACAATACCACCCTTCGAAATGAGCTGATTGCAGGATCCAGCATCTAGACAATCCTGAAGGCAGATGAAGCAAAATCAAGTTTCTCGTTTCCATGGTAGCAGTTGGTAGGTGTTACTGGAAACGAATATGGTGGTTTGCGGAAAGGCTTCTGGAACAACGTTGACTGCTCTTCGAGGGAACCAATTAATACTTCATTTAGGCAATAAGGCTGAGTAAACTATATCAAGACGTTTGTTGTCACGGCAAATCTTTCTCGAGAGACAATATAAACTTTTATAGGATGGACACACGTGGTGCGTCAGTAGTCGTAACACGATTCACAGACAAATAAAACATGGTTCGAGGGTGAAAGGTGTTTTCTTATGAAACGCTTGCTTCAGGTACTTGTGAATTAAAGGTGAGAATTGAGTTGTTATCTGGTTCAAGTTGTCGTCTCGTCACGACACAGACCTAACTGTTGTATCATTATGTGATGGATCCCCCAGGTTATTCTTCAGTACCTATCGAAGATGACGAATTGTTCAACACTCTATTGGGGAAACTGTATTTTAAATGAAGACATCTTTGTATCTGGTGATTCCAGTGCCAGGGCTGCATGCAATAGTGACTACAATGCAGTGAAGGCATCGATTTAATACCGAGTGAGATGTCATCGACTTAAAGTAAAACTCTCACGGTAATTTTTTATCGGATATCTGGTAAATGGATACGGGGTGGACAGGTTGGACAAGTTGGACAGGGCTTAACTTTTATCGAGAACAGGACATTACCTGTCGACTCTGTAGTTACCGCACGTGAGACGCTAGTATGTAATTTCAGCAAGGTTTATGTGCCGAGGATCTCTTCATTCACAGATTCGAGATATGATCATCTCTTTCTGACGTGGAGCATTCAGCTTCTTGCAGAACATTTTAAGGGTATTGACATCAACACTGCCTGTTGTTTTCGTGTCCAGGATTATCAGCATATTGTTATAATCAAAATGAATCATAATTGCTGATATAGATGGAAATACATGCTTGATCAATGAAAAACAGATGTTATCAACTCTTCGGATTTGTTTCTTCATGCATATGAATCGAACTCTATGCCCCGGGTGTTTCAGGTGTATCGATGATCTAACAAGGGAAACAAGAGCCCGCCTCATCTGTTTCATCTTCAAACCTATGCGTGAAGATTCTATAATTCCTGACAATATCAGGAACACGTGCGTATTAATCACTAAGTCATAATGATTATGCCAGGTGTGATGAAAGATAAGAAAGGTGAGCGTTGCCTGTCCCATCCGTGGCATCAGGCAGAGTCAGGCCATCAGCCCACTTGAAATAACACGGCAGCATATTGTAGAAACCAAAGTAGGAAGTGACATCGGGCATCATTTAAGTGTCCTTTACATGTCTGATATGAATGCTGTATTACGACCTTGAATGTTGTAATCGTGGTCATAGCAAAACGTGAGCATAGCTGGTATGAGGTATTGTTGTAGAAAGAACATGTTGGTTTATACATCAAACTTGAACAATACCCCACCTGGGTGCAGTGTGTAAAGCTTGAATAGTGCTGAAAACAATATATATCATGCAATTATATTTAACCAATAGGCTGTCACTGTCTGGGCGTGAAGAAATGCGTCAGACTCTGTAATGTGACACGTGGCGATGACAGAGTATTAGAGGCTCCTATGACATTTCCTTTGTGGCTTATGATCAAGTCTAACCTGTTGTTGCAAATAGTCCGATTATCATCTGGGATATTAATGATGAATAATGAATTCAATGATGAATAAACTGATACTCTGTCTTCATGCTCACGCATATAGGGATAACACTGAAGTGGAACCTATATGTCCCATCGGTATTTGTTTAATGTCTTCACAGATTGGTCATGGCATAGCCGTTTCATGTATTTGTTGGGGAAAAATACGTTATACGTCATTATAGTATTCCCAGAAATTATTGAGAATCATGTTGCGTCATGTAACTCATTACGTTTATTAACTCCTGGCGTTTTACTTACATAAACATGTTAAAACATCATCCTTTTACAGCCTCAGTCTTGTTTTAGTACTTTGTTAGACCTCCTCGCTCAGCAATACATGCCTGAATACGCCTAGGCACACTACCCATCAAAGTTTGTAGGTAATCGTGTGACAGGGTATCCCAATATTGGACCACCTCGGCCTTCATATCTTCAATATTTCTCAGTCCCTTTTGGTTTATTCTGTCCTTCATGACTCCCCACACATTCTCAATTGGGTTTAGGTCTGGGCTGTAACTGGGCCAGTCTAAAACTTGAACATTTTCGCCCGACAACCACTGTTTTGTGTAGTGCGCAGTGTGTTTTGGGTCATTATCATGCTGGAAAATCCAATCATTTTCATACAATGTTTGTGCTGTCGGAAGAAGGTGACCATTTAGAATGTCAATGTATCTTTCTTTTGTCAAGTTTCCCGTGAAAACACACAATGGCGTCACCCCGCGAGCCGATATGCCACCCCACATGTGAAACTTCGGGCTATGTTTTGGTCGCTGGTAGATAGGTTTGACAGTATCTTTGGTCCAAAGTTTCACACAATTAGGGAAAAGCCAAACATAACTTTCATCCGAAAAGAAAACATTATCCCAATCTTGATTTTCATGAGCCCGACACCAGTTTAAACGTTTTTCCTTTTGTGCATCTTTCATCAACGGCGAGGGAATTCCACGTTTTTTCACCTAATTAAGTCTCTGTAATTCCTGCCTAACTGTTTCATTGCATACCTGAGGACTTCCTCTGCTAATCATTTCATTTCTGATGTTCTCAACACTTTTCAATTTGCCCCTACTCACAATCTGCCCAAGTCTTCGGCGATCCACAACACTGAATTTCCTAGGCCGACCTGCCCCTGCTTTGTGCTCTATCCCGGTTCCTGTTTGAATATTCTTCAAAGTTCTGTATACTGTAGACAGAGGAATACCATGTCTACAAGCTAACACTTTAGCATCAGCCTCACCCCTTTCAAAATCATCTAGAATGAGCTTTCTTTTCTCTCTTGCTGTAAGTTCTGCCATGTCAACACAGGTAGCCGTCTGCTCAGACAAGGGAGATAACTCTTGACGTAATGAGCTGCCTTCTAAGCCTTCAAGAGTTGTCTCCCTTATTTAGTATGCTTAGTGCATAGTGAAAGCCCTTTTTCCAATCTTAGCATCATTAGAAAAAAAAACAAAGATTTTCTCAATAATTTCTGGGAACACTGTACAAATTGCATTGAGGCTAATTTGATTGCTAAGTATTTTCAGATCCAGCATAACATTTCAAGTGTTTTGACATATGCAGATATCACAACAATTTGTCTTGTATATAAGTCTTCCACTGCATGTTTTGGAAATCATTGTTTGGTTTCTCATATTTGCTTCCTTCAGCAATCGGTAGGCGAAATGCTAACTATTTTTTTTTTTCGATGGTAGTACACAACAATAGGATCGGTGGGATAGTCTAGTGGTTAAAGCGTCCGCTCGTCACCTGAACAAAAGGGTTCGATTCACTAATTGATACAACGTGGGAAGCCCACTTCTACTGTCCACGTCGTGACATTGCTGGAACATTGTTTAAAGAGGCGTAAAACAATCCCCACTCACATAAAAGAAGTTGAAAATGTAACCCTTATACTTTGACCCGGGTTATCAGTGGGGATCATTAAGCAAAATGCAACTATATTAAGTAAACGTGACTAAATAACATCTGCATGTAAACCATCCTTTTCGAACAGAGGACAGCGTTGCTGTCTCAAGTCAGTCATTTTATTTATGTTCAGATCATGGGCTTCCAAATAATAGAAGACATGAAACAAACGCATGCTCATAAATCCGTTGATACATACATACATACATACACTGAATGGAATACACATACGTGCACACTTTTGGGAAGGATTGTAATTCTGCTTGTATGGAAGAACTCTGCACTTATACGTTTTCTATACAGAACATAGTCGCCTAGCAGCCATATACGTGGCTCAACGTTTCCGTCGTATCAACACAAACAGGCATAATAATATAACTTACATTACATCCTCTTGTGTGGCGTCATTTTCTTCTTTTACAAGAGGGTCCCTACTAAGGTGATGTACCTTCAGTTGCTGGTGATATCACGCCCGTTTTTCAACATTGTATCGTCCTTAAAACCTTGAATTATACATTTACAGAATCGGTTTATTTTACTACCCTTTGTTGGCAGTTTTTCTTTAAACCTTATACTGAATTTATAACTTTCAAGTCACGATATGGCTGAAATAGTGGCAATGACTATAAATTTAACTCAGATACTTACTTTTAGAAAATTCATCATTTGTCCTGAACACACTCATTCACTCTCCCACGCTCCCATCTCATCCCAGTTCCCCCACAGGAATGTACTGAGAAGAGTTCGTGTGGGCGTCACCAGTGGTTGTATTCGTGGGTTAGTCTGTGTATCCTTTCATCAATGAAGAAGTCCAAAACATCAAGGCAACAAGTTTACGTAATACGATTGAACAGTGATGCTCTGTTACAAATATGAAGAATACGGCAACAGTGACAAAATATATAACCTCCAACATGAAGCTTTCATTGATTTATGAAAAGATGATATTTACAAAAATGCGGAAGAGGTGAGCCTACAGCCAAGTCTAACAAAACTATCACATTCAACTCAGAACCCCTCTCATTCGTTCTATGAGCAGTCAAAGGGGATGGCAGTTCATGAAAACATTAAAACAAAAAGAATGAAAATGAATCGAGTGAATCCAATCTTTGAGTTGTACATATTATACATTAGTCAGCCAATGCATGATATATCTAGATCTCGTGTAGAAATGTGGTTTTTTAGGTGTGTCATATCTGTCTGTATACATGTGTCAAGTTCTTAGTCCCATCTGCATTATTGAGTGAAAGTACATACAAAAATCAATACGTTAATTATACCTGCATGCATGTGTCAGGTTCATGTAACTGTTTACATGTGTTGCATTATTACTTCTTTGAGTTAGAAATGATTCGTAAGTTCCTACTTTCTTTGTATTATCGATGCGTCCTACAGCTATCCTGTTAGTCGACATATTCGAAGCCGATATTCTTCTTTGTGCATACACACATCAAGATCTTATTCCAATTTATAAGCACGTGTCAAAAGACAGATGATTCATTCCTCTCCATTTTCCGTATGGTGATACAATATTTTCAGGACAAAAATTGGCAATAAGGATCAGAATAAAGGAACAATTTTCCAGAAAAGGCATCCAGATTACTCTTCTGATATATTGTGTGGACGAAGTAGCAAACAACGCATTGCTATCTAATCATCAAGTTTGATATTCAGTAGGTACTTCATCTGTACTCAGTCTATTCATAGCCTCATATAGACATGTGGATATCGTTACACTCGGGTTCATAAAAGGAAACGGATGGAAGATACTGGGATGTAGATTCTGATGCAAGTCACCAGTCAAACTTAGTGAGCGTAGTCCAATGGTCAAGACAGTTTCAGACAGGAGAGGGAGACATGACACTATCACGACTAATGTCAAATGATCAGTATCGTAGGGTTGATGATTAAGTCTTCTGTCGTATTTGAGTAGGAAAGTTACAGGAATGGCTTTATCAGCTCGAATACGAACCTATATGCTTAAAAACACTACCACACAAAGTGTGTATTTGCATATTGTCAAGGTATTATCGCACTCAATCCTAAAGTATAGCAACTGACAGAGCATCAAGTGCATCCAGGAATGACAAAAAGTATGAACAATATACTGATGAACAATATTCAGTGTTTCGAGGAATGATGAACAGTATCGAGATGGTTCAAGCAGTGAGGGACAATATCGGTGGGGCAGGATACGTTCAACTCATCTGGAACACATGGACTCAAAACTGGAACTTGATAGTTCACAACATTTGCTCATGATGTAGGTGGAATTCTACAACAGACTCATGGCTTTTTGTAGGTTACGGTTCGGTCAAATATTGGGTTATGGCATTCCTCTGTCCGAGAATCCTTTGGCGACGGTGACGTTATCATGACGTAGGGTCGGAGGAAATGCCATATATCAGTACAAGGATTTCCAGTATTTATCATTGTAGGCAAGGATATGTGGATTAGCGGTCAGCTAAAGTTGTGAAAGGCTGTGGAAACGTCTAGATGCTTGTAATGCTTATAATGTCGGCACTGACGGAGAAGGAGTATGACGGAAAGATCCTTGAGCACAAAACCGACTCCATCAGGGCCAGAATACACAAAGATAAATGCATTAAAACCTATTGATTCTATCCCACTAATCAACCGTTTGTGTCAGTTCTCGGACCTGATCCATTAAACATCCTTGAAACAGATCAGAACTGTTTCCTCAAGAGGAGGGTCAGCGCCTAAAGTCGGGAGATTTTACAGTTTTCTACTGCCATTACCCCGCGCCATCCCTGTTCCGTAATGCCACCATAGTCTCTTTATAATATATATTTACCAATCCATTGGACTTATATGAAACTTAAGAGGAAGCAATACCTTGTAGTCATATTCGCCTTGATATTAAAATCCCAGTTACATTTTAGTTACTTTTTGTTATACCCTGAAACACACCAAGTTGTTAAAAAATGGAAAAGAAACAAAGCCTACGTGCTGGTTCATTTCAAGAAGGGAACACGAGGGTTGACATGGTATCTACCAGAACAGACAAAAGCGATTTTGTGTATATGAGTTACTAAGCTAAAGGAGCAATTGCAGTGTGTGGAAAGTGGAAAATGATCTGAAACTCTTTTGTTTAAATATCTGAGGATGCTAATGCTGATGTATTTAGCGAAGCTGAATATCCGTGTTTCAACTTTGATAATGTAAGTGATATGCCTATACTTATATATAGTTTGCGAAGAAGAGCAACTTTCAAGCAGTAGAGTGATTAATAGATCATACTCACCAAAAAAAAAAGCTGAATCCAGCTGGGTACTGAATAGCTCACATAAATGCTTGCCATTTGTAAATTCTACAGTTGATGAGCGTATCATTGTTTAAAAATGTGTATAACAGAGAAAAAACAACTATTTACTGCATTTTCTTTAAAACAATTTCTTTAAAACAATATCATTCTTGAGACAACGACACAAAACGCCAGTTATTCATTGTGAACAAACACGAAAGACAAGAAATATATCAGCCAAAAATAGCAGCTGGAACAAATATTACTGAGGAGGCTTTGTGTGATGTCAGATACCGACTGGCAATCATGTGTCACATGCAGTCTCACATGTTTAGTACCTACAGCGATATTAACAATGATGCAACGAGGAAGGTTACAGTAAACAGGATCTAGCATGGCGAATCGCCGTAAACTCTGGACAACGAGTCCCGACGTAATTACAAAACGGAAGCACGGACAGGATGGTATTCCATGTTTTATAAGGTCTAAATATGGACCTTCAGTCATCAAGGGATCCAGGTATTGAACTGCAACCTGATTAGCTCAGCACGGTTTTGTTGTGTGAGACATCTGCGTCCTCCTTGTAACTCATTACAGTATTTAATATCATGACACATATACTGAGACTGCAGTCTAAGTACAGAAAGTAGATGTTGCGCATTTCAGTCGATGTTTTAAAAAGAAGGTAATGTGCATGCGACAGAAGTTCTGCATGTTGTTCAAGGTTGTCAGCATAATTATTACTGACACTCCCCATGCTGTGCGCTAATTCGATACATGGTGGAACGGGCTGAGCTGCTACATGGCGGAGCGAACCCTTCTTGTTCTGTGCTGAATGTATCATCACCGAATGACCAAGTAGGCTACACCACTGTATGACAGCACTGCTACTGTCTTGTGTATACAGATTCATTCCTTTATGTATGAGTAGATTTTTGTGGTAGTATGGTGAGAGAAGGATCTGTATGTGCTGGAAAACCGCTCAGGAGATCTGTTCTATTTTCCTTTTGTGGAAAAAAAGACATTGTTTTAAGTTGCGGAAAGGAAGCCCGTAGCAAAACAATCACTAAATATTGTAGGCTGCATAAAAACAAAACAAAATAAAAACCATTAAACGTTTCTCGGGCACATTTTTTTTAAAGGTGAGGAGGGCGGCACGACCTTATTTTTAATTGTTCATAGAAAAAGAAGTGACGAGGGTGGAACATTATAGTAATAATGCACTCGTTCTTACAGACATTCATTCTTATAGTGGGCAAATGTATGATCGAGACCAGCGATACCAGCATACCTCAGCATTAATATCCTACATTTGCAGTTGGAACCCAAACAAATCATGCCATCTTTGTATTTGATTCCGACGTTATCCCGCGTGTGTGACTCACAATCAAATAGTCAAGACACCAGTGATCCGAGAAAATATATGACAAACGCATGACACCTCGCCAGTGTCACTAGTCACAAAAGCATGCAGAAGCAAGTCAATACTCTAGCTGAAAGGAACGGAATACGCAACATCAGCATATTAAAGAATTTCACCACACATAGTTCTCTCGGACCTTGCACGAGTCTTATGGCGGTCTTTGATCCTCGAGGAAAGAGCAGGCTCACTTGCTGAGAAATGAACATAAAGTTGACCATTGGATATATCAGGTTTGGTGCTGTTATTTTTGTATAAAGAAAGGGTTAGGATATTAGTCTTTTTATCCCGGAGGTCTTGTATGTGATGACCTTGATAAAAACTCTTGAGCAAAACTCTTGACGGCCTTTGATTTTCAAAGAAGGAACAGGCTCACCAGTTGTGACATGTATAAACCTAAGGCTAGACTTCTGGAATATTAGTAATATATTACAAACTGTGTTTATTGATTCATGCGATATCTGTGACGCACGTTAAAGCAAAATGTCATTTTCGTTCGAGAGGGTACAGAGGTGGCAGCATTGAAGCTCCTGTGCTGTTAGACTTTGTTTTTACACAGATGGTGAAAAATATATCCGCGTGGTATTGAGTTTTCAGTACCAGAGTGTAATGTCTCCTAGCATCGCCCTCGGATCTGCATGCAGAGAGTCGTCAGGCTGCTGTACATGTATGTTCGGTGATGTTGTGATCGTAGTGTCAAGATGATCTCACAGGTGTTCCACTGGGGGTGCTGTCGAAGAACTAGGTACGAACATCGCAAATCTACTCAATAATAATTACGTCAGTGCCAACGCCGCTAGATTCTATTACAACGGTGTCGATTGATATAATGACGTGTCCATGTCATCCCACGCACTTGTCTGTAGGCGCTGACTCCTGCCGACAGAAAGAGTCTCATCACTGCGATCGTGCTAATGCGCCTTTGGCGATGATGTCGTCACCGTGAGGAAACTATGACGTAGAGGAAGTATCCGGATGTTCTGTTTCCCGAGGGAAGGTAATGCTCGTGACTCAAGTTTCTCACTGGTTTGTTGGATCGGGCTTTTAAACTCCATCGGCCTTTAGAAAACCACTTGTTTCTTGACTTCGACCAAGATGCATGTATTGCCAGTTTAGCTAAGTTTCCGATAACTATAAATGTCATGTTTTCTTGGAGTGTTTCTTTCCAGCTCAATAAAGTCTTACCATTTGTAGTCAGTGTCAAGTTTTATGTTCGTTACTTTCAAAAACATATACTTTTAAAAATACTTATCAATGTATTTTTGGAGTTTAACGTTTTCATGAGACTCAGTCATTTTCAGGATTTCGATGCGAATTAAGTTT